>NC_064633.1:49107052-49708334 GCF_023864275.1 Schistocerca cancellata | reverse complement strand
ATTAATTTCCGCTGTATCCGACAGATTATGTGGTTTGGAATCAGAAAATGACTAGGTCAAGTTGATGAAAGTATACTTATTATTAGTGAATCATGCAGTTATTACTTTTATAGAATCAAATCCTGAATATTTCCCCATGCTACAGTTACAGTCATAAATATTTCTTACAGTAGAGAGAAGCTACGGTTGAGTCCTAAAAAGACCGTGACTCACACAGAGGTGGCGCATTTGGTCTCTGGTTACTGCGTTTCCTGAAAGGAATTACTGGTATCAGCGATGAACTTTATGTTACTGCTTTGACCATTGACACTGCTGGAGTGTACATGCTGCAGTCATATCGGACACAATAATCTTCACTGTCATATACTACAGAAATATGGAACTTTGTATCACAATAATTACCTAGGCTTATAGGTGCCAGCAAGACGGAATAGAGGGGGCACTAGCTCCCCGATGGAATGTTCATCTACTGAGTGGATAACTATCAGTTCTATGGGCAATAATCAGGTTTTTTTGTCACCTGTGAAATTTAATTCTTATCGAATAACATTTCTCGAAAGTAACCAACTCATTTACGTAAAAAGTGACAATTTTAGAATCTTTCGCCCTCATTGACAAAATTACTGCCTTCACTTACAGAGTTAAATACCATAGTAGTTCGACCTCGTGTTTCTTACAGAAAGGTTGTAGCAGATTGTCACTTCTTGTCGTACTTAATTTCATTTAAAAGAAGTCTATGTTGCATAACATGCGTGACTACTGAAAACCTGACGATTGCAGCTTATAGATAGAGTGGATGAAATGTCTTCCATTTATAGTAGCGCCAGCACTGAAAATGGAATATGGTTGTACATGTTGTTGTTGTTGTTCTTGCTGCCGTGCTCTTCAGTCTGAAGACTTGTTTGATGTAGCTCTCCATGCTGGTCAATCTTCTGCTGGACTTTTCATCTCTGCATAACAACTACCACAACCCAGATCTTTTTCAACCTGCTTACCATATTCAAGCCTTGTTCCGCCACCACACCTGCCACCATTCCCAAACTGAAAGGATATGTCCTACCAACCAAGACCTTCCGTCACTCGAGCTGTGCCATATATTTCTTTCTTCTCCATTTCGATTTGATATCCAGTATTGTTCTTGTAACACCTCATTCAGAAGCCCATATTCTCTTGTGGCTTGTTTTGCTTATCATCCTCATTTCACTTCCACACGTGGCTACACTCCAGACAAATACGTTCAGAAAATACTGACACTTAAAATTATATTCTATGTTAAAAAATTCTATGTTTCAGATACTGTTTCCTTGCTAAATCCAGTCTGCGTTTTATATCTGTGGTACTCCGATCGTCGTCTTCCTTCGTGGCTGAGTGATCGGTGTAGCCGAATGCCATGTGTAGGACACGGATTCGATTCCCGGCGCTGCCACGGATTTATCCTTCGTGGGTGGATAGGAAAGGGGTGCACTCAGCTACAGCATGCCAATTGATGAGCCTGTTGACCGACTCGTAGCAGTTCTATAGCAGAAAAACTGACAACGACAGGTACAACGTTGTGCTGAACCCATGTCCCTCCACACTTCATCCAATGAACCATTGGCAAAGAATCACATAGTTGTCGGTCGGCACCAGCATGTCCAACGGAGCATGTGGACAGAATTTACCTTTACTTCGGCCATCATCATTTATATGTCTTCTCAAACAACAAACTCTCATCTGTAACTTATTGTTTACCATTCCCTAATCATTCAACATCGCCTAATTTAACTCGGCTAAAATCAATCATCCATGTTTTACTTTCTTCGATGGGTCTCTTAGGACATCTTTTACAGGTTCTAATCTTTCCTTTAAATTGCTCTTCCAAGCTTTCTACCGTCTCTGAAAGAATTACAATGTCATCGACGAACTTCATATTCTTTTCGCTTTTCATTTTAGCTTTATCTGGCTCTGAGCACTATGGGACTTAACATCTATGCTCATCAGTCCCCTAGAACTTAGAACTACTTAAACCCAACTAACCTAAGGACATCACACAACACCCAGTCATCACGAGGCAGAGAAAATCCCTGACCCCGCCGGGAATAGAACCCGTGAACCCGGGCGTGGGAAGCGAGAACGCTACCGCACGACCACGAGCTGCGGACTTAGCTTTATCTCTGTTTCCTAACTTCTCTTTCATTTCCCTCATTGCCTGCGCTGTGCAGAGATTGAGTAATATCGGGGAGAGGGTGCTCAGCGAATGAAAATATGATTACACGAACCCCAGTACTGCTGGCGCTGCAGTGCCGGATGTCGAGGCGACGTGGCTGTCGTCGATAAATTGCGGCGTGCTGTGACTGCGCCTGCGCAATTAACGGGCACTGTTTTTACGCAACACGCGCATTAGCCAGCTGAGCATGCCTGGTTGGCAGGGGGTGCCCCATTCTGCGTGCCTTGAACAGAGATTTTTTCACCGACCTGCTCAATACGTCAACGTCCAGAAACTCCGCTCAGTTCGCGTGCGCTCTTACGTGATGAAACCAGTAAGTTTTGTGTTGTTGTCGTTTATTTTCGTCTTCTATCGTGTTTATTCTTTCTGTTTGACGTAACAGTACCGAACTCTGCTGTGGATGTGTGTGAAATGTGCAATCAGAAGAGTGGCTCTGAGCACTATGGGACTCAACTGCTGTGGTCATCAGTCCCCTAGAACTTAGAACTACTTAAACCTAACTAACCTAAGGACATCACATACACCCATGCCCGAGGCAGGATTCGAACCTGCGACCGTAGCAACAGCGCGGCTCCGGACTGGAGCGCCTAGAACCGCACGGCCACCGCGGCCAATCAGAAGAGTAATGGTAGTAGTGTAGCCTATCATAAGTTCCTCAAAGATCCTGAAATATGTGCTCCGTGGGTTCAACTCTGTAGAAGAAGTGATAGTATTAACATTAAAAATGCAACTATCCGTATTATACACGGTATAGAAGACGATTATTTACGTGATCTCGATGCCGAATTAGCGAAACTTCAGCCAAAGAATATCTTAAAGCCGATTGCAGTTCCTACATTGCATGTTACCAAAGCCACTTCTGTTGCTACTTCATCCTCTGTCCAACAAAGTGACCGAAGAAAAGATCGTGAAAGACGTAAATGTGCACTTAACGCTAGCTTCTTTGTCACCGATGAAAAATAATGTAGATCAAAGCACAGTAACGGGAAAGGACTTGTCACTACTGAGAGAAAAAGAAAACGACGTTTAATAGCTGAAAACTACTCGTCGAGGACGAAAAACAGATTAATGTCTTACGCATTAAGCAGACAGAAGCAGCACTGCCTAAGCCTTCAGTGTCGACAAAGTGCTAAAGTGTAAACTAAAGTACATCAAGTTTTACAAAAAGTATTCGAGGACACACAAACTAAATGTCTCATGAAATCCAAGAAGAGTACATTTTGGAGTGAGGAAGATATAAGCTTCTGTTCTCTCTGTCCTGAAATACTTACATTTATTTGAGGAACGTAGTGCGTGTAACATTAATCAGATTTTCTACTTTAAAAAGATGGATTTCTAATTCCTTTCACTCTCTTCCTGGCATTATGACGGATGTGTTGCACTTAATGAGTAAGCAACAAGCGAAGCAGAGACGCTGCGGGTGTTGGGTTTTCACGAAATGAACGTGGACAGTCGCATATGCTACGACCAATAAACCGGCACCATACACGGCCACAAAGCCAGGTACGGGTGGTAATGGTACGTCGTTTATGCGGAACCTGGAAGCAGGCTGTGTATTATAATTTTGATACTGCGATGAATCGGGATTGGCTGGTCAGTATCATCAAAGAAACGCAGAAAGTGGGATTCGTTGAAGTTGGTGTTGTATTTGATTTGGTAACCGTGACAGCGTTACGGAGATGTTTAACAAACTCAAGTGGCAGACTCTGCAAGAGAGGCGCTCTGCATCGCGGTGTAGCTTGCTCGCCAGGTTTCGAGAGGGTGCGTTTCTGGATGAGGTATCGAATATATTGCTTCCCCCTACTTATACCTCCCGAGGAGATCACGAATGTAAAGTTAGAGAGATTAGAGCGCGCACAGAGGCTTCCAGACAGTCGTTCTTCCCGCGAACCATACGCGACTGGAACAGGAAAGGGAGGTAATGACAATGGCACGTAAAGTGCCCTCCGCCACACACCGTTGGGTGGCTTGCGGAGTACAAATGTAGATGTAGATGTAGATGTAGATTTGGGAAGTATAAATGGGAAAGTGTGCAAGATTCTATCGACTAACTAAACACATCGTTCATCAACTCTAACGATGAAATGAAACCTGTTTGGATATTTGCTGATGTACCACATATGGTGAAACGTTTGGGAAATCTCTTTTTGGATTATGGTTTTTCGTTAAAAGATGCAAAAACAGTAACAAAACTCTTAATTGAGCAGCTGTTGTTGAAAGATAATGACGAGTTAAAATTGTGCCTTAAACTTACTGCTTATCATCTGAAAGCGTGTTCATCTTGCCTGCCAGCTATTTTCCAGCACTGTGTCAGATGCAATCGCTTTCGTAAGGCCTGAAGAGAAAGATAACTGAAAATTTTTTGAAGTTGCTAAACGATACGTTTGACGTCATGAATTCGACGGTACCTGTTGGCAAGCGACCAATTTCAAGTGCTTTTGGATTGTGTATAGAGACACAAGGGGAAGCTCTACGCAGATTCAACTCCATATGTGAAAAAATGAGAGTAGGAAACTGTTAGACCAGAGCCAAGGTAGCCCCTGAGGGCCGGCAACCCATATTACACCACAGAGGACGAGGTTGTCTGTGCCCTAGGCGTACCAAAAGCACCATGGTAAACACCGGCTATTTACAGGGTGTTTCAAAAATGACCGGTATATTTGAAACGGCAATAAAAACTAAACGAGCAGCGATAGAAATACACCGTTTGTTGCAATATGCTTGGGACAACAGTACATTTTCAGGCAGACAAACTTTCGAAATTACAGTAGTTACAATTTTCAACAACAGATGCCGCTGCGGTCTGGGAAACTCTATAGTACGATATTTTCCACATATCCACCATGCGTAGCAATAATATGGCGTAGTCTCTGAATGAAATTACCCGAAACCTTTGACAACGTGTCTGGCGGAATGGCTTCACATGCAGATGAGATGTACTGCTTCAGCTGTTCAATTGTTTCTGGATTCTGGCGGTACACCTGGTCTTTCAAGTGTCCCCACAGAAAGAAGTCACAGGGGTTCATGTCTGGCGAATAGGGAGGCCAATCCACGCCGCCTCCTGTATGTTTCGGATAGCCCAAAGCAATCACACGATCATCGAAATATTCATTCAAGAAATTAAAGACGTCGGCCGTGCGATGTGGCCGGGCACCATCTTGCATAAACCACGAGGTGTTCGCAGTGTCTTCTAAGGCAGTTTGTACCGCCACAAATTCACGAAGAATGTCCAGATAGCGTGATGCAGTAATCGTTTCGGATCTGAAAAATGGGCCAATGATTCCTTTGGAAGAAATGGCGGCCCAGACCGGTACTTTTTGAGGATGCAGGGACGATGGGACTGCAACATGGGGCTTTTCGGTTCCCCATATGCGCCAGTTCTGTTTATTGACGAAGCCGTCCAGGTAAAAATAAGCTTCGTCAGTAAACCAAATGCTGCCCACATGCATATCGCCGTCATCAATCCTGTGCACTATATCGTTAGCGAATGTCTCTCGTGCAGCAATGGTAGCGGTGCTGAGGGGTTGCCGCATTTGAATTTTGTATGGATAGAGATGTAAACTCTGGCGCATGAGACGATACGTGGACGTTGGCTGCAACACGGCGAACGGAAACCCGAGGCCGCTGTTGGATCACCTGCTGTACTAGCTGAGCGTTGCCCTCTGTGGTTGCCGTACGCGGTCGCCCTACCTTTCCAGCACGTTCATCCGTCACGTTCCCAGTCCGTTGAAATTTTTCAAACAGATCCTTTATTGTATCGCTTTTCGGTCCTTTGGTTACATTAAACCTCCGTTGAAAACTTCGTCTTGTTGCAACAACACTGTGTTCTAGGCGGTGGAATTCCAACACCAGAAAAATCCTCTGTTCTAAGGAAGAAACCATGTTGTCTACAGCACACTTGCACGTTGTGAACAGCACACGCTTACAGCAGGAAGACGACGTACAGAATGGCGCACCCACAGACTGCGTTGTCTTCTATATCTTTCACATCACTTGCAGCGCCATCTGTTGTTGAAAATTGTAACTACTGTAATTTCGAAAGTTTGTCCGCCTGAAAATGTACTGTTGTCCCAAGCATATTGCAACACACGGTGTATTTCTATCGCTGCTCGTTTAGTTTTTATTGCCGTTTCAAATATACCGGTCATTTTTGAAACACCCTGTACATACAGGATAATGGAAACAGACATTCGGAGCACTACCTCCTACAGGGAGAGCTCGAGCCACGGCCTGCAGGAAGTATAACTACGCCAAAACCTGATTGGCTGGAGACAGCTATTTAGGGGCTGGAACCAGCCGCGAAGTTCAGTTCACGCCGGATGCCGACCTCATGTACTGCGACTGTCGAAGATCACATCTTCGTCTCTGTTACTAGTGTGTGTGTGTGTGTGTGTGTGTGTGTGTGTGTTACCACGAACCTTTGTGGAAAATTAGAAGTGAACTTTTGTTTGCCTCAATTAGGAGACTTTCTTCGTTATTGTTACCTTTAGTTTGTTGTTCAGTCATCAACCTTGTGAGCTTACATCAATAAAAGTTGTGTTTGTGACAAATTGCCAATTGTCAATCACAACGGAAACCATAAAATTTTACTTTCTTTCCAAAAGGCATTACTTATCTCGATACGGTCACTATCGGGTTGTTTCATTGTTGAATCATAGCTACGATTTGAAGTATGTATTGATCTCAATGTTCAACCAAGACTGCCTGTAAAACTTATTTTCCCAGATAAGAACGATTGGCGGGGCCTATGATCATCCCGTACCAGTGAAGTTCAAAAGCCGTTTGCTTATCTTAATTGTGAATAAATGTATTGCCGACATACAGTTACGTAATTCTTTACCAGTCGCAGCGGAAACTTATACAAACTATTTGACTTCTAAGTTGTTTACAGGAAATTGAGGAAGCGTTGTCAATGATAGAAGATGAGCATCAAATGAGAGATATTTCACTACATGATTTGACTGCTTCACCGTTGACAGAAGCTGCATAGTGTTCTCTGCAATGTCTCCGCTATGTCGCTGGATATATTACTCCAGATGCGTCTCAGTAGACAAACTACTTGGTCATCCTAGAGACAAGAAAATGGTACTGTCAGAAGAATCTACGAGTTCTGGGTGGGTTGAGAAACTCTCTTTTCGTGGCTTAATGGCACATTCAGATAAGTGGTCTGAAGCTGTTTAGCAGCTAGAAAAGACGCCAATGTGATCAGAAATCTGACGAGACTTTTATTTGCGAAGTTTTCTCAAGAGGCTATCACAGTGCATGCTAAGGGCAGAATCTTTATCCGAATAAGACACTTCAAAACATCAGCAAAGGCAGTGAGGGCCAAACAGCAGCTACAGGAAACAGCACGCACGCGGAAAGCTTCTGCGGATTACGGTGTTTAAGTGCTCCTTCAGATTGTTGCAAATGAGGCTATTAATCGTCTAGCTTCTGTATCATCATGCGTAGTAATGTGTCAAGTACCTGGACTTAATAGCGTTTCCTTAGTATTTAATATCTCAAAGAGAAAAGTGTTATACACTAATTCCGACAGTGACGCAAAAAATATGTTTACTAAACTGAAAGCTCTTGTGGTTGTTGCGTTTACATACTATTGACAAGTGTACAGATCTGAAAACGGACAGTATGATGCCAGGCTATAAGTTGTCTAACAGGAAATATTAAATAACAGAATATACATGCTAATGGGGCCACAGTCAATAATTTTGCCATTACTGGAAAGAGAAAATAAGAGTTTCATACTCGTTGTATGTAGTAAAAAAATGGTTCAAATGGCTCTGAGCACTATGGGACTTAACGTCTGAGGTCATCAGTCCCCTAGAACTTAGACCTACTTAAACCTAACTAACCTAAGGACATCACACACATCCATTCCCGAGGCAGTATTCGAACCTGCGACCGTAGCGGTTGCGCGGTTCCAGACTGTAGCGCCTAGAACCGCTCGGCCAACCCGGCCGGTGTTGTATGTAGTAACATTCAGTTCCTGTATAGGTAAATTTCTATCGTACCCGTGACTGGTTACATTGCCCTTCAGTTTCCTTAAATGAAGGTCAGTATGAGCGGAGCAGCACCGTACGCGAACGTGAGAATACGTCTCGCGCTGCTGACGATTCTCTACTAAGACTTCTATGACCTGAGCTGAGCTGTCCGCCATATACTTGTTTACATACGAGTCACGATGAGAGTGGAGATTTCTAATTAAATGTATTGAAGAACTCGTCGTGAATGCGGGTGGCAGCGCAGCTGTCAACTGCATTAACCATTGCAAAAATGTCCGCCCCGATAGCTCAATGGTTACCGGCACGGTAACTCAGCGTGTTCGGTTAGAGGGTTAGCTGCCCTCTGTAATAAAAAATCTGAGTTAATGGATCAACGACGAACTGAAGCGGGTGTCTTGCGACGTCCGGGCCCGGGTGCGATTCCCGGCTGGGTCAGGGATTTTCTCCGCTCAGGGACTGGCTGTTGTGTTGTCTTAAGGGGCTCTGGAACGCCCTATACTTGCAATGTTAAAATAAAGCTTATAAATTACATCTTTCCTCACAAAGTATTTGAGGTAGGAAGTTGAACTCTTTACAGATTATTTATTGGAATATGGGCTACAACTTAACACAGGGATTTTACAAAATTTTTGTTCAGTTATTAAAGATGATTTTTGTTTCAATTGTAATCAAAATTCACAACTTTTTTTTTGCAATTTTTTATTTATATATTCAAAAATATACAGTTTTTTGGAAAAAGGCTGTGTTAAATTATGCAGAAGGTACTGTGTAACATTTACTGAAAGTCTGAAACAAATATGTTTGGAAGATCCTTAGAAAACATGTAATTAGTATGAGAAAATAAAAGTTTTGGGAATCGAGCGACAAAGATTGGATTAACTTTTTAGTGCATTCCAGGTCCATAGGATGGATTATCTTCATCCTCTGCAAACTCCTCCTCCAGCTTCCTCTTGTTCTTCCTCCTGTTTACTCTTGCTTGTATTTCTAGACTCTTTACAGCCCTGTCTGCAGCCCGAGGGCGTTCCTTGTCTAAAGCAAGCATCGCTCGTACCATGTTAGAACCTATCTTCATTCCCATATTTCTAAATACCTTGCACCTTACAATGTTGCCATCATTGAAAGTCGCAAAAGCATCATACACACCAAAGTGGTTTCTATTCCAACAAATACAGTCTTGGGGATTCTCGACCATATAACACTATTTACACTTTCATTGGGGTTTTGAGTTTTTCCGTGAATACACTTTTTCAATAGTTCAGGTGCTGCTAAGTCTCTGAAAATACGTTTTATCACCTCCATTATTGCATGAGGCAGACTATGCTTATGAGTGTACACTTCACCAGTTAGCAATCCTTTGTTATATTTACACCAACTGTCTTCTTCTTTGGGACATAAGCTATGTTGGGGATTTTCATCGGTTGAAGAAGTATGAAAAAAAGAGCCCAAACAGCCTTCTTCATTTCGTCGACACTTTGTGTATTTTGCCTAATAGCCATTCCATAATAGTTCTGTATTTTGTCAATTACACTGTCAGTTAACCTTCCCTTCCCATCCAACCCTTTACCATCACTGAGTTTTTGTTTTTTGTACGAAGCTTTCAGTCGCCGAAGTCTTGTTCCCATTCGCTTCTGTACGTGTCCAATACACTCAAATTTCTGCACTACTACATCATCACCATAGGGCTTCAGTCCTTGAACATGTTTGAAACTTTTAGAATCACCGTCACCAAGGTAATTAACATATCGCACAGCGCCACAGTGGGTCACGCCCATGTAGAACACATTTCAAAAAAAATTTAAAAATAGTTGTAGTCTTCGGAATTGAATAAATTATATATCTATTAAAAGGTAATAGTCTGCAGATTCAGAAAACGCAAAAAAGTAAAAATTGAACTTTTCATGATTTTGAGCCTTTCCGGAGCCTCTTAATCATCATTTCATTCCCATCCGGTGCGCAGGTCGCCCAATGTGGCGTCAAATGTAATAAGGCGGCCGGACCTGCCCTGTAAGGGGCCTCCTGGCCTATGACGCCAAACGCTCGTTTCATTTCATTGCAAAAATGATTTTGCATGTTTAGATTTCCAAGTGACCCGAAATGAAGGAAAAGATGGGTCATAAATTGTCGGAGAGACAACTGGGAACCAGGATTTGCACTCAATTGTGTACTGTAGATATACGTTAATAAAAGTAGCAATAAACATGAAACCAAGATATACAATTGCGGTTTTTCCCGCAGACGAAAACTATAGTAAAGCAGTTGGCCGCAAAATTTTGCAGTTCCACAGATATTTCGCAAATGGCAAAGAGGAGATGAATAGTTCTGATGTATTTACACGTCGTTTCCATCAACATACACACACTAACTTAACAATACTTAACCCCATTTCTCATATAGGTATAGATTCGAAATGTTAAGAGAACTTGCACAGATAATATAGTCTTCAAACTTTTACCACAACTCAACAAGCAACAAACCTGTCATGAACCACAAAATAAATACTGGTTACATAATAGATGAAATTATTAATAAAAATTCATTTCACTGTAGCTTGAAACTGTAATTTCCCCCTGTGTACGATAAAAATCCGGTCTTTCTTAAAGTACCTAGTGTGGGGCGGCGGGTGGAATAATTGTATATTAATGTTTTGTTTTTCCCGGCCGATTAGCAACATATGTGGGGCGGTGGGTGGATTAATTGTTATATAAAAATGTTCCTATTATTTATTTAATGCTATTGTTTGCCGTTCTCAACACTGGCTCTCTAACTACAATATTGGCAACCAGAAAGTGATGAGCAAAACGTGAGGCCTGTAATTAGAATTCCCAGTACCCACTTCATCTGAGAAATACATTTATAACTACAGCTTATAGCTCTGAGGAATCAGGAGATTGTCTGGGATTTATAATCAAAAACCATTTTCTCTGAAAATGTTCACTATATTCTGAAAGTAACAGACCAAAAAGAAACCACACAATCCTAACTACCAGAGCAGTTCAGAGTCTAATGCGCTGATGCAACTATAACTGTTCAAATTAAATGTTTAAGTGAATGCTCGCCATAATTTGATGATAATGTTCATCAAACGCCACGCTAAATAATGGTAGAATGTCTGTACCGCGAAGGCACGTGAAAATACGACATACGCAAACTGAAGATAGATCATTAAAGTCATCCCAGAATCAACACTTTACTCGAAAACGATTTCATGGTTACGCGTATCCCGAGTAACTTATTATGGCATCCGAGGCTGTTTATAGCAATGATACCGACACGACGCGAACAACAGAAAGATTACACATAAGTGACATAACGGTGGGTGATAAAACAGTAGACACATAAAGACAAACACGGAGCCATTCACACTCGACGATAAACCACACTACAAACTGTTGACACGACGCACGAACACTGAAGATGGCGATGGCACAGGTGAATGATGGAGTGTGACAGTGAACACTGAACACTAAACACGACGGCACACACGAGACACTGACGGCGATGATCTCCGGCGCGTGAATGTCCACTTAGCGTGTGCGAGTCCGGGGACCTGCCAAGAGGGGAAGAAGGGTGAGGTGGGGTACAGGGGACAACAAGGATGCCAATGGCTGAGGAGATGGGAGGAGGAGGGGAGGGACAGGGGAGGGGAAGCCCAGGGGAGGAGTGGGGAGAAACGGAGGAGGGAGGGAAGAGAGAGAGAAGGGAGGGAGGGTGCCCAAAGGAGCACACACAGGAAGATGGAGGGAGGATCAAAGTTGATAGGAGGGGTAGAGGGAGGGGAGGAGGACATCATCAGGGAGAGGGAACTGGCATAAGCCACCTTGGGAGACGGTAATGAGGGTGGAGAGATGGAGACCGGGTGGGGCGTGGGAATACAGGCACGGCAGTGGGCGGGGGCGGGAGAGGATGGGCGAGACAAGTGGGTGAGTAGGATCGAGTTTGCGGGAGGTGTACAGGATCCGTATCCTTTCAAGGAAAAGGAGGAGGTGGGGGAACTAAATGAGATCGTACAGGATCCGCGTGGGGGAGGGGAGACGGATGTGATAGGCGAGGTGGAGAGTATGGCGGGATTTATAAAAGGTAGGGGGGGGGCGGAGATCCAGGACGGATGGGCGTAACAAAGGATAGTGCAGATGAGGGATTTATAGGTGCGGAGCATGGTGGAGGGGTTCAGACCCCATGTACGGCCGGAAAGGAGCTTGAGGAGACCGAGTCGGGAGCGTGCCTTGGCTTGGATTGTCTGGAGATGGGGGGTCCAGGAGAGGCGACCGTCGAGGGTGACGCCAAGATACATAAGGGTGGGGATGAGGGCGATAGGACGGCCATAGATGGTGAGATAGAAATCAAGTAGGCGGAAGGAAGGGGTGGTTTTGCCTACAATGATCGCCTGGGTTTTGGAGGGATTGACCTTGAGCAACCACTGGTTGCATCAAGCGGTGAACCGGTCAAGATTGGTTTGGATAAGGTGTTGGGAGCGCTGCAGGATGGGGGCAAGGGCAAGGAAGGCGGTGTCATCGGCAAACTGGAGAAGGTGGAGGGGGGGTGACGGCGGCGGCATGTCCACCGTATACAAAAGGTACAGAATGGGGGAGGGGACGGAGCCTTGGGGCACACCGGCGGAGGGAAAAAAGGTGTAGGAATCCGTGTTATGGATGGTGACGTAGGAAGGACGGTGGGAGAGAAAGGAGCCGATCAGACGGACGTAGTTAATGGGAAGGGCAAAGGTTTGGATCTTGAAGAGGAGACCGGAATGCCATATGTGGTCATAAGCACGTTCGAGGTCCAGGGAGAGGAAGATTGCAGAGCGACGGGAATTAAGCTGTTCGGAAAGGAGATGAGTGAGGTGAAGGAGAAGGTCGTCGGAAGAGAAGGACGGCCGAAAGCCACACTGGGTAACGGGAAGGAGGCTGCTGGCGGAGATGCCGGTGGATGCGTCGGGTGAGGATAGATTCCAGGACCTTGCTGAAGACCAAGGTAAGGCTGATGGGACGGTAGGAGGACGGCGGTTTACCAGGTTTAAGGAACATCAGGATACGGGAGGTTTTCCACAGGTCGGGGTAGAAACCGGTGGACAGGACTACATTGTAGAGCCTGGCCAGGGTGGAGAGGAAAGAGACAGGAGCTTCACGAAGGTGACGGTAGGTGACACGATCGTGACCAGGAGCGGTGTTCCGTTTCGTGAGGAGTGTAGCAATGAGATCCTATGTAGTGATAGGGGCATTGAGTTCCGTGTGTGCAATGTTGTCCAAGTACTGGATACCAGTTGCGAGGGGAGGTACAGAGATGTCAGTTCGATCGCGGACATCCGGGAAGAGGGTGTAATCGAACTGGGGATCATCACCGAGTTCTAAACTCATTACATTTAATATTTACAAACTACCTCTCAAGTTCCGAGCCTACATTTCCATAGCCGTGTAATATTACATTTAAGTTTTTCTGTTATGTGAAAAGGGAATTGTAAATATATCTATATCAGATATTCAATTAAGAAATATCGAATAAAGTTGCGTGAACAGGTTAACCATCCACAAGGGAAACTTTGCCGAATCCTCAGAATTGGGGGAAACATGGCGGACGATTCAGCCTATTATTATAGGAGCGCGCAGTGGCTGCCGAACGCATTGGCCGAACCTTCTCTGTACGAACCTTGCACTGCTGCAACTAGCTGTGTTTTCCCAGCCGCTAAGATTCATGCAGTAATAAGCGGCTACTGGAGCGAGAACGACAGTCCTAATGAGGGGCAAGTTAAGGTTCCGTCGATGGGTTGTCGATTGTGACGCCAGATGGCAGCAGTCGCAAGGCAAGTTGCCGTTGCTTTGAGGCAGCCGCCTTTCGAACCGTCACTGTACGCTATTTCGGGACGTCTTGGTGCGAATCCGTTCGTGTCAAGTCGCTCGGTGGAAATGCTTTCCGTAGTACGAAGGACTCTACACTGTTCCGACCGACCAAGAAATTGGACGTTTGACCAGGCGACCAGTTCTTCTTGTCGGGTGCCTGGTTGGGTATGATCGATCAATTGGTTCTTTTCAAGCTCTCCTCTCAATAATCTACCATTAAACGTTTTCATGGGTCGGAATCATCCATTCCAGCCTATATTCGGAGCTTACAGAAGAAAATTCGCCAAAGAGGCGTATGTTTTCAAAATTTATTTTTTTTCGACGACCAGTTTCGACATCTCATTAATACCATATTCAGACCCATAACAACTCCACGTATTGACAGTCAATATCTGGATTCTGTGAATTCGTTTTTGGACGAATATGGGTCTGAAGATGGCATTAATGACATGTCGAAACTGGTCGTCTAAATGAAATAAATTCTGAAAATATACGGCTGTTTGGCGACTTTTCTTTGGTAATTATTTGACTGGCCGCTGTCTGTACCCAGAGTTTTAAATGCAGATTTTCCTGCAGATGCTAATTCTTTCCCGCTGCAGTGCTCTTGTCCTCGCATGAGCGTGGAATACAGTTCGCGTAGCCGCCGGTTTTCCTCCAGTTTCCAATCTGTGTGTGGATACCGTGGAGTACACCCTGTTCTCATCCCTCGTCCGTCGTTCCCACTGAAATTGGAAGAATACTAAACTAATTTATTACACATTTCAAATATGAATGTTTCGTTTGTCGTTTATTGGTGACTTTCCATTTCTATTAAGATTGCAGTAACGGCGTAGCGTTCACGTCGTGTCGCATTATAATCAAGGAAAGAATTAGTACCATTTCGTGTGAGTGTTTTAAACAAATGCATGGAAAGTAGATTTTAAAACTGGCGTTAGCCTTTGGTCGTGCTTCATAAGGTATTTACGGTCTCTGTGGTGGCAGATATGGGAAACGAGTGGCTTTACATTTTGTACTCTCGTGATCGCAACGGTAGCGGTATCATACGGTAAAAGATGAACATGCAGCAGATTTATATATATATATATATATATATATATATATATATATATATATATATATATGGAAAGACACGTAATTTACAAACCATTGAGCAAGCTATGTTATAAACACAAATTGAAAACACATAAACTTGTTGCTTGCTTGGTATTCACTGCATTTTATCGCCACAATGAGGACATAGCGCGACATTCGCACCAGAAAACTTATTAATATTGAAACTAAAGTGGCATTAGCCATTATAAAATACATATGTGGAGACGCGTTTCCATTTAATTATTGAACAGCATACCAGCGCACGGATGGGACGGGAAAGGTACAGTAGATAGGTGACGGTGTACTGTAATACAGGCCGCAGTCGATAGCGCGATCAATGTCAGCACTTTTACCTGTTGTTCTGTAATTTCAACACCAGCCAATGACACAGCAGATTGTTTCTCAATTTGGGTAACATCTCTAAATCACCCCTCCACTACTTTGCATGTACCATATACCATATACCATGGCCTCCTTTTACCCAACAGATGACCAACACTGACACCGAGGCAAAATCAGCTTTCATCGGGAAACACAACAAACTTCCACCCAGCCCTCGAACGACTTCTCGCTTGAAGTCGCAAATGGTGTTGGTTATTTATCAGTGGAATGCACACAAAAAGGCATCTGCCTCGGAGGTGCCTTTGAAGTAATTGGTTTGTAACAGTTCGTTGTGTCACAGTGGTGCCAAGTGCTGCTCAAATCGCTGCTGCAAATGCAGTACAATGTGCCAGGTCAATACTCTGAAAACGATGGCCTTCCCTCTCGGTTGTGCCACCTGCCCATCCGGACTGGACGTTCTTTTGACCGCTGCTGCCAGCCGTCATGCACAGTAGCTACACATCTGCGAAACTTTCTACAGTATTGCAAAAGGAACATCCAGCTTCGTGTAGCTCTGGTACACGACCTCGTTCAGACTCAGTGAGGTTTTGCCAGCCGGTCTGGCCGAGCGGTTCTAGGCGCATCAGTCTGGAACCGCGCGACCGCTGCGGTCGCAGGCTCGAATCCTGCCTCTGGCATCGATGTGCGTGATGTCCTTAGGTTTGTTAGGTTTAAGTAGTTCTAAGTTCTAGGGGACTGATGACCTCAGATGTTAAGTCCCATAGTGCTCAGAGCCATTTGAACCATTTTTTTCAGTGAGGTGCTGATAACGGAGTCTTTTGTCGCCTTAAAGGTATTCGTGACTAACGTCAAAAAATCAGTGATCACGTCCAATGTCGAAGCTAACCGACGCTCATGACAGTTACGGCGTGTATTTAAAGAAAACCTTATTTGCATCCTTATAGTGGCGCTAAAAGCACCACTCTTGTGAAACTGGCGTGAAATCTGAATAGACATCATCTTTCAGAGGTAGAAACACGCCTACCAACTTTCGTTTATGTTGCACAACATATTCTTGGTGTTGCAACATCTTTCCATCAGTGTATTAATAACATCAACAGGGGTCTTCAGAAGTAAAAAGATCGCATAATATTTCTTCGAATAATCTGGTTTCACATAGGAAGGTGAAGACCTAACTGTTCTACCACCCAATCCTCACCTTCTGTGGTATCTGTTGCTATATGGATAGTTTGCTTTGATCATTTTCTTCTTTCCATGTACAGATGTATGCTTCAATTTTCACTTCTAATCGTATGATGCAGTGCTTAATTCCTTACTGTACTCCCTCAGTATACTGCAGTGCTCAAATCCTTACCGTCCTCCCTCACACATTTGTGATGTCACTTGTTCCTTCCCGTGACAGAGAGCTCAAACTTCCTACGTAAGTGCAGGACCCATTCAGGTCTCATTTTACTTGCTTAATCTGCTCCACTAACAATTGGGCTAGACACGCGACTTCTTGAAGTTAAAGTTTACTTCTAGGAGACAAACAGCAATACCAGAATGTCCTCCAATGACACTAACACTAACAACCACAACAAATGAAACATGGCACAACCAGTCAAAGGACGCCCTATCTACGAACCACTGATTAACACAGCCATACACAATCAGTATTCAATTACAGCTCCTTATTCTTGCTATAGAAAGGTGAGCAGGAATTCGGCTACCACACTTTATTCCATGTGCTTATTCCTCAGATTTCCTGAGATTAACTAAATGTTGTGTACCCTTAGATTTTTGAGTACATACACTTTCCACTACAACACAATTTGGATGAACAATCCTCTTGATCCTAAAGGGCCTCACATAATCGTTGAAAAAATTGTGACACATATATTGGTGCTTCCTTCACAAACGGTGCATTCTCTTTAAGACTTTTTGACCAATAAACTACTTCAGAACCGTTATTCTCCCATTCTGGTGCTCCTACCTTCTCTGAGTTTGTCCCTTAATCCGATCAGGTGCCAATGACACAGTTTCCTGGTGGCTCTTCCTATACACAATAGGGTACTTCTCTATGTCTTCTCTGAGTCGGTTGGATGGTCACTTGTTCATAAGCACAAGAATCGTAGCCATGCCGGCAGATACATGGGGCAGACCATTTAAGACTTCTTGAAAGTCTTGGCGATACTAGGCCCACCTCAGATGTTTTTTGTTACAACAGATTCGGCACCCATTCGTTAGCTCCTTAATAATTCTGTCTGACAGGTCTGAACTCGGATGTCTGTGAGGCGTGAACACCAAGGTGATTCCCTTTCATCACAGAATTTATTTTCACCTCAACAACTGAAGTTGTCTTCCACTGTCTGATATAAAGAAAATTGTACACAAATGCCTTAGCAACTGACTGTGCTGTTGCAAATCCAAGAGATGAACATGAAATACTTATAAGCGAGTTAGACCGCCAATAGAATGTATCTAAACCCACATTTGTATGATCCACTGGTCCAAAGAGGTCGATTGTGGCTAATTCTTTTAGCCTAGTTGCTGCAGTAGGGTACAAGTTGGCCTTAGGTGGTTCTGTAGAAGGTGTCTCCAACTGGTACGCCTTTCACGATGTGAGAACTCTATGTCTCCTTTTTCCAATGCTAGAAAAATATGCCAATTTCCTTAATTTCTTGAATCGCGTTCTTGGGCCAAAAGTGTGCACGACTTAGGTGGACATACCAAAAAAATTTGTTTACGAATGCATTTGGTATGCACAGCATTCTCTCATCACTTTCAGTATCTCTCCTTCGGAACAGGACTCCATTCTTTACTTCATATAATTTCCTGATAGTCAGCAGATTACAGTCGTACCATCTATCCTTCACATCTTACAGGATGAGATCTTTTCTTGCGGCTTCGAATATTCCTAAGCGTCGTCCCCATAACCTCTCAAAGGTTTGCAGGAATAATTTGTTCCAGAGCCCTAATAAAAGCTGCAGATGACAAGTCGAGCCCAAAGGGAAACTTACAGAATTGATAACAGCATACAAAACACGAAAAAGACCTTATAATTCCGACACTCGAATCGAAGTTTTGTTTGCCATAACCCGCTCTGAGGCCAATTGAAGTGAACACTTTCACGCCATGGAAGCATCGTAGTAGCTCTTCAAAGGTCTCCGGTTGGTCTCTCTCTGCTTCAGTGATGCCAACTACTTTTTGTGCATCCAAAACCAAACTAACCGACTTGTCCATTTTTTCCACATAATGCATACGACTGTTGTATAGGAACGACACCGTCCAAGCACTCCTTGTTTGAGCACTGACTGCATGCGACCAGAGAATGTAACGACGTTCTGTGACCCAGTAACGGTACAGAAGGCTAAAAAGTGTACACAGTCTTTAAGAGAAAGCAGTCCTTTGAGAATACAGAATGCCTTCCACTTGTTCTGTCTGCTCAGTATCGACGATGTGAATTAACTTGTCATCTGTCGTGAGCCTGATTCCCTCGCCTGATCTGCCGACCTTCAGGTTTTCTATACCCTTTCTATCTCGACACAAAAACTTGGTACTGTCCATCTGTGCAGTTCTTGACGCCATAGTAGGCATCAAATCGCAATTTCTTTGTGACACCATCGAACTGGGCCTTAATTAGCCCCATATTCAGATTAATAACCGTCGAATAACGCATAAGGATATATAGTCTAAGAATTAAGTCCAAAGTCAGTGAGGGAATGGTTAGAAGGTTTGGTCTGAATTCCAAAGACTGACATACAAATGCGATTTCAGCTTGCCTGCTAACTGTAATACTTTTCCTGTTATTTGCCTTTGTAATTCTTTTCTCATGTAATGGCAGCACAGGCCGGTTATTATTATTCACACACTCATTGAAAACCTTTGGTCTAATGAAGGGTGCATGGCTACCTGTGTCTAGAATTCCTCAGAAAGTCCATCCCCATATCTACACTCCTGGAAATTGAAATAAGAACACCGTGAATTCATTGTCCCAGGAAGGGGAAACTTTATTGACACATTCCTGGGGTCAGATACATCACATGATCACACTGACAGAACCACAGGCACATAGACACAGGCAACAGAGCATGCACAATGTCGGCACTAGTACAGTGTATATCCACCTTTCGCAGCAATGCAGGCTGCTATTCTCCCATGGAGACGATCGTAGAGATGCTGGATGTAGTCCTGTGGAACGGCTTGCCATGCCATTTCCACCTGGCGCCTCAGTTGGACCAGCGTTCGTGCTGGACGTGCAGACCGCGTGAGACGACGCTTCATCCAGTCCCAAACATGCTCAATGGGGGACAGATCCGGAGATCTTGCTGGCCATGGTAGTTGACTTACACCTTCTAGAGCACGTTGGGTGGCACGGGATACATGCGGACGTCCATTGTCCTGTTGGAACAGCAAGTTCCCTTGCCGGTCTAGGAATGGTAGAACGATGGGTTCGATGACGGTTTGGATGCACCGTGCACTAATTAGTGTCCCCTCGACGATCACCAGTGGTGTACGGCCAGTGTAGGAGATCGCTCCCCACACCATGATTCCGGGTGTTGACCCTGTGTGCCTCGGTCGTATGCAGTCCTGATTGTGGCGCTCACCTGCACGGCGCCAAACACGCATACGACCATCATTGGCACCAAGGCAGAAGCGACTCTCATCGCTGAAGACGACACGTCTCCATTCGTCCCTCCATTCACGCCTGTCGCGACACCACTGGAGGCGGGCTGCACGATGTTGGGGCGTGAGCGGAAGACGGCCTAACGGTGTGCGGGACCGTAGCCCAGCTTCATGGAGACGGTTGCAAATGGTCCTCGCCGATACCCCAGGAGCAACAGCGTCCCTAATTTGCTGGGAAGTGGCGGTGCGGTCCCCTACGGCACTGCGTAGGATCCTACGGTCTTGGCGTGCATCCGTGCGTCGCTGCGGTCCGGTCCCAGGTCGACGGGCACGTGCACCTTCCGCCGACCACTGGCGACAACATCGATGTACTGTGGAGACTTCACGCCCCACGTGTTGAGCAGTTCGGCGGTACGTCCACCCGGCCTCCCGCATGCCCACTATACGCCCTCGTTCAAAGTCCGTCAACTGCACATACGGTTCACGTCCACGCTGTCGCGGCATGCTACCAGTGTTAAAGACTGCGATGGAGCTCCGTATGCCACGGCAAACTGGCTGACACTGACGGCGGCGGTGCATAAATGCTGCGCAGCTAGCGCCATTCGACGGCCAACACCGCGGTTCCTGGTGTGTCCGCTGTGCCGTGCGTGTGATCATTCCTTGTACAGCCCTCTCGCAGTGTCCGGAGCAAGTATGGTGGGTCTGACACACCGGTGTCAATGTGTTCTTTTTTTCCATTTCCAGGAGTGTATGATGAGTAAAGGTCACGCGCCGGGGTCGCTGCTATTACCGATCAAGCTGCCCTTTCTGAATATATCAGTTTAAGCTGCTCGCGTATCACCGGCCGGCGTGGCTTACAAAACACTCGTTCGACCTATACTTGAGTGTTGCTCATCAGTGTGGGATCCGTACCAGGTCGGGTTGACAGAGGAAATAGAGAAGATCCAAAGAAGAACTACGCGTTTCGTCACAGGCTTATTTGGTAAGCGTGATAGCGTTACGGAGTTGTTTAGCAAACTCAATTGGCAGACTCTGCAAGAGAGGCGCTCTGCATCGCGGTGTAGCTTGCTGTCCAGGTTTCGAGAGGGTCCGTTTCTGGATGAGGTATACAATATATTGCTTCCCCCTACTTATACCTCCCGAGGAGATCACGAAAGTAAAATTAGAGAGATTCGAGCGCGCAAGGAGGCTTTCCGTCTGTCGTTCTTCCCGCGAACCATACGCGACTGAAACAGGCTAAAAATGGCTCTGAGCACTGTGCGACTTAACTTCTGAGGTCATCAGTCGCCTAGAACTTAGAACTAATTAAACCTAACTAACCTAAGGACATCACACACATCAATGCCCGAGGCAGGACTCGAACATGCGACCGTAGCGGTCGCTCGGTTCCAGACTGTAGCGCCTAGAACCGTACGGCCACTCCGGCCGGCCGACTGGAACAGGAAAGGGAGGTAATGACAGTGGCACGTAAAGTGCCCTCCGCCACACACCGTTGGGTGGCTTGCGGTGTATAAATGTAGATGTAGATGTAGAGCTATGCCTCACGTATCTTCTTTAGGTTTGGCTACACTCGATTTGCACGAAGTGGCAGCTTGTCAATAAACATATAATTGCGAGGGTTCAGTTATACAATCACGTGAGAAAAGTCACGGGGTACAATATCGCGTCGGACCCCTTTTGCCCGGCGTACTGCAGTAGATCGACGTGGCATGCACTCAATAGGAAGTTGGAAGTCTCCTGCAAAAATATAGAGCCGTGCTGCTGGTCAAGAACTTTGTGCTTGTACTGACGTATGGATTATTTCCTATAAATGAGCGATGGGACTCATGCTGAGCGATTTAGGTGCTCAAATCATTCGTTAGAATTGTCCAGTCGAAAGTAAAATTCTATGTACCTACTTGACAGAAAATCCTAGGAAGTTCTGGTCTTACGTTAAATCAGTAAGTGGCTCGAAACAGCATATCCAGACACTCCGGATGATGAAGGCATTGAAACAGAGGATGACACGCGTAAAGCTGAAATACTGAACACCTTTTTCCAAAGCTGTTTCACAGAGGAAGACTGCACTGCAGTTCCTTCTCTAAATCCTCGCACAAACGAAAAAATGGCTGACATCGAAATAAGTGTCCAAGGAATAGAAAAGCAACTGGAATCACTCAACAGAGGAAAGTCCACTGGACCTGACGGGATACCAATTCGATTCTACACAGAGTACGCGAAAGAACTTGCCCCCCTTCTAACAGCCGTGTACCGCAAGTCTCTAGAGGAACGGAAGATTCCAAATGATTGGAAAAGAGTACAGATAGTCCCAGTCTTCAAGAAGGGTCGTCGAGCAGATGTGCAAAACTATAGGCCTATATCTCTGACGTCGATCTGTTGTAGAATTTTAGAACATGTTTTTTGCTCGAGTATCATGTCGTTTTTGGAAACCCAGAATCTGCTATGTAGGAATCAACATGGATTCCGGAAACAGCGATCGTGTGAGACCCAACTCGCTTTATTTGTTCATGAGACCCAGAAAATATTAGATACAGGCTCCCAGGTAGATGCTATTTTTCTTGACTTCCGGAAGGCGTTCGATACAGTTCCGCACTATCGCCTGATAAACACAATAAGAGCCTACGGAATATCAGACCAGCTGTGTGGCTGGATTGAAGAGTTTTTAGCAAACAGAACACAGCATGTTGTTATCAATGGAGAGACGTCTACAGACGTTAAAGTAACCTCTGGCGTGCCACAGGGGAGTGTGCTGGGACCATTGCTGTTTCCGGAATCCATGTTGATTCCTACATAGCAGATTCTGGGTTTCCAAAAACGACATGATACTCGAGCAAAAAACATGTTCTAAAATTCTACAACAGATCGACGTCAGAGATATAGGCCTATAGTTTTGCACATCTGCTCGACGACCCTTCTTGAAGACTGGGACTATCTGTACTCTTTTCCAATCATTTGGAATCTTCCGTTCCTCTAGAGACTTGCGGTACACGGCTGTTAGAAGGGGGGCAAGTTCTTTCGCGTACTCTGTGTAGAATCGAATTGGTATCCCGTCAGGTCCAGTGGACTTTCCTCTGTTGAGTGATTCCAGTTGCTTTTCTATTCCTTGGACACTTATTTCGATGTCAGCCATTTTTTCGTTTGTGCGAGGATTTAGAGAAGGAACTGCAGTGCAGTCTTCCTCTGTGAAACAGCTTTGGAAAAAGGTGTTCAGTATTTCAGCTTTACGCGTGTCATCCTCTGTTTCAATGCCTTCATCATCCGGAGTGTCTGGATATGCTGTTTCGAGCCACTTACTGATTTAACGTAAGACCAGAACTTCCTAGGATTTTCTGTCAAGTAGGTACATAGAATTTTACTTTCGACTGGACAATTCTAACGAATGATTTGAGCACCTAAATCGCTCAGCATGAGTCCCATCGCTCATTTATAGGAAATAATCCATACGTCAGTACAAGCACAAAGTTCTTGACCAGCAGCACGGCTCTATATTTTTGCAGGAGACTTCCAACTTCCTATTGAGTGCATGCCACGTCGATCTACTGCAGTACGCCGGGCAAAAGGGGTCCGACGCGATATTGTACCCCGTGACTTTTCTCACGTGATTGTATAACTGAACCCTCGCAATTATATGTTTATTGACAAGCTGCCACTTCGTGCAAATCGAGTGTAGCCAAACCTAAAGAAGATACGTGAGGCATAGCTCTACATCTACATCTACATTTATACACCGCAAGCCACCCAACGGTGTGTGGCGGAGGGCACTTTACGTGCCACTGTCATTACCTCCCTTTCCTGTTCCAGTCGGCCGGCCGGAGTGGCCGTACGGTTCTAGGCGCTACAGTCTGGAACCGAGCGACCGCTACGGTCGCATGTTCGAGTCCTGCCTCGGGCATTGATGTGTGTGATGTCCTTAGGTTAGTTAGGTTTAATTAGTTCTAAGTTCTAGGCGACTGATGACCTCAGAAGTTAAGTCGCACAGTGCTCAGAGCCATTTTTAGCCTGTTTCAGTCGCGTATGGTTCGCGGGAAGAACGACAGACGGAAAGCCTCCTTGCGCGCTCGAATCTCTCTAATTTTACTTTCGTGATCTCCTCGGGAGGTATAAGTAGGGGGAAGCAATATATTGTATACCTCATCCAGAAACGGACCCTCTCGAAACCTGGACAGCAAGCTACACCGCGATGCAGAGCGCCTCTCTTGCAGAGTCTGCCAATTGAGTTTGCTAAACAACTCCGTAACGCTATCACGCTTACCAAATAAGCCTGTGACGAAACGCGTAGTTCTTCTTTGGATCTTCTCTATTTCCTCTGTCAACCCGACCTGGTACGGATCCCACACTGATGAGCAACACTCAAGTATAGGTCGAACGAGTGTTTTGTAAGCCACGCCGGCCGGTGATACGCGAGCAGCTTAAACTGATATATTCAGAAAGGGCAGCTTGATCGGTAATAGCAGCGACCCCGGCGCGTGACCTTTACTCATCATACACTCCTGGAAATGGAAAAAAAGAACACATTGACACCGGTGTGTCAGACCCACCATACTTGCTCCGGACACTGCGAGAGGGCTGTACAAGGAATGATCACACGCACGGCACAGCGGACACACCAGGAACCGCGGTGTTGGCCGTCGAATGGCGCTAGCTGCGCAGCATTTATGCACCGCCGCCGTCAGTGTCAGCCAGTTTGCCGTGGCATACGGAGCTCCATCGCAGTCTTTAACACTGGTAGCATGCCGCGACAGCGTGGACGTGAACCGTATGTGCAGTTGACGGACTTTGAACGAGGGCGTATAGTGGGCATGCGGGAGGCCGGGTGGACGTACCGCCGAACTGCTCAACACGTGGGGCGTGAAGTCTCCACAGTACATCGATGTTGTCGCCAGTGGTCGGCGGAAGGTGCACGTGCCCGTCGACCTGGGACCGGACCGCAGCGACGCACGGATGCACGCCAAGACCGTAGGATCCTACGCAGTGCCGTAGGGGACCGCACCGCCACTTCCCAGCAAATTAGGGACGCTGTTGCTCCTGGGGTATCGGCGAGGACCATTCGCAACCGTCTCCATGAAGCTGGGCTACGGTCCCGCACACCGTTAGGCCGTCTTCCGCTCACGCCCCAACATCGTGCAGCCCGCCTCCAGTGGTGTCGCGACAGGCGTGAATGGAGGGACGAATGGAGACGTGTCGTCTTCAGCGATGAGAGTCGCTTCTGCCTTGGTGCCAATGATGGTCGTATGCGTGTTTGGCGCCGTGCAGGTGAGCGCCACAATCAGGACTGCATACGACCGAGGCACACAGGGTCAACACCCGGAATCATGGTGTGGGGAGCGATCTCCTACACTGGCCGTACACCACTGGTGATCGTCGAGGGGACACTAATTAGTGCACGGTGCATCCAAACCGTCATCGAACCCATCGTTCTACCATTCCTAGACCGGCAAGGGAACTTGCTGTTCCAACAGGACAATGGACGTCCGCATGTATCCCGTGCCACCCAACGTGCTCTAGAAGGTGTAAGTCAACTACCATGGCCAGCAAGATCTCCGGATCTGTCCCCCATTGAGCATGTTTGGGACTGGATGAAGCGTCGTCTCACGCGGTCTGCACGTCCAGCACGAACGCTGGTCCAACTGAGGCGCCAGGTGGAAATGGCATGGCAAGCCGTTCCACAGGACTACATCCAGCATCTCTACGATCGTCTCCATGGGAGAATAGCAGCCTGCATTGCTGCGAAAGGTGGATATACACTGTACTAGTGCCGACATTGTGCATGCTCTGTTGCCTGTGTCTATGTGCCTGTGGTTCTGTCAGTGTGATCATGTGATGTATCTGACCCCAGGAATGTGTCAATAAAGTTTCCCCTTCCTGGGACAATGAATTCACGGTGTTCTTATTTCAATTTCCAGGAGTGTAGATATGGGGATGGACTTTCTGAGGAATTCTAGACACAGGTAGCCATGCACCCTTCATTAGACCAAAGGTTTTCAATGAGTGTGTGAATAATAATAACCGGCCTGTGCTGCCATTACATGAGAAAAGAATTACAAAGGCAAATAACAGGAAAAGTATTACAGTTAGCAGGCAAGCTGAAATCGCATTTGTATGTCAGTCTTTGGAATTCAGACCAAACCTTCTAACCATTCCCTCACTGACTTTGGACTTAATTCTTAGACTATATATCCTTATGCGTTATTCGACGGTTATTAATCTGAATATGGGGCTAATTAAGGCCCAGTTCGATGGTGTCACAAAGAAATTGCGATTTGATGCCTACTATGGCGTCAAGAACTGCACAGATGGACAGTACCAAGTTTTTGTGTCGAGATAGAAAGGGTATAGAAAACCTGAAGGTCGGCAGATCAGGCGAGGGAATCAGGCTCACGACAGATGACAAGTTAATTCACATCGTCGATACTGAGCAGACAGAACAAGTGGAAGGCATTCTGTATTCTCAAAGGACTGCTTTCTCTTAAAGACTGTGTACACTTTTTAGCCTTCTGTACCGTTACTGGGTCACAGAACGTCGTTACATTCTCTGGTCGCATGCAGTCAGTGCTCAAACAAGGAGTGCTTGGACGGTGTCGTTCCTATACAACAGTCGTATGCATTATGTGGAAAAAATGGACAAGTCGGTTAGTTTGGTTTTGGATGCACAAAAAGTAGTTGGCATCACTGAAGCAGAGAGAGACCAACCGGAGACCTTTGAAGAGCTACTACGATGCTTCCATGGCGTGAAAGTGTTCACTTCAATTGGCCTCAGAGCGGGTTATGGCAAACAAAACTTCGATTCGAGTGTCGGAATTATAAGGTCTTTTTCGTGTTTTGTATGCTGTTATCAATTCTGTAAGTTTCCCTTTGGGCTCGACTTGTCATCTGCAGCTTTTATTAGGGCTCTGGAACAAATTATTCCTGCAAACCTTTGAGAGGTTATGGGGACGACGCTTAGGAATATTCGAAGCCGCAAGAAAAGATCTCATCCTGTAAGATGTGAAGGATAGATGGTACGACTGTAATCTGCTGACTATCAGGAAATTATATGAAGTAAAGAATGGAGTCCTGTTCCGAAGGAGAGATACTGAAAGTGATGAGAGAATGCTGTGCATACCAAATGCATTCGTAAACAAATTTTTTTGGTATGTCCACCTAAGTCGTGCACACTTTTGGCCCAAGAACGCGATTCAAGAAATTAAGGAAATTGGCATATTTTTCTAGCATTGGAAAAAGGAGACATAGAGTTCTCACATCGTGAAAGGCGTACCAGTTGGAGACACCTTCTACAGAACCACCTAAGGCCAACTTGTACCCTACTGCAGCAACTAGGCTAAAAGAATTAGCCACAATCGACCTCTTTGGACCAGTGGATCATACAAATGTGGGTTTAGATACATTCTATTGGCGGTCTAACTCGCTTATAAGTATGTCATGTTCATCTCTTGGATTTGCAACAGCACAGTCAGTTGCTAAGGCATTTGTGTACAATTTTCTTTATATCAGACAGTGGAAGACAACTTCAGTTGTTGAGGTGAAAATAAATTCTGTGATGAAAGGGAATCACCTTGGTGTTCACGCCTCACAGACATCCGAGTTCAGACCTGTCAGACAGAATTATTAAGGAGCTAACGAATGGGTGCCGAATCTGTTGTAACAAAAAACATCTGAGGTGGGCCTAGTATCGCCAAGACTTTCAAGAAGTCTTAAATGGTCTGCCCCATGTATCTGCCGGCATGGCTACGATTCTTGTGCTTATGAACAAGTGACCATCCAACCGACTCAGAGAAGACATAGAGAAGTACCCTATTGTGTATAGGAAGAGCCACCAGGAAACTGTGTCATTGGCACCTGATCGGATTAAGGGACAAACTCAGAGAAGGTAGGAGCACCAGAATGGGAGAATAACGGTTCTGAAGTAGTTTATTGGTCAAAAAGTCTTAAAGAGAATGCACCGTTTGTGAAGGAAGCACCAATATATGTGTCACAATTTTTTCAACGATTATGTGAGGCCCTTTAGGATCAAGAGGATTGTTCATCCAAATTGTGTTGTAGTGGAAAGTGTATGTACTCAAAAATCTAAGGGTACACAACATTTAGTTAATCTCAGGAAATCTGAGGAATAAGCACATGGAATAAAGTGTGGTAGCCGAATTCCTGCTCACCTTTCTATAGCAAGAATAAGGAGCTGTAATTGAATACTGATTGTGTATGGCTGTGTTAATCAGTGGTTCGTAGATAGGGCGTCCTTTGACTGGTTGTGCCATGTTTCATTTGTTGTGGTTGTTAGTGTTAGTGTCATTGGAGGACATTCTGGTATTGCTGTTTGTCTCCTAGAAGTAAACTTTAACTTCAAGAAGTCGCGTGTCTAGCCCAATTGTTAGTGGAGCAGATTAAGCAAGTAAAATGAGACCTGAATGGGTCCTGCACTTACGTAGGAAGTTTGAGCTCTCTGTCACGGGAAGGAACAAGTGACATCACAAATGTGTGAGGGAGGACGGTAAGGATTTGAGCACTGCAGTATACTGAGGGAGTACAGTAAGGAATTAAGCACTGCATCATACGATTAGAAGTGAAAATT
This sequence comes from Schistocerca cancellata, assembly GCF_023864275.1. Classification (NCBI taxonomy): domain Eukaryota; kingdom Metazoa; phylum Arthropoda; class Insecta; order Orthoptera; family Acrididae; genus Schistocerca; species Schistocerca cancellata. Next base: position 49,679,687 of record NC_064633.1, on the reverse strand, counting down.
GAAGCATACATCTGTACATGGAAAGAAGAAAATGATCAAAGCAAACTATCCATATAGCAACAGATACCACAGAAGGTGAGGATTGGGTGGTAGAACAGTTAGGTCTTCACCTTCCTATGTGAAACCAGATTATTCGAAGAAATATTATGCGATCTTTTTACTTCTGAAGACCCCTGTTGATGTTATTAATACACTGATGGAAAGATGTTGCAACACCAAGAATATGTTGTGCAACATAAACGAAAGTTGGTAGGCGTGTTTCTACCTCTGAAAGATGATGTCTATTCAGATTTCACGCCAGTTTCACAAGAGTGGTGCTTTTAGCGCCACTATAAGGATGCAAATAAGGTTTTCTTTAAATACACGCCGTAACTGTCATGAGCGTCGGTTAGCTTCGACATTGGACGTGATCACTGATTTTTTGACGTTAGTCACGAATACCTTTAAGGCGACAAAAGACTCCGTTATCAGCACCTCACTGAAAAAAATGGTTCAAATGGCTCTGAGCACTATGGGACTTAACATCTGAGGTCATCAGTCCCCTAGAACTTAGAACTACTTAAACCTAACAAACCTAAGGACATCACGCACATCGATGCCAGAGGCAGGATTCGAGCCTGCGACCGCAGCGGTCGCGCGGTTCCAGACTGATGCGCCTAGAACCGCTCGGCCAGACCGGCTGGCAAAACCTCACTGAGTCTGAACGAGGTCGTGTACCAGAGCTACACGAAGCTGGATGTTCCTTTTGCAATACTGTAGAAAGTTTCGCAGATGTGTAGCTACTGTGCATGACGGCTGGCAGCAGCGGTCAAAAGAACGTCCAGTCCGGATGGGCAGGTGGCACAACCGAGAGGGAAGGCCATCGTTTTCAGAGTATTGACCTGGCACATTGTACTGCATTTGCAGCAGCGATTTGAGCAGCACTTGGCACCACTGTGACACAACGAACTGTTACAAACCAATTACTTCAAAGGCACCTCCGAGGCAGATGCCTTTTTGTGTGCATTCCACTGATAAATAACCAACACCATTTGCGACTTCAAGCGAGAAGTCGTTCGAGGGCTGGGTGGAAGTTTGTTGTGTTTCCCGATGAAAGCTGATTTTGCCTCGGTGTCAGTGTTGGTCATCTGTTGGGTAAAAGGAGGCCAGGTGAGTGTCTGCAACCAACCTGTCACACACTTGACCTACACCTGGGCTTATCCTGTGTAGTGCGATTTTGTACGACAGCAGAAGCACTGTAATGGTTATGCCACGCAACCTGATTGCAGATTTCTATGTCCATCTGGTGATTCGACCTGTTGTGCTGCTATTCAAGAACAGAATTCCTGGGTGTTTTTCCAACACGATAACGGTCGCCCACTTGCCCCAGTTATAACGCAACGTGCTTCACAGAGTGTCGACATGCTGCCTTGGCCTACTTGACCCCCAGATACGTCTCCAATTGAACACATCATCAGGTGACAACTTCAACATTGCAAGCAGCATTACTCGACCCTGTATTGACGGACCAAGTGCAACAGGCATGGAAATCCATCCCAGAAACTGACATCTGGCATCTGTACAACACAACGCATCCATGCATTGTGTTGCACAGGTGCCAGATGTCAGTTTCTGTGATTTCATATGCAATTGTTTATCTCACGTTAACCTCTAATCTTATAATGTTAATCACTTAAATGTGTCACCTAAGCAAATATACTCGGGAAATTTCATTACTTTACATTAATTATTTTTTGGGTTATGATTTTTTTTTCAGTTATATGAATGAGGGTGCAGAAATACGACCGACCTCCTGTGGGAGTCTCTGAGCAGTGAACGGGAGTCTAATGGACAGGGGCTGTGGATAGGTGGCCCCCAGTGGGAGTGTGGTTCGGGCGTGTGGGGTGCCGAGACAGTCCCTGCAGTTGCGTTAACGCTGTGTCCCGGATGGCGAAGTAGTTACCGCACCTGTCTGGAAAGCATCCAGGCTTTGAATCCCACTCAAGCACACATTTTCGCTCGTTGGCTCTGATTCCGCTTACTGTCCTGCTGCAAGTGACAGCGGTGATCCCCTTTCAATTTCCAAATAATGACTTTTTTTCCATCGGTGTGTGTTTCAGGTTTGTGATCCTCATTCGTGCTGAGCTGATGGATGCTGGGCTTCTTTCAGTGGATAAGATAAAGTCGGAGCAAGGAAGGACCAGAAGATCATTTTCGTCCAGTTCTGTGCCAGTGAACAAAGCCTAGAGATCACCCCTCGATCCTTACTAGGGAATATGTGGGTATACGTGTATAATTTACCGGGTGTACCAAAATTAGATATCTGCACGGAAACCTCAGGCGCGTGCTGCTTGGGAGTAGTGGTAAGAAGCGCAATTTCACTTACAGGAATGATTGACAGATAGCGACAGCCTTTTTTATGCATGTAAGATGATACAGGCGTGTCTGTTGCTCATTACCAGACGTGTGTGGGCAGTAGTTTAGTACGTAAACTTTTCCTCTTACTCCTATGACCGTAAAACATTTTCCAAGCTATGGCAAACACCTTAGACTCTGATCATTTTCTTGTTTGCAGTTGGTCTCTTAGATAATGTAAGTTGCTATGATCTTAGATAGTTAAGCTAATGAGGAGATTTTATTGAAGTAGATTTCAAATGAAATATGTTTCATTTTGTTAGAGAAGTTTGTGAGTGAGTTTTACTTGGGACAAGGTGCACTCAAGGAAAAGTCTAGTGTAAAGTCAGTCTGCTTGTTTTTTTGCTGCTTTCAGACTCACGTCTTACTTTGTTCTCACCATTGTTCTTTCTTATTTTGTAAGATTATTGTACAGCTGTACGCCGCTTGCACCACTGATCACAAGAGTGATTTCGTGGGATTTGTATTATCTCATCTCGCAATCATGTTCCATATTGTGATGACGAGTCACCAGAGAAGGGTGTGCTGTTGGCGTGACTGCTGTCTTCTGGCGTCGGGCTATCACGGCCCAACAGGACTACAGTGGAGTCTGTTGGGGAGGTCTGCGCCCTCAGCTGGGCAAGCGGCTGCCTAGATGCAGCGTGAGCAGCGCCGCCCGTTACTGAGACGTTGCAGAGGGCCGACTGAACGACCGTGACACAAATGGCCCACCAGCTTGACCTCCACTCGGGACACACGGTGCTGCCTTCGGCCTCCGACTTGCACCGATTCTCTCATGAGGCCTCCACAGTGGGCTCTCTTCAGAGTATTCTGGAAAATCTATCATGTTGCTGCTTGTCAACGAAAGTCAAAGCGGGGCTTCTCAATACCTTGAGCCTTGTTAGCACTAACGAACTGGTTGCGTGGAGCTCACCCGTTTGTCTGTTACTGGAATCCTACCAGCATTAGCTGATGAAGAAGACGATAGCCCTTTGCTAGGAATAATTGAGAGGTTCTTCTGTAGCTTCATTCAATGGATTCACTAAGCGTTATGGCACACTGGATGCAAAGCAAGCCCTCTTATAAATGGTGGTTGTCTTCAGCTTATAAACACGTGAATACACTGACGATAAAAAATCGCAAAGTCAAGAAGTAGTTGTGCAATAGAAACGACAGTAGCAGAAATGTACCAGGTGATCAAAAAGTCAGTGTAAATTTGAAAACTGAATAAATCACGAAATAATGTAGATAGAGAGGTACAAATTGACACACGTGCTTGGAATGACATGGGGTTTTATTAGAACCAAAAAAAATACAAAAGTTCAAAAAATGTCCGACAGATGGCGCTTCATCTGATCAGAATAGCAATAATTAGCATAACAAAGTAAGACAAAGCAAAGATGATGTTCTATACATGAAATGCTCAATATGTCCACCATCATTCCTCAACAATAGCTGTAGTCGAGGAATAATGTTGTGGAAAGCACTGTAAAGCATTTCCAGAGTTATGGTGAGGCATTGGCGTAGGATGTTGTCTTTCAGCATCCCTAGACATGTCGGTCGATCACGATACACTTGCGACTTCAGGTAACCCCAAAGCCAATAATCGCACGGACTGAGGTCCGGGGACCTGGGAGGCCAACCACGACGAAAGCGGCGGCTGAGCACACGATCATCACCAAACGACGCGCGAAAGAGATCTTTCACGCGTCTAGCAATATGGGGTGGGGCGCCATCCTGTATAATCATCGTACGTTCCAGCAGGTGTTTGTCAGCCAGGCTGGGGATGATGCGATTCTGTAACATATCGGCGTACCTCTCACCCGTCACGGCAGCAGCTACAAAACCAGAATCACGCATTTCCTCGAAGAAAAAAGGCCCGATAACGGTAGATGTGGTAAATCCAACCAATACCGTGACTTTCTCGTCGTGGAATGGAGTTTCCACGACAGTTGTAGGATTTTCGGTAGCCCAGATTCTGCAGTTGTGGGCGTTGACAGACCCTCGGAGCGTGAAATGAGCTTCGTCGGTCCACAACACGTTACTCAACCAATCGTCATCTTCCGCCATCTTTTGAAACGCCCACACCGCATCTGATTCTGTCTCTCATTACAGCTCATTTTATACACGATTGTCATGCGCAGTCACTGACGTTTTGCTGTCCAGCGCCATCTGTCGGACATTCTGTGAACTTTGTTTTGTTTTTGGTTCCAATAAAACCCCATGTCATTCCAAGCATGTGTGTCAATTTTTACCTTTTTGATCACCCGGTATTTGTATCTGAAAGATGACTCCTATTCAAATTTTGTGCCAGTCGCATAAGAGTGCTCTAATGGCGCTACTATGAGGATGCAAATCGAATTTGCTTTAAATATGTGCCCGGTTCGTGAGCTTTAGTTACCTTTTAGGCTGGATGCATTGCGTCGATTTTAGTCAAGAATACTTTTAAGACGACAAAGACGCCATTATTATCAGCTCACTGAGTTTGAACAAGGTCGTGTAATGGGTTTGAAACGTCCCCTTAGAACAATTATACATGACTGTGCTGATAAACCTCTTACACTATTTGCTTTTCAAACAGCTGATCAAAACTGAACGTACTCAAACATTCACTAAAGTGACACACAATATTTTTAGCGCAACGCAATCTGACTATCAAAGATCCCTGCAAAAGAATGGCCCTGAGTAACATTAAACTACACCTTTCAGAAATCACTTACTTACAAAAATCTTCATTACTCGAACTACTGCAATACAGCGAGCACCACTACTGCCAGCTAAATAAAAGATTCAAACTACGGAAGGCACTAACTACTGATAGGGATAGTTAGCAAATGAAAGATATTAATAGAGAACAAACAATGTATTTACCTTAATAGTCATAATATATATATCAGTTCATGACAAATTACAAAACTCCGCCATCTCTCTCTCCACATCCACCACTGCTGGCGGCTCACCTCCAACTGCGCAACGCTACGCGCTGTTCACATCCAGCTGCCGCTGCCCAACACTTAATAGTCATAATATATATAGCAGTTCATGACAAATTACAAAACTCCGCCATCTCTGTCCCCACATCCACCACTGCTGGCGGCTCACCTCCAACTGCGCAACGCTACGCGCTGTTCACATCCAGCTGCCGCTGCCCAACACTACAATGGCAGACAACAATGCAAACTAGCCACAGACTGCATGCACACAGCACAGCCAGTGATTTTCATGCAGAGCGCTACGTAACGTTGCCAATATAAAAATCTAAACAGCCTACTTACAGGTTTACGAGAATCTGGATGTCCCTTTTGCGACACTGCAGAAAGACTTGGCAGGAATGTAACCTTTGTACACGACTGCCTGGCAGCGGGTGGTCACGGGAATGTACAGTCGCAAAAAGAGTGAGCTCCAGACGGCAGCGTGGTACTGTCGAGAGGGAACACCACCGTGTGCGGCGTATGGCTGTGATGCGTTGTACTGTATCAGCAGCAACAGGTGGAGCAGCTGTTGTGAGTTCAGTGACACAGCGAACTGTTGCAAACCGGTTATGTCACTGATCCCAAACCACCGCCATTTTTGGCTTCATTGGTGTCGAGCGAGAGCTCACTGGAGGGCAGAGTGGAGGTCTGCTCGTTTCCTGATGAAAGCTGGTTCTGCATTCTAGACACACTGGACCTACGCCTGGAGTTGACAGAGTGGGGTGCGGTTTCGTATGGCAGCAGGAGCACTCTCATTGTTATTTCAAATAACCCGACTGCGAAACTGCACATCGTTAGGATGATTCGACCTGTTGTGCTGCCATTAGTGAACACCATTCCTGAGTAATTCACGCCCACACACCGCTGCTGTGACCCAAGACGCTCTACACAGTGTTGACATGTGCCGGCCTGCTCCGTCACCGGATTTGTCTCCAGTCGAGCACGAATTAGACAATGACTCCGGCGTCATCCATAGCCAATTTTATTTGTCGCTGTATTAACCGACTAAGTGCAACAGGCATAGAACTCAACCCCACAGACTGACATTTGACGCCTGTACGACACAATGCATTCACATTTCCTTGCTTGCATTCAAAATTGTATTGGTTACACTGGTTATTAATGTCCCAGCATTTCGTACTTGCAACGGCTTATCTCCCGCTTACATTAACCTGTGACCTTTCAACATTACCCTCTTAAAAGTGTTACCTAGACAAATATATTTCCCGAATTCCATTACCATGCATTAATTATTTCTTCATGTTGCGATTTTTATTTCCGTCAGTATGCAAAGACAGAATTACTCTACAGGCTTCATTGTGTTCTCTTCTCTGCACTCTTTATAGTGCGTCGCATCAACACTAGAAATGTAAATTACCTGATTTGTCTACTTGCAACTGTGCTCGCTTCACACCAAAATACACTCCTGGAAATGGAAAAAAGAACACATTGACACCGGTGTGTCAGACCCACCATACCTGCTCCGGACACTGCGAGAGGGCTGTACAAGCAATGATCACACGCACGGCACAGCGGACACACCAGGAACCGCGGTGTTGGCCGTCGAATGGCGCTAGCTGCGCAGCATTTGTGCTAGAGATGGGGGATCCGCTCTTGAACTAATTCATAGAGTTCAATCTTTCAAAGGAGTGAACAATCAGTGATTCAGAAAAAAAGAACGGTAGCTCCAAACGTTTCCCACGGCAGAGAGAGAGAGAGAGAGAGAGAGAGAGAGAGAGAGAGAGAGAGACGGAGCATATCAGCAGCGCCTCTGCTGGTCACAGCACAGTGCACGCCACACAACACAGCCAGCGCCGGCCTCTGCCCTGCTTCTACCTTGGCTGCCTGCATTGTGCAGTGCCCCATTGGATTTTGTGTTCTGGCGCAGCGTAACTTCGCATCGCACTCTGTCGGCGATCGTTTCAGTCGCACGTCCTGCCCTCTGGGCAGTTGATGCGAGCAACAGGACAGAGAGCCACCTAGCGGATAACATAGGAACTACTTGCAAAAACCCGCTCGCAAGGGAACGAACTATTTGTCTCGGAGCGGGTGAGTTCACCGCTACCCCCTCCCTCGGAACTCGCCCGCTCAACGCTCGCCCCACCGTCTCGACTCTAGCCAGAGCGTCGAGCAAAGCGACTCAGGTGTCACTGTGGTCTCTGCGGTCTCAGCTCACGCAGTAAAACAGCTCGCGGCTCGACCTGCTCGACTCGGCGCCTCTGCATCGGAGTTCGTCCCCACTGGATATTGTTCTACGTAGTAATGCCGCTATGTATATTACATTATTATGTTATGTATACATCAATTGTTTTTATTTTATTTTTATTTGTTTAAACTGATTAGATTAGGTTCCTGATGACTCCTCTTACTACAGGATTTTTATTATAGACACTCGAATTTACGCTTTAATTACGAGCGAACCGATAAACGTATCGCAAAATGTGATACACCAATATTTTCCTTGTTTTATTCTGCGTAAGGCTATATGCAGCACTTTCGTTTTACAGTCAAATTTATATTTTTTTTTCTTATTCTGGTACGGATTTTGCGATTTTAAGCGTCTTCGAAAGGAAACGTTCACTTTAAAAATATATGGCTTGCGATGTATTTGTATGAGGTTAATGAAATTTTAATACGTTATAGCCAAATATATTGTTAATGTAAATCTCAAGTTACAACATTTTCCGATCACCCAAAAAACCACGATAGTGCAAAATAAATCAATAATCAAAAACTGTCATATCGTGGAAATTTCAATAAACAATACAAAATTCTTACTCATTATCTGTGTTACTTCAAAATAGGATCAAATAAGATCAAAATACAGGTATAGTACTGGAATAAACCAAGTTTAAAGGGCAATGTGCCTTCCATTTATTTTATATTGTAAATGAGTGGTGAGTCATGAAAAAGAGCTAATTCATTTCAGGGAGTGAACAGTTCTGATCCAATCTCTGAAAAGAACAGTTTTGCCCATCTCTAATTTGTGCACCGCCGCCGTCAGTGTCAGCCAGTTTGACGTGGCATACGGAGCTCCACCGCAGTCTTTAACACTGGTAGCATGCCGCGACAGCGTGGACGTGAACCGTATGTGCAGTTGACGGACTTTGAGCGAGGGCGTATAGTGGGCATGTGGGAGGCCGGGTGGACGTACCGCCGAATTGCTCAACACGTGCGGCGTCAGGTCTCCACAGTACATCGATGTTGTCGCCAGTGGTCGGTGGAAGCTGCACGTGCCCGTCGACCTGGGACCGGACCGCAGCGACGCACGGATGCACGCCAAGACCGTAGGCTCCTACGCAGTGCCGTAGGGGACCGCACCGCCACTTCCCAGCAAATTAGGGACACTGTTGCTCCTGGGGTATCGGCGAGGACCATTCGCAACCGTCTCCATGAAGCTGCGCTACGGTCCCGCACACCGTTAGGCTGTCTTCCGCTCACGCCCCAACATCGTGCAGCCCGCCTCCAGTGGTGTCGCGACAGGCGTGAATGGAGGGACGAATGGAGACGTGTCGTCTTCAGCGATGAGAGTCGCTTCTGCCTTGGTGCCAATGATGGTCGTATGCGTGTTTGGCGCCGTGCAGGTGAGCGCCACAATCAGGACTGCATACGACCGAGGCACACAGGGCCAACACCCGGCATCATGGTGTGGGGAGCGATCTCCTACACTGGCCGTACACCACTGGTGATCGTCGAGGGGACACTGAATAGTGCACGGTACATCCAAACCGTCATCGAACCCATCGTTCTACCATTCCTAGACCGGCAAGGGAACTTGCTGTTCCAACAGGACAATGCACGTCCGCATGTATCCCGTGCCACCCAACGTGCTCTAGAAGGTGTAAGTCAACTACCCTGGCCAGCAAGATCTCCGGATCTGTCCCCCATTGAGCACGTTTGGGACTGGATGAAGCGTCGTCTCACGCGGTCTGCACGTCCAGCACGAACGCTGGTCCAACTGAGGCGCCAGGTGGAAATGGCATGGCAAGCCGTTCCACAGGACTACGTCCAGCATCTCTACGATCGTCTCCATGGGAGAATAGCAGCCTGCATTGCTGCTGCACTGTACTAGTGCCGACATTGTGCATGCTCTGTTGCCTGTGTCTATGTGCCTGTGGTTCTGTCAGTGTGATCATGTGATGTATCTGACCCCAGGAATGTGTCAATAAAGTTTCCCCTTCCTGGGACAATGAATTCACGGTGTTATTATTTCAATTTCCAGGAGTGTATGTAAAGATGAAGACAGGGATGCTTCCTTTGAAAAGAGGACGGTTCATTAGTTGCATCATCTTTCCACAATAGTACGTTGTGCTCCATCTATACTGACCTCGACGTCGATGGGGCGCCAATCTGCAATTATTATTCCTTCCACCATTCAACTCAATGAACTTTGTCCGGCAAGAATCGAAATTTATAATTGGCCGAGAAAGGAAATGCTCTGAATAACACTTGTGTGCAGCTCTTTTCAACTGTTCAAAGGAGCACGGACATAAGCGTCTATAGCGTTCAGCATAGTGCAAAAGGGGCAAGAAGTGCCAGTGGGGTCACGACTCCATACAGTCTACCCACACGGTGCTGTTCGAACAAGAATCTTCAGTCATTATCGAGATCCTCTCATTTTCTATAGTTCCTGTTCCCTAACGACTGTACTGATATCTGTCGGCAACCCAACGAATTCATGCACTTCCACTAACAGAGCGTCCTTGTGTTGTATCTTGACTGTATCAATAAAAAAAGTCCATAAGCGCGTGGTCACACTGTAACAGTATCAGGAGCAGTGCGCCCTGGCCTACCCTTAACTGTTATTGCTACAGAGTCTCCTCCATTCCAGGCCATGTTGGACGCTGAGTGTTCGTCGTACATGTACTATTTTGGTGTGAAGCGAGCACAGTTGCAAGTACACTCCTGGAAATTGAAATAATAACACCGTGAATTCATTGTCCCAGGAAGGGGAAACTTTATTGACACATTCCTGGGGTCAGATACATCACATGATCACACTGACAGAACCACAGGCACATAGACACAGGCAACAGAGCATGCACAATGTCGGCACTAGTACAGTGTATATCCACCTTTCGCAGCAATGCAGCCTGCTATTCTCCCATGGAGACGACCGTAGAGATGCTGGATGTAGTCCTGTGGAACGGCTTGCCATGCCATTTCCACCTGGCGCCTCAGTTGGACCAGCGTTCGTGCTGGACGTGCAGACCGCGTGAGACGACGCTTCATCCAGTCCCAAACATGCTCAATGGGGGACAGATCCGGAGATCTTGCTGGCCAGGGTAGTTGACTTACACCTTCTAGAGCACGTTGGGTGGCACGGGATACATGCGGACGTGCATTGTCCTGTTGGAACAGCAAGTTCCCTTGCCGGTCTAGGAATGGTAGAACGATGGGTTCGATGACGGTTTGGATGTACCGTGCACTATTCAGTGTCCCCTCGACGATCACCAGTGGTGTACGGCCAGTGTAGGAGATCGCTCCCCACACCATGATGCCGGGTGTTGGCCCTGTGTGCCTCGGTCGTATGCAGTCCTGATTGTGGCGCTCACCTGCACGGCGCCAAACACGCATACGACCATCATTGGCACCAAGGCAGAAGCGACTCTCATCGCTGAAGACGACACGTCTCCATTCGTCCCTCCATTCACGCCTGTCGCGACACCACTGGAGGCGGGCTGCACGATGTTGGGGCGTGAGCGGAAGACGGCCTAACGGTGTGCGGGACCGTAGCCCAGCTTCATGGAGACGGTTGCGAATGGTCCTCGCCGATACCCCAGAAGCAAAAGTGTCCCTAATTTGCTGGGAAGTGGCGGTGCGGTTCCCTACGGCACTGCGAAGGATCCTACGGTCTTGCGTGCATCCGTGCGTCGCTGCGGTCCGGTCCCAGGTCGACGGGCACGTGCACCTTCCGCCGACCACTGGCGACAACATCGATGTACTGTGGAGACCTGACGCCGCACGTGTTGAGCAATTCGGCGGTACGTCCACCCGGCCTCCCGCATGCCCACTATACGCCCTCGCTCAAAGTCCGTCAACTGCACATACGGTTCACGTCCACGCTGTCGCGGCATGCTACCAGTGTTAAAGACTGCGATGGAGCTCCGTATGCCACGGCAAACTGGCTGACACTGACGGCGGCGGTGCACAAATGCTGCGCAGCTAGCGCCATTCGACGGCCATCACCGCGGTTCCTGGTGTGTCCGCTGTGCCGTGCGTGTGATCATTGCTTGTACGGCCCTCTCGCAGTGTCCGGAGCAAGTATGGTGGGTCTGACACACCGGTGTCAATGTGTTCTTTTTTCCATTTCCAGGAGTGTATTTATGGAAACAGCAGAAAACGAAAATTTTGATGGTTGGGTGGGGAACTGAACCACCTTCCTCACTTGACGACCTATCGTTTCTTTATCGGTCACACGTAGACCCACTTTGTCCAATGTTGGCTAATTTTTGTCAGTGCTGGAGATGGATCGCTGTGATCCCCAGCACCGACCTGAAGCTCTTTTCATAATATTGCATACAGTAGGATGTCGCCAGCATTAGGAAACTTGTTCTACGAGTTAACAGGGACAGGCCACTGATCAGTTCAACATTATACATCTAGAAACAGGTTCCATGTCTTGAGCCACCAGCGTTACTGGTTTTATCATGTCTACATTTACAGCTAGTAGTACAGCACTGTCTTAAATGTAATAGCGTAACTGCAACCAATTTTTTTTTTACTGGCGTGCTAATGACTATCCTCTAAATGTTTCTCCCACACATATTCCAATAGGTACCTGCCGCATCAAGTTCACTCAGGAAGCAAGTGGCTGCTACATCGCTGGGCACTGGAGGCCGACCGCAGCCAGTCTGACTCACAGTTTCCATCCCCCTTTTTCGCAGTGCTCATAATTAGAATCTTGCGAGATGCCAGGCTGAAACAAGTGCTGCACAGTTTCAGAACTAGGAGGCCTTGTGACTGCCCATTTGGAATCAAATTTCAAAGACAGGGCATTTGACCTCTTACTATCTGTACTCTTATCTTTCTGCGTCGTCCAAAGTTCGACCAACAGTGAATAGTTCTTTGGTATCCCAAAAATCATACCTGTCTGGGGAACTTTAATTCCTCTTTTATCTAGTATTAAAAAGGATGAACACATTGACCATCGAAATTTCATTTTGTTACAGTACAATTGATAGCCATGGACCTTGCAGCAGTGATAACACCGGTTCCCGTCAGATCACCGAAGTTAAGCGCTGTCTGACTGGGATAGCACTTGGGTGGGTGACCATCCGGTCTTCCGAGCGCTTTAGGCAAGCGGGGTGCAGTCAGCCCTTGTGAGGCAAACTGAGGAGCTACTTGATTGGGAAGTAGCGGCTCCGTTCTCTTAAACTCACAAACGGCCGAGAGAGCGGTGTGCTGGTCACCACACGCCCCTCCATATCCGTATCTAGTCACGCCTGTAGGCTGAGGATGGCACGGCGACCGGTCGGTACCGCTGGGTCTTCTGAGGCCTGTTCGGAGGGAGTTATAATACATTTAATAATAGTGAACCACTAAAAATAGTAGATAAGTATTGCTATTTGAACGGTAACACAGCTGATGATTTATGAAACAGAGGATTTGAAATACAGAATGGCAATAACAATAAAAACATAACTGAGAAAGAGAAATTTTTTAACATCGAAAGTACAGGGTGTTTCAAAAATGACCGGTATATTTGAAACGGCAATAAAAACTAAACGAGCAGCGATAGACATACACCGTTTGTTGCAATATGCTTGGGACAACAGTACATTTTCAGGCGGACAAACTTTCGAAATTACAGTAGTTACAATTTTCAACAACAGATGGCGCTGCAAGTGATGTGAACGATATAGAAGACAACGCAGTCTGTAGGTGCGCCATTCTGTACGTCGTCTTTCTGCTGTAAGCGTGTGCTGTTCACAACGTGCAAGTGTGCTGTAGACAACATGGTTTATTCCTTAGAACAGAGGATTTTTCTGGTGTTGGAATTCCACCGCCTAGAACACAGTGTTGTTGCAACAAGACGAAGTTTTCAACGGAGGTTTAACCAAAGGACCGAAAAGCGATACAATAAAGGATCTGTTTGAAAAATTTCAACGGACTGGGAACGTGACGGATGAACATGCTGGAAAGGTAGGGTGACCGCGTACGGCAACCACAGAGGGCAACGCGCAGCTAGTGCAGTAGGTGATCCGACATCGGCCTCGGGTTTCCGTTCGCCGTGTTGCAGCTGCGGTCCAAATGACGCCAACGTCCACGTATCGTCTCATGCGCCAGAGTTTACACCTCTATCCATACAAAATTCAAACGCGGCAACCCCTCAGCGCCGCTACCATTGCTGCACGAGAGACATTCGCTAACGATATAGTGCATAGGATTGATGACGGCGATATTCATGTGGGCAGCATTTGGTTTACTGACGAAGCTTATTTTTACCTGGACGGCTTCGTCAATAAACAGAACTGGCGCATATGGGGAACCGAAAAGCCCCATGTTGCAGTCCCATCGTCCCTGCATCCTCAAAAAGTACTGGTCTGGGCCGCCATTTCTTCCAAAGGAATCATTGGCCCATTTTTCAGATCCAAAACGATTACTGCATCACGCTATCTGGACATTTCCTGAATGAATATTTCGATGATCGTGTGATTGCTTTGGGCTATCCGAAACATACAGGAGGCGGCGTGGATTGGCCTCCCTATTCGCCAGACATGAACCCCTGTGACTTCTTTCTGTGGGGACACTTGAAAGACCAGGTGTACCGCCGGAATCCAGAAACAATTGAACAGCTGAAGCAGTACATCTCATCTGCATGTGAAGCCATTCCGCCAGACACGTTGTCAAAGGTTTCGGGTAATTTCATTCAGAGACTACGCCATATTATTGCTACGCTTGGTGGATATGTGGAAAATATCGTACTATAGAGTTTCCCAGACCGCAGGGCCATCTGTTGTTGAAAATTGTAACTACTGTAATATAGAAAGTTTGTCTGCCTGAAAATGTACTGTTGTCCCAAGCATATTGCAACAAACGGTGTATTTCTATCGCTGCTCGTTTAGTTTTTATTGCCGTTTCAAATATACCGGTCATATTTGAAACACACTGTATATTTAAATATGAGGAAGTACTTTCTGAGAGTATATGTATCAAGTGTTGTCTTTTATGGAAGCGAAACATGTTCAGACAAGTATCGAATAAAAACTACGAGATATTGTTGACAAATGCTACTGAAAATTTGGTGGAGGTTTTGGATAATTAATGATCAGATACTGAATTTAACTGCCCAATAACAAATTTATGGCTCGACTAAAGTGGGAATGGAGGATGGTTGACAGGATACTTCTTGAGGCACGAAATAATCATCAGATTGGTAATGGAGAAAAGTGTGGAGAGTGAAAATCACAGTAGACTAGAGCTTGACCAAGAGAAGCGCAGCTACAAATTTTATTACAGTCGACAATTTGGAAGCTCGGCCTCCGGCGAAAATAAAATCTTCCATTGTACAATTTGTGGGACACAATGTGGACAGGAGTACAGGTGCTGGGTGGTCTGTGACCCACTCCTGTCACGTAGAGAGGTTTGGTTCTCAATTGGCCTCCATTTTGCAGCAGACAGAATCCTCTCTTCATCGTACTGCGCTGTTTGATCTGTTTAGAGATTTCCGACTTTTGCCGTCCAGACTTTCGGCAGCGGTTTCGGTTCCTCTATTGAGATCCAGCTCTACACGTTGTTGAGACTAGTATGACAAAAATCTAGTTAAGGTAGTCCACGCATGATTTCGTTGTCCTACTCAGAAATTTCTTTCTGGGATTCAGTCTCTGTGTGGTTCGTTAACGCCAGTGCACAATGTTGTCTTCATCACATTCCACCTGATTCCCCTCCACATTTACTACCACTTCATGCATTATGTTATGTGATTTGGTAGGAACTACGATATAGGATTTGCCAGTCGGCCTCGGCATAAAATTCTGCTGTTGAATGCCAAAGTTCAAGCGCAGATAAACACAGTACTTCTCATTTGAGGACCTATCTATTTTTTCCCTCTTTCCATATTCTCCATATTCACGAACTTCTACCGCTGAAGTCCGTCCTGGTTTCTGTGGTTCCTAATAACCTACATATTATCTTTAGATAAGAAGGCCGAAGAATCAGACTACACGAACACACATCCGCATACACACAAGAATACCCTTATACATAGACATTGAAATTACGGACTAGAAACCTGTTGCGACGTGAGAACCGCCATATATATACTATGACGGTTCTACGTCGTTTGTCTTTTATGGAATATATACGAAGAGGTGTACATAAAGAAAGGATAGAGTCGATCAACTCATGCGCAAAGAGAGACCAAAGCATGTGAGTTAGTGGAACAACTTTAAAGCAGTAGTAAGCAGAGGATGGACAAGAAAGAGTGCGTAAGCTAGAGTGGAATTAATCGTGATAGTCATTTACGAAAAGTCAGTGTAATTAATACTCTGGGGAATTGATGGATTGTAGGAAAGTGGGACTTAAATAGTGTATGTAGTTATATTATCTATGTAGAGTATAGAATTTGAGAAGTAGAGGAGGGCTCTAGGGAGTAAAAGATGAATTAAAAATAGAATGCGAATTGTAGAATAGATTTGTAGCTTTACCAGGGAATACTTAATTATAGTATACATAGGAACGTATACTGGGTTAATGAACCATGAGGCCTACTCGGAAAGGATAAGGGAGGCATACCCGGTATTTATTAAATAAAGGACAGACGTACCTACGTGGAGATAGGACGACCTGTGGCCTAAAAAACAGGAGTGTTTTATAAAGGAGCGTTCCTACCAGAATGGAAAGAGGAAGTGCTTTCATAAGATCAACCCACAGGCAAGGTATAGGTACTGATCCTAGGAGAAGGGGACAGTATCGTGCCAAAAGTCACAAAAGTTTATAGTAATTATTCTGGAAAGTATGAATTCTATGCACAACTAGCATTGTTATTTTTCATATAAATAAATGAGTGTCAAAAGAACACTTACATTGAGCCTAGAGTTCCTCCAAACTACAAGCTACAAACCAGTACAAAGAATGAGAAGTGAAAATAAAATACTCAAGTGTTATGAACACCTGAAGCTTACGATTTGAAATGAAGAAAAAGTCTCACGATTCTTAGATACTAGTCAATACTATCGTCTTGATATCAAAGTAAAGTGAGAATAAAATAAACAAACGCTCAGCTAAACACTGTTCTAGAGAAAACAAAGGGATGTTATTGAAGCGGAACATGTATATATAAACTTATACAAGAAATGTATACTGCTAAAATGTAAAATGTTATCAAATGGTTCAAATGGCTCTGAGCACTATGAGACTTAACATCTGAGGTCATCAGTCCCATAGAACTTAGAATTACTTAAACCTAACTAACCTAAGGACATCACACACATCCATGCCCGAGGCAGGATTCGAACCTGCGACAGCAGCGGTCGCGCGGTTCCAGACTGTAGCACCTAGAACCGCTCGGCCACTCTGGCCGGCTAAAATGTTATCATGTGTGATATTATGTACATAATGATTATGTATAAAATATCATGTGTTCGATATGAGGGGGGAGGGGGGGATACGTAGTGATTCGAGAATTTCCGCATAAATTCTAGAACCACTCGGCCTTCTACCGTCTCGAACACACTATACTTTAGATATGACTGCGAGAAAGTGGAATCGTACCTACTGCGCGACACATGTCTGTGTGTGCAGGTTGGAAATGAGACGCGAGCAGAATGTAGACGCCGCGGTCGAACTGCACCGACAAGTACTTGTCGGTCGATCCATGGAAGTTTAGTGAAAGTGGACAGAAGAACCATGGAGTGTTTATGCTAGTCTGTTCTAATTGTGTTTTGACCATTGTTACAGTAACGTCAACAGTTGAAAAAGAACCATTAAAAACTTTTGTCTTAGCCTTGGTGAAGGGAAGACGAGTATTCTGTTCCATGTTGAGAATGGACATGGTTTTTAAGCCAACTTCCTGTCATATGTAACTTATTTTGTTTCTAATGCTTGGGACATGGTTTTTAAGCCAACTTCCTGTCATATGTAACTTATTTTGTTTCTAATGCTTGGAGACACGAAAGGCTTACGAAACTGTTTATTTATGTAAAGTCTGGAAGTTGTAAAATGTCAAAAGTTAAAATATACGTCGTTAATTGAAGCAAATGAAACTTGGTGTGTCTACTTACTTTTACAAGTAGAAAGAGTGTTAAGAAATTCCTGTACCTAGCAGCATACTTTGGAGAATAAGAGAAAGAGTTCGCAGCAGCATGCCAGCCAGCAGGGAAGATTGGCCGAACATCTCAAGTAAGTCGTCTCGTAAAAGAAGTGGAAGTTAACATACTTACTTCAACACTTTAAGTCCTCCAAACCGTTAGAGCAGCAGATGACCAGGTAGGTAAAAAGACTGGGGCTGATAGAAATCCTTGGGTAACAGAAGGGATATTGTATTTAACTGATGAAAGGAGAAAATATAAAAATGTAGTAAATGAAGCAGGCAAAGAGGAATCCAAACGTCTCAAAAATGATGTGGACAGGAAGTGCAAAATGGCTAAGCAGGGATGGCTAGAGAAAAAATCTAAGGATGTAGAGGCACACATAACTAGGGATAAGACAGATACTGCCTACAGGAAAATTAAAGAGACCTTTGGAGAAAGAGAACCACTTGCATGAATATCAAGAGCTCAGATGGAGAACCATTTCTAACCAAAGAAGGGAAGGCAGAAAGGTGGAAGGAGTATATATAGGATCTACACAAGGGTGATGTACTTGAGGGCAATATTATTGAAATGGAAGAGGCCGTAGATGAAGATAAGATGGGAGATATCATACTGTGTGAAGATTGTGACAGAGCACTGAAAGACCTAAGTCGAAACAAGGCCCTGGGAGTAGACAACATTCCATTAGGACTACTGATAGCCTTGGGAGAGCCAGCCGTGACAACACTCTACCATCTTGTGAGCAAGATGTATGAGACAGGGGATATACCCTCACACTTCAAGAAGAATATATTAATTCCAATCCCAAAGAATGCAATTGTTGATAGGTGTGAAAATTACCGAACTAACAGTTTAATAATATTAACACGAATTCTTTACAGATGAATGGCAAAACTGGAGAAGATCAATTTGGATTCCATAGAAATGTTGGAACACGTGAGGCAATACTGACCCTACTACTTATCTTAGAAGATAGATTAAGGGAAGGCAAACCTATGTGTCTAGGATTTGTAGACTTAGAGATTTTGACAATGTTGACTGGAATACCGTCTTTCAAATTCTCCAAGGTGACAGGGGTCAAGTACGGAGAGCGAAAGGCTATTTACAATTTGTACACAATCCAGATGGCAGTTATAAGACTCGAGGGGCACAAAAGGGATGCAGTGTCTGAAGGGTCTGATACGGGATTGTAGGCTTTCCACGATTTTATTCAATCTGTATATTGAGCAAGCAGTGACGGAAACAAAAGAAAAATTCGGAGTTGGAATTAAAATCCATAGAGAAGAAATAAAAACTTTGAGGTTTGCCGACGACACTGTAATTCTGTCAGAGACAGCAAAGGCCCTGGAAGACCAGATGAACGGATGGCCAGTGTCTACAAAGGAGGATATAGGATGAACATCAACTAAAGCAAAACGAAGATAATGGAATGTAGTCGAATTAAATCGGGTGATGCTGCGGGAATTAGATTAGGAAATGAGATGCTTAAAGTAGTAAATGAGTATTGCTATTTGGGGAGAAAAGTAACTGATGATGGTCGAAGTAGAGAGGATATAAAATGTAGACTGGCAATAGCAAGGAAAGCGTTTCTGGAGAAGAGAAATCTGTTAACATCGGGAATAGATTTAAGTGTCAGGAAGTCTTTTCTGGCAGTATTCGTATAGGGTGTAGCCATGGATGGAAGTGAAACATGTACTTTAGAGAAGAAGAGAATAGAAGCTTTCGAAATGTGGTCCTACAAAAGAATGCTGAAGATTCGATGGGTAGATCACCTAACTAATGAGGAGGTACCGAATGGAACTGGACAGAAAAGGTGTTTGTGGTACAACTTGACCAGAAGAAGGGATGGGTTGGTAGGACACGTTCCGATGCATCAAGTGATCATCAATTTAGTGTTGGAGGAAAGCGTGGAGGGTAAAAAATCGTAGAGGGAGACCAAGGCATGAATACACCAAACAGATACAGAAGGATGTAGGTTGCAGTAGTGAAAGGGTCCTGTAGTCCCCTTTCATTATCATTTTATTTACTTTCCAGTGATACAAAACTCTAGCAGGCGTGAGTGAATGAATGAATGTCGTGTGTTTCATGTTGCTATACGGTGGTTTAGTCTGCTGCAGAGAATCATCGGTAGTCGTATAGAATGGACAACCCCTATAGCTTTCAGGTAGGGAAAGAGGTTTGCTCTCCTTGCGTGAAAGTTACCGGTGTCAAGTTGGTGGCGGAGGCCTCATCTCTGGGTTTTCCTGGCCACGGAATCTCGTGGGAAACGTTGGAGTGTGTGAGGCGGTCAGTCTGCACCGAGGGTCTGCAGCCGAGCTCTCATCGAAGGAGGGTGAGTTGGTTTAACCGCGTGGTTCGTCGTCTCGTAGCGAGAGGGGAGCTTTTAGCTTTCGGTCTCGCGTCTCGCCTTATAAGGATTGTTAAACCTTGTCGCAGCAAGGAATGCGAGGGTTCTGCAGATTTTCCGTTTGATTCTTAATGCAGACTTTGATCCGTAAGAAGAACGTAACACAAAGGTGTTGCATATGTAAGAAGTGCGACCTCGGTTTAGTGTGATTGTTTGTCTGCCTGTAACTGCGTCTGTATACGTTCTAATCATTCCTGAACCTCAATAATTTTGCCTTTCGTGAATTTTTCATGTCTCATTTACCGGATGTCGGTTGGAACCAATCCACGTGGTTTAATATTAGAGTTTGTTGACCCTCTGCCATCACCCTTTGTCCATTCAAATGTGCCTTCGGAAAAATGTTAATTGTTCGCGGCTGCGTGGTTTAATGTGATTAAAACTTGGCCACGGTATGTAGAAATTGTGTCCCCGCAAACCGCGTGGGCATACGAGGGTGTTGTGAATCGTGTACCATTTCATAAGAAATTGTACTTAGTTACGAGACAATAGCAGTTGTGTAGATGCATTACATCAACGTTTTCAGGAATAAATAATTTTGCCACCAATTTAATCCTGTGTACCGATATTACGTCTCTATTACCTACGCCATTTACCTTGTAGTTTCCTTGTTAGCCCATCCATGGCGTTTCCATGCGCACAAGTCCAATAATTATTGTTTCCTTATTATTTAAAACAAATTCTTTAGAATAGATGTTGTTTTTAGGAGTGCGGCTGCAAGCTGCTCTTATTCACAGTGTCACGCATTGTTTATTTTAATACTTTATCTACGTGAACAGTGCCTGGAGCAAACTACACTCCTGGAAATTGAAATAAGAACACCGTGAATTCATTGTCCCAGGAAGGGGAAACTTTATTGACACATTCCTGGGGTCAGATACATCACATGATCACACTGACAGAACCACAGGCACATAGACACAGGCAACAGAGCATGCACAATGTCGGCACTAGTACAGTGTATATCCACCTTTCGCAGCAATGCAGGCTGCTATTCTCCCATGGAGACGATCGTAGAGATGCTGGATGTAGTCCTGTGGAACGGCTTGCCATGCCATTTCCACCTGGCGCCTCAGTTGGACCAGCGTTCGTGCTGGACGTGCAGACCGCGTGAGACGACGCTTCATCCAGTCCCAAACATGCTCAATGGGGGACAGATCCGGAGATCTTGCTGGCCAGGGTAGTTGACTTACACCTTCTAGAGCACGTTGGGTGGCACGGGATACATGCGGACGTGCATTGTCCTGTTGGAACAGCAAGTTCCCTTGCCGGTCTAGGAATGGTAGAACGATGGGTTCGATGACGGTTTGGATGTACCGTGCACTATTCAGTGTCCCCTCGACGATCACCAGTGGTGTACGGCCAGTGTAGGAGATCGCTCCCCACACCATGATGCCGGGTGTTGGCCCTGTGTGCCTCGGTCGTATGCAGTCCTGATTGTGGCGCTCACCTGCACGGCGCCAAACACGCATACGACCATCATTGGCACCAAGGCAGAAGCAACTCTCATCGCTGAAGACGACACGTCTCCATTCGTCCCTCCATTCACGCCTGTCGCGACACCACTGGAGGCGGGCTGCACGATGTTGGGGCGTGAGCGGAAGACGGCCTAACGGTGTGCGGGACCGTAGCCCAGCTTCATGGAGACGGTTGCGAATGGTCCTCGCCGATACCCCAGGAGCAACAGTGTCCCTAATTTGCTGGGAAGTGGCGGTGCGGTCCCCTACGGCACTGCGTAGGATCCTACGGTCTTGGCGTGCATCCGTGCATCGCTGCGGTCCGGTCCCAGGTCGACGGGCACGTGCACCTTCCGCCGACCACTGGCGACAACACCGATGTACTGTGGAGACCTCACGCCCCACGTGTTGAGCAATTCGGCGGTACGTACCCGGCCTCCCGCATGCCCACTATACGCCCTCGCTCAAAGTCCGTCAACTGCACATACGGTTCACGTCCACGCTGTCGCGGCATGCTACCAGTGTTAAAGACTGCGATGGAGCTCCGTGTGCCACGGCAAACTGGCTGACACTGACGGCGGCGGTGCACAAATGCTGCGCAGCTAGCGCCATTCGACGGCCAACACCGCGGTTCCTGGTGTGTCCGCTGTGCCGTGCGTGTGATCATTGCTTGTACAGCCCTCTCGCAGTGTCCGGAGCAAGTATGGTGGATCTGACACACCGGTGTCAATGTGTTCCTTTTTCCATTTCCAGGAGTGTATATTAACCATTCCGTTAAAAGAGCACACGGGTCGCTTTGGATCTTTGTACATGCTGTGGACATCGCACCAGTCGCTAGTGTGAGCCCCTGCCGCTGACGACAGTCGTCGCCCTGAAGAGGCGGTTATGTGCCGCTGGGTTGCATGGAATCAGGGGAATAAGACGGGTCGACGTGCAGACGTGATGCAGTGGTAGAAAGAAGCCATCGTGTTCGGACGTGACCGAGTATGCACACTGAACGTAGTTGCCCAGGACGTGACCAAGTATGCACACTGAATGTAGTTGCCCAATTTTTTGCTTTGTCAACGTGTATTGTGGAAGCGTCTACAAGGAATTTTCTCCCATGCCGCCCATGTAACACAGCGTAAGAAGAGTGAATCTTTTTTTTTTAATTTCTTCATCAGTCCTCTGACTGGTTTGATGCGGCCCGCCACGAATTCCTTTCCTGCGCTAACCTCTTCGTCTCAGTGTTGCACTTGTAGCTGACTGTCAACTGTTCATTTTTATACACAGTGCTACCGGTTTCGATCGGTAAACCATTATTAAGCCTACCAGCTTGTCGCTACATCATTTGAAGCCAACAGCTTCGATGTAGGTACAGAAAACATAGCTCCTCTTACAATAAATAATCTCCAAAAGCCACAGACACGTAGGAGATGCATGCAAAAGATCGTACATTTCAAACCATCTCCTCTAGTATCTGTTGGATAGATTCAAATCACTGACTTCCCAGACAATTTTTATCCTCTACAGTTCCCTCTAGTACCATGAAGGTTTTTCCCTGATGCCCTGTCATCTTGTCAGTGTCCTCCACATTTTCCTTTCTTCACCGACTCTCTGGAAAACCTCATTCCTTACCTCATCAGTCTGCCTGATTGTCAACATTCAGCTGTAGCACCAAACTCTCACATTTCGATTCTCTTCTGGTTTTTCCATTGACCGTGATTCACTACCATACCGTTCTGTGCCCCAAATGTACGTTCTTCGTAAATTAAGGCCAGTGACTGGTTCAAGTAGATTTCTCTTGGCCACAAATGCCCTCATTGTCTGTGCAAGTCTACTTTCTACGTCCTTCTTGCGACATCCGTCATGGGTAACTTTGCTTCCAATGCAGAGGAATTCCTTAAATTCGCCTGATTCGTGATCCTCAATTTTGATATTAAGGGGAGCCAGAACGATGAAAATTACAAAATTATCGTTTTTGTGTTTCTTATTATAAAATTATTTGGAGTTCTCTGACTGAAAGAATTCGAGATTCATCCTTGTATACTACTTCTAAGTGTGTTTTTTATCGTATCAAATTCGATGAGCAAGTGTGTTTTTTATCGTTTCAAATTCGATGAGCAAGTGACCGTGGCGAATTGGTGTTGAACTCCAATGGCACCGCTCGCTGTCTTTAGACAGTTTTTTTTTTCACAGAATTTGGCAGCATTTTGTTTTCCAACACTGTAGGCTTTTATCTCTGTGATAATTCAACGTTCACATTCGTAGACATAAATGGCAAGCAGTATTTATTGACTTGTTGAGTTATCTCTGTGTTCATTGTTTACAGGTGCTATTCTTTGTAGTGGACGAATTCTCCTCTTAACTGGTTTACCTATTTGGTTTACGCATAGAAAGATGCCCCGTTTTAGCAATCGAGTATATAAGAAAAGATTATAGGAGTGGGAGAAGAAATCTTTTGTTGTTTCGAAGGAAGATGTTAAGTCTGTCTCACCAACAACTCCAAACTTGTGTAAGAACTTCTTTCAGCAATAAACTTGTTGATAGGAAAGAAAAGTTCGAAAAATGTGAAAGTGACAATAGTGATGCGAATGAAATAATTAACTTTACCTGCTCTCTAATGTTTTGAAACAATGTATTGGTTGGGTGACCAGATGCAGATGTATGGAAAAGAAGACAAACAGCTTCAAAACCCAGGATAAAGAAAAAAGAGGATACACACAAACATACGTTCAAATTTAATAAATGAGATAATTAAGAGACATTCTATATATTTTTAACTTTTATTAGTACTTCTCTGAAGATCAAATTTTCTGTAGAAGTGTAGACTTGCTTAGCAGATAATTCTAAAACGATATGGAGCAAAATTCTTTTAAATTATACTAGACCATCAATATACGTTCAACAAATTCAAGGTTCAACCCATTCCTGTCATCAGTTCACTGTGTTGTAATGAGCGAAACGCTCGTTCTGCATTTGCATAGTGCGCTGATATACTGAAAAAAGCGTTCGGCAAATTTTAACAATTCTGAAAGACAGTCAAGAGACTTACTCTCACAAAAATACTTGGCCGACTTTTTACTACAAATTAGCACATTCAGTTCAGGATTATTACTGTCCTCTTTCAGAAATTGACTAAAATTACAGAATTGCTTAAAACATCTTAGGTATTCAGTTTTTACTTTACATTTATCTTTTAAATAAAAAAACTTTTTTCAACATCACTGTAGTTGACATTCAATTTTAAAAAGGGAAAGTCGTCCATCACCCAGAGCCATCGTTTTAAATATGCCTCCACCATAAAAAGTTTAATTTCTTTATGAAAAACTTCTGTTGCAATGTCCCGCTTCTGTTACCTTTTCCTTCACTCTGATTTCCTGGATGAGCTTTTCGTCCTTAAAAACAGGGCAATCTCGAGAGGAAGCAGCGTGGTCACCCACACAGTTGATGCAGCGAGGGGATGGAGGTGAACAAGCACCCTCATGGGCATCCTTGCCACACGTAACACATTTGGCCGGATTGGAACAGGACTGGCTGGTGTGATTGAACCGCTGACACCGATAGCAACGCGTAGGGTTTGGGATGTAAGGGCGAACGGAAATTATCTCATAGCCTGCTTTGATTTTCGACGAGAGTTGAACTTTGTCAAATGCCAAGAAGACAGTGCGGGTTGGAATGACGTTCATGTCAACCCTTTTCATAACTCTATGAACAGCCGTTACGCGCTGGTCAGACAGGTAGTGCTGAATTTCTTCATCAGACAATCCATCGAGGGAGCGACTCCATGCGAGGAATTTTAAAGTGCGGTGCGCTTCAACCCGGACAGGGAAGGTTGGAGCAGTGAAGTACACAGCATTTTTTGTGCCTGGAGGGCACTGGCTGTTTCTAACAACAAGGTGCCATTCCGTAATCTGGAACAAGACTTTACAGCACCTGCAATTGCGTCGACACCTTTCTGAATAATGAAAGGGTTGACCGTGGAGAAGTCGTGACCTTCGTCAGACCGAGAAACAACAAGGAACTGTGGCAACGATGGAAGAACTGTCTGTGGCTGAGACTCAGTGAACTTACGCTTGTGAGCAGACATAGTGGAAGGTGAGGAAACCATTGCGGAAGAATCCCCCATGATTACCGGCGTCTCCGATGGCGCGCTCCTCCCTTGTGGGGGCCCTCTCTGAGGGCACTCCCGCCTTAGGTGATTGTTCACACCTCAGGTCACACCTTCCGACAAACGGACAGAGGGACCAATCGGCACTTTCGGAAGGTATCAGCTCGGGTAATCACCCCTCCCTGTGCCTGGACGTTGCCAGGGGGTACGTACGTGTCCTGCCTGTCTACCCGGGGCAGGGAATTACGCGTTACCCCGTCACCGGCTACGCACAAAAATGCGTGGGTCGGCCTTCAGACACGCACAGGGAGGAAGAAAGAAAAAGGGAAAGGAAAGAAGAGAGGTCTCAAACGCCGCAGCGGAGAAAAGGGTAAAGAGAAGAGGTAAGGAAAAGAGAAGGACAAAGTAAGGAAGAAGACATACAAGCAAAGAAGGCGAAGAATGCGTTACATTTACGAGCGTCTGTCTCTGGACGTATGCACAAACCATACTCCCAGATGGAGAGAAAGGGAAGGAAAGAGCCATAGGTGAGGGGAGGAGGGGCGAAGATGGGGGATGGGGAAGGATGCGGAAAGGGAAGGTATGCAGCCCGGAAAGGAAGGAAGGCCACATTAGCTCGGGGTCCCGTGCTCGCTACGCACGTATCCACAAAAGAGTTGTGGACCCCCTGGGGGTATCAATCGCCTCGTATTCTGAAAGAAAAAATTAGTTAAGACTGCTATCATATGATGTGTATAGTGTATTCTTGTTAATGCTTGTTAATTCTGATCCATTTACTCTTCGTGACGAGGTATTGCATCTTCTTTCGTTCATTCCGAAGGTGAAATTCCCATTTCTGTTTAATTTATTTCTTTTACACGTTATTTCTCTCTGAAAATGATGAACAATGATTAATGTCTTGCATTTAAATCATATACCCATTAAATAAAAGCTGGTTTCTAGCGATATAATTGAGCATACAGCATAGCATGACAGAAAACGTAGTATGTCAAAAAAACACAGTGTTCAGATGCAAAAATGTACACAGAGTATCACAATGTGGCAGCAAAAAAATGTAAAATAGTCACGATGTTGAGATATCATAAGGCAAAATGTCAAAGTCAACTGGTGTTTGTTATATCTTAAATATTTCATAGTGCATACAAACAAAACAGGAAAATATTCATACATACATGAAAAATGGAAAATGTGCACAGTCTGATGTGTAACGACAAGAAAAGCGACCTGCTAACCTTACCTTGCCAGGCACTTGCCAAGAAAAAATATGACAATCTTCAGTAAGTGTTCATGTGAATATAATTGCATAAGTGGTCATAAAAAAATCAGGAAATGGCATTACAGTGTGATAAATCATAAAGTATGTTCATTCAATAAAGGGTTTGATGTTGGAGATATGGTGATTCCCTTTGGTTTTTCTGGTTCTCAAAGTTTCGACGTGTACTATATTGGGGTGAGGAATGCTGCGAATTCGATATGGACCTGCATATAGAAGCTCAAATTTACTACATCTACTTTTTCCTCTATTAGATAAATAATGTGTGCGTACTAATATCTTCTGTCCAATGTGAAAGTCACGGCGTGTACAAACCTGTTTCTGCTGTCTTCTCCGGCGCTCTGCGGCACGTTTGATGTTGTTCAGCGCAATGTCAATTATTTCATGGTGTCGTAGTCGACGAGATGTAGGAAAGGTTATAATTCTTTAATTTTTGTTATGTGGTTCAACGTTTTTCAGTATAACAAGCGGAGATAGCATAGTAGATTCATTTGGTATGGAATTAATTACATCCTGGAATGAGAGTATGTGTGTGTCCCAATCAATATGTTTTTTATGGCAGTATATTCTACACAGTTTACCAATTTCTTTCATTAATCGTTCACAAGGGTTCGAAGAAGCATGGTACCTGGATATATAGATCAGAGAAATGTTTCTAACTCGTAACATACGTCTCCATATAGCAGATCGAAACTGTGATCCATTGTCGGAAATTACTTTCAACAAATGCCCTACATGAAATAGAAAATGTTTTACAAATGCTTTCGAAACAGTTTTAGCTGTAGCTTTGCGTAACGGAGTGAAGGTAACAAATTTTGAAGTGAGTTCAACAGCGACAAAGATGTAGCAAAAAACCTCTATTAGTTCTGGGAATCGGACCAAAAATGTCTACAGCGGCCATGTGTCTCAATTTAACAGGTACAATGGGATGTATTGGAGGAATATGTGAAGTCGTATCTGACTTAGCTTTCTGGCAGATTTTACATGACGCTAAAACTCGTCGAATACGTTTCTCCATGTTGGTAAAATAACAGTTCTGTCTCAATATAAGAAAACATTTTCTGGCTCCGTAATGTGCGTAACTTAAATGAGTATACCAGATTAATTTGTTAACAAGCTCGTCAGGAACGCATAATAACCAATTGTTGCTGTCAGGGTGAGTGCGGCGAAACAGAATGTCATTGCGTACAGTGTAATGGTTTCTAATGGTAACATTATTCCTATCTTGCCAAAGGTGTTTTATTTCTTTCCATACGTTGTCTTTACTCTGCTCTTGTGCTGTGTCTTGTAATGACGACGAAATGAAATTCGCAAATGCAACTTGTTGAATGTACATGACGCTGAAATTTGCTTTGCAGAAGTTGGTTGCGATGTCTTGCTGATTGTTGCTGAGAGAACGGGATAGTGCGTCTGCTACAATATTTTGTGTACCGGGAATGTGAACAATTGTAAAATTAAATTCCTGTAAATAAAGTTTCCATCTACTTAATCTGTCGTGTGTAAATTTAGCGGAAAGTAAAAACTGTATCGCTCTATGATCTGTGTAAACGGTGGTATGTCTGCCATAAAGAAAATGCCGAAATCTCGTAAATGCCCATACAAAACAATGTTTCAAGTTCTGTAACAGAATAATTGCATTCAGCAGGTGACAGAATGCGACTCGCAAAGGCGATGTTTTTAATTACTGTAGTGCCATCTTCAATTTCCTGAAAAATGTGTACGCCTATAGCGGTGTTAGAACTGTCGGTGGCAATGGAAAAATTTCTA
Source organism: Schistocerca cancellata (assembly GCF_023864275.1). NCBI lineage: Eukaryota > Metazoa > Arthropoda > Insecta > Orthoptera > Acrididae > Schistocerca > Schistocerca cancellata. The sequence continues at coordinate 49,651,097 of NC_064633.1, read as the reverse complement.
GTAAGATCTGGGTGCGATAAAAGTGGTGCAATCTACAAAGCATGTTTCAAATAACATTTTCGTGAACAAGATTCTGTGTATCTGAAGTATTGCTTACGTTGCTGGAAGATGCAACCTATACTGTATCTAGTCAAATTCTATCTGACGTGCTATTATTTTCGGGAGGATGCTGTGGCATTTCCACTATTTGAACTGTTCTGTTATTTCTTCCTGACGTATTACGTTCGGGATGATATCTACTGTCTGGTTCATTCATGATAATATGTTGTTGTGGATGATTTTGCTGCTGATAAGACCGACTGTTATTAAACGTACGCTGAAAATTGTGCTCATTACATTTACGTCTGTCATGATAGTCATTTCTATACGGTGCATTGCGATAGGAATTGAAATAGTGGGTTTTCTGTACGTACTGATTTCCTTGTTGCTGTGCGTTACTATTTGTTGGAGCTGACGCTATACGTGTAGGCGGCGAAACAATAAAGCTTGGTTGACCTTGCACATTACATTGTTGGTTAGGTATGCTAACCGGCTGGTTTTGTTGCTATTGCGGTGAAAAACCTCTATTGTTACCAAAATGCGTTCGCTGTTGCTGATAATTTTACACATACTGATGATTAAATTTTTGTCTGTTATTAAAGTTCTCGTGGTTGTCATTTCTGGAGCGCTAATGATAAATGTCACTTTCGGTATTATTTGTCGTATCAGGTTTTCTTTACACATTTATAATTATAGATAGATCGATAGTTGAAGAGATATTTTGATAGATATAAAGGATAGTAGAAGAGAAGGCAGCAGTGCAGAAAACTAAAGAGGAAACAGCACTACTACGGCTTGGGGCCCTGTGCACGCTACGGCACATATTCATCGAAGTGTAATGAATCCCCTGAGGTCTATTACGCGCTGCAAACAAATTTTAATTTCTGCGTTACAGGCAATGCCGGTGAAAATTCGAAAGAAAATTGTTGTATCCAGTCCAATTCTACTTTCTGCATTACAGGCCAAGCTGATAAAAATACAAAAGCAAATTGTCGTACCCAGTCGAAAGAGTGAATCTGTGTTCTGTCATTATGAAGCACTTTAAATTTCCTAACAGATAAAGTATTGGTAATAAAAATTATCATCTCTGAATGTGTGAACAGGTTCAGGATTGCATGAGAATCTGTTTGTCTGTGTTACTTCGGAATCTAAGTCGCGTGGTCTCTGTAAATTACCTAAGTTACACTGGCTGTGTGAGTGTGTCAAATGTTCGGAATGTGGCGTATGCTGTGCCGTGTTAGAGGCTAAAACATTTTTCATTTCTGTTACTTTAATACGTTCGTCAATTTGGCTGATCTGTTGTTCAAATTTCTTATCTACTTCCGTATCCAGAGTGTTTGAAACTTTTGCTGACATTAAACTCGTCGCGTAACTGTGTCGCATTTTCAGAACATTGTTCAGTGACTGTACTACTTTCATCCCTAAGTAATTTCGTTGTGGCTACACGTGTACTACTTAATTCTTGTGCAACAGATCTAATTTCTTCACTACTGTTCCTAGCACAAGCCTTAATTTCCTCACGTAATTGTTCTTTAGTACCATGACATTGCGCGGCAACGGCTGTAATCTGTTCACTAAGTTGTTTCTTCTGTTCGTTAAGGTTGTCGTGTTTTTCGTTCGACTGTTCGAAACTTTAAGTTGTTTGCGCGATTCAGTAAGTTGTTTGAAATTGTTGTCGAAATTTTCATTAAGTTGTTTGAAATGGTTATCTAGTATTTCATTCAGTTGTTTGCAATGGTTGTCGAAATTTTCATTGATTTCATTAATGAGTTGTTTGTGATTGTTGTCTTGTCTTCCATTCTGTTGTAGCAATACTGCCATAATTTGATGCAAGCCAATATTAGCGACTCTATTCTCTGTGCTGTGTGATGGTGTATGTGCCCTTGTCACGCTTTGTGTAACCATTAGGTCATTCTCCGATTCACAAAAAGGTTTGTCAATCGGATATGCACTGTTGATCACTATACCGGAATCAGATCTGACGTATTCCGATTACACTGTTCATTTTCGTTAGAAAAATTTATCTGTTCACAATTCAAATTTTGCAAATCGGGTGTGTTAAACTGGGCAGCGTTCATTGTACAGAACGTCCCGCGTCATCAATTGTCGTTAAATTAACAGAGGACATAATTGAATTTATTTGTTCATCATTAGGATCAAAATCATTACTAGCGGTCGGTACGCACTGATTGTCTGTACATGGAGGATTGTCATCATTACACTGAGTGTCGCAAATATTATCGGTCAAATTATTCGAGTCGGCTATTTCACTCATTGCACTTCGCGATGAACTGTTAACAGTTTTTCGCGGCATTTTTCACAAAACAAAATTAAGCACAAATGAAACAAGGACAATGCAAGAAACACAATTACAACAGAGAGCAACAAATTGCCGATGATCTGTGAAAGCAAGAGTGACAAATTAGTAAATGCGTTGGGCCAGATGCAAACTACGTTTCAGTAAATAAGAGCAGATATATGACTACTTCTCAGAAGATTCACAAAGAAATACGATCCTGGCCGGATGTCGCCAAGTGTAACCTCCTAACAGAAATATTTTTAAAAAATGAATTTTAAATATTGTAACCTCTGAACAAAATTGGCTCCCATTTATAATCTCTGTGCAGAAATGCATTCACATTTAATGTAACCATAAAATTCAATTCCTAAACACGGAAATAATAAAAAAAATTCAATAACCTGGTAAATTTTATGACGACAGCAACGCTGCGCCACGGCCCTGTACTCTGAATAAAAAAGCAAAAATTCTTATCTCAATAAAAACTGCGAATATATCTGCTCTTACATAAAAATTTTTCGGCACAGCTCAGTGCAATGCTGGCCTATGCTTTGTGATTCATGAAAGGAAAGATAATCCATTGGATAAAATCTTTAAATTGAAATGAATGCTTTTTTTTTAAAAAAAAAGCACTTTATATTATAAAAATTATTATTGGGGCATTTTTTTGAAAGAAATTGGATGACAGTTACCTTACATTACTAGATATGCGCAAGGCTGCTTCTTTACCTTCTACAATAATACCCATCCTCCAGAGTCCCGACCAGAGCAGACTGCCGACACGCGCAGGCACGCGCCGACTACTGTCGACTCACGCAGACTACTGTCGATTAGCGACAAGCAACAACTAACTACATACTGCTCTCTGGTCAGAGATTCTCCTAAGTCTTGCCTGTTGCAGGCAGCGCATACATCGCATACCTCTTACAACATGAGTACCGAGTACATGACATGCCAAGCCAAGACAATACAATATGAATCCGGAACCAAATATACGGAACGGAAATTTTAAATAACCGATATTTGCACTTGCTTGTGAATCGAACAGTGATCAGTAACGAAAAATCGAAAAAATGGAGAAGTCGTAATTTTCTAAATGCAGTAGTGACAGCTAGCGGTGGTGATAATTTCGAAGTTACTGATGTGCTCTTCTCTCCAGACATTGTCGATGTAATGGCAGTACCAAGAAAGGACATAGTGAAGCCTGTGAAGCAAATTTTCAGGGAACTAGTGGGATGTTGACCAACGGCCTTACCGCAGTGGTAACACCGTTTCCCATCACATCACCGAAGTTAAGCGATGCCGGGCTGGGATAGCACTTGGATGGGCGACCATCCCGTCTGTCGAGCGCTGTTGGCAAGCGGGGTGCACTCAGCCCTTGTGAGGCAAACTGAGGAACTAACTGACTGAGAAGTAGCTGCTCCGTTCGCGTAAACTGACATACGGACGGGAGAGCGGTGTGCTGACCACATGCCCCTCTTTATACGCATCCAGTGACGCCTGTGGTCAGAGGATGACACGGCGGCCGGTTGCTACCGTTGGGCCTTCCAAGGCCTGTTCGGGTGGAGTTTTACTTTAGTAGAGGGAGCCAAAAGAATTATTTACAAATAAGAGGAGTGGTATAATGAGCAACATGCTACATACACTCCTGGAAATGGAAAAAAGAACACATTGACACCGGTGTGTCAGACCCACCATACTTGCTCCGGACACTGCGAGAGGGCTGTACAAGCAATGATCACACGCACGGCACAGCGGACACACCAGGAACCGCGGTGTTGGCCGTCGAATGGCGCTAGCTGCGCAGCATTTGTGCACCGCCGCCGTCAGTGTCAGCCAGTTTGCCGTGGCATACGGAGCTCCATCGCAATCTTTAACACTGGTAGCATGCCGCGACAGCGTGGACGTGAACCGTATGTGCAGTTGACGGACTTTGAGCGAGGGCGTATAGTGGGCATGCGGGAGGCCGGGTGGACGTACCGCCGAATTGCTCAACACGTGGGGCGTGAGGTCTCCACAGTACATCGATGTTGTCGCCAGTGGTCGGCGGAAGGTGCACGTGCCCGTCGACCTGGGACCGGACCGCAGCGACGCACGGATGCACGCCAAGACCGTAGGATCCTACGCAGTGCCGTAGGGGACCGCACCGCCACTTCCAAGCAATTTAGGGACACTGTTGCTCCTGGGGTATCGGCGGGGACCATTCGCAACCGTCTCCATGAAGCTGGGCTACGGTCCCGCACACCGTTAGGCCGTCTTCCGCTCACGCCCCAACATCGTACAGCCCGCCTCCAGTGGTGTCGCGACAGGCGTGAATGGAGGGACGAATGGAGACGTGTCGTCTTCAGCGATGAGAGTCGCTTCTGCCTTGGTGCCAATGATGGTCGTATGCGTGTTTGGCGCCGTGCAGGTGAGCGCCACAATCAGGACTGCATACGACCGAGGCACACAGGGCCAACACCCGGCATCATGGTGTGGGGAGCGATCTCCTACACTGGCCGTACACCACTGGTGATCGTCGAGGGGACACTGAATAGTGCACGGTACATCCAAACCGTCATCGAACCCATCGTTCTACCATTCCTAGACCGGCAAGGGAACTTGCTGTTCCAACAGGACAATGCACGTCCGCATGTATCCCGTGCCACCCAACGTGCTCTAGAAGGTGTAAGTCAACTACCCTGGCCAGCAAGATCTCCGGATCTGTCCCCCATTGAGCATGTTTGGGACTGGATGAAGCGTCGTCTCACGCGGTCTGCACGTCCAGCACGAACGCTGGTCCAACTGAGGCGCCAGGTGGAAATGGCATGGCAAGCCGTTCCACAGGACTACATCCAGCATCTCTACGATCGTCTCCATGGGAGAATAGCAGCAGTATATATATATATATATATAAGTGAATTTAAATAAAAAGAAATAAATCAGTTTATATTTGGAAATTTATTTTAACATTGATCATTGAAATTTCAGCATATTAAACATGAGTTATAACTGAGCTGGTGCCTTATTTAGGACTGTGAATATGTGAGTTTGCAATCTTACGGAACACATCAAATATGGAGGCAAGATCGGGAGACTGCATACAACACTGCATTCATAAAACAACACACAAGGAACGTTGAAACGTATGCAAGAGAAAGTTAACCACTACCAACAGATTCAAATTTTCACCCAAAGAAGATACGTTCGTAGCACAATCCTGTCCGTCATGTAATTATCACACACTGGTATACTAAATTCATATTAACTCTTTGTGAAATCTTCGCGAAAAGAATAGCTGACGGCTACTTTGATGATTACACCACATGCTTCACGTGGTCAACTTGGTTTACACAAAGAGTGTAACTCCACAATAATTTTGATAATTAAAATAAATTAGATCGAAAAGCAATTTACAAAAGAAAAACCTCGAACTGGTTACTAACGTCTTACTGTTAACCTGACGGGTCAAACAGTTATATAAGCACGTGGTACTGGTCTCGCAAAGTACACCCCACGTGGGTTGAACATGAAGAAAAGTTGCTATATTGAAAAATATTGTCATGACGAGACGTTATAATCACACAAGCATTCGCATTTAAGATTGATCTTAGTTAGAGTTACTGATCAACAAGTGGTTCCACTTTACTCACAAAGTAGTGACAAAGCAACTACCGGAAAATAATCTGAACTTCACACGAGAATTACACTGCGCTGCAATTTTAGAGCTAAACCTGAAATAAAGGTGATTAAATTTTCAGTTAGGCTGAACTTAAGAAATCCATTGTCCTACGGACTTAGCAGACACGCGCTTAGCCGGAGATCTTGCCACTTCAGACGCTCGCCACGGACCGACTGACCTGCGCTCCTACCGAGCGTCCTTCCCAAATACAAACGGAAGTGACCAGAGGGGCAGCTTGCTATACCAACATGACAACGGACGGACAGGACCATACTAAGGATAGAAACCTCTTTGCTTTTAGAAAGCGTAGCTACCTGTTCCGACGTTGGTCCTACTGTTCTCTAGCAGACAGGCTTGTCTGCTACCCTCAAGCATGCAACTACAAATACATTTGCTCATTCATCCTCTCACACAGAAGGGAAGGGGGATGACAGTATCTTATCATACACAGTGTATAAAAGAAAGCGGATGTAGGTTCCGTATGAGACTGTGTGACATGAATTACATATAAACTGTGTTTTAAAGTGTAGTAGTGTGACGGATCGTTCTTGTTTATGTGTAAAAGTAACACGTTCCACTACTCAGTCTCCTCCCAGATAGTCAGAAACGCCACAGTAAATTTTGAAGAGGAATTTATGCCGTAAATGACAATAGATTTAAGAAATTAAACATGAAAGGAATCCAACAGAGACCTTTCATAACCCCAACGCTCCGGGAAAAGACTGTGCAGGGAATTTTCTGGCCACGCTAGGACATTCCCAAGCAGGCTTCTCACACCCTACTTAAACCAAAAATGTAAAGCAAAGGCAAAAGGTCACCAGCTACTTGCTAAAACACAATAATTTCAACACATCTTTAGAATCTACCAATTTCAAGGAGAAAAAAAAAAACAATCTGTGAAACCTATTTAAAAGATATTGTAGACCTAATTCGGTCAGCAAGTAAAAACAATGGTTTCTGTCATTAATATGAAAACAATTTCTGGTTGTTACCCTTATGGAGTTCACCAATATTTGCTCATTGCGAGAACCAACTGATCACAGGAAAATTTATGACTGTTTATTAACAAGTAAAATTTATGAAACTAGCAAAGGTGCCACAGCAATTAAAAAAGAACATGAAAATAACATCAGTATTATAAAGCAGAACATTACAATGCACAATCCGCAAAAGCAAAAAAAGTGATTAAAAAAAACATGTTTTACAAAGTGGTTATCGCAAAAAAATTCTACATCTTATAAAACTAATAATTTGTAGAATTAAAATAACATTGTGGCACTAATTTAATCACTCTACTATATTTCAGTTAATTAGCAAACAATGATCACTGTGTCGTTATACTGAGACCACAATTAATTATGTGACTGTTACCCTTAAGGGGTTCCTCACAATAAATATGCCCCATGCAAAGGCTAATCGATCACAGTCCAATGAGAATGAATAGCAATCTGACTGATAAACGAAGCAATGCCAGTTGAATGAATTTACGAAACAAAATAACACAAATCTAATACATCACACAAGAACAAACATTGATCAATAAAACAGTACAATTGTCAACATCTAAAAAAAACACCAATAAATAAAACACCTGCAAAATACAAGAGACAACGTCTAAAAAAAACAATAAATAGAACACCTGCAAAATACAAGAGTCAGTCTAATAAACACCAATAAATCGAACCCCTGCAAAACACACGAGTCAAAGTTTCTGTGACAGAAACACACGTATATGCATTTAACTAAGAACCGTATAATCACTGTTCACTGACACACTCAGTAGTTCCACTGTTCCGAGGCACAATATAAGGGGTGGGGGAGGGGGGTTCGTCGCCGCAGCTGTCAGCAGGAATTTTTGTCCATCTGTTGCGTGCGATCCCGCCGTCTCTGCCCTTTCATGAAGTTTCTCTTGGTGGCCCGTGTCACGTACCTCTCGATTTGGTTCCATGTTTGTGTTGTCAAATTCGTGCGGTCTCCTCGTTTGACACGCCAGGTTGATATTCCTGGGCAAGGATGACACTTAATGGATCTTCTTTTGTGCCACCCTTAGCGACCAGAGAACATCGAACCATGATTTAATGTCGCTTGACAGTAGGCATCCGTCAGGAAATGCACCGCTGCAACCTTACTGTAGTCCCCGCATCCCCACACTTCGATGCAACGTAGAAATAACTTCACAATTCCATACTACAGGCTCCCAGTCGACGTATCCCCAAAAGACTAATACCACCCTCAGGTCTACAGTAGCTTCTAACTAATAAGCCACAGGCAGTTTACTGTAGTCCCCGCACCTTCACACTGACGATGCAAGACAGAAATGGCTTCGCGATTGCATACTACAGGATTCCTGCAGAGGCATCTCTAAAATAATAATAACGTACTCAGGTTTCCAGCAGCTTGTAGCCGAAGCACCGCTGCGCTGCCACTTTACTGTGGTCGTCACACCCTCACACTGACAATGCGACACAGTAATTGCTTTGTAATTGCATACTTACACGCAACCTGCCGACCAATCTCCGAGAGACTAATACGGACCTCCGGGTTTCTAATAACTTGTAACTGAGGCACCGCTGCCTCTTCATTACAGTCCCCACACGCTCACACCGACGAAGAGACACAAATTGCTTCGCGATTGCATACTACAGGCCGTCTGCTGATGTATCTCGAAGCGACCATTACCCCCACCCCCCCCTTAGTCTCTAGTATCTAGTAGCTCCTAACGGATTCACCGCTGCCACTTTACTGTAGCCCCCCCCCTCCCCCCCCCCCCAACATAACACTGACTATGCGACACAGAAATTGCTTTGCGTTTGCATACTACAGGCTCTATGCCGACTTGCCCCCAACAGACTTACACTCAAGAGACTAATACCGTACTCAGGTCTCTAGTAGCTCGTAACTGATGCACCTTTGCCGCATTACAATAGTCACCGCACCATCACACTGACTTTGCGACATATAAAGTGCTTCACGATTGCACACTAGGGGCAACGTCCCGACGTATCTCCAAGAGATTAACATAGCACTCGCGTCCCCAGTAGCTTGTAACTTAAGCACCCCTGAAACTTAAGTGTGATCCCCACACCCTAACACTGCGACACATTAATTGCCTCTCGATAGCTTACTACTGCTTTCCTGCCGACGTATCTCCAAGACACTAATACCGCCCTCATGTCTATAGCACCTTGTACCTGATACACGCCACTTCACTGTAGTTCCTCCACCCTCTCACTGACCATTCGACACAGAAATTGCTCCGAGATTGTATACTATAGGCTCACTGCTGACGTATCTCCAAGAGACTAATACCACATGCTGGTCTCTAGTAGCTTGTAACTGATTCACCGCTGTCATTTTACTGTAACCCCGCACTCGGACACTGACAATACGACACAGAAATTGCTTTGTCATTGCATACTACAGCCTCCCTACCTATGTATGTCCAAGCGACTAATACCACAATCATGTCTCAAGTATCAGAACTCGGGGCCTTTGCCTTTCGCGGGCAAGTGCTCTACCAACTGAGCTACCGAAGCACGACTCACGCCCGGTACTCACAGCTTTACTTCTGCCAGTACCTCGTCTCCTACCTTCCAAACTTTACAGAAGCTCTCCTGCGAACCTTGCAGAACTAGCACTCCTGAAAGAAAGGATATTGCAGAGACATGGCTTAGCCACAGCCTGGGGGACGTTTCCAGAATGAGATTCTCACTCTGCAGCGGAGTGTGTGCTGATATGAAACTTCCTGGCAGATTAAAACTGTGTGCCCGACCGAGACTCGAACTCGGGACCTTTCCCTTTCGCGGGCAAGTGCTCTACCATCTTGCCCGCGAAAGGCAAAGGTCCCGAGCTCGAGTCTCGGTCGGGCACACAGCTTTAATCTGCCAGGAAGTTTCATATGTCTCAAGTAGTTTGTAACTGAAGTACCTCTGCCACTTTACTGTAGCCCCGCAAATCACACTGACGATGCGACACAAAAATGCTTTTCGATACCATACTAATGGCTCCCTGCCGACGCGTCACTAACAGACAGATACCGCCGTCACGGCTTTAATAGCGTGTAACTGATATAGCACTGAATATTAACTCTAGTCCCCGCACCCACATACTTATGATGCGACACATTAATTGCTACACAATTGCGTACTACTTCCTCTTTGAAAACGGATCTCCATAAAACTAAATCCGCCCACTAGACTCTAGTAGCTCGTAATTTATGCACCGCTGACACTTGGCCGTAGTAACCGTCCCCTCACACTGGCAATGCGGCACAGAAATTGCATCGCGATTGCATACTACAGGCTCCCAGCCAAATTACCTCCAAGAGATTAATACCGCCCTAAGGTCCCTAGAAGGTTGTAACTGATCTACTGCTGCCACTTCACTGCAGTCCCAGCACTCTCACACTCACGATGCGGCAAATGGTTCATACGGCTCTAGGCGCTATGGGTCTTAACATCTGAGGTCATCAGTCCCCTAGAACTTAGAACTACTTAAACCTAACTTACCTAAGGACATCACACACATCCACGCCCGAGGCAGGATTCGAACCTGCGACCGTAGCAGCCGCGCGGTTCCGGGCTGCAACGCCAGGAACCACTCGGTCACAGCGGCCGGTTTACGATGCGACACAAGAATTCCTTCGCTGCTGCATACTACGCGCCCCAGCCACACAGGATACTAAGCGACCAGGATACTAATACCACTCTGAGGTCTCCAGTAGCCTTTAACTGATGAACAGCTGCCACTTTACTGTAGTCCGTGCACCCTCACACTAACAATGCGACAGTGAAATTCCTTCGCGATTACATACTACTGGCACTTTGTTGTCGTACCTCCAAGAGACTAATACCGCAATCAAGATGCTAGTAGCATGAATCTGATGCACTGCTGACTCTTTACTGTAGTTCCCGCACCCTAACACTCATTAGGCATCACAGAAATTGCTTTGCAATAAAATACTGCAAGTTCCCTGCCGACGTATCTGCAAGAGACCATTACCGCCCTCAGGACTTTAGTATCTTGAAACTGATGCGCTGATGCCACTTTACTGTAATCACGACAACCTCACACTGACAATGTAACACAGAAATTCCTTCGCGATTGCTTACTACAGGCTCTTTGCTGCCATATCTCCAAAAGGTTAATACCGCCATCGAGATACAAGTAGCTCGTATCTGATGCATCGCTGTCACTTTACTGTAGTCCCCACACTGTCACACAGAGGATGTGGCACAGAAATAGCTTACCGCTTATACTCTACATGCTCCTTGCCGAATTATCTCCTAGAGATTAAAACGCCCTAAGGTCTCTAGTAGCTTATAACTGATGCACCGCTGCCACTTTACTGTAGACCCCGCATAGTCACACTGACGGTTCAACACAAAAATTGCTTCAAAACTGCACTACACACTCGCTGCCAACGTATATCCAAAACCATAATTAAACCCTGACGTCTGTAGTAACTTGTCACTGATGTATTTCTGCCACTTTATTGTGGTCACTGCACCCTCACACTGACAGTGAGACACAGAAATTGTTTCTCGATTCCATACTAAAGGGTCCATGCCACTGTATCTCCAAGAGACTATTTCTGATCTCAGGACTCTAGTAGCTAGTAACAGATGCACCACTGCCACTCCACCATAGCCCCCACACCCTCACACTGACGATGCAACACAGAAGTTGCTTTGCGATTGCGTACTACAGGCTCCCTTCTGACGTATCTCCAAGAGACTAATACCAGCCTCAGGCCTCAAGTATCTTGTACCTCATGCAGCGCTCTCAGACAGACGATGTGACACAGAAATTGCTTCGCAAGTGCATACTACACACTCGCTGCCAACGTATATGCAAGACCCTAATTCCATTCAAGAAGAATGTAATAATTCCAATCCCAAAGAAAGCAGGTGTTGACAGATGTGAAAATTACCGAACTATCAGTTTAATAAGCCACAGCTGCAAAATACTAACACGAATTCTTTACAGACGAATGGAACAACTAGTAGAAGCCGACCTCGGGGAAGATCAGTTTGGATTCCGTGGAAATACTGGAACACGTGAGGCAATACTGACCTTACGACTTATCTTAGAAGAAAGATTAAGGAAAGGCAAACCTACGTTTCTAGCATTTGTAGACTTAGAGAAAGCTTTTGACAATGCCTGTCCCCGATGTTATTCAATCTGTATATTGAGCAAGCAGTAAAGGAAACAAAAGAAAAATTCGGAGTAGGTATTAAAATCCATGAAGAAGAAACAAAAACTTTGAGGTTCGCCGATGACATTGTAATTCTGTCAGAAACAGCAAATGACTTCGAAGAGCAGTTGAACGGAATGGACAGTGTCTTGAAAGGAGGGTATAAGATGAACATCAACAAAAGCAAAACAAGGATAATGGAATGTAGTCGAGTTAAGTCGGGTGATGCTGAGGGAATTAGATTAGGAAATGAGACACTTAAAGTAGTAGAGGAGTTTTGCTATTTGGGGAGCAAAATAACTGATGATGGTCGAAGTAGAGAGGATATAAAATGTAGACTGCCAATGGCAAGGAAAGCGTTTCTGAAGAAGAGAAATTTGTTAATATCGAGTATAGATTTAAGTGTCAGGAAGTCATTTCTGAAAGTATTTGTATGGAATGTAGCCATGTATGGAAGTGAAACATGGACGGTAAATAGTTTGGACAAGAAGAGAATAGAAGCTTTCGAAATGTGGTGCTACAGAAGAATGCTGAAGATTAGATCGATAGATCACATAACTAATGAGGAAGTATTGAATAGGATTGGGGAGAAGAGAAATTTGTGGCACAACTTGACCAGAAGAAGGGATCGGTTGGTAGGACATGTTCTGAGGCATCAAGGGATCACCAATTTAGTATTGGAAGGCAGCGTGGAGGGTAAAAATCGTAGGGGGAGACCAAGAGATGAATACACTAAGCAGATTCAGAAGGATGTAGGTTGCAGTAGGTACTGGGAGATGAAGAAGCTTGCACAGGATAGAGTAGCATGGAGAGCTGCATCAAACCAGTCTCAGGACTGAAGACAACAACAACAACAACAATTCCACCCTCAAGTCTTTAGTGTCTTGTCACTGATGTTCCACTGCCACATTACTGTAGTCACCGCACCCTAACATGGACGATGCGACACAGAAATTGCATCGCGACTGCATACAACAGGCTCCCAGTCAAATCACTACGAAGAGATTAAAACCGCCCTCGGGTCTCTAGTAGGTTGTAACTGATCTGCTGCTGCCACTTTACTGTAGTCCCCGCAGCCTCACACTGACGGTGCGATTCAAGAATTCCTTCGCTACTGCATACTGCGCGCCCCAGACGATGTATCTCCACGACACTAATACCACTCCGAGGTCTCCAGTAGCCTTTAACTGAGAACACCTGCCACTTTACTGTAGTCCCCGCACACTCACATCAACAATGCGACAGTGAAATTCTTTCGCGATTCATACTACAGGCCCTCTGCTAGCGTATCTCCAAGACAGTAATACCGCCACTCAGGACTGCGTACTACAGGCTCCCTTCTGACGTATCTCCAAGAGACTATTACCAGCCTCAGGGTTCTAGTATCCTAAAAATGATGCACCGTTGCCACTTTACTGTAGTGGTTCAAATGGTTCAAATGGCTCTGAGCACTATGGGACTCAACTGCTGTGGACATAAGTCCCCTAGAACTTAGAACTACTTAAACCTAACTAACCTAAGGACAGCACACAACACCCAGCCATCACGAGGCAGAGAAAATCCCTGACCCCGCCGGGAATCGAACCCGAGAACCCGGGCGTGGGAAGCGAGAACGCTACCGCACGACCACGAGATGCGGGCTTTACTGTAGTCCGCACACTCCCAAACTGACGATGCCATACAGAAATTACTTTGCGATTGCGTACTACAGGCTCCCATCCAAATTACCTCCAAGAGATTAAAACCACCCTCAGGTCTCTAGTAGCTAGTAACTGATTCACCACTTGCCACTTCACTGTAGTCCCCGCTCCCTCACACTGACGATGCATCACAGAAATTGTTTCACAATAGCATACCACAGGACCCTTGCGACGTATCTCCAAGAGACTAAAACCCCCTAAGGGCTCTTGTAGTTTGAAACTGCCACTTTACTGTAGTCCCCACACCATCATACTGACGATGCGCCACAAAAATTGCATCGCAAATGCATAATACAGGTTCCCTGCCGAAGTATCTGCAAGAGACAAAATTCACCCTCAGGATTCTAGGACCTTGTAACTGGTGATCCGCTGCTACTTTACTGTAGTCCCCGCACCGTCGCACTGACAATGCGGGACAGAAATTGCTCCGTAACTGCATAATACAGACTCCTTAACAACGTATCCCCAAGAGACTAATTCAACCATCCGGTCTCTAGTAACTTGTAACTGAAGCAATACTGCCACTTTACCATAGTCCCCGCACTATCACACTGGCGACACGACACAGAAGTTGCTTCACGATTGCATTCTACAGACTCTTTGCGTCGTATCTCAAGAGACTAATACCACACACAGGTCTCTAGTAGCCTTTAACTGATACATCGCTGCCACCTTATTGTAGTCGCCGCACCATCGTACTGACAATCTGAGACAGAAATTGTTTCATGATAGCATACTACATGCTCCCTGCCGACGGATATCCAACAGACTAATATCACCCTCAGGACTCTAACAGCCTGAAACCTCATACTCCCCTGCCACTTTATCATAGTACGCACATCCTTACACTGACGATGTGACACAGAAATTGAATCTCAACATCATACTACTTACTCCCTGCCGAATTATCTCCAAGAGACTAAAACCACCTTAAGATCTCTAGTAGGATGTAACTGATGCACTGCTACCATTTTACTGTTGTCCCTGCACCCACACACTGACGATGAGGTACAGGAATTGCTTCGTCACTGCATACTACCGCCCCCAGCAGACGTATCTCCAGGAGGCTGGTACCGCCCTGAGCTCTCTAGTGGCCTTTAACTGACGCATCGCTGCCACCTTATTGTAGTCCGCACACCCTCACACTGACGATGCTCCACAGAAATTGATTCACGGTAGAATGCCGCAGGCCCTCTGCCAACGTATTACCAACACCACCCTCAGATCTCTAGTAGTTTGTACCTGATGCACTGCTGCCACTCCACTATAGTCCCTGCACATTCACACGCACGATGAGACACAGAAATTGCTTCTCGATTCCATACTACATGCTCAGTGGCAACGTATCTCGAAATGACTAATACCACCCTCAGCTCCCTTTTGTCTTGTATCGCCGGCCGCGGTGGTCTCGTGGTTCTAGGCGCGCAGTCTGGAACCGTGCGACTGGTACGGTCGCAGGTTCGAATCCTGCCTCGGGCATGGATGTGTGTGATGTCCTTAGGTTACTTAGGTTTAAGTAGTTCTAAGTTCTAGGGGACTGATGACCACAGCTGTTAAGTCCCATAGTGCTCAGAGCCATTTGAACCATTTTGTCTTGTATCTGATGCACCGCTGCCACTTTACTGTAGGCCCTGAATCCTCAAACTGGCGATACGACACAGAACTTGCTTCACAATTGCATACTACAGATTCCCATACGACGTATCTCCAAGAGACTAAATCGACCTCAGGGCTCTAGTAGCTTGTTACTGATGCCCACTGCCACTTTTTGTGGTCGCGGCACGCTCACTTCAACGATGCGACAAAAAAATTGCTTTACAATTGCATACTACAGGCTCACTGCTGATGTATCTCCAAGAGACTAATGCCTTCTTCAGGAGTCTAGTAGCTTGTAATTGATGTAACGCCTCCACTTTACTGTAGTCCCCGCACTGTCATACTGACAATGCGACACAAAAATTGCTTTGCAAAAGCATAATACAGGCTCCCTTCCGACGTACCTCCAAGAGACTAATTCCATCGCAGGACTCCTGCAGCTTGAAACTGATGAACCGCTGCTACTTTACTGCAGTCCCCGCACCCTTACGCTGACGATGCGAGTCACAAGTTCCTTTGTGATTTTTTTTTTTTTTTTTTTTTTTTTTTTGTCATTAGTCTACTGACTGGTTTGATGCGGCCCGCCACGAATTCCTTTTCTGTGCTAACCTCTTCATCTCAGAGTAGCACTTGCAACCTACGTCCTCAATTATTTGCTTGACGTATTCCAATCTCTGTCTTCCTCTACAGTTTTTGCCCTCTACAGCTCCCTCTGGTACCATGGAAGTCATTCCCTCATGTCTTAGCAGATGTCCTATCATCCTGTCCCTTCTCCTTATCAGTGTTTTCCACATATTCCTTTCCTCTCCGATTCTGCGTAGAACCTCCTCATTCCTTACCTTATCAGTCCACCTAATTTTCAACATTCGTCTATAGCACCACATCTCAAATGCTTCGATTCTCTTCTGTTCCGGTTTTCCCACAGTCCATGTTACACTACCATACAATGCTGTACTCCAGACGTACATCCTCAGAAATGTCTTCCTCAAATTAAGGCTGGTATTTGATATTAGTAGACTTCTCTTGGCCAGAAATGCCTTTTTTGCCATAGCGAGTCTGCTTTTGATGTCCTCCTTGCTCCGTCCGTCATTGGTTATTTTACTGCCTAGGTAGCAGAATTCCTTGACTTCGTGACCATCAATCCTGATGTTAAGTTTCTCGCTGTTCTCATTTCTACTACTTCTCATTACCTTCGGCTTTCTCCGATTTACTCTCAAACCATACTGTGTACTCATTAGACTGTTCATTCCGTTCAGCAGATCATTTAATTCTTCTTCACTTTCACTCAGGATAGCAATGTCATCAGCGAATCGTATCATTGATATCCTTTCACCTTGTATTTTGATTCCACTCCTCAACCTTTCTTTTATTTCCATCATTGCTTCCTCGATGTACAGATTGAAGAGTAGGGGCGAAGGCTACAGCCTTGTCTTACACCCTTCTTAATACGAGCACTTCGTTCTTGATCGTCCACTCTTATTATTCCCTCTTGGTTGTTGTACATATTGTATATGACCCGTCTCTCCCTATAGCTTACCCCTACTTTTTTCAGAATCTCGAACAGCTTGCACCATTTTATATTGTCGAACGCTTTTTCCAGGTCGACAAATCCTATGAAAGTGTCTCGATTTTTCTTTAGCCTTGCTTCCATTATTAGCCGTAACGTCAGAATTGCCTCTCTCGTCCCTTTACTTTTGCTAAAGCCAAATTGATCGTCACCTAGCGCATTCTCAATTTTCTTTTCCATTCTTCTGTATATTATTCTTCTAAGCAGCTTCGATGCATGAGCTGTTAAGCTGATTGTGCGATAATTCTCGCACTTGTCAGCTCTTGCCGTCTTCGCAATTGTGTGGATGATGCTTTTCCGAAAGTCAGATGGTATATCGCCAGACTCATATATTCTACACACCAACATGAATAGTCGTTTTGTTGCCACTTCCCCCAATGATTATAGAAATTCTGATGGAATGTTATCTATCCCTTCTGCCTTATTTGACCGTAAGTCCTCCAAAGCTCTTCTAAATTCCGATTCTAATACTGGATCCCCTATCTCTTCTAAATCGACTCCTGTTTCTTCTTCTATCACATCAGACAAATCTTCACCCTCATAGAGGCTTTCAATGTATTCTTTCCACCTATCTGCTCTCTCCTCTGCATTTAACAGTGGAATTCCCGTTGCACTCTTAATGTTACCACCGTTGCTTTTAATGTCACCAAAGGTTGTTTTGACTTTCCTGTATGCTGAGTCTGTCCTTCCGACAATCATATCTTTTTCGATGTCTTCACATTTTTCCTGCAGCCATTTCGTCTTAGCTTCCCAGCACTTCCTATTTATTTCATTCCTCAGCGACTTGTATTTCTGTATTCCTGATTTTCCCGGAACATCTTTCTACTTCCTCCTTTCATCAATCAACTGAAGTATTTCTTCTGTTACCCATGGTTTCTTCGCAGCTACCTTCTTTGTACTTATGTTTTCCTTCCCAACTTCTGTGATGACCCTTTTTAGAGATGTCCATTCCTCTTCAACTGTACTGTACTGCCTACTGCGCTATTCCTTATTGCTGTATCTATAGCATTAGAGAACTTCAAACGTATCTCGTCATTCCTTAGTACTTCCGTACCCCACTTCTTTGCGTATTGATTCTTCCTGACTAATGTCTTGAACTTCAGCCTATTCTTCATCACGACTATATTGTGATCTGAGCCTATATCTGCGCCTGGGTACGCCTTACAATCCAGTATCTGATTTCGGAATCTCTGTCTGACCATGATGTAATCTAATTGATATCTTCCCGTATCTCCCGGCCATTTCCAAGTATACCTCCTCCTCTTGTGATTCTTGAACAGGGTATTCGCTATTACTAGCTGAAACTTGTTACAGAACTCAATTAGTCTTTCTCCTCTTTCATTCCTTGTCCCAAGCACATATTCTCCTGTAACCTTTTCTTCTACTCCTTCCCCTACAACTGCATTCCAGCGCCCATGACTATTAGATTTTCGTCCCCCTTTACATACTGCATTACCCTTTCAATATCCTCATACACTTTCTCTATCTGTTCATCTTCAGCTTGCGACGTCGGCATGTATACCTGAACTATCGTTGTCGGTGTTGGTCCGCTGTCGATTCTGATTAGAACAACCCGGTCACTGAACTGTTCACAGTAACACACCCTCTGCCTTACCTTCCTATTCATAACGAATCCTACACCTGTTGTACCATTTTCTGCTGCTGTTGATATTACCCGATACTCATCTGACCAGAAATCCTTGTCTTCCTTCCACTTCACTTCACTGACCCCTACTATATCTAGATTGAGCCTTTGCATTTCCCTTTTCAGATTTTCTAGTTTCCCTACCACGTTCAAGCTTCTGACATTCCGCGCCCCGACTCGTAGAACGTTATCCTTTCGTTTATTATTCAATCTTTTTCTCATGGTAACCTCCCCCTTGGCAGTCCCCTCCCGGAGATCCGAATGGGGGACTATTCCGGAATCTTTTGCCAATGGAGAGATTATCATGACACTTCTTCAATTACAGGCCACATGTCCTGTGGATACACGTTACGTGTCTGTAATGCAGTGGTTTCCGTTGCCTTCTGCATCCTCATGTCGTTGATCATTGCTGATTCTTCCGCCTTTAGGGGCAATTTCCCACCCCTAGGACAAGAGAGAGCCCTCAACCTCTATCCTTTGTGATATCATCCCACAATTTCCATTTCGACGGATCTCCAAGAGACCTTTGCCACCCTCAGGTCTATTGTAGCTTGTAACTAATACGTCGCTCCCACTTTACTGTAGTTCGCGCACCCTCACACCGATGATGCGACAGAGAAACTCCTTCGCGATTGCATACTACAGGCTTCCAGCCGCCGCATCTTCAAGAGATTAATTAATACATCCCACAGGTCTCTAGTAGCTTGTAACCGAAGCACCGCTACCACATTAGTGTTGTTCCCACACCCTTATGGTGATTATGCGACACAGAAATTGGTTCACGATTGCATATTACAGACTCCCTGCCGAATTATCTCCAAGAAACTAATAACACACTCAGGTCTCCAGTAGCTTGTAACTGATGCACCACTGCCACAATATTGTAGTTTCGCACCCGTACACTGATGATGCAACACAGAAATTGCTTCGTGAATGCATAATACTGGCTCGATGCCCACGTGTTTCCAAGAGACTAATACCGTCCTCAGGACTCTAGTAGCTTCTAACTGATGCACCGCTGCCACTTTACTGTAGTGTCTGCACCTTCGTGCTGCCAATGCTACACAGAAATTGCATCGTGATTGCTTACTACAGACTTCCTGCCGACGCATCTCCAAGAGACTTATACCATCCCCGGTCTCTAGTAGCTTGCAACAGATGTACTGCCGCCGCTTTAGTGTACTCCTCACACCCTCACACTGAAGATGCGACACAGAAATTGCTTCGCGATTGCATACTACAGCCTCACTGCAAACGTATCTCCAAGAGACTAGTGCCGCCCTAGGGACTACTAGCTTGCACCACTGCTACTTTACTGTAGTCCCCGCACCGTCATACTGACGATGCGACATTGCGAACTACAAGCTCCCTGCAAACGTGTTTCCAAGAGACTAATACTAGCCTCAGGTCTCTAGTAGATTCTAACTGATGCCACTTTACTGTAGTCCCCACACCGTCATACTGATCATGTGATGCAGAAATTGCTTCACGATTGCATATTACAAGCTCCGTGCCGACCAACCTCCAAGAGACTAATATCACCCTCAGGTATCTAGTACTTTGTAACTCATGCACAATTGCCACTTTACTGTAGTCTCCGCACCCCCACACAGCCGATGCGACTCAGAAATTGCTTCGCCATCGCTTACTACGAGGTGCATTGAAGTTCTAAGGCCTCCGATTTTTTTTCTAATTAACTACTAATCCGAAATCGATGAAACTGGCGTTACTTCTCGACGTAATCGCCCTGCAGGCGTACACATTTTTCACAACGCTGACGTCATGATTCCATGGCAGTGGCGAAGGCTTCTTTAGGAGTCTGTTTTGACCACTGGAAAATCGCTGAGGCAATAGCAGCACGGCTGGTGAATGTGCGGCCACGGAGAGTGTCTTTCATTGTTGGAAAAAGCCAAAAGTCACTAGGAGCCAGGTCAGGTGAGTAGGGAGCATGAGGAATCACTTCAAAGTTGTTATCACGAAGAAACTGTTGCGTAACGTTAGCTCGATGTGCGGGTGCGTTGTCTTGGTGAAACAGCACACGCGCAGCCCTTCTCGGACGTTTTTGTTGCAGTGCAGGAAGGAATTTGTTCTTCAAAACATTTTCGTAGGATGCACCTGTTACCGTAGTGCCCTTTGGAACGCAATGGGTAAGGATTACGCCCTCGCTGTCCCAGAACATGGACACCATCATTTTTTCAGCACTGGCGGTTACCCGAAATTTTCTTGGTGGCGGTGAATCTGTGTACTTCCATTGAGCTGACTGGCGCTTTGTTTCTGGATTGAAAAATCGCATCCACGTCTCATCCATTGTCACAACCGACGAAAAGAAAGTCCCATTCATGCTGTCGTTGCGCGTCAACATTGCTCGGCAACATGCCACATGAGCAGCCATGTGGTCGTCCGTCAGCATTCAAGGCACCCACCTGGATGACACTTTTCGCATTTGCAGATCGTCATGCAGGATTGTGTGCACAGAACCCACAGAAATGCCAACTCTGGGGGCGATCTGTTCAACAGTCATTCGGCGATCCCCCAAAACAATTCTCTCCACTTTCTCGATCGTGTCATCAGACCAACTTGAGCGAGCCTGAGGTTGTTTTGGTTTGTTGTCACACAACGTTCTGCCTTCATTAAACTGTCGCACCCACGAATGCACTTTCAACACATCCATAACTCCATCACCACATGTCTCCTTCAACTGTCGATGAATTTCAATTGGTTTCACACCACGCAAATTCAGAAAACGAATGATTGCACGCTGTTGAAGTAAGGAAAACGTCGCCATTTTAAGTATTTAAAACAGTTCTCATTCTCTCCGCTGGCGGTAAAATTCCATCTGCCGTATGGTGCCACCATCTCTGGGACGTATTGACAATGAACGCGTCCTCATTTTAAAACAATGCACATGTTTCTATCTCTTTCCAGGCCGGAGAAAAATAATCTGGGGCCTTAGAACTTGAATGCACCTCATACAGGCTACTTACTGACGTATCTCGAAGAGACTAATACCACATTCAGATCGCTAGTAGCCTTTTACTGATGCACCACTGCCGCTTCACTATAGTCCCTACACCCTTACACTAATGATGAGACAAAGAAATTGCTTCACGACTGCATACTATACGCTCCCTGCCAATGTATGTCCAAGAGACTAATACAACCCTGAGGTCTCTAGTAACATGAAACTGATGCACTACTGCCACTTTACTGAAGTCGCCGCCCCCTCACACTGTTGATGTGACACAGAAATTGCTTCATGATTTCACACTACAGACCGCCTGCCTGCGTATCTCCAAGATACTAATACCACGCTCAGCTCTCTAGTAATTTGTAACTGATGCCCCACCGCCACTTTACTGTAGTCCCCGCTCCCTCATACTGACGATGCGAGGCAGAAATTGTTTCATGACAGCATACTACAGGCTCCCTGTCGACGTATCTCCAAGAGCCTATACCGCCCTCAGGTCTCTGGTAGTTTGTTACTGATGCATCACTGCCACGTTATTCTAGTCGCTGCACCCTCACACTGACAATGCGACACAGAAATTGTTTTGCGGTTGCATACTACAGGCTCCCTGTCGACGTAACTCCTAGTGATTCATACTGCCCTCAGGTCTCTAGTGGACAGCAAAAAAGAAAAACAAATAAAATCATTTCTTTACCGGGGAAGTCGAATGACATGGAGTGGAAGATCTGCTGAAGAAATTAGGATTAGTATATCCATGGGAAAGAGACTATTCGGATGCGTGAAGAAGTTACTAACATGTAGAAAAGTTCGAATGGATCTGAGGAAGAGCTGCGCAAAATGTTGTGTGTGGAGAGTAGTGTCATACAGCATTGAATCATGGACTGTAACTAAGAGAGAATGAATACGTTGAGAGAGTTTTGAAATGTGGCAATGGAGAACAATGCTTAAGGTGAAGTGGACTGAAGACTTAAAACTAAAGAATTAATGAAGAAAACATGGATAAAAAGAATATTATTGGAAGTGATCAGAAAATGCAAAAAAATTTTTTGACTATGATGTGCTGTGTAGAAACTGTCAGCAACAGTGGATTTTAGAAGAAAAGTGGTAGTAATGAGACGACGAGATAAGTAGCGAATTAGAATGATGGACGACGTTATATAAGGACGAATATACGAACAGTTGAAGGAAGATGCTGAGAGCAGGACACGATGCAGAGCCTTAGCTTGAAACCTGGAATAAGACATATTCGTGTACGCTAAACTAGAAGTATGGACTAAAACAAGAAAAAAGTCCTGTAAACTTGGGCCTTAAAGTGCATGCATTGAGAATGATGAACACCTCTTCATCTTCGTTGCTGTGAAACACATCTCTTCGACCGCAAGCTCTTTGCCTTACATATTTTGAGAGATCATAGTAGGGACCAAAACATAACGTACAGTAAACATGGGATCTAAAATACATACCCTGAGAGTTATGAACACTTGCTCATTTTCGCGACTGTATAACACATCTTACACTCCTGGAAATGGAAAAAAGAACACATTGACACCGGTGTGTCAGACCCACCATACTTGCTCCGGACACTGCGAGAGGGCTGTACAAGCAATGATCACACGCACGGCACAGCGGACACACCAGGAACCGCGGTGTTGGCCGTCGAATGGCGCTAGCTGCGCAGCATTTGTGCACCGCCGCCGTCAGTGTCAGCCAGTTTGCCGTGGCATACGGAGCTCCATCGCAGTCTTTTACACTGGTAGCATGCCGCGACAGCGTGGACGTGAACCGTATGTGCAGTTGACGGACTTTGAGCGAGGGCGTATAGTGGGCATGCGGGAGGCCGGGTGGACGTACCGCCGAATTGCTCAACACGTGGGGCGTGAGGTCTCCACAGTACATCGATGTTGTCGCCAGTGGTCGGCGGAAGGTGCACGTGCCCGTCGACCTGGGACCGGACCGCAGCGACGCACAGATGCACGCCAAGAACGTAGGATCCTACGCAGTGCCGTAGGGGACCGCACCGCCACTTCCCAGCAAATTAGGGACACTGTTGCTCCTGGGGTATTGGCGAGGACCATTCGCAACCGTCTCCATGAAGCTGGGCTACGGTCCCGCACACCGTTAGGCCGTCTTCCGCTCACGCCCCAACATCGTGCAGCCCGCCTCCAGTGGTGTCGCGACAGGCGTGAATGGAGGGACGAATGGAGACGTGTCGTCTTCAGCGATGAGAGTCGCTTCTGCCTTGGTGCCAATGATGGTCGTATGCGTGTTTGGCGCCGTGCAGGTGAGCGCCACAATCAGGACTGCATACGACCGAGGCACACAGGGCCAACACCCGGCATCATGGTGTGGGGAGCGATCTCCTACACTGGCCGTACACCACTGGTGATCGTCGAGGGGACACTGAATAGTGCACAGTACATCCAAACCGTCATCGAACCCATCGTTCTACCATTCCTAGACCGGCAAGGGAACTTGCTGTTACAACAGGACAATGCACGTCCGCATGTATCCCGTGCCACCCAACGTGCTCTAGAAGGTGTAAGTCAACTACCCTGGCCAGCAAGATCTCCGGATCTGTCCCCCATTGAGCATGTTTGGGGCTGGATGAAGCGTCGTCTCACGCGGTCTGCACGTCCGGCACGAACGCTGGTCCAACTGAGGCGCCAGGTGGAAATGGCATGGCAAGCCGTTCCACAGGACTACATCCAGCATCTCTACGATCGTCTCCATGGGAGAATAGCAGCCTGCATTGCTGCGAAAGGTGGATATACACTGTACTAGTGCCGACATTGTGCATGCTCTGTTGCCTGTGTCTATGTGCCTGTGGTTCTGTCAGTGTGATCATGTGATGTATCTGACCCCACGAATGTGTCAATAAAGTTTCCCCTTCCTGGGACAATGAATTCATGGTGTTCTCATTTCAATTTCCAGGAGTGTAGTTTGGACAACAAGGGAATAGAAGCTTTCGAAATGTGGTGCTACAGAAGAATGCTGAAGATTAGATGGGTAGATCACATAACTGATGAGGAGGTATTGAATAGAATTGGGGAGAAGTGGAGTTTGTGGCACAACTTGACTAGAAGAAGGGATCGGTTGGTAGGACATGTTCTGAGGCATCAAGGGATCACCAATTTACTATTGGAGGGCAGCGTGGAGGGTAAAAATCGTAGAGGGAGACCAAGAGATGAATACACTAAGCAGATTCAGAAGGATGTAGGCTGCAGTACTTACTGGGAGATGAAGTAGCTTGCACAGGATAGAGTAGCATGGAGAGCTGCATCAAACCAGTCTCAGGACTGAAGGCCACAACAACAACAGTTCCAAGTATGTTTTATATTTGTCTTAGGATCAGAATATACAGGCTTCACATGTCTATGTGATAGCCAATTGGCTTTTCGATCTTTATTTTTGCTTTCCGCCAGTACGTATAAAGCCGCGAGTTTTTTTCTTTGACTGAGCAATGGAAACTTCGTTTGTGTGAGTAAAGTTATGCTTTCTCACGTATATATGTAAATGAGTGTAATGCTCAAATGACTGAATTTTGTAAACCTCTTGTTTGAAATTCATGTTAGTTCTGGACAGTAATGATGGTCTAATGATCAATATTTGTTACTGTGAAACTTAGCGATGAGACCTCCATCGTGTGGGTAAATTTTGTGCACAGCAAGGGACTTTCACGTGGACTGTGTTAACTAAACTTTTCGTGGAAGTTATATGGGACAATTCACGATGAATGCGTCAATAGAGACTGCCACCATAAAGCATGTTGGCGTATTTTCCTATGGACAAACGTGATCCACGAGAACTTTACAATAAGGCAAAGTTTATCACAACTTACTGTCTATTGTGTTATAAAGGTTTAGGACTTATGAACAGTGTAATCACGCTTGGTTTTGTGTGGTGACATTTCTCCATACATTGGTACGTGTAAACTGTATGAAGTGCTTGTTTCAGTGAACAAGGACTGTATGAAAACCAGATATTAATCTCCGAACCACGTACGTTAGTGCGACGAACCAAAGGCAAGTACGATCATTGGACAGAATCAGTACCGGATTTGCAATTTCGATCTACTTGTGAAAGACTGTGTTCCGTAAGTGCATCGGAACACTGAGTCGACGTTTTTGCTTCGGCGTGAACATTCACAATCAGCCGCGGTCTGCGTCAAGATAACCATTGTTGACAAACAAATTTTCGCCGAACCGCTTTTAGTGCAGCTCGGTGCGTAACGTCAGTCTGTCTCGCCCCGCGTAACTTAAAATGCACCGCGAGGATGACAAAGTTCAGGACTCGATTTGTTTAACCAGCAGACTTGCCTTACAGGACACTAACATCTGAAAATACAGCTTTTATAATATGTACCCGACCTATTTCATGTACATCGCTACCGAGCTGACATCCCACCTTAATGGGCCGCGATGCGGAGAAGTGCAAGAGTTTCAGTCCATTCGGAAGGAAGGAAGGAAGGAAGGAAGAAAGGTTGCAGTCGGAGGCCGAGCGTGAATTGCAGCCGATTCATCACCACCCATCCGGGGGGGCAAATCCATCTTTAGTACCTTTATATGTAGGTCCCCGGACGACGATTCTACACTTCATAGCCTTTGTATCAGCACTGCTATCAACATCCTTAAATCAACCAACGGGCATGCTTTGCATTACGTAGAACCATTCTAAAAATCAAACCACATCTAACTAAAAGGCTGTCTTTAAAGTAAACTAACACCTAACGCAAAAGTACACACGCAGTAAAATTCACGAAAGCATTTATTTGACAGAAAAGATTTTCTGCAACAAGTATCTTGTATAACAGTAACACCGATTCTAATAATGTTCCTGCATTGTATAAAATACAGGAAATATAAAATTTTCTTTCTTCAGCCGTAATAAACTGTCACATATGTTACTACACTCCTGGAAATTGAAATAAGAACACCGTGAATTCATTGTCCCAGGAAGGGGAAACTTTATTGACACATTCCTGGGGTCAGATATATCACATGATCACACTGACAGAACCACAGGCACATAGACACAGGCAACAGAGCATGCACAATGTCGGCACTAGTACAGTGTATATCCACCTTTCGCAGCAATGCAGGCTGCTATTCTCCCATGGAGACGATCGTAGAGATGCTGGATGTAGTCCTGTGTAACGGCTTGCCATGCCATTTCCACCTGGCGCCTCTGTTGGACCAGCGTTCGTGCTGGACGTGCAGACCGCGTGAGACGACGCTTCATCCAGTCCCAAACATGCTCAATGGGGGACAGATCCGGAGATCTTGCTGGCCAGGGTAGTTGACTTACACCTTCTAGAGCACGTTGGGTGGCACGGGATACATGCGGACGTGCATTGTCCTCTTGGAACAGCAAGTTCCCTTGCCGGTCTAGGAATGGTAGAACGATGGGTTCGATGACGGTTTGGATGTACCGTGCACTATTCAGTGTCCCCTCGACGATCACCAGTGGTGTACGGCCAGTGTAGGAGATCGCTCCCCACACCATGATGCCGGGTGTTGGCCCTGTGTGCCTCGGTCGTATGCAGTTCTGATTGTGGCGCTCACCTGCACGGCGCCAAACACGCATACGACCATCATTGGCACCAAGGCAGAAGCGACTCTCATCGCTGAAGACGACACGTCTCCATTCGTCCCTCCATTCACGCCTGTCGCGACACCACTGGAGGCGGGCTGCACGATGTTGGGGCGTGAGCGGAAGACGGCCTAACGGTGTGCGGGACCGTAGCCCAGCTTCATGGAGACGGTTGCGAATGGTCCTCGCCGATACCCCAGGAGCAACAGTGTCCCTAATTTGCTGGGAAGTGGCGGTGCGGTCCCCTACGGCACTGCGTAGGATCCTACGGTCTTGGCGTGCATCCGTGCGTCGCTGCGGTCCGGTCCCAGGTCGACGGGCACGTGCACCTTCCGCCGACCACTGGCGACAACATCGATGTACTGTGGAGACCTCACGCCCCATGTGTTGAGCAATTCGGCGGTACGTCCACCCGGCCTCCCGCATGCCCACTATACGCCCTCGCTCAAAGTCCGTCAACTGCACATACGGTTCATGTCCACGCTGTCGCGGCATGCTACCAGTGTTAAAGACTGCGATGGAGCTCCGTATGCCACGGCAAACTGGCTGACACTGAAGGCGGCGGTGCACAAATGCTGCGCAGCTAGCGCCATTCGACGGCCAACACCGCGGTTCCTGGTGTGTCCGCTGTGCCGTGCGTGTGATCATTGCTTGTACAGCCCTCTCGCAGTGTCCGGAGCAAGTATGGTGGGTCTGACACACCGGTGTCAATGTGTTCTTTTTTCCATTTCCAGGAGTGTATTTAACAGTACTAAATTGAAATAATTTAGAATATTACCTAAGTTAACTTCAAATTTATCCGAGATATTCGCGAGTACAAAAATGTATTTAACATCTTATACAGTTTTATCGTAATGAAATATTTACTATAAAGATTTTCTTTTTTGCAATAACAATTCGATTATCCTAATGTGAAGCGTATATGATTCATCTGTAAGATACATAATACTTTAATTATTTGCAGCTGTAACCAAACTAAGAATGTTGTATCATACAGCGATAGGAAACTGTTTAAATTTGTTGAGGAAGCATAAAACATTGTATATGGCATCTGTGCTTCCAAAATATTATGTAACTATTATAACCACCGTAGTAGAGAACCTGTTGATTTTCTTTAAAATAACTAAGTAAATTATTGGATTATATAATTTTTTATTTATTTATTTTTTTCTCGTATCCGGTTTTGTTCCCCCTCTGCCAAATGGGTAAGCCCATCCTGACAACAAAACCGGCAAGTTAATATGAGGACACACATAGTAGGAATGAGCAGCCAATGAAGGTTCGTACGAATAAGTGACCAGAGACATGTAAACCCGAAAAGAATTTGTAATCGTCTATACTAGGACATGTTATTTTAGAATTTAAATTACAAATATAATCTTAAAACACCAGTCCAGGGGGCGATGTGAAATAACGCCTCCCGTGACCCGGTAGAAACAATTAATTATTTATCTAAGGAAAGCTATATTTTGCGTTAACTACAGCGATCATGTAACGCTGATTGTCTGAGTGTTAATGCCAAGATTACTGTGATCGGCGCGTCATTAACATCTCTGTTACTACTGTAAACTACGATGCGTGACCGATTTTGCGCACTCTATTGTTCTGGCGCCCTTCCGTTAGCCTCTCGAACTATCACATTCTATCTTGTCAGACATTTTAGTTCTAGTGAGCTCCATTTCTTAATATTGTCATTATTCCATGTGTCTTATGACATATCATGCATCGCAATTACTGCGATATTATAATTTTCCACGATGATTTCCTCTGCTGGTGAGCATTCTAATTTCTAAACAGGACTAAACTTGGTAAACGATAACTAATATTCGGCGTAAGTTGGCAAATTCCATTGTATTTTCTTTGCAGAAGATGTCTGCCATGTAACTTGTAAATGTACGAAACAATTTTTCTAAATAATAATCAGCATTATTGTAAAACTAAAAACGGGATGGTTTTGACAAAATTATTTATTGGTTAGATTTCCAGAGTCTCAGATATTCTATATTTCATCGTTAGTCGACCCCACTTCTGGATACTAATAAGAAAGAATATTTATCTTAACGAAGTTTTACCGTGCTCTTTAAAAGCTAGCCGGTATACCAGCCAAAAAACATATTTAACACTGAATGACTTATTCCAGAACATCGCTACAGAAACTACAAAACGTAACGTTCATGCTACTAACTTAACTTATAAAAGTTACTATTTACTGTCAATAGAAGTCACCTCAATTATAAAATATTCTCTCTATTTAACAAGATTTAACATTCTTTCAAGTAAAATATACATAGTAAGTTATATTTTAATGGGCAGTTTCTTCCTGTGGAAGTGTCACAATAGAGTTGCATGCTTGCTTTAGGTACATTGACCAGTTAGAGCTGTATCATGCAGAAGGTTAGATCTCTTGATCGGTCTGTTGCACATGAACTAGGCGTGAACATCGACAGTCTCCGTGACTGTGCTAATTCGAGACAAGCAGTGAACCACCACGTCACTCAGGCATTAGACATGTTGTATGTCAGTCGACATTTGCGCTACGTATTGCAGCTGGCTAAATTACCTTGGTGAACACTTGTTGTTTTGCCGGAAGGCACGTATGAGTGGCTTGTCATCGGAATATATGGTAAACCTTCTTGCTTCCAGTTGGGTGCAGAAGTACTTTACTGCTGCATACATGGCTAACAACTATCATACGCACTCCATCTTTGATGGGCTGTGCCGGCCGAAGTGGCCGTGCGGTTAAAGGCGCTGCAGTCTGGAACCGCAAGACCGCTACGGTCGCAGGTTCGAATCCTGCCTCGGGCATGGATGTTTGTGATGTCCTTAGGTTAGTTAGGTTTAAGTAGTTCTAAGTTCTAGGGGACTAATGATCTCGGCAGTTGAGTCCCATAGTGCTCAGAGCCATTTGAACCATTTTTTGATGGGCTGCGTCAGCTTACACGTACGAGGTGCGGCTAGAAAAAAACCGGACTGATGCTGGAAAAAACATTTATTTACAATTTCATGTTATCTCCTTCAATGTACTCTCCTCCTCGGTCTCTACACCGCTCCATACGAATTTTCCAGTGTTCATAGCAATGCTGCAGATCGTTTTCGGTAAGTCCATACATTACTTCCGTCGCTTTTTCTTTTACTGCTTCAACAGTCTCAAATCTAGTTCCTTTCAAAGCTGATTTGACTTTAGGGAAAAGAAAAAAGTCACAGGGGGCCAAATCAGGTGAGTAGGGTGGATGATCTAAGATGGGAATGTTGTGTTTTGCCAAAAACGTCTTCACTGACAACGCACTGTGAGCTGGGGCATTGTCTTGGTGAAGGATCCATGACTTTTTTCTCCACAAATCGTTCCGTTTTCTCCGTACTCGCTCACGTAGGGTAGCCAGGACGCTAATGTAGTAATGCTGATTCACTGTTTGTCCCTCTGGTACCCAATCAATGTGCACAATCCCTTTGATGTCAAAAAAAAAAAAATCATCATTGCCTTGAATTTCGATTTTGACATTCGTGCTTTTTTTTGTCGTGGAGAACCAGGAGTTTTCCAATGCATCGATTGGCGTTTAGTTTCGGGATCGTAAGTAAAAAAACACGATTCATCGCAAGTAATAACATTTTGTAAGAAGGTGGGATCACTTTCAATGTTTTCCAGGATGTCAGAACAAATCATTCTTTGGCGTTCCTTCTGTTCAATTGTGAGACACTTTGGAACCATTTTTGAACACACTTTGTTCATGTTGAAACTTTCATGAAGAATCTGCCTAACACTTTCCTTGTCAACTCCTGTTAACTCAGACACTGCTCTGATTGTTAAACGGCGATCTTGTCGAACAAGTTTACCGATTTTTTCAATGTTTGCATCAGTTTTTGCTGACAATGGTCTGCCAGTGCGAGTGTCATCACTGGTGTCTTCGCGGCCATCTTTAAATCGTTTAAACCACTCAAACACTTGTGTTCGCGATAAACAATCATCGCCGTACACTTGTTGTAACATTACAAACGTTTCACTTGCAGATTTTCCTAGTTTGATGTTAACACGCTGTTCTTTCTGTACACTCAACATTTTCCGACGCACAGACAAAACGTCAACTACTTAAAACAGACGCCACGGGCAGACTGAGTGCAGGAGGCAGATGAAACTCAAGCAGTAGGCGGAGCGAGAGTCACGTGACAGGCCACGCGACTTTCAGCCTTATTGCATTCGTTTTATTGTTTCACCAGTACTAGTCCGGTTTTTTTCTAGCCACACCTCGTAATGAAGCACGTGGCTGACGTGTCGCAGACTCGTTGCTTTGCGATGGTCTAGCGGTTCTAGGCGTGCAGTCCGGAACCGCACGACTGCTGCGGTCGCAGGTTCGAATCCTGCCTCAGGCATGGATGTGTGTGATGTCCTTAGGTTAGTTAGGTTTAAATAGTCCTAAGTTCTAGGGTACTGATGACCACAGATGTTAAGTCCCATAGTGCTCAGAGCCATTTGAACCATTTGAACTCGTTGCTTAAAGGCTGCTCCGAATGCTGTTTGACTGGCGCCTACAACTGATGCCAGGGACGCATTTGTGGTAGGACGTGCGAGGAGCTGCCTCGAATGCGTGGATCATTGTTGGCGTGCAGTGCAGTAATGCTTTGCCCTTCGCCTTGGGACCTGATAGCGCAGCTGTGAGTGATTCCTGCACTTCAACGGCATGTGGCAGACGGCATCGGAAAAAACTGAGCACGCCAAGGAATCTCCGCATCTCTTTCGATGTAGCCAGTCTTGGAATATTTAATACGGCCTGGGCTTTCTCTGGTAGTGGGCAAGAGCCTTCTGACGACATGCAATGTCCCAAGAAAGTCACCTCTGGTTGACCACACACACACACACACACACACACACACACACACACACACACACACACACACACACACACTTCGACACGTTTAGGACGATGCTGTAAGTCGCGAGACCTTCGAAAACCTGAGTAACGTGCTGCTGATGTAATTCTGGCGTTTCTGAAATGAGGACATCATCGAGTTGAGCAAAACAATGTGGCAATCCTCGTAGTACAGAATCGATTAATGTCTGCAAAGTTTGTGTCGCATTCCTGAGGCTAAAAGTCATAAACAGGCTCTCAAATATAACAAAAGGTGTGATTATTGCCGTCTTGGGAATTTCTTTCTCGGCCAAAGGAATCTGCGTATACACTGTTCTTTGGGGACTAGATGCAGTGAAATTGACTTTGCAGCAGCAGCGCGGGGTAACCGTGTGGTCTCAGGCTCCTTGCCATGGTTCGCCCCCCCCCCCTCTCCCCCTGTCGGAAGTTCGAGTCCTCCCTCGGTCGTGTGTGTGTGTGTGTGTGTGTGGGGGGGGGGGGGGGTGGGTGGGTGGGTGGGTGTGGGTGGGTGGGTGTTTTGTGTTTTGTCCTTAGCATAAGTTAGTTTAAGTTAGATTAAGTAGTGAGTAAGATCAGGGACCGATGACCTCAGCAGTTCGGTCCCACAGGATCTCACCACAAATTTCCATTTTCGAACTCAGCCTTCGCTGTGGCATATCTGTCTGAGGCAAACCGCCAGGGCCTACACGAAACGGGGGGACCTGCAGCGGTATTAATACAATGAATAGTATTGTGGCATATCTGCTGCGTGGCCCCGGGAGGCCTGGTAAGTGTCAGGAACTGGTCGAGTAGCTTGCCGAATTCGCCTGCCGCCACTTGGACAAGCTTGACACCGCGGTTGGCTGCGCGACGTCGATATCCGGTCGTTAAGGGGCTCCGGAAAGGCTCAAAAATCATGAAAAGTTCAATTTTTACTTTTTTGCGTTTTCTGAATCTGCAGACTATTACCTTTTCATAGCTATATAATTTATTCAATTCCGAAGACTACAACTATTTTTAAATTTTTTTTTGAAATGTGTTCTACATGGGCGTGACCCACTGTGGCGCTGTTAAACTGCTGTCAAATGGTGTTATTATTAACGTCCGTGTTCATCAGGTACATTTTAGTGATGTGAGATAAAGTATGTGTTGTGGCTAACCTGTGATGGTTCAATATATATCGCTGGTGTGATTGTCGATTGTTTCATGTTTATTTACTCTGTCGTTATCTCGAAAATATTCGTAATTAATTCTGTTTCTTGAGTCTCTGTTTTGTTGAAGTATAATAATGAGTAAAAGTAAAGTTACTAGAAATCCTCTGAAGGCGACTTTCAATGATGGCAACATTGTAAGGTGCAAGGTATTTAGAAATATGGGAATGAAGATGGGTTCTAACATGGTACGAGCGATGCTTGCTTTAGACAAGGAACGCCTTCGGGCTGCAGACAGGGCTGTAAAGAGTCTAGAAATACAAGCAAGAGTAAACAGGAGGAGGAACAAGAGGAAGCTGGAGGAGGAGTTTGCATAGGATGAAGATAATCCATCCTATGGACCTGGAATGCACTAAAAAGTTAATCCAATCTTTGTCGCTAGATTCCCAAAACTTTTATTTTCTCATACTAATTACATGTTTGCTAAGGATCTTCCAAACATATTTTTTTTCAAACTTTCAGTAAATGTTACACAGTACCTTCTGCATAATTTAACACAGCCTTTTTCCAAAAAACTGTATATTTTTGAATATATAAATAAAAAATTGCAAAAAAATGTTGTGAATTTTCATTACAATTGAAAAAAAATCATCTTTAATAACTGAACTAAAATTTTGTAAAATCCCTGTGTTAAGTTGTAGCCCATATTCCAATAAATAATCTGTAAAAAGTTCAACTTCCTACCTCAAATACTTTGTGAGGAAAGATGTAATTTATAAGCGTTATTTTAACATTGCAAGTATAGGCCGTTCCGGAGCCCCTTAAGAGCCCGGCGATTGCGCGCCGTAGGCAGGCGTCGGTGGTCGCGCAGCAGGTGGTAGCGGGCGAGCAGGTCCGCTCCGATGGTCGCTTCCGCTACGTCAGCGACGACGAGTTCCCATGTTATTGCACGATGCTGTCCCAGGTCTAATTCCATAAACTGTGTGCTGCGTGTTCGAATATCGGAAGTGTTCGCCGCTGTCAGCTTGAAGGCGGTGATCGACCGATACTTGTGAGCCTTGTCCCTAGGCTTAAATCTGAGCCGGTATCTATCAAGAATGTGCGACTTACGGTCGGTGAGATACAGGCGGGTATTGGGACAGACAGGCACATCCACTTCTACTTTGCGCTTAACATTTCCGTATTCACAAGGAGCGTTGTACTTACGGGCTTGATCCTCCAATCGTTGATGATACCAGCATATAGTCGTGACTCGGGCATCATCGCGTAGGAACGCGTTGTGACTGGAGCGGCTCTGCAATCGCCGTTGGTAATTACTTTTAGAGCTGCGATCAGCGAGGAGTTTACAGAGTTGATTAGAAGAGCGTCGTCAATTTTGCTTTTCAAGCCGTCGTTTAATTGTTGCTCCAGTGTCATCCCTTGTCTCGAAAGCTTGTCGCAATCAGATTTTGTTTCTGTTGTTGCGTCGGATCCAGAAGCGGACACAATAGCATCTTGTATCCTGTCAGCCAGCGCGCCCACTTCGTCCAAGGACACCTCGGTTTGAGAGGCAATTATCACTTACACTTGCGCTGGCTGCCTGTTGCTCCATATTGTGCATGGTAGTGCGTCTGGTGCGATGGGAGTGTCCACTTTGGTCTTTAAGTGACAGAAGTATTGTGAGGGCATCTCGTCATCGAGGCCTCCTTGCGTGGGTTACCTATCGTACACTCTTCTCTTGAGAGGCAGACACTCGGCTAGTTCTGACTTCAGTTTAGAATACGCGTCCACGTCTGGTGGTGCCGTTATTATCTCTTGTTCTGCCGCGAACCTGTGGCCAAGTTGACTTACCACCAGGGCTAATTTACTGTCGTCCATCGTTACACCAGGACATAAAAAACTTTCTTCCACTTGTGCAAACCAGAGAATTGGACTGGTAGGCCAGAAAGGCGGAAGTCATGCAGTCAGTCTTGATGTGTTACGTATTTCTTCAATCGGCATTTTTGTTAGGATTAGGACTTGAAATTACGGCAACGACACGTGTTTAACGAACAACTTTATTCATAAAAGGGCCGCACACTGAACACACACACACACACACACACACACACACACACTGCTAGCCCAACTGTGTACATAACAATATCTGTGGACACCAACGATATTATGTGGCGGTAAAATTTGAATCTCGACAATTTTATTACTGCAAATCGATGTTTTCTCGTCGCGAACTGTTCGTCTCACCTCGAGTCACCACTGACGCTTATCTTATAGCGCTATAAGACAGCCACTTAACTGCATGTGATACGCGGGCGTACAGCACACGGCAAATGGGAGCGTTATTCTTTCTTCCGTATTACAGAGCTCTCCGCTCTCAACTAAGTAAAGGAAAGTCGTATACGTTGATAGCAGGAACATTTATTGGAAATGAAAAGGATAAGTAAACAATGGAATAATAATATTAAAAACTAGAAACCACAGAGTTCAACAGTCTCTCTCCTTAGGCAAGGAATAAACGTAAAGCTCTGTATAAAGGAAAGTATGGCGATCCTTTCCCCTGCGTTTGCCGCCGTCTGCGGTTCAGGACTGGCTGAAACCGCGTCACGTGACATTATCAGCCATTGTGTTGTGGGGTCCAAGCGTTACGTGTGAAGCATGTGGAGTGTTCATGTATCTACGAAGTTTTAAGTGGAATAATGCCTCAGTGCTGTGCTTTTGGCTGTTCGTTTCGAGGCGAAAAGGGAGGAAAACTGTACAGAATTCCTTCGGAAGGGAGAGATGCAACAAGAAGCTAATATTAGTCACAATGGGAGAGGTTGCAGGAACTCGACTTTTTGTCTATGTCTCCTTTTAACATTTCTGTTATTTAGTTTCGAATCCATTCGAATAGGAAAAAGCCAGAAGAGCTAATAGGATGGTTTAATGGTAATTTAATTCCATAACAGAAATGTTATAGATAAAACTGCCACTGTTAGCACATAAAACGAAAAATAGTGAGTGGTACCGTACAAAATTATTATTACTGGTAAAAAGTTTGACCAGATTGACTGTACAGTACGGTTTAAACTTATATTGTACTTTGTTCTACGTAATATAATGTAGAAAAAAATTCACTAGGCAAATACCGAACTAACGACCTTTCATTCAGTACCCATTACCGTTATGAGGAGACTATTATTACTGTTGCAACCTGGCCACTACTTTACATTGTATTAATACGAATACAGTTGTTACTGTTTCCTACAGCCTCCTTTTGATCGTAGGCCTAGTTTTATTCGAACACATTTTAAAAACATTGTATTCTCTTGTACTTTCGTAACCATTCACCTAATGTCGTAGAATAGTTTGCAGACAAAATTTCATGGGATGGATCTGAAAAAAATATAAAGCATGCGTACTCATTTAGACACGTTTATCATTTCTATTTACTAAGGTACCGCTCATATATATATATATATATATATATATATATATATATATATATATATATATATATATATATATATATATCCAATGCTTTATATCGTATAGGAAATTGGGCGAATTTTCGTAGTACCGAGTAGCAAGAACAAGAAGTAAGTCGATATAGCGCTTTAAATTAGCGATGGATTTTTCCTTGCACTTGCGAACTAATATTGGTTCCCTTTTGTCCTGCTGACTACTGTATAGGATCAATTTAACGCTAATTACGAAAACAGGTGTTCAAACTCGATACCGCAACAAGAACTGCGAAATCTGCTTTCGCTATTGCCCTAAGGGAGAGACAGTGTACCAGTGTACAGCACACAAGGACTCTGAAGGCACCGGGCGAGTCGGAGCGTATGGCGCAACTGAAAAGCCTGTGTCGCCGGATGTGCTGCATGACGTGGTGCAAGGCAGAGAACTCTGCTGTAAATTCTGAGCAATGTTCCAGAAGCCGATACCGAAAATCGTTGGTGCCAATGACGAAGGCACACCCGACTCTATGGTCGATCCGAGAGCCATCAGTATACACAAATGTACCATCGCGACGTTCCGTACGAAGGTCATGAAACTTATAGTGATAGAGCAAGGCTGGAGTAGGGAGAGTCCTTAGGAAGCGAATTAAAGCCAAGGTGAACACAGGCCGCAGCATGAAGCCAATGTGCTGAAGGGTTCACACCCATTGGGAAAGTGGCAGGTAGCGTGAAGTTAAGCTGCTGGAGCAAGAGCTGAAAGCGAACTACTGTGGTAACAGAGAAGGAGGACACACCCCATACTGGCGATCAAAGAAGCCATCGAATGAGGTGCAGGATGCATGGCCAGGCATGGCAGACAAACAGCATCATGCGTTTCTGCTGAGGGGAAAGTCACAGCAGTATGATAGTTTGGTAGCTTCTGCATACAGACTCTCAACCAGACTAGTGTAAAAGGCGCCAAACGGCCAAGTGGCCAAATGGATGCCACGACGGTGCATAGTATTGAGATGGCATAAGAAATGCATAAACGAAACACCCATAGTCTTGTTTTGAATGAACAAGGGACTGGTACAAACGGAGGATGGTGGTCCTATCTCTTCCCCAGAAAGTACCGTTGATGACATGTAGGACATTGAGGGGACCATGTACAGCAGGCAGCCAGGTAAGACACGTGGGAGGGCCGATAAAGTTTCTTATCGAGCATGAGCCCCCAGGAATTTCGTAGTTTCAACGAATGGAAGAGCAACAGGCCCAAGATGTAAATATTGTGGACGAAATCAATTGCGCCCCCAGAAATTCATACGAACGGTTTTGTCAGTAGAAAAGAGAAAGCCATTGCTGATGCTCCATGAGTAAAGATGATCGATACCGTCAACGAAAAGGGAGCTGGAGATGCCCAGCAGGAGACAGGCCATAATAGGATTAATGGCAATAGCAAAGAGGACGACGCTTAGGATGGAACCCTGAGGTACACCGTTTCCTTGACAAGGCAGAACCTACAGGTACCTTGAAAGCTCAGTCTTTTAAAAATTCCTGAAGGAAACGCGTATGCGACCACAGAAGCGCCAGGTGTAGAGAGAACAGAGAATACTAGTCCTCTAGCAGGTGTCACAGGCTTTCTCCAAATCGAAAAACACAACCACAGGCCGGTAATTCCGCAGAAAATCTTTCATGATATGGTTTGACAAAGTGACAAGATGGTCAATTGCAGAATGGCGCGATCGAAAATCACACTGTGCTGTGGTTAGTAAAATGCGAGACTCGAGCCACCATACCAGCTGGGCACAAATCATATGTTCCATCACCTTGCAAACACAGCTGGTGAAATGGGGCGACAGCTAGAAGGAAGGTGTTTGTCCTTACTGGGCTTAGGTATGGGTATGATAGCCGCTTCATGCCAGCATCTGGGAAATGTGCCCTCTGTCCGGATGCGATTGTATGTATGAAGGAGAAAGTGCTTGCCCATAAGAGAAAGTTTCTGCAACATCTGAGAAAAATCTGAGAGTGAACATCATCCAGTCCTGGGGCGGAGGATCGGGATGAAGTGAGAGCATGATCTAGCTCCCTCATAGCAAAGGCAGCATTGAAGCACTCACGATTCTGAGAAGAGATGGGTATCATCCGAGCCTCTACCACTCGTTTCCAATGGAGGGAGGCAGGGTGATAGTGGGTGGAGCTCGAAATCTCTGCAAAATAGCGACCCAAGGTGCTGGAGACAGCAATAGGGTCTACTAGTACTTATCTGCTACTGTCAGGCTGGAAATTGTGCAATGGACATTGGTCCCAGACAGCCGTTGGCGGTTCGCCCACATAATGGAAGAAGGAGTGGAACAATTAAAAGAACTAGTAATGGAAATCCAGCTAGCTTTTTTTTTTTGCTCTCCCAAAGAACACGACAAAACAGTGCATGCAAAAGTTTATAATGAATGCAGTTTCCCAATGTAGGAGAGCACGTCTGCGCATCAATTGTGTCGTAGCAAGCCTCAGTCCACCAACAGACTGAGACATGGCATGGTAAAGAGGAAGTGCGAGGAATGGAACATTCTGCAGTGGTAAAGATAATGTTTGTAAGGGATTCTACCAGGTCATCACAACTGGGGAAATGTTGTTTGTCAAAGGTCGCCATGGAGGAGTAAAGCCTCCAGTCAGCCTTAGCAAACTGCCATCTGAGTGTGCACGTAAGTGGGGTAGGAGTCCGCAAACAAATAGCACATGGGATATGGTCGCTCGAGTACATGTCAGAGATAACAGACCACTCAAGATGATGGGCACGCTGGGCAGTGCAGAAGGAGAAGCTCAAATGGGAACAGATGTGCATGGTGTCTGAAAGGAACAAGGGTGCTCCCGTGTTAATGCAGATGACGTTAAGTTGATTGAAAAGATCAGCCAAGAAGGCTCCTCTTGGAAGGTTCTGGAAGAACCCCAAAGGAGATGTTGCACATTAAAGTCACCAAGCACCAGAAAAGGGTGAGGGAGTTTCCCGATAAGCTGTAGGAAGTCTACCCTGGTGACACCAAATGACAGAGAGATGTTAACAGTACAAAGGGAAAAGGTGAACTGAGGAAGGAAAATGCGGACTTGCAACAGCTTGAAGCTGGGGAGATTGATTGACTTTGAAAGTCATCCCGGATGAGCAGCATGACTCCCCATGAGATGGAATGCTGTTCTCAGGGGAAAGGTCAAAATGGGCTGAGAAGCAATGCGAGAGCTCAAAGGAGTCGTGAGGAGACGATGTTGTTTCCTGTTGACAGAGAACAAGCAGATTCAGCCGTAAGTCCTCTTTGATAGACGAAGGCTGTTGTAACGTTCCCTGGCAAACTCATGCTATTAATGAACAAGAGTTTATTTGTACCATATACGCCGCTCTGAGCAAGTTGTATATACCGTAATTATTGAACACAAAATATTATTGAACTTTGTGTAAAAGACATTTGTTATTATCGTAATATTTTTTTGTAGTAATATTCTCTCTGTATTTAGGATAGTAATTTTTCTATATTTATTATGTGATTGTGAAATGTGTCAGTATCTGCGATAACAGAGATGTGAAATTTAGCCAGAGGAGAATAATATTGTCAAATTACAAAGAAATGTTAATAGTCAGCAGTAGTATAAAAGCACAACGTATTGTGTATTCTTTGGTCTTCTCTGTGTAGAGCTGAACGCGAGAGGAAGCTGTGTCGAAGCGATTTATGAATGGGTAGACTTCTTTTGTCTCTGTCTAGATTTAGCCGCCATTAGAGGAGGCGCTACAAATTAATGTGAGTTGAATTATTGTTTGATCTAAATATATCAGAATTTATCAAAAGTGTGTATTATTAATGTAAATTAGCTTGCCCATATCATCTATAAAAATTTCTTTAAAGAATTTTCAGCATTTTTAGCGGTGTTGCTGGGCTGTGCCGCGACCGATCAATTTGCAGCGGCGGCACATTTGAAAAATTGTTCCGCTAAAGGAAAAATCAACCAAACCCGTAAATCGGGAACAGATAGATAAAAATTAACAGTGAATTAAGAAATTGTTCTTCTTTTACAGTGATCCTGAGACTGATGAATTTTTTAAACTAATTATACGTTTGTGCATTCGTAGGCGGATAGTTAATGTTAGTTAACATTGAAATTAAACAATTTTGGTTCTTTCAAATAACTTAAATGTATAGCGAAGTAGGTTTGATCAGTGATAATTAAATGTCGGCTTGGCAATAATTAACCATTTTCTGATAATAGAGATAATCTTGTGCTCCATAGTTAACGCCGGGATAGAATTCAGTAAATATTTAACAGAAAAAACCCACTGCATTTAGAAAATGTGTGCCAAGGCCGAATGATGTAAAGGATTTAAATTTCAACTAAATATTCTTAATCAGTTAATATGAGTTCACGTAATTTTTAAATGTACCTAATTCTTTTGAAAGTGAATTTTTTTTTTGACCACACGTAAATAAGAGAGAGGTTCTACAACAAAGTTCGTACTTACAGAAGAAAGTTAAAGAAAGGCAAATTAAGTAACTAAAAGCAACCATAATAAATAATAATAAATAATTATTATTCAGTCTTTAACGAAAGCAACAGCAGTGATTTCGTTAAACTGTGAATGTTCCATTGGAGGAGAGTGATGACGAGGAAAGACGAGGAGAGAAAAAAATGAAGGGATGTCACCTCGATGCTGCTGAGTGCTAGCCTTCAAACACTCACTGCTACAGGGCACAGAGGCTGGAGGATCCTGCTCCACGAGATCTACAGAGGCATCAGGATTCTCCTTCTGTCAGCCTGCAGAGACCAGGGCAGGAAAACGGTTGGTGGTGCACACCAGCGACACAGAGGTCTACCGGACAAGGGTATCGCACAGCGAAACTATCAAAGAGGATCTCAGAGTCGGTGAAGGAGAAGACTATTTGCCTTTAATTTCTTGGACACTCTCTGGTTGGCAGAGTTACTCAGATGTATGTTGAGTAGACGGATGTAAGAAGTCTTCGTGGGAGTATTCCTTCTGTCCTTTCCAGCCTGCCGGTTGTGTAGCAGGTGACTTTGCCCATGAGGCAAAAGTTTGGTGGCTTGTTGCCCATGCTACCATGACACGGGGCGATTTTACAACCTCGTTGCTGAATTTGAGGTCACATGTCTATGTGGCTATATCCTTCATGGAGCAAAATGTAGCAAGAACAGTAGTGTAAGTCCAGGGTTTCCGACTAGCTAACAACTTGCAAGTGACTGGGTAAGGCACTTTTTCTTTCACCCTGATCTCCTGGACTGTCCGCTCATCAAGATACATGGGACAATCTCGGCAGGAGGTGGCATGGCTGCCATTGCAATTAATACAGCAAGGAGGAGGAGGCAGACAATCGCCCTCGTGAGTATCCCTACCACAGGTTACACATTTGGCCAGGTGTCAACAGGACATTGGAGTGCAGTTGCAACGATGACACAGGTAAGCACATCGGGTTCGGAATGTACGATCAGACTGTCCATAACTTCATAGCCTGCTTTGATGGGAAAAAAAAGAGTGTTTGTGGGCACTCTGGATATGTACCTGCCTTTTCATCACCCAATGGATTCCAATGACGTCCCAATCAGAGAGGTACATTTGGATTTCTGCCTCCATCATACTATCGAGCAGCCTAGTGTAAATAACACCACAGGGAGAATTCAGCACTTGATTGGCCTCGTCACGAACAGGATAGCCATGAAGGGGTGAAGCTGCAAGCAGTTGTTGAGCTTGAGAATTAGATGTAGTCTCCAAAAGTGAAGTGCCATTTCTTAAACAAGAGCAGGATTTCACAGGCTCAGCAATTGCATCAACACCTTTCTAAACAATACATGGATTTACCATAGCCAAGGACTCCAGAATGTGAAACGACGAGGAACCATGGTGCAGCTGGGAGGGTCTTTGAACCATTAGCCTCATTCCATTTATGTTTAGTACATGTTGAAGGTGAAGAAGACGATTAGCACATTGCGAGAAAACTCCCACAATTCCCAATGCCTACAATGGCATGCTCCTTCCAAGTGAGGGACCCTCATCAGGGTTGCACCCATCTTAAATGATTTTTCACACCTCAGGTCACGCCTCATGAACAAAGGGACGAATCGACAATTTGGGAAGGCAGCAGCTCCGGCAATCACCCCTCCCTGAGTCCATGCCAAAACACAAGGAAGAAAAGGAACTTGAGAGAAGGCAATCCGATTATCTAATAAGCAATGAACGAGTAGTTATCTACAGACAGAAGGATAACAGGCAGTGAATATGATTTCTACATGTTATGCACCATCAGATTTGTCCACGGTAAGTCAAAGGATGAAAGATGGAATAATAACCAATATTACTTGTCATCTTGTGCCGAAAAATTACAATTCCAGCATTAACTACAATTCCTGCATGAACTATGTGGATTATTTTCATCGACTGACTATGCTACAGACAGAAAAAACAAGATATGGTGGATGAGATTGCTCTTTTGCTTTGTAGCCTGCTGTGTAACAAATGCACTCATTATGCACAAGGAGACTGAAATGGAATAGTTCTCCAACAAAGACTGCTGTTGAGAGGTGTACAGAAGTTTGTTCACTCCAAGAATAGTTTCACTGGCTCCTGCTTCATCGTTTGTATTCAAAAATAATTTATCATCTGAGATCAAGGCACACAAGCCTATCTAGATGAAAGTATTCGTCATGAGGAATGGTAAACATCAGCCCATTTACTCATCATCTACATGATGATCAGTTTGCAATTCAAGGAAAACCACATTCAGAACCGTGTGAATGTGCTCAGTGTGCAAAGTAACTATTTTCATGAGGGCAGCAAGAACTGTTTCAGCAGATACTACAGAAATTAAAAGACAGTTATACCAAAGTTGAATCACCAACTATTGAACTTGCATACTTTGAGGCGATGATTAGCTGTGATAACCACATTTAGTGCTAATATTTTGTTGCTGTTCAGGTGAATTTGTACAAACTTGCTGTATAAAACATATCACAATAATAAAACTGAAGTGCTGCAAGTGGATGTTGTTGTTGTGGTCTTCAGTCCTGAGACTGGTTTGATGCAGCTCTCCATGCTACTCTATCCTGTGCAAGCTTCTTGATCTCCCAGTACCTACTGCAACCTACATCCTTCTGAATCTGCTTAGTGTATTCATCTCTTGGTCTCCCTCTACGATTTTTACCCTCCACACTGCCCTCCAATGCTAAATTTGTGATCCCTTGATGCCTCAAAACATGTCCTACCAACCGATCCCTTCTTCTAGTCAAGTTGTGCCACAAACTTCTCT
This sequence comes from Schistocerca cancellata, assembly GCF_023864275.1. Taxonomy (NCBI): domain Eukaryota; kingdom Metazoa; phylum Arthropoda; class Insecta; order Orthoptera; family Acrididae; genus Schistocerca; species Schistocerca cancellata. Next base: position 49,607,158 of record NC_064633.1, on the reverse strand, counting down.
TCTCCCCAATCCTATTCAATACCTCCTCATTAGTTACGTGATCTACCCACCTTATCTTCAGCATTCTTCTGTAGCACCACATTTCGAAAGCTTCTATTCTCTTCTTGTCCAAACTAGTTATCGTCCATGTTTCACTTCCATACATGGCTACACTCCATACAAATACTTTCAGAAACGACTTCCCGACGCTTGAATCTATACTCGATGTTAACAAACTTCTCTTCTTGAGAAACGCTTTCCTTGCCATTGCCAGTCTACATTTTATATCTTCTCTACTTCGACCATCATCGGTTATTTTACTCCCTAAATAGCAAAACTCCTTTACTACTTTAAGTGTCTCATTTCCTAATCTAATTCCCTCAGCATCACCCGACTTAATTTGACTACATTCCATTATCCTCGTTTTGCTTTTGTTGATGTTCATCTTATATCCTCCTTTCAAGACACTGTCCATTCCGTTCAACTGCTCTTCCAAGTCCTTTGCTGTCTCTGACAGAATTACAATGTCATCGGCGAACCTCAAAGTTTTTACTTCTTCTCCATGAATTTTAATACCTACTCCGAATTTTTCTTTTGTTTCCTTTACTGCTTGCTCAATATACAGATTGAATAACATCGGGGAGAGGCTACAACCCTGTCTTACTCCTTTCCCAACCACTGCTTCCCTTTCATGCCCCTCGACTCTTATAACTGCCACCTGGTTTCTGTACAAACTGTAAATAGCCTTTCGCTCCCTGTATTTTACCCCTGCCACCTTCAGAATTTGAAAGAGAGTATTCCACTTAACATTGTCAAAAGCTTTCTCTAAGTCTACAAATTCTAGAAACGTAGGTTTGCCTTTTCTTAATCTTTCTTGTAAGATAAGTCGTAAGGTCAGTATTGCCTCACGTGTTCCAACATTTCTACGGAATCCAAACTGATCTTCCCCGAGGTCGGCTTCTACCAGTTTTTCCATTCGTCTGTAAAGAATTCGCGTTAGTATTTTGCAGCTGTGACTTATTAAACTGATAGTTCGGTAATTTTCACATCTGTCAACACCTGCTTTCTTTGGGATTGGAATTATTATATTCTTCTTGAAGTCTGAGGGTATTTCGCCTGTCTCATACATCGTGCTCACTAGATGGTAGAGTTTTGTCATGACTGGCTCTCCCGAGGCCATCAGTAGTTCAAAAGGAATGTTGTCTACTCCCGGGGCCTTGTTTCGACTCAGGTCTTTCAGTGCTCTGTCAAACTCTTCACGCAGTATCTTATCTCCCATTTCGTCTTCATCTACATCCTCTTCCATTTCCATAATATTGTCCTCAAGTACATCGCCCTTGTATAAACCCTCTATATACTCCTTCCACCTTTCTGCCTTCCCTTCTTTGCTTAGAATTGGGTTGCCATCTGAGCTCTTGATATTCATACAAGTGGTTCTCTTCTCTCCAAAGGTCTCTTTAATTTTCCTGTAGGCAGTATCTATCTTACCCCTAGTGAGACAAGCCTCTACATCCTTACATTTGTCCTCTAGCCATCCCTGCTTAGCCATTTTGCACTTCCTGTCGATATCATTTTTGAGACGTCTGTATTCCTTTTTGCCTGCTTCATTTCCTGCATTTTTGTATTTTCTCCTTTCATCAATTAAATTCAATATTTCTTCTGTTACCCAAGGATTTCTATTAGCCCTCGTCTTTTTACCTACTTGATCCTCTGCTGCCTTCACTACTACATCCCTCAGAGCTACCCATTCTTCTTCTACTGTATTTCTTTCCCCCATTCCTGTCAATTGTTCCCTTATGCTCTCCCTGAAACTCTCTACAACCTCTGGTTCTTTCAGTTTATCCAGGTCCCATCTCCTTAAGTTCCCACCTTTTTGCAGTTTCTTCAGTTTCAATCTGCAGTTCATAACCAATAGATTGTGGTCACAATCCACATCTGCCCCAGGAAATGTCTTACAATTTAAAACCTGGTTCCTAAATCTCTGTCTTACCATTATATAATCTATCTGATACCTACTAGTATCTCCAGGATTCTTCCAGGTATACAACCTTCTTTTATGATTCTTGAACCAAGTGTTGGCTATGATTAAGTTATGCTCTGTGCAAAATTCTACAAGGCGGCTTCCTCTTTCATTCCTTCCCCCCAATCCATATTCACCTACTATGTTTCCTTCTCTCCCTTTTCCTACTGACGAATTCCAGTCACCCATGACTATTAAATTTTCGTCTCCTTTCACTACCTGAATAATTTCTTTTATCTCGTCATACATTTCATCTATTTCTTCATCATCTGCAGAGGTAGTTGGCATATAAACTTGTACTACTGTAGTAGGCATGGGCTTTGTGTCTATCTTGGCCACAATAATGCGTTCACTATGCTGTTTGTAGTAGCTAACCCGCACTCCTATTTTTTTATTCACTATTAAACCTACTCCTGCATTACCCCTATTTGATTTTGTATTTATAACCCTGTAATCACCTGACCAAAAGTCTTGTTCCTCCTGCCACCGAACTTCACTAATTCCCACTATATCTAACTTTAACCTATCCATTTCCCTTTTTAAATTTTCTAACCTACCTGCCCGATTAAGGGATCTGACATTCCACGCTCCGATCCGTAGAACGCCAGTTTTCTTTCTCCTGATAACGACGTGGATATAATTTGAAATATGTAATATTGTTCATGCACCTGTAGGGTAAATTTTTATGGTCTTTACCTGCTCCTCAGAGTTGAAAAGAGTTAAAAATACAATGCTGACCACTAGACTACCAAGCAGATACAGCACACCACCACCACCACCACCACCACCACCACCACCACCACGAGCAGAGGGCAACGTTTCCTCCAGAAACTACCATATTCAGCAGTGTCACCAGGTTGTGTAGATGCCAGAACTTAAAATTCTGAAGGGTGGCCAGTTTTATTGGCACCTTAGGTGATCGACTCAAGACTTAGCCTCTGCAGCAGCCTGCTGATGGCTAGGTTTTATGTCTAACGGAGTACCAGCTATCAAAACACTCCCTTTTTTGGTGCTGCAGCAGGTACTTCAAAGTTAGCCCTAACAAAGAAACTGTAGGTTGTTTCTCAGGACAAAATCCACTTAAGTGAGTAAACACTGCAGATTGATCTGAAGCAGTGGAATTAATGCCGTGGACACATCACATCAGTATATGGGACGCTTCAGCAAATGTCCGCCAAAGGACTTGTTTAAGGACTTATTGTAATAAAAGAAGAAAATTTATTATGTAAGTCCAGTCAACTACGGAAGACCCATTGGCTTAATATCAACAACAGACAGAATTCATTCATCAAATGCAGGTGAATTTATACATTTGAACTTCTGTGATCCAATGCCGTTCACTCAATGAGACGTGCAAAGTTTTTCCCACATTTAAAGATAACACAAATTGTGTACAGGATTATTTATTTTCTCAGACAGAAAGTAAGAGTGATTTTATTTTCATTCAGTCAAGAATCATCTCACAATGGTACACAAATTGTCATGCTGATACAATGAAAATCAATAGTTCAAAATATATGTACCAGATACACAGGTACTTTCTACAAGGGTAGGATAGATTTACAGTTGGTCTTGATGTAGGAACCATCCTGGCATTTGCCTGAAGCGATTTATAAAACCATGTAAAACCCAAATAAGAGTGGGCATACAGAGCAAAGTTCATCTTCCTTAATGTGACGTAGATATTGTAATAGCTGCGCTGCCTCATTTGGCTGGTCCCTATTATACAATCTTCTTTGATTTATATAGAGTCTGCTATAGGTAACCTATAATATAGTTACGAAAATTAGGATAATGTCGTCACTCTTACTTTTATGTGTATGGGTTTGTCTGTTTCCATCTACTCCTCCCCCCCCCCCCCCCCCCCCCGCCCACTGTCTGTCCATCACCCCTCCTCAATGGGACATTGATGGTTCTTACTCCTCCAATATATCTTTGCAGATAGTAAGTAGCAAGTGTATCAGGTTTGGTTAAAGTCGATCCTGGGGCTCAGGAGGAGCTTTTTATCAGCAGTTTTACTAATAACACTTCCCCTTACTTGTACGGATTATGCATTCCTGCCCATTGAGAGAGCCCCTGACAGAGGTGCATCCCTGGCCAACTGCATCCCTGTATACAGGGGAAACATTCTGAGGAAAAATCTTGGAAAGTTGTCATAGAGGTGGCCTCTGACCCATAAAGTCCCAGGATTTAATGTGCGATTTTTATCCATGGGGCACACTAAAAAACAATGTGTACGCTGACAATCCTCACACAGACAATATTTAAATGGAACATAACTAGAGAAATTAACATCATGCTTGCAGAATTACAGTGTGTTGCTGGTAACGTCATCACATGAAGTCAATGAAGCCTGGACACCCATGGCTACCACTTCCAGCATCTCCTGTAATTACATTTTTTTTAATGTTAATATTATCTTTTCTGTTTTAGTCAGTTCACTGTTACTTTAAACTGAGGCATGAGGCATATTGGTTATATGTATGACACTCTATACTATACGGAATAGGTGTTTCTTTTCTCTTTCTTTTTTTCCCCCCGAGAAGCATTAATGTTCTGTATTTAAGTTTGGCCAGCTGAACTGCCTAGTCTTTTTTTTGTTACCATACTGGGATTTTCTCAGCCTACAAAATGAGTGCATTGGTACATGCCGAGGCCTATTTCCTTCAGCCCTACATACCTAGAAAGGTGGTGTCTATTCTTCTGGGTGACAGAAGCCATCTTCAGCTGACTTGAGAACTGTGTACTTTCTGTTTCATGCTGAAAATTTGGTCCATCAACACACAATTAATAAACATACAACTACCATCTCTACTAATTCCCATCACTTCTAAAATACTTAAATACCAATAAGCATAATTTATTTTTGGAACTGATAATAATAATCCATAAAAAATGCATGAAGTCAGTCATGTTTCGTATGGTTTATTCACTATATACAGTATTATTTACATAGACAATATACATCAAAATATAAAGAAGAATTTTTTCATACGATAGTCTAACTCTAACTCTCTCTCTCTCTCTCTCTCTCTCTCTCTCTCTCTCTCTCACACACACACACACGCACGCACGCACGCACACACACACACACACACACACACACACACACACACACACACACTCTATCAGACATAAAGATATTCTTCTTGAGCATCTGGGGGATAGACCTTAAACATTCCCATTATTCCAGTAATGACAGAACATTTTCTTGTATACGAAAGTCTTTCTTATTTCAATTTCTTAGCATTCTGCAAGAAATGTATTGTAAAATATTCAAAACATAATGTTTGCAAAACATTAATATTTCCTAAAAATAATTATTGTATTAAAGTCTGATATAGTTAAAATGGCTGGAATATGTAAACTGTGTTACACACACATCTTTCATCTTACAACTTTCACGTTTCCTTCATTGTTTCCTAGTTTTATAACTGAAAAGGAAGATTTTATTTTATCTGTGTAGACACATGGCATCAATTTTTTGTAACTATTGTAACACAGTGTTACGTGTCAATTTCAACAGATATAACAGTTCAACAAACACTAATTACATTATTCCCACTTAAGTATTTATTTCTTCATTGAAATAAATGCTGCACCAACAGCTTCAGTCAACAGCATACTAATATTTGAGGTAAGAATTCCAAAACAAGTAAAAGAAGCCATCATAGTGAGTTTCAAAAAACACATGTCAATAATTTTAAAAAAATACAAATTCTGGTAGTGACAGTAGTTTCTCAAGAAAACCAAGGCACCAATATAAAAATGAGGAACCTCATATCTCCATGTAATTCAGCACAATACTTCATAAAATGGGTAGCAGTGATCCATACAGTAAAAACTATCGAAGCTACATATTTTGGTACTTACAGCCAAACTGAGATAAACTCATATGGCTCATGTCCAGTAACCTAAAAAGCATGTTGCTAATATTACATTTCACAGTAAATAATTATGAAGGAACATTTACATATTGGCATTATTACAAATGAGCTGATAGGTTTTTATAAAATGAAGTAGTAATTGCCATGGTTTTTATTTTTGAGGAAATGATGTCATTGATGATCTTACCAGCAGACAGATGAAACAATGAAGTCAGCAAAACTATCAATTTCTTTCAACTTCCTTGCACTATAGTATTTCTCAAACACTGGTCCTTGGTGAGCGGATGTATTCTTAAGTAGCCAAACAGCCTGTACTTGCACTTTTCCTTTCTGCTGTATAGCAATGATTCAACATATGAGATGAGCAAACTGTTTAACTGTACCTTTTCCTCAGGAATTTTTCAGTTTCAGACGCAGACAGTACACTATATATGAGTAAGTAACTAAAATAAAGCAGTTTTTTTCATGATAGATGGCAGTCAAATTACTTAATTCTTTAGAAATCTAAATTGGTTCATGGTAATTTTTCATTACATAAATTCATAGTTAAATCATGTCAAGAACCAACAAATGGTGCAGGGATCAGTGCAACGCCGAAGTAAAACCAAATTACAAATTGATTCAAGAATGGTGAAGCACCATTTACATGTGACTGGACAAATAAGACATATACACCACAATCATTTTACAATTCAGAAGTAATTCACTAACATGTAAAATAGTATTTTTTACATGATTAAGACACTTGAGCATAGTGCTACAGCACTGTGTAATAGTGTTAATGTAGTATTACAACTATAGGGTCCAAAAAACAGATCCTACAATCAAAGGAGGAGTGAAAAAAACTTCTATATGATTCACTTCTGCAGATACAGACATTATCTTTTTGGAGCCAGCAGTCAATTCAGCCAGGAAAGAAGAAAATGCTCACTGGCTTACAGGGGTTATACAGGTATTAAATATGGAAATCCTTTTGAACCCTTGCTGTAGGGAGAGACAGCAAGAACAGACAAAATGAAAATGAACAGATCCATTAAGTAGAAGTTTTTCTTCCTCTATATTTGATTGTAGTTTCTTTTAAGAGATAACTTTCTATAAACAATTTTAACAAACATTTCAGTAACAGATGATGGGAGCCCTCCTGTGGTGCCAATATTCATTACTGGATATAAATATTTTCATAAGTTTCAATAAATTTCTTCACACACAATTTAAATACTACGAATCACATCAATTATCAATCTGTTATGTATGTCATGCCCTGGAATAACTACTGAGTAAAATTAAGTCAGTAACAGAAAATGCAATAATGAACAAGTAAAATCCAATTAATGATGATAATGATATTTAATGAATACTCCAGAAAACTTCATTAGGGATGTCAATCCATGTTCCACTGTAGTGTAAATGTATAGGAAACAGCTTAGGAAAACATAAAGAAATATGCAAGTATTTAAAATATAACATCAAAAATAGTTATAATCACTATGTCCACTAATAACAAATTTATAAATGTTTCCTCCGTTCACTGCTAAAAGGTGTTAACTGCACAAATTCAACACATAAAGAAGACATTCTTTTTGGCATTCTAAATATTTATTCACAAAAATTGAAAAAGCTACTTCAATTAGCTCTAAAGAATCCATTACAGATGAATGATAATTTCAGTGGCCTGTAATCAAAGCTGGCCTGAGATATTTTAGCGTAACAGGACAATATTTATGAACACATTGACTTTGTGCAAAGAATAAACATTGTAAAGAAAGCAGTCTTATAATTGATCAGCTTTACTACAAAAGAGCTCTTCATTCTAACTGATGCTGAAGTCCAAAACTATTTGTCCATATATGCCTAAATTTAATAGCTACATTCAATGTAACATTTTTTGGATGAACATTTATTATTCAATAAAGACTTGGAGGAGCAGGTGATTCTGTAGTAATTGGTATGAACAGATGACTCAAAAATGGCTACAGAATCAAACTGAAAAGAAAAAATAATCATATCTGAATTGTTATTTAAATTTTCTAGAACTTGACTTATCTTCATTCATATTTTTTTGAGCTGATGAATTTCACAATATAGATATCTTGGTATTGTGGGCATACGTTTTGCTCAGCATGACTGGAGAAGAAATTACTACTAACACAAAATCACAGGAAGATAGCAGTGTATCAGATCCTTATGAAACATTAAGTGAGAAGTTAAGACTATACACTGCATACATGTTTGCATATGTATAAATAGATATATTTATGGGTGATTTTGTAACTATATATATTAGAACTCTCATTAAATAATTATTAAAATATAATCATATTTGATCATTAACAAATTCATTATTATTTACATAAATATACAAAATTTAAATATATGTAAGAATATAAATTGCACATTTCAGAGGATTTTAAAGGGTTACTGGAACATATTTATAAAAGGTAACAGGTGATCGGCAAAACTGTGACGTTATAAAGGTGGGCTTACATCATAAACTTCAAGAATGAAAATCTGGCTTTCACTAATGACTAATTTGGTGAAAAACCAACCAACATCAAATGGAAAAGGAACCTCTGATGCTGACTTAATATTTCATTTTTACAGTTTCATAAAGTAAAACTGCTCACCTCCCTCATTCCTGCACTGTATGAACAAAGACAAATCTTTAAAGCAGGTATCAATTGACATCCCTAAGTACTTATTACAACATTGCAAAGATGGAGATATGTGCATATGAAACAGCCAAAACACACATTTATGCAGCCAGGAGTATCACATAATTCAACTTTAAATCCAAGCACGCACACACACGCGCGCACACACACACACACACACACACACACACACACACACACACACACGACAGGCAGAAATAGAAAGAAGATCTGCTTCATAGCATATCCTTTCATTTACGTAGTTTGTGCCCTAAGATGACCCAACTTTGCTTTCACTTCACGGAACGTTGGCCGCTTATCAGGTACTAGATCCCATGCCTAGAAAAGAATTAACAATAGCAACTTTACATCATCATCTTACACTTTACATGGAACACTTAACCACTATGGCTACTATGTACATTATTAAAGATATGTGAGAGAAGTACGGAAATTGATTGTGTTTGTTGTTTGTTTATTACTACTAAACAGATAAAAATCCACTTGCACACTTTTTCTTCAGTAGCCTCAGTTAAAAAAAATAAGATTTATTGGCAAAATAAATGATAGAGAAAATAAAACTGTTTTCTGAATCTAGTGTCATTATTCCAACTGAAAATACTAATTCTTGTAATCAGTCACATTTACTATACTATACTTTCCCCATACATTTTTTGGAGTATTATACCTCCACCATCACGTGGATTTATATCAACTAATAAGGTATGGAGGTGTTGTATCTACAGTGTTTGGGTAGCCTGTGCAACTGTCTAACAGCAGCAGACAAATGAAGTATGAAGCTCAGAGTTACGTGCACGCTTTGATTACATACATTAACAGTAATATCATACTCTTCTAAATACTGTAACTGCACAGAGTGAACTTTAAAAATTCTAACTTCTTACTCTAAAACTCTAATGTAACTTAAATGTAGATGAGTGCTATGTTATATGGAAGGAAACACGGAGAGATATTGCAATGTCAACAGTTTGCCCAAGTCTCCCTCTTGCTCTCTTGGTACCATACCACATCTTTTGACTGCTCTTTTCTGACAATAGGCACCTATGGAAACTCATTCTCTACTTATGATGCTCTTTTGTAAAATATACATGAAACAAGCAATAGACATGTTTTCTTACTGTCATCCACATAAGATGTTCAACCCAAACCGTGAAAAATCAGGTGACAGGTGGAACTATTAGTCATCTGGTCATATGGTCATCACACATCCCATCACCATCTGCCTTATTAGCCACTCATTAGTTTATCAACTTCCAATGTTTCTGATGATGCAGAGAGAGAGAGAGAGAGAGAGAGAGAGAGAGAGAGAGAGAGAGAGAGAGAGAGAGACTGATGAAAAACATAAAAACTAAATGAACTCAAATTATTTTGGAATGGAATATAAATGACTAAGCTGAAGCTTCCTTTTACCTGATTATTTTCACAAAACTCGATATGCTATAAATAAATTGCTCAAGGAGAAGGAAGAAGTGTAAGAATGAGCCACACGAAACTAAGACATCGCTTAACTATGAGATAAAAACATAATAATAACTATAATCAAGGCACTTCCTTTGAAAGTGCATGCCATTGCACATGTGCAAAATCAAAAGCCGCTGGGTGATATTCAAAACCATTTGTCACCATCCCATACATTGTAACATGTCTGGATTCCGCTAGGAACACTGTTCACGATGAGGTTGAGGCATTGCTGCTCAAACATGTCCCATTCTTCCTAAATGGCACTCCTGAAATCATCCAGAGTGTGAGAACAGTTCCCGAGATGATGCACTGGAAGTTGCAACTAATCCCAAGCACCAACAACCAGCATCATGTCAATAGACATCTCAGGACATTCCATTTGGTTGATTCCTGCCCCTGGAGAAAGGGATTCATGAGGCGGCAGTGTGCTTGTGCATTATTATCCTAAAGATGAACTGAAGTGTTTAGTTTAGAGCTATACAGCAGTTTGGAGGATTCTGTCTTGATACTATGCAGCTCTCAAAATACCTTCTATAGTGATGAGAGGTGTCAGACATGCTGTCATGCTATAACCATAGTCTGTCCATACTGCTGAGAACAGAGACAAATAACTGGTTTTTTATTAATTTTCTTTTCTTACTAAGTGTGGCCCACAAGTAAATGGAAAGTTACAGTTAAAGTACAGCATTGATTATCTGGATGTTGGTTAACCAAACTGTTACTTGCACATGTGTGCTGCTGTCCCCCCCCCCTCCCCCCGCTATGGTCTTGCCCCCTCACTCCCGCTCCCTCCACGACAATGTCAAGTTGCCTTCTATAGTAACCACTTGCCCTCTGTTATGATCACTTGTGTCAACTTTGCATCATGAAGTAAACTTTTGACGTAAAATGCCTACACATAAACCTGTTGGCCTTTCTATGAGATATAAATATGAGATTAAAAAAAGATTAGAGGAAGGTGAATCTGCAACCAAGTTATCTAATGAGTATAAGGTTGGTAACTTGAAAGTTATGGATATAAAGAGCAAAAGACAAGCATCATGAATTTTATATGCAACCTTGATTCTACTGATGAATTGACAAGCTGTACAACTAAGAAGCTTGCCATGGAACAAGGATCTAGATGATGCTGTTTACAAGTGGTCTATCTCTGATCCCACTCTGTGTGAAAATATAATTCTATTTAGTGAAAACTGGACGCTGTCAAATTTTAAGGCAAGCACGGGCTGGTTAAAATGCTGCAAGTTAAGACACGGCATTTGTGAGGAGGAGAAAAACTATTTTCCAATTTTTCAGCAGCTGATTCTTTCAGAATCAAACTAAGGGAATTGTTGAGGAAAAGTTACTCTCTCAAAAACACTTACAATGCTGACAGAAGTGGGCACAATTTAAAAGCTTTGCCAAGAAATACTATTGTTTCATGTCATGAATTAGCAGCACCTGGTAAAACTTGTGCTAATGATACAGGTAGCCACCAATTGCCAATTGGTAAAAGTAAGAAATCATGTTGTTTCAAACGTGTTAATGTGTTTGTGGATGCATATTATTTACACCTCACAAAAGAGTACCTGAGTGCATAGTGTGATTTTCAAGAAATGGTTTATGGAAGTTTTAGTACCCTCTGTAAATGCTAATCTGTTAAAGGACGGCAAAAGGAAGAAAACACACCATCTCATCCATCCTGTGATAACTTAAACAAAAAGGGTGAGCTCATAAAAGTGACTTTTCTTCTATATAATGTAACTTCCTTATTACAACCCATGGATCAAGGCATTAATGAGAGTTTCAAATGGTATTACAGAAAATAATTGTTACATAGAAAGAGAAGAATGTCCATTAAGAAAGCCTGGAATAAAATTTTGAGTATAGTGTAAATTTCTCAAAGTCTAATTAAAAATGACAAACAGAATAATATGTCTGAAATGCTCAATATGCTAAAAGAACTCAGCTGCCATTAATGCAATCAAGAAGACATTCAAGAATGGAGGCACCAAATCATACAGGATAGCAAAATTTTACAGCTTGTCATTGATAAAACTGATCATCAACCAGTGGCCCAGAAAACAAAGATGAAAATATACCAGCTGCTTTTGAAGAATTTACATGCCTAGATACAGCCTTTCAATGGTTTGAAACTCAAGATGAAACTGATCAGTATCAGATATATGTCCTGAAGAAAATGTGTGACTTAACTGTTCATTAGCAGGTAGGTTTGCATAGAGCGATAAAAATTAAAAGATCTTTTTAAAGCACTGTACATGCAAAATGCATATGTATTACATATTTTTTTGCTTACTAGGCTGTGTTACATATATTCCTTCTATACTCGCTTTTGTAATAATAAAAGAGATCCATGTTATTATAAATATATGTAGTTATTATTTGTCAATAAAAATATACAATTCGATTATCTGAATAAACCAGTTTGGTTGATGATAATGCCATTAGACACAAGGGACAGGCTGAGATTGGGGATAGATATCAACCATGTTCTTTCAAAGGAAGCACACCTTCAGAAATTCAAGATACAGAAACCTAAATCTGGATGGTCTCACAGACATTCAAACTGTCACAGTGGAAGTCAGAAGTAATATTATTGTCCATGCCTTTGGGCACATCGAATAATGAAAAATAGAGATTCTTCTGCAAGAACACAGTGTGGTGGCCCTTCACCACACACCAGTCTTAGCAGTTTATACTTTCCTTAGCTTTCTATGGCCGTCTGCTAAGGCGGGGAGTTTCTTCCTTCCCACATTTACTCCCAACCCCAAGCTTTTGATTCTACTGTACGACCGGATGCTGCCCATTATGGTCACTGGCTACAGGTACACAACAATAACTCAGCTCCTAGCAAGGCTTCCACGAACCTAGCCTCACTCTATATCTTGATCTTGTCCTCACAGTGTCAAGATTTCCTTCGACCCTGTCCCGCTATGGACACGCACACGGCAACAAGCTTTGTACAGAGATATTTATCAATGAGTTTTAAGACTCACTCATGACATCTCTACACCTGCTATGCAGCCTGGTGTATAAATCGGTGTTTCACGCTGCAAAATATTCCAACCAGTGTGTGTTAGTGCCCATGTGAGTACTGTCCAAGCTCTGAGCTCTGTCAATCGCTGCCAGCATACATGCTCCTGTGTTATATATATGCCTTTGGTTAGGACCTTGCTTAAACAGTTTCTTCCATGAGAGGAAATTAATTCTGCTTCCCAAGCCGATAAGAATCAGTGCTGTGCTGGTGGATACTCTGGCATGAGTTAGTGACTGTTAGGGGTCAACTGTTCTTACTGCACCAGTGAATTTGTTCAGTGTCCACTATTCTCACAAAGCTGCACTTTTATCTAGTGCCATCACCTTGATAAGTGACTTTGTCCTATATCTGTCAACTTTTAGGCCATTTCAAGTTTTTCTTCTTTTAGTTGTTTCATAAATGTGTTGTTTCTTAACTACGTGTGGTCACTGATCTCTGTGCAGCACCTAGCATTACCTGTTTCACATCTTTGTAATTAATTTAGCAAGTTGGGTAAGGGAACATTCCTACACTGGTGACCCGAGGAACTCGGGCTACTTATTTTTCTAATTAAGCAAGTTCTTGGCCGCCTTGTCCCATTATGTGTGCATTTTGACTAATAAACATGTGTGCAACTCACCAACAACATCCATTTTCATGCTACAGACGCTAGTCTGCTTCGCCTCATAAGTTAATTATTCTGCAGTTGTTTCACCTGTGTGACCTAGTGGCCATGGCTTTTGCCACCAGCACCACGACATGTTGCCGATCTGACTGCATGCCTTGCAGAAGTGGAACTCGGCAACACCGACTTGCACATGCAACTCGCAGGGATGTGACCACCAGTAGCCCATCCCCAGGAGCCAGATGCCACACAGATGCCCACACCAGCTGCTGCATCTACTATCGCCAACACTCCCTCCGCCCGCGATGTGCCAAAGGCCAATCCCCCACTTGCTGCCACTATTCCATCCGTCCAGCCGGGAGTGTATGACACGCTCATCCACTTCAGCCCTGTCATGGCAATATTGTGGACGACAGTGGCCTCCCTCAATTCTGACCATCACTGTCCACGCAGCCCCAGTCACCTTGGCCTACAAAGTGATCTTCCCTGGACCTTCACTGTGTCACACATCTCTTACATCTATTACCGGAGTGGACAACTTTATCGGGCACTACCACCTGCTCTGTGAGATTGCCGGCCAGTGCCTCAATGACAGTGAGGCACTTGTTTTGCTGCTTTCTTCGATGTGAAGCAGTAGGCGTGTTATGGCCCATATGTTGATCTCCTGGTGCAATTTCCCGCTCTCACACACCCATTCAGTGCACTTCGGAGGAGGGGGGGGGGGTGTCTGCCATTCAACTGTCCACTACATTGACACCACCCCCATGCTACCCATTTTCTGCTGACCACAGGTCCTACAATCAGGCAAAATCATGATCACAAAGGCTGAGTTTGAAGAGCTGCTTGCTAACAGTGCTGCATCCTTCAAAGAGCAGGTGGGCATCTGCTCTTCACACTGCCAAGAAGAAGGATGGCACGTGGCACCCATGTGGTGATTACCAGAAGCTAAATGCTCATATCATCCCTGAGCAGTACCCCATGCTGCTTCAACGCAGCTACAACAATGTGCTCACTGGGGCTACCATCTTCAGCATGATCAAATGAGCCAAGGCTTTCATCCAGATTGCGGTCACATGTGAGGACTTCATGAAGACCGCCACTATCACACTAATCGTGCTCTACAAGGACACCTTTATGACCTTTGGCCTCTGTAATGGTGCCCAAACCTAGCAGTGTTTTGTGGATGGCATCATGTAAGGCTTGCACTGGTGTTTCACCTACTTGGACAAACATACTTGTTTTCTTTGCAACACACAAGGAACACAAAAAGCACCTCCACAGTATTTTTAAACACTTCCAGGATGTTGCCAAACACAGTAAACTGCGTTCTTGGTGCCAGTGTGGTGGTATTCCTGGGCCATACCATCTCCACCACCAGCTCATGTCCCCTGCCCAATGAGGCACGTGCTGTCCTTTCAATCCCATGCCCAGACACACTCAAGAACTTATACTTCTTCCTTGGCATGTTAAAATTCTTCCATCACCATCTGAGGAATGCTGCTATTATGCAGGAGAGACTCACTGCCACACTTCACAATGCCAAAACATGGCAAACAAATCAGTGCTGTGGATGCAACAAATGGAAGACAGTTTCTCTGCTGCCAAGAATGACTTGGCAAATACTACCTAATCGCCCTGCTTGCCATCGTGGTGGACACCAGACAGATTGTTATTGTTGCTGTCCTGCAACACCACACTGGAAACATCTGACAGCCACTCATTTTTTTCTCTGTGCCACTCAACGGCTGGAGTGCATATGACAGAAGAGCTCCTCACCATTTGTGAGTCAATCAAAAATTTTCAGCTGTTGGTGAAGGCCCACCACTTCATGATCTTCACTGACTACAAGCCTATAACATTTGCTCTCTCAATAGATATGGACCAGTGCTCCCCACATCAATTCCAACAGCTGTTGTTCATCTCCAAATTTACTACTGACACACATCACATCGACTGAACTGACAACATCATTACAATCTGCTTCAGCCACACCTGTGCCATCATATCATCCCTAGACTACAAGGCACAACCCAGAAGTTGCCTGTCTCCACCTGGATGCTGCTTCAACGTACATCATCTCCCAGCTCAGACAGCAGAATCTGGTGCAACACATCCACTGACTTACCGCACCCATTCCTCTTCATTGCCTTTCACAAGGCTGCATTTGTTCGGATACAGAATGTGACACACCCTGGCATGCACATGTCCACCACTCTAGTGATGCAGTGTTTCATGTGGCCAAGCATTCAGAGGGGCTGCATGACCTGGTCTTGCATCTGCCTCATCTGTCAGGGTGCCTAGGTCATCCACCGCCTATATGCCAATCACTGCCTTCACAGAATGTCAGGTATTGCTTCACCAACATTCACGTGGACATCGTCAGCCCTTTACCTTCCTCTGATGGCTGCAACTACCTCCCCACCATGATGGACAGGTTAACCTGCTGCCCCAAGGCAACGTCAATACTCGTCATCACATCACCATCATCATGATCATCATCATTATTATTGCCACTGAAGCTGCCATCTTTGACTACATGTGAACTGCTCATTTTGCCTGCCCATACCCCATCACACTGGACTGCAGCTGCCAAAATACATCTGCCCTTTTTTGTGCACTGCAGAACTCTGTGGGGCTGATCTGCACCTGATGTTGCGCTACTATCCAGCCACCAACATCATGGTGAAACAGTTCCACCATTCCTTCAAAGCCACTCTTGTCTGCCAGAACAGCATGTGGACTGCTGCCCTGTCACGGATATTTCTCATCCTTCGTGTCACTCACAAGTCTGAGCCTGAGACATAAGCCACTGATCTTGTTTACAGCCAGTTGCTTGCCATGCTGGGCGATTTCCTAGAGCCCACTAACCTCCCGCAGATGATGTCAAGCCCGGGTTTGTCGCCAGCTTGCAGAACAGTGTAGCTCATCTGTGAGCCCCCCCCCCCCCTCCCCCCAGCAACACAGAGCATCCATTCCATTCACAGCGACCTCATTTCATTCACACACATTATATTGTGCATTGATCCTCACCAACCCCCACTTCACCAGCACTACTTCGGCTGCCCAACGGGTCCAGAAGATGTTTACCTTGCATCTTCATGGCACCCCTACCAGCATTTAGATTAATAGGCTAAAGCTCAGCTACATGCTGCATGACTATTCACTACGCAGCCTGATTACCATCTTTGAGAAACCCCGTAGATACCCATGCCTCTGACAATGCCACTGCCAACACCATCCCCGCCACCACATTAAACATACCCATCACCGAAGCCCCCGAGATGCCATCCTACCAAAACTACAGTCAAACGCACTGTGGGCCACCCACCATGCTATGACAGCACCACCCCCAACCTACTGCCCATCGAGAACACTGGTGCCAGCATCTCAAAGTCCCACGATGCTCATATCCCTGCCCCTCTACCTCTTTTGCAGCCTACGCCCAGTGCAGTGATTTCACACCCACCACTGACAACAGCTGATTATGCCCCCAATGTCATGTACGCCACTGACAACAGCTGGTTATGCTCCCAATGTCGCATTGCAGCCTGCACCACTTCCATACAATAGCCATGTACAGAACTCTAACAACAACGAGGCACTGCTGTGGGAGGTATAAAAAATTGCACAACATGACTGGTTGAGAGCAGCCACGTCAAGCCTGTTTCAATTGTCAGGTGTTACTTTACAAGTTCCCAGCACTGCACCCCAGTCCTGTCACTGCCCGTCCTCATGCCAGAGGCACCGGCAATTTATGCTCACAGTATCTGGTGCAGGCATTTTTACTGCCAAATTTTTCAACATAGCTGTTAGCCCCTCCTCGCAGCCACTTGGTAGCGCTCCTGCAGCCTTAACTCTGCAGCCCCACACTGCCAATGGTGCCCAGCACCTGCCCACCACAGTGCACAGTGACAGCACCTTCCTCCCACCTCATGCACCATCAGTTTATTCACCACTCACACTCGCTGCCAGTATCATGTGTCTAGCTTACTATCACACTGCTGACTGGCACTACTGACAACCAGCCGCCCCAGCGACCTCACGCCTGGCATTCTGACGTTGGGCACCTGCCTCCACCGCATGCCTGTCATCCTTGGTGTCGACGCTATTACCCACTGCCTCACCGTTGGTACAACACCCATCTTCACCGGTACCACTGACCTCCATTGTCATCACCTGACTGGGGTGCATTGAAGGAGCCTCCCCGAAGATTGTGACAGCAAGACACAAATGAGAACCGCAATCGGGCACACCCTGGGCAACATTGATCTATCAGCGGCTAATCCATCAACAACCGGAACGGACGTCTGAGAAAATGAAGACCAATAAGACCCTACCCAAACGGTCTTTTCTAAGGCCACTTGTGATGATGTCGATAAACATTGAAGGAATATTGAGAGACAAAGAAGTTTTATTATCTGGCTTGTGTAAAGAATATCAATGTGACTTCCTCCTGATTCAAGAAACTCATCGGGGCAGTACAAGACCCACACCCAAAATAGATGGAATGAAGATGATCTTGGAGAGACCACATAACCGGTATGGTAGTGCCATCTTCGCCAGGCCAGGAATTAGAGTCACTTCTGCATCACTGAGCGACAGGCAAGACATTGAGATATTAACCATTCGAACTCAGCAATATAACGTTACCTACGCAGCATTGGCCCATAATTTGCACGGTCAATGCAGTTGTTAAGCCTGAACAAGTTCCTTTCAAAAGAAGGTTCACTTTTAAAAAGGCCAATTGGAAGAAATTTAGAGCCCTCATTGATGTAGAAATAACAAAAATCCCCCCACAACCTGAGATGTACAACTCTTTTGTCAAACTCATTCAGAAGGTGTCTAGGAAAAAAATACTGCGAGGATGCAGAACACAGTATATTATGTGACTGTCTGAGGACACAAAGCCACTACTGGAAAGATACCAGAAGCTCTTCGATAATGACCCATTTGATGATGAGACACTTCTAGCAGGTGATGAACTCATGTCAGTCATAGCTGAGAACCGCAAAGCCAAATGGTGTGACATTGTGGAGAACCTGGACATGAAAGTGAACAGTAGGTGGGCTTGGAAACTGTTAAAGAACTTTAACGGTGACGCCACAAAGTCAAATGATAAATTTACTAATATCACAGCAAACCAAGTTGCCACTACACTCCTTATGAATGGCAAAACCCACGGCAGAAAGTACCAGGAACCATTAGCATGTGATCTGGCAGAGGAAAATCACCACCTCAAGGCACCATTTACAATGTTAGAACTTACTGCAGCCATTTCCTGCTTGAAGATTAACAGAGCTCCTGGTATCGATGAATTTAGAGTCGAGCAAATTAAAAACTTTGGCGGTAATACCCTACAGTGGCTGCTAGATTTGATAAATGCATGTTTAGAAAGGCTCCAATTTCCAAAGATGTGGAGGAGAGCGCGAGTGGTTGCACTTCTGAAACCAGGAAAGGACTCTGATGATCCAAAGAACTTCCGACCCGTGTCTCTTTTATGTCACTGTTTTAAGATCTTGGAACACCTGACGCTAAGTTACACAGAAAGCGTCTTGGAACAACAGATCATCCCACAGCAGGCAGGTTTCCGACAAGGCAAATCGTGCTGCGGTCAAGTCCTGAACCTGACCCAACATATCGAGGATGGGTTTGAGAGGAAAGAGATCATGGGAGTGGCATTCATAGACCTTTCAGCTGCATATGATACTGTAAACCATCGGAGGCTCCTTAGGAAAGTATATAATGTGACAAGAGATTACCATTTAACATCACTGATAGGTACTTTCCAGCATAATAGGAGATTTTTCGTCTGTCTCCAGGGCAAGAAGAGCAGGTGGAGAAATCAGAGGAATGGCCTACCTCAGGGAAGCATCCTCGCCCCAGCTCTGTATAATATATATACAAATGACCAACCAGTGCCAAACACCACGGGCCAATTTATGTATGCCGATGACATTGCAGTTGCAGCCCAAGGTCACAATTTTATGGACGTAGAGGAAAAATTAACCAGTACCTTGGAAGCTCTCTCCCAGTATTATGAGGCAAACCACCTAAGGCCAAACCCTTCCAAGACACAGGTCTGTGCACTCCATTTAAAGAACAGGGAGGCAAATCATGAATTAAATGTAATATGGAGAGGTGAACGTCTCGAGCATTGTAAAACACCCAAATATCTTGGTGTCACGTTGGATCGCACACTGACCTATAAACATCATTGTAATGCCACAAGGGAAAAGTCTCAACATCATCAGGAAATTAACCAGCGGATCCTGGGGTGCAAACCCAAAAGTCCTGAGAACTTCAGCCCTTGCGCTCAGTGTGTCAGCCACGAAATTTGCCGCTCCAGTATGCATCAACACACATGAGAAAACTTGATGCCGCGGTGAATGAAATGGCACGGATTGTTACCGGAAACTTGAGGCCAACCCCAGTGCTCAAGATGTACTTAATCATGGGGATCGCACTGCCCAACATACAACGTAACATCGCTGCTGAAGCCGAAAAAACCAAGCAAGAAAAGGACATGCGTCACCCTTTACATGGACACCAGCCTGCTGACCGACGGCTTTGTTCAAGAAATAGTTTCCTGTCATGTACCCGAGCCCTGGAAGGGTCGGCTGCAGAGAATTGTTTGAAAAGGTCGGAAATCGACCAAGAAACCCCCATAAAAATGTAAAAGAAGAACTGGCGCCTGGTGGAGACCTACCATACACAGTCTGGAGAACCCTAAACCGTTTGAGGGCAGAAGTGCCAAAGTGCAAAACAAACCTGCAGCAATGGGGTTTCCTAAAAGAGAATGAGAACACTCTCTGTCTGTGTGGTTCTGTCCAGGATCCTCAACACCTGCTTATTTGTCCATATTTAGACCAGCCCTGCACAATGAATGACTTATGGGAGGCAAATGACAAGGCCATATTGGCTGCTGATTTTTGGAAGTCTGAAGTCTAGTTCCGGACACTGAAAGTAAGTAACCACCTGACTTATCAACTTAGCTCTGCTCTTTCAGGGGAGGGGCAGAGATGGAGGAACTGTATTGCAGCCCTTCACTGCAGGTTGGTCATTGCAGTTCTGTATATTCCAAGCTTGCTACAATCGTCTGTAAGGCAGCAGGTTTCTTCATTCATGCATTTACTTCCATCCAAACTGTCAGTTCTGCTATGTAATTTGATACTACAGTCATTGGCTACTGGTACAGGACAAGAGCTCAGCTCCTAGTGAGGTTTCCGCTTACCTAGCCTCACTCTCAGTCTTGGTCTTCTCCTCACAGCACCCACATCAACCTCGGCCCTGTGCCCTTGCCATGATGGAAATGTCACACGGCGATGCCTTTGTACCAAGATGCCTATCAATAAAATAAGTTTTAAGACTCACCCGCAGTGTGCTGTCTCTGTGCCTGCTATACAGCATGGTGTGTAAATAGATGTTTTGCACTGCAAGTTATTGATTTTTGTGGAGTACCTATCAAGCTTTATTTCACAGCTTCATAATCAATGTAGCAAGTTAGGTAGGAAAACATTCCAACAGCAGTAATACCTGAATGAACACCAACGCAGATTTTGTAGATCAAATGTACACCGGTTTGCTTTTTTACTCTCTTGTTCCTACAGTCACGGCAGACCTATAGTAGAGTCAGTGGCAACATTGTTGTCAGCTTTCGGCTGTGAAGCATAAATGGCTGCATGTAAAAACAATAGCCGTGTACAAAGCTGTGACAACACTGAGGCACTGCTGCGAAAGGCACAAAATACTGCGCTATGCGACTGGTTGAAAGCAGCCACGCAACACCTGTTTCAACTATCAGGAATCTCCTTTTGCCGACTATTATAATCTACAAATGCCCGCTTTACAAAAAATGAATCAGAATGAAATTTTCACTCTGCGGAAGAGCATGCACTGATATGAAACTTACTGACAGATTAAAACTGTGTGCCGGAGTGAGACTAACTCAGTATCTCTGCCTTTCGCAGGTAAGTCCTCTATCAAATGAGCTACTGAAGCACAATTCATGGTTCCTCCTCACCGCTTTATTTCCACCAGTTCCTCATAGCCTACCTTCCAAATTTCACAGAAGCTTACCTGCAAAACTTGCAAGATTAGTGCTCCTTAAAGAAAGAATACTGTGGAGACAGCTTTGCAATGGCCTGGAGGGTGTTTCCAGAATAATATTTTCACTTTCACATCTGCAGTACCACTTCTGTGAAGTTTGGAAGATAGGAGATGAGGTATGGGCAGAAGTAAAGCTGTGAGGATGGCTCTTCATGCTTCAGTAGCTCAATCAGTAGAGCACTTGCCCATCAAAGGCAAAGGCCCCAAGTTCGAGTATCAGTCCAGCATACAGTTGTAATCTGCCAGGAGCTTTCAAATCATTTATCATTAAACTCTTGCATTTAGCTGTGCTTGAGAAGTTATGAATGAACATAATATACGAGCATAAAAGTAACTATTTTGAAAAAGGCTGCTTCATCCTCAATTTAAGTGAGTAGATGCTGTTAGTCCACCACCACCTCTTCACTTTTTTGTAATTAGAATGATGATAGTCTGAAAAATACAAATGTCAAGATGGTACCTCGTCTCCTACCTTCCAAACTTTACAGAAGCTCTCCTGCTTCTGTAAAGTTTGGAAGGTAGGAGATGAGGTAATGGCGGAAGTAAGGCTATGAGAACGGGGCGTGAGTCATGCTTGGGTAGCTCAGTTGGTAGAGCACTTGCCTGCGAAAGGCAAAGGTCCCGAGTTCGAGTC
This sequence comes from Schistocerca cancellata, assembly GCF_023864275.1. Lineage (NCBI taxonomy): Eukaryota > Metazoa > Arthropoda > Insecta > Orthoptera > Acrididae > Schistocerca > Schistocerca cancellata. The sequence continues at coordinate 49,584,758 of NC_064633.1, read as the reverse complement.
TCGGTCCGGCACACAGTTTTAATCTGCCAGGAAGTTTCACATTACATTACAATCGAGAACACTCGGCATGCTATAAGATGTGGTTTTAGTTTATGACGCTTTTTCATGAACACCAATAATTATCTGAAGCTGGTCGCATTAAGAAGAGAATGGTTTGCAAACTTTTCTCTTGAAGATAGATCTGTACAGTGGCAGTATTTCAAAAGTCAAACATTTGTGAATGGGGAGCATTGCTGCGATGTTTGAAATAGATGAATATGAAATAAAGAATGTAGCTCCTTGATTTGCGTAGCCTTCCCTCCTGTCAACAATATTCCTCGAGTGGGCCAACTCGAATGATGGGATTTTAATCTTGTACACAAGAGCATTTCTACAGCTAGAATTACATTTGCTTGTATTTTTTATTTTTCTTAATTCAGTTGTATATGTGCTCCTAATTCAATAAGTTTTGCCCTGCAGCTCAGATATTGTCAAACTATCAATGTTCTGACTGCACATGATGGTCCCTGGAGCAGCAATATGTTACTTATTCTTGTAACCAGCATCACTGAAATCCCACAAACACCTATCACCTATGCAAAGCACAGATATCCAAAAAGCGAACATTATTCTCCGTTCCCCACTTCATATTTCAGTTTGTCTACACCCTACGAACACACAACCTCAAAACTCACGCAACTAGTGTCGCCAAAGTTGGAATACGCTGAAACTGTTTAGTTTCACCGACGAGTTGCTCAAACGCGAGTTGCTCAAACGCATGGGAAGCATGCGCAGTGGCCTGTAGTGCAGTCGCCTGCAACCTAGTGTTGTAGTGTAAACTAGGCTTAACTGCCTGATGTCTGCGATCTGTTTCTTTCGACCGCTACTTACCGTTGTTGCCACCTATTGGCAAATAGTGGAAGCAAAGTTGTACACCTTGTACCTACAACAGGCTAGTTCCATATGCAGCAGAGATTCTGAGTGAATATCACTGTGGATTTTGGCTTAATACACCAACAGTAGATCAGATATATGAGCTGAGGCAAATACATGAAAAGGTGTATGAGTATAATATTGAGCTTCATAAACTCTACACAGGCATCAGCAGACCTTTGGTAGTCTTGATAGAACAGAAAAGCTAAATTATTTGCTACTGCTTGGGACACAATAAGTATAATAAAAAGTAGGATAACAGCCTGGTTTGGACATTTCCTTAAGATGGATACTGAAAGAACAACTGAAAAGGTTTTTGAGTGGATGTCAACTGAAAGAAGACAAAGAGGAAGGCTACAAAAAGCTGTGGCTAGAAGATGTGGAAGAAAATACAAAGTCTCTTAGAGTCAGAGGACAGTGGAGAACTGTGCTGGAGAGGGCAGAATGGAGAAAACTTGTTGAAGAGGCTAAGATCCACACAGAGTTTAACACCATGAGGAGAAGGAGAAGAAGAATTCTGACTCTGGCTTCATTTTCTGAATTGAGATCAAAATTTATTTCCAGTTGGCAGCTTTTATAGAATTGGCTCTCAAAAGATTATCTAAAAAGTCATAGGCACATTTTGTAAGTAAAGCAGGATCTAACACAGGACAAATAAATCAATGTTGGTGTTTCATGAGAATCTTTGTTGGGACTTCTGTATTTCTTGTAATGATTAATAATCTCTGCCATCATTTATAAGATCTAAAACTGTATTATATCCTGTTAATACAACTGTCCTCCATTGTAATAACAACATAAATAGCCAGAAAATTTGTGTTTATAATAAGATTGCCCACTAATATTATTGGTTAAGAGTGAATGAATTGTTGCCTGAATGTACTGAAAAACTGATCGTAGTTTTTATTTAAACACCTTGGCCGTCTAAGCCATTTGCTTCCTTATCTTTAATTTTCACCTTAAGCCTCATATTATTAGAATGGCTCTGAACTTGTTGGGTTTGGGCGCATGCGCGCGCGCGCGCGCAAAAACACACACACACACACACACACACACACACACACACACACACACACAATGAAGCTACGCTCCCCCACACCCCAAGCCCCAAGCACGCACTAACAGACCTTACATGAAACTGATGCCGACTTTCTTCACATAGACTTCTATTTGTGATGAATCTGCAGCAGTCTGCCCACTTATTTGGTTATAAATGACAATTACAAGACTTTGAAATGTTGATTATTTTGCCAAAAGTGTCAATAAATTAGAAATATTCAGTAGCAGTAACATTTACACAGTTTCAAATAATGATTTGATCCATTGATACTTGACTAAAATTATTCACAGAAGATAATGTTAAATTAAACAAATCCATGTAGTACATCTGGCTGGCCTAAATAGTTTGATTGTTGGCCATAGTTCAATGAAAGACGATGTCAACATGATTATACATGACCATTCTATAGCAGAAACTATGATTATGTTAGTTTGCAGTCATTACACAAGCAGATAACCAATTGCAATTACTTGTTATACAATTATGTGCAGTTAATAATGTACACGAATATTTTAGTGGCAGGATTTGTCACTCTCACTCTCTCAAATAATATTAAAAAGAAGAGTTTTCTTACCTGGCGCATCATCTCATAAACCTCTGGGGGGCAGCCCTCAGGTGACTCCATTTTATAACCCTTTTCTACATGTTTAACTACGTCTGCTAATGGCTAAAAACAAAAAAAAAGGCAAACATTTAGCATATTATTCCTGCTGCAAATTTACCACAGATGGAAATAATATAGTCATAATTAGAATGATTATTAATCTTAAAATGTTGGGACACAGCTTTTCATAATGAAGATATCTCAACTTTTGAGTACACAAAATAAAAGTTATTAAAATTCAGACTAGACTTGCACACCATTTACTTAGAAAGAGCTGGTAGTAGAGTGAGGCATTAGAAGTATTTAGATGAGGATATATGGGAGGACTGAGCAATTGCATCATCCCACAGTGACTGGTCCTTCATCAGTGGTAGCATTAGCAAGTAAGACTGTTGTACAACGCACTATTTTTTATGAAGAAAAGTGAAAACTTTGACATTTTTGATAGATTTTTCCCCCACTGGTCTTAATATTGCTGGAAACAATATTCACAAATATTGTCAATAATTGGGCGTCACTAACAGCAATGCTGTTGTTGCTCATAACTTTGTAGAATATGAGCTATTCTTCACAGTTGTGCAGGGTGGGCTTACATACCAGGATTATTGAAAGTTAGAAGATGTTCTGAACGAGAGTTTAGCGAAAAATTTTCTCCATTTGCAAATCTCTGCAGACGCCTCTTTAGTATATTACATTCTGCACAGAAATTAGAGTCATCTTAGATTTAAAAATCTAGTCAGTTGCCTTGCTTCATTTCTGACTGTATCACTATTCAGCATAATAATAATACGAATATAAACATGACATGATATGTATATTCTTCTACGTTTGCTGTTGTCTCACTCTAGTTTCGTAGTTTATTAGGCAGACAGGATTTAAATGAGATAGCAGCAAACACGAAACAATACATGGCTTAATGTTCATATTCGAATTATTCTTATGGTGAAGAGAATACTGCATGTGATTCAAAATTCATAAAAGTTCCTATCAGCAGCCATGTCTTCTCACAGGTATGAAAAAATTCAGAACGTAGAGTTGGCCATATTGACAAACATCCCAAACAGTCTTGCCAGTCGGATTTTCGTAGTACACTGAAATGCTGCTACATTCGAAGATGAACAATACGGAATTTGTATTTACTTCGTTGGATAATGTATGAAAATGCAGTGGTCAAAACTCAAGGCAGAGAAAAAAGCTCGTCTTCCACCTTTTTTTTTTTAATTTATTTACTGACGCAGAGGTTTTGGCGCCAGTATTTATCTTTGTGCCTGCAAAGCATGCCTGTGTAGCGCTACATACGTTCAATGGCAGAAGTTAGTTGTGGCGGCACCTACCAACACTTTTCAGAACTTCCGCTTACTTTGCACTCTATTCTAAGCCACAGTCGGTTTTTTGGACTACAAAAACTGGAAAAAAGTGCGGCTTAGATTAGAGTAAATACGGTAGTATTCTTCATGAAAATTCTGAACATCTCATGTCAAGTGTCCTAAATTTACAGTTGCTGCCAACTTCAGTGAGCCAACAGTAATGGTGTAATAGTAGCAGTGCTAAGTGTTGTTATTCTTTGTTAAGCATAATCAACAATATACAGAATAAATAATGAATGACAAAGTAATTGCTAGACCATCAACTTTTTCCCCTATGACACCCATAAAAGTTGGAAGCTACAGAGGAAGTTTCATTCGTGCTAAGTCTAGGAAAATCATAAATCACGTCACAGAATGCTGCGATCTTGAGAAGGGCAACAGTGAAGTACTGTCCTGCCTTCTCCTCAGTCAAGGTACCTTCTTTCCATACTCTTACTAACATGTCCATTATACATTTGCCGAAGGCAGAATGCTGAAATAACTTTGTTTAGATAAAGACAGGACCAAATGCATCTGACAAAATGTGAAACACGTACGTGGCTTGGCACTGTACAGTTAGGTTAACATTCAGAGTTATGTTATTTCTATTGCTTGTGCTCAGCATCTGCTGGAATGGTTAGTCAACGCAGAAGTGTACAATAATATGCTGAAGCTTTAACAAACAACGTACGTCAATTATGTAATGAAGAATAATGAAAATGTTTGCTAATGCCATTAGCCAGAACTATGTAGAGAGCAGTAGCAACAGTAGTAAGTCATGTGTGGATAGTTCATAATGTGACAGTGTCAATGAAGACCCAGACATTAACTTCACAGGGAAATGAAACATTCATGCAAAATTTTAAAGGAAATTGGATTTTGTTTTAAAAATATAAAAACAGAAGGACATTACTGGTGGAGAACATACTTTCTTTGTGTGCCCAGTTTTATTGTCCCGTTTTCATTTCCTTAATTTTTCTGTAGAAGCATGTTTTCACAATGAATGTAGTTATATCTGCTATATGTGCTCCTCAGTTATTAGATCTTAAAACAACAATTTTATTTTCTTATTTTCTTTCACTTTTCTGCAGAAGATTATATTAATAGCAAATGTAGTTTTATTTGTAGCATTCCCACCACAATCATTAGACTGAAAAACAAGCTTTATTTTCTTATGCTCTTCTCCAGAAGAATACAGCAACAGTGAATGTTGTTTTATATGCTGTGTGCAAAACACATACACTTTAGAACCCATGTTCCATTTGGACTGAGCGCAATTATGCCGCTTGTGCGTAATTCAAAACAAACTACAGCACAACCTAACAACCTGCAGGGTGCCCAGCTAAAACAGAAATTGTGAAACGGACAGGTCATACCTAAGTTCACATTTCTCAGTGGCTAGAGAGCCAATCAGAGTGCTGCATACAGTCATGCCAATGTGTGTCCTTATTTAATGTTACGTTATTTTGTAATTCTGACAAGAGTGTTATGTGAGAATGAGTGTGATTCATTGTTTGAAAATGGTAAATATTAAATAAATGGGCAGTGATTACTGATCAGTGTTGTACACTGAACAAAAGTAACTAAGGAACTGTCTTACGTTTAGAACTTGTTTTGTTTGTGAAAAAAAAGGTTATTTATTGAGAAAGATAATAAATAATTTACATTTATATACCCACAGACTGTACTGTGATCCCTTACACCATGTATCATGTAAGGGAAGTACATTTGACTGCAAATGAAGGAGGAGGAGATTAGTGTTTAACATTCCGTCGACAACTAGGTCATTAGACGGAGCACAAGCTCGGACTAGGGAAGGAAATCGACCGTGCCCTTTCGAAGGAACCATCCTGGCATTTGCCTGAAGTGATCTAGGGAAATTACGGAAAACCTAAATCAGGATGGCCAGACGCGGGATTGAACCGTCGTCCTCCCGAATGAGAGTCCAGTGTGCTAACCACTGCACCACCTCGCTCGGTCTGACTGCAAATGAAAGAAAATCAAAATTGTAAAAAAAAGAAATTTGACTCTTCAACTTTCAAACCAATTTGCACTTTGGTGGCCACCATACTGGCTGACTTGTACAAAAAAACTGACATTATATAACAAACAAACTTTTATTTTAAAACAGGATGCTACATATGAAATGGACATCAGAAGTGCATTAAAAAGAATTAATTTCGAAGTTTTAGTTTTTACTTTTGCAATCAAATGTATACCTATCACATACAACAGCAAAGAATTAAAGGGGGTACAGTAACTTCTATATTATGAATTTAAAATTCGTTGTTTTGACAACTTAGCCGAGGTCTATGCTCACAAATTATGAATCAAAACATGCAGTTTCAGGAGTTTTTTTCATTTTATATGTGGCACGGGGATAGTGAGATCTTATAGTAATGTTTTGTAGAGTAAAGAGTGTGAAAACAGCACAAAGCATCTATTATGGAAAGAAGGTGGCTTAACTCAGTGGAAAGTGGTGACTGTTTGTTGGCCAGAGCTAGCAAACCACTGATCCTCTTACCGACCTGTAGCTATGATAGAAATTACGTACGGAAGTAACAAGGATTCACATAAGCACATTAAAGAGACGGTAAGCTTCCAATGCTATTATTATAGCTAAACTGCTGAATTATTTTTGTAATTCCACAACTATGACATGTATGCAGCTGTATGCAGCATAGTTTGCTCCAACAGACACAATAATTTATTTAATTTTTTTCTTCATCACATCGTTTATGCACTTTCTGAATTATTTTCTGGGCATTGATGTATATAACTGGGCTACAAGACCTCATAGAATTTATACATGGAGTTCCACTATACAAAAAAGCAAAAATGTTTTTATTTTTTGCAGATTAGAGATATAATATATGACCTCTGTTCCTTAACATGTGGGACCCAGGTTCCAAGAGAGATACAGATATCAGGAAAGACTGGGAATCTGGATCTGCAAGAAGAAAAATAAATGCTGAAAGAGAAGTATCGAATCAGGTTTTAAGTGTAGGTACGAGAAGTTTCTCAAAAAAACTGCATCTGGTAGTATGGAATCACCTGAATTGATTGCTCCAACTTTCAAAAAAGTACTCCAGACACACATAGTAATGAACCACTAAAGCAAGAAATAAACAGAGTCAAACTAGCCAATCAGCATCTGAAACCCCTGTGGTGACCAGTGGAACTCACAGAGAACAGCTGAACTCCCGGCCAGTTAGCGCGGAAGTCAGTGATGAAATTAAAGAAACATTTGTTATTTCAGATCGTGGAATGTGCACGTTTCCTATAACAGATTCTCAGCCGCATGATACTGCTTGAAGCAGCCCTGCACAGCAGTTAAATAACAGTGATGAAGAATATCCCAAAGTCAATGATAATAGGCAATTTTATAATTTTCGTTTCTCAAGAAAACAAAATAATGGTGAAACCCAACATCATCACTGGTTGGTTAATTCAAATTTTCAAAATATAAGTTTTCTGTTTTCCATGCAGACTACTAACTCAGGTGGTACGAGGAGGGTGCTGTGACTGGAAACTCTTAAGCAGTATTTTACAAGGACATGAGAATACCAAACACATCATATGGCATTTATGTTCCAATGGATGACAACACCAAAAGAAATAAAGCACGGAAAAACAAAAGATCAAGAAAACTAAAAGCTAATTCGAGAATCCCAAACACATTGGCACAATTATTTCAGAGATTCATTATTAATTTCTTAGCCTCTCATAATCTGGCATTTAGATCAATATAGGCAACAACAGAGGGAATTCTGGTAACTTCCTAGATTTGCTTAAAATAATTGATACCTAAGTACAATGCTACATTATGGGAACACATGAAAAGCATTAATGACAAACAACTTACACATCATTATTTAAGCAAAGATATTCAGAACAAATGGATCATATAGATGTCGAAAACAGTTACTGATGAAATTAATCACATGGTAAAAGATGCAAAATATTATTCAACTTTACTCGACTGAACAGACTGTAATGGAGTTGAACAAATGTCAGTTATCTTAAGGATTTGTAATAAATCAACTGGTACAACAGAAGAAATCTTTATTGGATTTCTAGTCATTGCTGAGATCACTGGAGAATAGCTTGCTAATGTAATACTGGAACAGTCAGGAGAAAAAAATGGAATAGATGCTCAAAACTGTTGTGTACAAGGGTACGACAATGGAGCAAATGTTGCTGTCATAAGTAGCCAAGTTAAAACTCTATTTTTACACTCTGCAGGAAGCATAGTAAGCATCTGCTGCTGGTAGATGCAGCTAATTCTTCAATGACAGCAAAAACATTTTTGGTTTTATTCAGAAAAAATTTGTTTTCATTTTCAAGATCCAGTAAATGCTGAAAATTAATCTCAGGCAAATAAAAGCTGACTATGAAACCTTTGATCAGATCACAGTGAAAAAGCAGAATAGAAGAAATGAAAGCTATACTATTACAATTTGATGATGATGTTTAATGCACTGAAAGCTTAAAAAAAATAACATGGCAAAATCAGACACACTCAGTGGTTATGATTCAGTTTTGAACAAAATGCACAGCTTAAAATTTATCATATCATTGCAGTTATGGTATGAGATATCACCACATGTTAATGTTACAAGCAAATTATGGCAATCTGTACAAGTCAATTTGAGTATTGCTCTTTAACATTTGCATACATTTTTTGACTGGATCAAAGAATATCAACAAACTAGATTCAAGCAATGCTTGTCCAATGCCTGTCAGTTTATAGAGAAAGGCAGTTATGATCTGCCAAAAGATTTTAAAAATAAAAGGCAAGCCAAAAGGAAAATGTATTTTTTATATCTTCAAATGTAACACAGTTTTCGGACAACACAACACACATATAAGTCACTGAGTAAGTTGGCCTGTGTACAAGTCGGCATTCGATTAAAAACTGAGTCTCAGTCTAGCGGCCGCTGCTCGGCTGGCCGCTTAGGTGGCGCAGCTGCTGCCTGGCTGGCAGACAGTGCCGCACGTAGAGGACGTGCGTAATTGCGCGGCGGCACTTTGAATAATCGGCGAGTCACAACACTTTTCCCCCCTTTGAAATTGTTGCACTGGTCTTGATGGAGGTGTCCTGGAGATGGCTAACGTCCATAGGCGTTGTTTGACTCGCCGTAAAGTCTCGAGGAGGAGGCTTCCCGTACGGACGGAAATGTCCCCGATGATAACGGGTCGAGATGACAGGAGACGTAGGGGTTGAATCTGCTGGGGCCCCCTGCACCAATCTGCCCGTTGCGGCAAGTCCAGTTGATATGACAGGAGACATGGGCGATGTGTCGGCGTCTGTTGGAGGAGGAGGCGAGTAGATGTACTCTGACAGAGGACGGTCCTCCGGTTCCGGCATGGGCACGTCTCCTGGTGGCGTCCGTTCTGGTGCTGGCATCGCGATTACGGTGAGAGGGCTGCATTGTGAGTATTGAGAGATGCCAAGATCCCGAGCATCAGGTAGAGCCAAAGGTGGTGTGGCGGCATTCGGAACAAGCGTTGCTGGCACACGAGGTCGAAGCTGGTCCGAATAACACACTGCAACACCCGTGTCCGTCTCGATTTCATACAGGCATCTGCCACAGTATCTTAAGATGTGGCCCGGACTCCATTTTGGCTGACTGCCATATCCACGTACCCAGACGAGGTCATCGGCGGTGAACCGGCCAAGTGAAGGCACCCGCGGCCGTGAGGTGGGAGGCCGCAGAAGATGAAGTAGCGTGCGGGGCTGTCGGCCATGTAAGAGCTCAGCCGGGCTGTGATCGCCCAAGGGGGTGAAGCGGTAAGACGCCAGGAACTGGAGAAGCGCGTCATCAGCAGCAGAAGAAGTCAGAAGTTTCCGCATCTGAGCCTTAAATGTGCGGACCAGCCGTTCAGCCTCACCGTTGGATTGTGGATGGAACGGTGGGGCCGTGACATGCATAACGCCGTGACGAGCACAAAAATCCGCAAAGTCGGAAGAGGCAAATTGCGGACCATTATCAGTAACAAGAGTAGAGGAGAGGCCTTCCAAAGAAAAAATGCGGGCGAGAGCACTGGTGGTTGCCGCGGTGGTAGGTGACGTGCAACGGACAATGAAAGGAAAGTTAGAATAGGCGTCAATTACGAGGAGCCAATAAGTACCTATAAAGGGTCCCGCAAAGTCAGCATGAATGCGCTCCCAGGGCTTCTCAGGCGAAGGCCACGGTGACAAAGATGACTTCGGGGCAGCGGCCTGTGATGCACAAGGGCCACAGGCAGCGACCATGTGTGCGATGTCAGAGTCGATGCCAGGCCAGTACACATGACGGCGTGCCAGAGATTTTGTGCGAGACACACCCCAGTGCCCTTGGTGAAGGAGGCGCAAGACCGAAGCACGCAGAGATGCAGGTACCACAACACGCGGCGAAGCATTGTCAGTGGAGAGGAGGATAACACCATCCCTAGCCGTGAGGCGGTAGCGCAAAGTGTAGTAGTTCCGCAACGGATCAGAAGTCTTAGCGGACGGGCGATCTGGCCAACCCTTCTAAATACAGCGTAAAACCCGGGAGAGGGTAGGGTCAGAACCCGTAGCAGCCGCCAGCCTGTCCCCAGTGATGGGGAACCCGTCCACAACCCGCTGCTCGGCAACATCCAGGTGGAAACACAAAAGTTCGTCCCTATTGAATGCCTGATCAGGACCCATGGGAAGGCGAGACAAAGCATCAGCATTCGCATGTTGAGCCATTGGCCGGAAATGAATCTCATAATTGAAACGGGACAAGTAAAGAGCCCAACGCTGGAGGCGGTGTGCAGCCTTGTCGGGAAGTGACGTTGATGGATGAAACAAGGAAACAAGCGGTTTGTGATCCGTAACAAGATGAAATTTTGAGCCATAGAGAAAAACACCAAACTTATGAAGAGCATAAATGATGGCCAAAGCTTCTTTCTCAATTTGAGAATACTTTTGTTGGGCATCAGTGAGCGTTTTGGAGGCATAAGCGATGGGTTGTTCCGAACCGTCAGAAAAACGGTGCGCAAGGACTGCACCGACCCCGTATTGAGAGGCGTCTGTGGCAAGAACAAGATGTTGGCCAGGTCGATAAGTAGCCAGGCACGGGGCCCGTTTCAGCATAGTCTTTAATTTCCGGAAAGCCGCGTCACATGACGCGGACCAGTGAAAAGGCACGTTTTTATGCAACAGGCGATGCAATGGCTGAGCCACCGACACCGCAGACGGTAAAAACTTGTGATAGTATGCTATTTTCCCCAAGAAAGCCTGCAGTTCCTTAACAGATGTAGGGCGAGGAAGGGCATCGATCGCAGCAACAGTGTGTTGAAGCGGACGAATACCATCCCGAGAGAGTTGAAACCCCAAGTACGTGATAGATGCCTGAAAAAATTGTGATTTATGAAGATTACACTTAAGACCGGCAGTCTGTAAGACATTAAAAAGTGTGCGGAGATTTTGAAGATGTTCTTCAGTGGTGGAGCCAGTGACAACAATGTCGTCCATGTAATTGATACACCCCGGGACAGGGAGCAATAATTGTTCCAAGAATCGCTGAAAAAGAGCAGGGGCGCTAGCAACCCCGAATGGCAAGCGTTGGTATTGATAGAGGCCGAAAGGCGTGTTAAGGACCAGAAACTGCCGGGAAGTAGCGTCGAGAGGAAGTTGATGATAAGCTTCAGACAGGTCAATTTTAGAAAAATACTGTCCTCCAGCGAGTTTAGTGAACAGTTCTTCAGGACGGGGCATAGGGTAAGTGTCGATGAGGCATTGAGCATTTACAGTGGCTTTGAAATCGCCACAGAGACGAATATCACCATTGAGCTTAGCAACTACAACGACAGGAGAGGACCACTCACTGGAAGTGACAGGAAGCAAGACCCCTGAAGCAGTGAGACGATCCAACTCCCGTTTTACCCGATCACGATGGGCCACAGGAATGGGCCGAGCCCGAAAAAACTTAGGCCGAGCAGTGGGTTTGAGCGTGATATGAGCTTCAAAGTCGTTTGCACGGCCTAACCCAGGAGAAAAAAGGGACGAAAATGTCGTCGACAAGGAATCCAGCTGAGCATAAGGAATAGCATCAGAGACAATATTGACAGAGTCATCTATGGAGAACCCAAAAACGTGAAAGGCATCGAAACCAAAAAGATTTTCTGCGGTGCTCTGGTCGACCACAAATATGGGAATAGTGCGAACGACGGATTTGTAAGATACCTCAGCATTAAACTGTCCCAAGAGAGAAATCTTCTGTTTACTGTACGTCCGTAATTGCCGAGTGACAGGGGACAGGAGTGGAGAACCCAGCTGAAGATACGTCTGAGAATTAATTATAGTGGCCGCAGAACCGGTATCCACTTGCATGCGAACATCTCGACCAAGGATTTGGACAGTGAGGAATAACTTCCCTGAAAGGGAAGAAGTGCAATTGACAGACAACACAGAATCAGAATCAGCGTCTTGTTCATGAACATCATGTACGCAGTCGGATTTACAAACGGAAGACACATGACCTTTCTGTTTGCAATTGTGACACACAGCCCAACGTTGGGGACAATCCTCGCGTGAATGTTTCGTAAAACACCGCGGACATGAAGGAAGTTGCCGGGGATTTTGCTGCAGTTTCTTAGTGGGTTGTTTACGGCTAGGCCGCGGCTGCGCGTGGGAGCGTACTGCGGCCACGTCGGCCGGCGGGGACGTGCCGCACACGTCGTCAACAGCGCACAGAGGTTGTACTTCCCCGACATCACCCCACGCCTCTATTTGCGCCCCAGCGGAGCGAGAAATTTCAAAAGACTGCGCAATGGAGAGAACTTCATCGAGAGTCGGATTCGCCAACTGAAGGGCACGTTGCCGAACTTCTTTGCCGGGCGCCGACCGGATAATAGAATCCCGTACCATGGAATCGGCATAGGATTCTTTGTGAACGTCAGTAACAAACTGACACTTTCGACTGAGGCCGTGAAGTTCAGCAGCCCAAGCGCGATAGGACTGATTTGGTTGTTTTTGACAACGATAAAAGGCAACACGGGAGGCTACCACATGCGTTTGCTTTTGAAAATAGACAGACAGAAGGGAGCACATTTCAGCAAAGGACAAAGACGCAGGATCCTTCAAAGGAGCCAATTGCAACAACAACCGATACATTTGAGGTGAAATCCAGGAAAGGAACAGAGACTTACATGGTTGTTCGTCCGTGACATGAAATGCCAAGAAGTGCTGTCGAAGACGTTTTTCATAATCAGACCAGTCTTCCGCCATCTCGTCGTAAGGTGGAAAAGGAGGTACAGCCAACGACGAGAAACGCCCCGCATTTGACGCCGCGACGAAATCGCGAATCGCCGCTGTTAGAAGCGTTTGCTGTTCAAGGAGATTTTGCAATAGTTGCTCGACAGTAGCCATGGAACCCTGTGAGTCAACGGTGAAAAGGAAAAATCCACTACCTCGTCGCCAATTTTTATATCTTCAAATGTAACACAGTTTTCGGACAACACAACACACATATAAGTCACTGAGTAAGTTGGCCTGTGTACAAGTCGGCATTCGATTAAAAACTGAGTCTCAGTCTAGCGGCCGCTGCTCGGCTGGCCGCTTAGGTGGCGCAGCTGCTGCCTGGCTGGCAGACAGCGCCGCACGTAGAGGACGTGCGTAATTGCGCGGCGGCACTTTGAATAATCGGCAAGTCACAACAGTATTTAATTATGAATGTAGATATGAATGTAACAGTCTCCCAAAAGCCTATATGAAACCGATTTTTTTAACCCCATGATTGACTACAATTGAGCAATGTGGATTCAAGATTTATGTATTTAAAACAACATTTTGAAAATTTGGTTTTCTCTATGGTCTAAGTACATTACAAGTTATTCCAAAAGACCACATATCAAGAAACTGTAAAGATTTACACACAATTCTGCAAGTGGGTGAGAACTGTTACATTCTACCTTGCGTATTACAAGAAGAATTGCTAATAATGATCCCAAAATTATCTAACTTCATTAAATATGTGAGACAGCTACTGCAGTACACAACAGAAAATAACTTAAAATTGCCCAAATGTTTACATTGTAATTCAAATTTTATTAACAATGCCCATAAGTGCAGCCTCTGCAGAAAGGAGCTTTTCAATCAGATATAACAGCTAAACTGGATTAAGGAGTTCACTAAGGATAAAAGTCAGAAATTTTGATTTCCATTAATGTTTAATTGTTAGTTATTACTGAAATTACTGAATAATGTTACATAAAATCAAAACATATTCATTTTTATGAATAACAGTTTGGCACTTCCAAAACAAAATAAAAAAGCTTTCTCTATATAAAACACATCCTCTTGTGCCACCACATGGCCTGGCAAAATTTATCTTGCCCACACCAAATTTAGGTCTTGCTACTGCTTCTGTATGACAATGCACAGCAACTCACAGTAACCTACAGTATCCTCAACCAGTAACAAACTTCATGAAATTTATCAGCTATCTACTGAACATCTCCTATCAGTCCCAAATTATATCTCTGTGATTTAGATTTGTTTGGGGCACTAAAGGATGAAGGAGTGTTACGGGGAGGGTTATTGATTAAAATAGCAGTATTTTCTCAATTAGTTGTTGGACAGACCCCTTTTCATTTTTCAATAAAAAGATCAAGAAGCAGTTTATCTGGCAGAAAAGTTTCATTTTCAATTATGGAAACCAGAAATGTGTAATTATGTCACCAATAACTGTGCAAACAAATTCAATTTAAAGCTGTGCATCAGCGTACACATTTCTCAATTAGTTGTTATTAGAGTGAATTGTTAGTTCATAGCACAAAAAAATTAAAATATTTTAAACTTTTTTGTTACTTACTATTCTTGGATATGGGACCCTGCCAAATGAATATATTTCCCACAGAAGAATGCCAAAACTCCACATATCGGATTTGTTTGAAAATATCTGTGGAAAAGAGAAACATTTTATAATACAAAATAATCTTCAACACTCCACTACAGAATTCACACAATGACATGTCAAGCTATAGTACTGTCTATTAACAGTTTTTGTCTGAAGTTCCTTTGAAAGCCCTAAGAGAAGTTTTATGACATTCTTATGCAATTACCAGCTCTTAGTAGGGATTCTCAGTATATATATCAAGAATCTATACATATTCTCTCTCTCTCTCTCTCTCTCTCACTCACTCAAGGCACCAACAAAATTATATCATGGTACCACTCATAGTTCAGGAGACAAAATATCATAAATACTGAGATGCATGAAAAAATGCTACAAAGACACTCCTACAGTTGAGTGAACTTAAGGAAATTCTTGGCGCCTGTCAGCACTTTTGACAGCTTTCAACAGTGAAGCATAAATGGCTGCACACAAAACAAAAGCCATCTATAGAGCTATGAAGAGGGGTTGCCATAGAGACATTTACAAAATCGTGTAGTAGACATGCAAAGCATCACCAGCAATATAAACTGTCCTGGATTATCTCACACTAAGAGCACTGAAGGAGTATATATAAAATTTAATTTATAATAGAAAACTGGCAAAATGAATGCCCAGGGAATGCTAGGTTATTAGCTAATATTAAATATGAATGACAATAGTATACTGTAAGCAATCCATTCACACTTAAGAGACTAGTAAAAGGAAATTGTATACATTCAAATTAAAGAAGAAGCTGATAGTAAACGTCAGATCTGGTAACAGCAAAAAAAATAGATGCAAAAGGGAGGAAGGGTGGCAGAGAGGAGATCACTTAATTTTGTGTTGCTCCTACACTGGTGCAAGTTTTGTATGGCTTATTTACTCAATCAACTTCTCATTTAGCCTTGCAGGGTATGTACATTCTGCTCTCACACAACAGAAAAAACCAAGTCAAAGATAAGGGACCCACATCAGTTGCCAGCAATACTAGCCTCTAGATGATAGAAATGACCTAGTTATAAACAGGGAAAAAATAATAAAAAAAATATAAAGAATAATATTGTCTCAGCTTCCTATAAGACAAAGTAAAATTTACAACACTCAAATGTAACAGCTCATAGCACATTCCACACTATATATATATATATATATATATATATATATATATATATAATAGAGGGAAACATTCCACGTGGGAAAAATATATTTAAAAAGAAAGATGATGAGACTTACCCAACAAAAGCGCTGGCAGGTCGATAGACACACAAATAAACACAAACATACACACAAAACTCTAGCTTTCGCAACCAACGGTTGCCTCGTCAGGAAAGAGGGAAGGAGAAGGAAAGACAAAAGGATATGGGTTTTAAGGGAGAGGGTAAGGAGTCATTCCAATCCCGGGAGCGGAAAGACTTACCCTAGGGGGAAAAAAGGACAGGTATACACTCGCACACACACACATATCCATCCATACATACAAGACACAAGCAGACATTTGTAAAGGCATTTGCCTTTACAAATGTCTGCTTGTGTCTTGTATGTATGGATGGATAGGTGTGTGTGTGCGAGTGTATACCTGTCCTTTTTTCCCCCTAGGGTAAGTCTTTCCGCTCCCGGGATTGGAATGACTCCTTACCCTCTCCCTTAAAACCCATATCCTTTTGTCTTTCCTTCTCCTTCCCTCTTTCCTGACGAGGCAACCGTTGGTTGCGAAAGCTAGAGTTTTGTGTGTATGTTTGTGTTTATTTGTGTGTCTATCGACCTGCCAGCGCTTTTGTTGGGTAAGTCTCATCATCTTTCTTTTTAAATATCCTTTTGTCTTTCCTTCTCCTTCCCTCTTTCCTGACGAGGCAACCGTTGGTTGCGAAAGCTAGAGTTTTGTGTGTATGTTTGTGTTTATTTGTGTGTCTATCGACCGGCCAGCGCTTTTGTTGGGTAAGTCTCATCATCTTTCTTTTTAAATATATTTTTCCCACGTGGAATGTTTCCCTCTATTATATTCACATATATATATATATATATATATATATATATATATATATATATATATATATATATATATATTACTTGATATGGTTATAATAGAAGGAAACATTCCACGAAGGAAAAATATACCTAAAAACAAAGATGATGTGACTTACCAAATGGAAGTGCTGGCAGGTCGACAGACACACAAACGAACACAAACATACACACAAAATTCAAGCTTTCGCAACAAACTGTTGCCTCATCAGGAAAGAGGGAAGGAGAGGGAAAGACGAAAGGATGTGGGTTTTAGGGGAGAGGGTAAGGAGTCATACCCGTCCTTTTTTCCCCATAAGGTAAGTCTTTCCGCTCCCGGGACTGGAATGACTCCTTACCCTCTCCCTTAAAACCCACATCCTTTCGTCTTTCCCTCTCCTTCCCTCTTTCCTGATGAGGCAACAGTTTGTTGCGAAAGCTTGAATTTTGTGTGTATGTTTGTGTTCGTTTGTGTGTCTGTCGACCTGCCAGCACTTTCATTTGGTAAGTCACATCATCTTTGTTTTTAGGCATATATATATATATATATATATTACATTGTATATCACTGAAAATGAGATTTGTAAAAATTTTGCTGGGGAACAGATAGGTCACATCATAGGCAAAGAATACAAAGAAATGGGTTAATAGAAGGGCTAAAAATTACCATAAGGAAGTAGTTTTGCTTCCATAATTTTCATCAGACACAAATAGCCATGACAGTTTTTATAAGACAAGATAGTCTGTTATGCACAAAATCAAACTCTCAATGTCCAAGTGAAGCATTTCAATAACATTGATAGAAAAACCTGACAGCTGCAAACAAACTGCTGCCTTAGAAGTGTAATTCATTTATTATAATTAACTCCAGTTGAAGCTCAACTTATGTAAGATCCTAGTTTGTGCTTTTCATCTTCGATGCAAAGAAGATTTAAGCTCACAAGGAAAGGAAATGTGGAGGAGCTCTGCTGTACACCAAACATGTGAGATGTGTTCAAAAAGTATCAGACCTTCTTTTCCACATATATCTATCAAGTGTGTAAGACTTTCTTCAATAGAGATGATGTCAGGGATATTCATAGGTAGATGTGAGTTTTTTCCCCTCTACTAGAAAGTGTCAATCACTAGCATTCAGCCTATGAGCAAAGCTGTTCAGTGAGTGTTTTCCAGATTCCAGTAAACTGTAAAATGACAAAACAAATTGAGCAGTGATACTGCATAAAATTTTGCCAAAAGCTTGACAATACGAAAGTGGAATTTGTTCACAAGTTTCAACAGGCTTTCAGAGACAATGCAGTGAGAAAATCACAAATGAAGGAGTGGTACAACTGCTTAAAAGATGGCTGCCCATCAGTGACCAGCAAACCACATTCAGGCAGACCTTCAAGAAGCCAAAATTACAATGTCATTGAACAAGTGCTGACTTCAGTCATGGAAGATCATCGCATCACAGTACAAGAACTTATGAATGAGATAGTGGTAGCTAGCTCAATATATTCAATTTTGACCAACAGCTTGAATGTGAAGAGTGTGTCCATGAAATTCATACCAAAACTGCTGACAACAGAGCAGAAGCAATATCATCCAGAAATCACAAAGGCCATGCAGAACAAAACATACAGCACATGTTGACCATTTTTTATTATTTTTTAAGGGTTCTGTAGCTCAATCAGTAAAAACAGAACCCTTATACAATTGCTTAGTTATCTTCTATCTGTCCAACTGTTAAAATCCCTTTTTCTCAGGAACAGGTAGAAGTATCAAGTTGAAATTTCAATGTCACATACTGATATCTATAGCCCCTTAGTGGAGTAAAACATTGAAGCTTCTAAGTCAATGCAATCAAAAGATACATCCATTTATGTCACATATTTGCATACTCGCAAACTCATTCATCAAAACCTGTTGGGTATTTCTCATTAGCCTAGAACCATGAAATTATGCAAAAAGGAGGGTTTTATGGTACAACCATCAGGAAAAAATCTGAAAACTGTAAATTGGGTGTTAGATCACATGAATTATTATTATTATTATTATTATTATTATTATTATTATTATTTCTTTCCTTTCTCAGACTTCCTTTTAACTGTACGGTATATGTTACATTGAATTTAGGAACTTTCGGGTAATTGAACATGTATCAATAATTATGGATTTCTGTAGTTGTATATATAAAGTTTGGATTTAGCTGTATTGCATTGATGTACTGGTGGATATTGTGTGGTATGACTCCTGTAGTTGGTAGTATAATCGGTATGATATCAACTTTATCCTGATGCCACATGTCCTTGATTTCCTCAACCAGTTGGATGTATTTTTCAATTTTTTTCTCCTGTTTTCTTTTGTATATTTGTTGTATTGGGTATGGATATTTTGATTAGTTGTGTTAATTTCTGCTTTTTATTGGTGAGTATGATGTCAGGTTTGTTATGTGGTGTTGTTTTATCTGTTATAATGGTTCTGTTCCAGTATAATTTGTATTCATCATTCTCCAGTACATTTTGTGGTGCACACTGTATGTGGGAACGTGTTGTTTTATAAGTTTATGTTGTAAGGCAAGCTGCTGATGTATTATTTTTGCTACATTGTCATGTCTTCTGGGGTATTCTATATTTGCTAGTATTGTACACCCACTTATTATTTGTTTGTCATTTCTTATTTGACACTCTGTTTGTCCAGCTATTAAGACCGTTTTTCTCAGGAACAGATAGACACACAGTATTACCTGGCTTTTACGTTCCCACATTTTACATTTTGCTTCTGCCTAAGCATTCTTTTCTGACCCGATCAAATTCTGTATGTTCACAATGTTTTGAAAAACCTTGATTTTATGTTTCTGAAATTTTGTATTTCCCACCATATACACCATGCCTAGTAGCTCAATTTGAAAACATCAAGTACAAGGAATCTTTCAATTTTCGTACAGGCCCTGTATGAGTGTTCTCTTTAAAACACGTAATTCGAATCGCGTACAATTCACGAAGATTGGGAAAGGATAGGCCTCCGAGTGCAAATATCAAACAAATACTTGACAAGCGAATTTAATCAAACATTATTTTTGAATGCTGTTATCAACTTCAACATACATTGAACACTACTACCAGTACTGTAAATCATTGTTGGACAATGAAACTCATTTTTATTATAAACTTTGTATACATATTAAAAATGAAGCTCACGTGCCATACGTTTTAATTTAAGCTCTTGGTTTATGGTTTGGAGGTATCATAAACATGCCACATCCCATGCACTGATCTTACATGACATTATAGCGTGAGCTAACAGTCGAGCAAATCTATAGCATTTTTGTGAGTGAAGTTTCTTATTTCGTGATTATTGTTTTTGTTGTTGAAGTGCTGCAGTTTTTATTGGAGAATTATTAGTTTATTTGTTAAGCTTTAATTTTTCTTTTTGTTATTGTTATTGTATTTGAGTTGAGAGGTCTAGTCATTTGCCATGATCTACTTTATTTCCTGGATTGTTTTCTTTTCAATCCTTATGTGGCATGGTATCTTTATTGTTTTGTTATCGACTCTTTCTGATCAATGGAGAGAAAAGAATGCAAAACTTTTACTATGGAAGAGAAGGTCCAGATACTGGAGAAAGTGGATTTCTTCCATGGAATACGAGTAACACTTTTACGTGAGCTGCAAATTCTAGTATCAATGCTGAATTCAATTGTAAAAAACAGAGAAAATATCATACCTAGTGCTACAGAAAGCAGGCCAAATGCCAAAAAAGCGAATTACACAACCTACTCGAAAGATAATGATTTGGAGGAAACGATAGAACATGGGTTTGAGACGTCAAGGACAGCAGGTATTTCAGTTAATGATGTGCCTTACAGCAGAAAGTACTTTAACTGGCCAACATTATTTTCCTTCAGAGTTTCAGCACCTCCAATGGCTGGACTGATAGACCTAGAAGAAGATATAATATATTTTACAGAGCTGTCTGTGGCGAATCAAATGATGTAGATAGCAAACGGTCCAGCAGTGGATAAACGGAAAATTACAGGCTTTAACTGCAAAGTATGAAGCAAAACATACTTAACATTGATGAAACTTGACCTTTTTTAATGTGTTGCCAAACAAAATTTTGGTGTTCAAATAAATGCAATGGTGGCAAACACAATAACTAACAGTAACAGTGAGATGTTGGAAGCTAATGCTGATGGCTCTCAGAAGCTCCAGTCCTTTGTAATATGGAAATAAAAAACAGCCTCATTGTTTTATAAATATATATTCACTTCTAACTTCGTATGATGCCAACCTAAAAGCTTGGATTACCTATCTTTCTAGAAACCAGTTAGCTGCACTTGAGGCAAAAATGGGAACTCATAACAGAAAAATACTTATTTTTGTTGATCACGGTCCTGCACTCCTACTGATGTGAACTTACGAAACGTGCAGTTAGAATTTCTCCCAGCTAACAGCACAAGCAAACTGTAGCCCATGGATTTGGGAACTGTACAATCCTTCAGTCATTTTATAGGAAGAACCTTGTTTGAAGACTTTTGTCCTTCATGCATCTGAGATGGATTTCACATCTAGCAGGATGTCAGTACCAAAAGCACTGCATTTCATCGCTAAGTCATGGAAGGCCGTGGAGGATACAATAAAGAACTGTTTTTATTATTATTATTATTATTATTATTATTATTATTATTATTACTTTAAAGTTGGACTCTAAGGGTAAGAGGTGTCATCTACATCTACACGATTATTCTGCAATTTGCAATTAAGTGCCTGGCAGAGGGTTCATCTAACCACCTTCAAGCTACTTCTCTACCATTCTACTCTTGAACAATGCATGTGAGAAATGAATACTTAAATCTTTCTGTGTGAGCTCTGATTTCTCTTATTTTATTATGACTATCATTCCTTCCTAGGTAAGAAGTCATTGATGAGCAAATATCCTGCCACAACAAAAAATGCCTTTGTTGCCACTGCAATTCACGCATCACATCCATGGCGCTCTCTCCCGTTTCATGACAGCACAAAACGAGCTTCCTTTCTTTGAACTTTTTCGATGTTCTCTATGGATCCCACACCAGAAAGCAATACTCCAGAACAGGACATGCAAGTGTAGTGTAGGCAGTTTCTTTAGTAGACCTGTTGCATTTTCTCAGTGTCCTGCCAATATCATAGTTTTTGGTTTGCTTCACTCATAACATTATCTGCATGATCATTACAGCTTAAGTTATTAGTAATTTTAATCGCAACATATTTAGTTGAATTTTCAGCCTTTAGATTTGTGCAATTTATTGTGTAAACAAAATCTAGTTGATTCCTTTTGGTATTTATGTGGATGACTTCACATTTTCCATTATTTAGAGGCAATTACCACGTTTTGCACAACACTGATATCTTGCCCAAATTGTTTTGCAATTTGTTTTGATCTTCTGCTGACTTCATAAGATGGTAAATGACAGTATCATCTGCAAACAATCTAAGAGTGTTACTCAGACTGTCTCCTAAGTCAATTATATAGATCAGCAACATCAGAGGGACTATAATACTTCCTTGGGTAATGCCAGATATTACTTCTGTTTTACTCGACGGCTTTCCATCAGTTACTACAGAATGTGGCCTTTCTGACAGGAAATCATGAATCCAGTTGCACAACTGAGATGATAGTCCACAGCCATGCAGTTTGATTAATACTTGTTTGTGAGGTATGGTGTCAAAAACCTTCTGGAAATCTAAAAATACAGAATCAATTTTATATCCCCTGTTAATAGCACTCATTACTTTATGAGAATAAAGAGCTACTTGTGTTTCAAAAGAATAATATTTTCTGAATCCATGTTGACTGTCTGTCACTAAATCAGTTTCTTCAGGGTAACTCAATGTTCAAACACAGCACATGTTCCACAATCCTACTGGAAATCAACATTAGCAATAAGGGTCTGTAATTTTTGCAAATTAAACCTTTTTTCCTTTCTTGGGTATTGGTGTGACTCGTGTAAGTTTCCAGTCTTTGCGTTCGGATCTTTCAACATGCAATCCATTCTATACTATTGCTAAATACAGAGCTATTGTATCAGCAAACTCTGCGAGGAACCTGACTGACATAAGTCGGGAAAGGACTCTAAGTGACTCCTGTTGCTAGCTGTTCTTGGTTTGAATTCTGGAACATTTACTTCATCTTCTTTGGTGAAGGTATTTTGAAAAACTGTATTTAGTAACTCTGCTTTAGTGGCACTGCCATCAGTATCACCACCATTATTATCGCATAGTGATAGTATTGACTGCATCTAGCCACTAGTGTACTTAACATATGACCAGAATCTCATTGGATTTTCTTCCGGATTCCAAGACAAGAGTTTAGTTGTTAAAATATTGAAAGCATTTTGAACTGGAGTTCACACTAAATTTCAAGCTTCTGTAAAACTATGCCAGTATTGATGGTTTTGTGTTGTTCTAAATTTGATATGCTATTTTGTTGCTTCTGCAACATTGTTCTGACCTGTTTAGTGTTCCTTGGGGGATCAGCACCATCTCTTATTTATTTATTCGGTATGTGTCTCTCAATAGCCATCAATACTATTTCTCTGATGTAAACTACATCTTATCTATGCTTACATATTCAAACTGGAAGGAGTGGAGAGCATTGTAGTCGTTAATCCTTTATCTGTCATGACGTTCCCTATTTTTCAGGATTATTTGTTGCTAAGAGGTCAAGTACATTTTCACAACCATTTACACTTTGCACTGTCAGCTGCCAGAGGAGGAGGAGGAGGAGGAGCAGGATCAGGAGGAAGAAAAGAGAGAGAGAGAGAGAGAGAGAGAGAGAGAGAGAGAGAGAGAGAGAGAGAGAGAGTGAGCATCAGTGCCAAGAAGAGAGATTACCAGTGCCCAGCAGTGTTCTGTGAATTGAAGCATTGGAGACACTACAAAGATATTTTTCTTCTGTTGAAGGGTGCGGAAATATGCTCGAGACTCTTTATAAATTGGAGGAACAGACTAAAGGCATGTTAGACAAAAGAATTAAACAAAAATCTATCATGGACTTCTTTTGTAGAAAACAATAACTGCTACAAGTGTAATTTTATTAATTGTAAATACCGAGATATTATTAAAATCCAGATGTTCCTTAAAAGATATAACAGATCTATTACGGACAGCTCTATTTTCCACATTATAAAATATAGGCAAAAGACAACAATCAGCCCACAAGAAGACTAACTCTCAATGTTTCAGCAACTCATGTCATTCTATTTGTCAATGGATAAGCAGAATTAGAAAGCAGAGCAATATCAGCAGTTGCTTTTCGCTGGATATTTGCTGTAAGTAGTAGAAATAAGTCCTAAGCACACTATTATATATATCAATATAGGTTGTGAAATGTTTGTCTGGCTTTTCCAGAGCATTTATACCTATGGCAATTTATTTACCCCCCCTGCCCCGCTGCTCACACTTTTGCTGGTCCCTCGGCAGTGAAGCTTTTAAGTCAATGCAGCCAAAAGAAATGGCCATTTATGTCACATATTTTGACACTCACAAACTCACTTACCAAAACCTATATGGTATTTCTAATCACCCCAGAATGATGAAATTAGGAAGAAAGGATGGTTTCACAGCACAAGATAAGGAAAAACTTCCAAAAATGGTTAATTTGTAATTATATCACACAGAAAAACTTTTTTAATGAATCATTTAGGAATAAAGGAGATGACTCGCCGAAAGTCAGAACTGCTGCATCATCAATAAATACACAAACAAAAGGTACAGAACTTTGTTAGTTTTCAGAATGAACTTTGTTATTCAAGCTTCGCGCGCGCGCGCGCGCACACACACACACACACACACACACACACACACACACACACACACAAAAGCAGACATTTGTAAAGGCAAAGAGTTTGGGCAGAGATGTCAGTTGAGGCGGAAGTACAGGGGCAAAGATGTTGTTGAATGACAGGTGAGGTATGAGTAGCGGCAACTTGAAATTAGCGGAGGTTGAGGCCTGGTGGGTAACAGGAAGAGAGGATATACTAAAGAGCAAGTTCCCATCTCCGGAGTTCTGATAGGTTGGTGTTAGTGGGAAATATCCAGATAACCCGGACGGTGTAACACTGTGCCAAGATGTGCTGGCTGTGCACCAAGGCATGTTTAGCCACAGGGTGATCCTCATCACCAACAAACACTGCCTGCCTGTGTCCATTCATGCGAATGGACAGTTTGTTGCTGGTCATTCCCACATAGAAAGCTTCACAGTGTAGGCAGATCAATTGGTAAATCACGTGGGTGCTTTCACACGTGGCTCTGCCTTTTATCGCGTACACCTTCCGAGTTACAGGACTGGAGTAGGTGGTGGTGGGAGGGTGCATGGGACCGGTTTTACACCGGGGGCGGTTACAAGGGCAGGAGCCAGAGGGTAGGGAAGGTGGTTTGGGGATTTCGTAGGGATGAACCAAGAGGTTACGAAGGTTAGGTGGACGGCAGAAAGACACTCTAGTGGAGTGGGGAGGATTTCATGAAGGATGGATCTCATTTCAGGTCAGGATTTGAGGAAGTCGTATCCCTGCTGAAGAGCCACATTCAGAGTCTGATCCAGTCCCAGAAAGTATCCTGTCACAAGTGGGGCACTTTTGGAGTTGTTCTGTGGGAGGTTCTGGGTTTGAGGAGATGAAGTGGCTCTGGTTATTTGCTTCTGTACGAGGTCGGGAGGGTAGTTGCGGGATGCGAAAGCTGTTTTCAGGTTGTTGGTGTAATGGATCAGGGATTTCGGACTGGAGCAGATTCGTTTGCCACGAAGACCTAGGCTTTAGGGAAGGGACCGTTTGATATGGAATGGGTAGCAGCTGTCATAATGGAGGTACTGTTGCTTGTTGGTGGGTTTGATGTGGACGGATGTGTGAAGCTGGCCATTGGACAGATGGAGGTCAACGTCAAGGAAAGTGGCATGGGATTTGGAGTAGGACCAGGTGAATCTGATGGAACCAAAGGAGTTGAGGTTGGAGAGGAAATTCTGGAGTTCTTCTTCACTGTGAATCCAGATCATGAAGATGTCATCAATAAATCTGTACCAAACTTTGGGTTGGCAGGCCTGGGTAACCAAGAAGGCTTCCTCTAAGCGACCCATAAATAGGTTGGCATTCGAGGGGGCCATCCTGGTACCCATGGCTGTTCCCTCTAGTTGTTGGTATGTCTGGCCTTCGAAAGCGAAGAAGTTGTGGGTCAGGATGAAGCTAGCTAAGGTAATGAGGAAAGAGGTTTTAGGTAGGGTGGCAGGTGATTGGCGTGAAAGTAAGTGCTCCATCGCAGCGAGGCCCTGGACCTGTGGAATATTTGTGTATAAGGAAGTGGCATCAATGGTTACAAGGATGGTTTCCGGGGGTAACAGATTGGGTAAGGATTCCAGGCGTTCGAGAAAGTGGTTGGTGTCTTTGATGAAGGATGGGAGACTGCATGTAATGGGTTGAAGGTGTTGATCTACGTAGGCAGAGATACGTTCTGTAGGGGCTTGGTAACCAGCTATAATGGGGCGGCCGGGATGATTGGGTTTGTGAATTTTAGGAAGTAGGTAGAAGGTAGGGGTGTGGGGTGTCAGTGGGGTCAGGAGGTTGATGGAGTCAGGTGAAAGGTATTGTAGGGGGGCCTAAGGTTCTGAGGATTCCTTGGCAAACTTTTTATGTAGTGTTGCCTGAAAGCTGACGCAGTCCCTCAGCCACATACGACTGATGATCAAATACCACGGTCGTGGAACCCTTGTCCTCTGGAAGAATGACGATGGATCGGTCAGCCTTCAGATCATGGATAGCCTGGGATTCAGCAGTGGTGATGTTGGGAGTAGGATTAAGGTTTATCAAGAAGGATTGAGAGGCAAGGCTGCAAGTGAGAAATTCCTGGAAGGTTTGGAGAGGGTGATTTTGAGAGAGGAGGTCGGTCCCGCTGTGATGGAGGACGGAACTGTTCCAGGCAGGGTTCAATGTGGATAGTGTCTAGGGGAGTTGCATCATTAGGAGTAGGATCAGAGTTATGTTTCTTTGTGGCAAAGTGATATTTCCAGCAGAGAGTACGAGTGTAGGACAGTAAATCTTTGACGAGGGCTGTTTGGTTGAATCTGGGAGTAGGGCTGAAGGTGAGGCCTTTGGATAGGACAGAGGTTTCGGTTTGGGAGAGAGGTTTGGAGGAAAGGTTAACTACTGAATTAGGGTGGTTGTTCCAGATTGTGTTGATTACAATTTTGAGGTTTTGGGGGGAGTGGAGCTGGAAGTGGGAGATTGGGTAGATGGGAGAGACTGGGTCTGTGTGCAATGAGAGGAGGTTGAGGTTTGCTGGAAAGGTTGTGGAGGGTGAGTGAGTTGCCTTTCCGGAGGTGAGAAACCAGGAGCTTGGACAGTTTTTTGAGGCGGAGGGTGGCAAGCTATTCTAATTTGCAGTTGGCCTGTAGGAGGATGCTCTGAACAGCCGATGTGGATGTGGGAGAGGAAAGATTGAGGACTTTTATTAAGGATAGGAGTTGACGGGTGTGTTCATTGGCTGAGTTGATGTGTAGGTGAAGGATTAGGTGGGTGAGGGCTATGGATTGTTCAGTTTGGAACTGGTACAGGGACTGATGGAAAGAAGGGTTACAGCCAGAGATGGGAACTTTCAGTGTGAGGCCTTTGGGGGTAATGCCAAATGTCAGACAAGCCTGAGTAAATAAAATATGGGAGAGTAATCTGGCTAGGGCGAAGGCATGTTTGCGGAGGGAATGTAAATAAAACTTAATGGGGCCATTGTGGGGATGTTGTGAGGGTGATATGGTATTAGAAGGTGGAAAGTGTAACATGAGGCTAAAATGAAAATGAAAATAAAAATAAAAATATATGGGGAGAGATAAAGGTGAACTAGAAAGCAACTGGAGATCTGGTGTGAAGAAAGTCGAAAAAGTGTTGGTTAAAGCTGAGCTATTTTGATCCTGTGGTGAATTTGGGTTGGTAACCAACGACGTGCACAAAGGTTTGGTGGTTGTGTTGTCGCCAAAACACGTTAAAGGGTGGAGAAATTTGGGAAAATTTCGAAAAACAGCATGTAAATGTATTAAAAGGTGTGGTTTTGTGGTGGCGGATTATGAAAATGAGGCTAACAATTGTCTGACGAAGAAATAATGACATAAAAACCTGTGGGAAGCGGCTAAAAATGATCAGTGATGTGGGAAAAACGGAAATGGAAATAAAGCGAAAGTTGTTAGAACTAGCCGAAATAGTTGTTTAATAGGTGAAAGGAACTGTTTGTGAACTGGGAATGGTGGATTTTATAGCAGCGGTAGCGTTGAAAGGGGGAAAAAAAATTTTTTTGGTTATGGTTTGGAAGTGGGTTACGTATTATTGAGTATATATAGGCAGGATAAAATTGTATGGTAGATTACGGTAAAAAGGAGAAGGTGAATACAAAGTGAAACTACTTGCAAAAACAGAAAGAGAAAGTAAGATGACAGAAAAGATTTCAAAATGCAACAGTGACAATAACAAATGTAATTGTTGGGTTCAAATTGATGATACGAATATAATAGAGGGAAACATTTCACGTGAGAAAAATATACCTAAAAACAAATATGATGTAACTTACCAAACGAAAGCGTTGGTATGTTGATAGACACACAAGCAAACACAAACATACACTCAAAATTCAAGCTTTCGCAACCCACGGTTGCTTCATCAGGAGAGGGAAAGACGAAAGGATGTGGGTTTTAAGGGAGAGGGTGTTAATACTCGGCAGAAATCAAACCTACATTTGGATCGGACTTCCTTAACTCTTGTGTGGAAAGGTGTGCAGTATACTGATGCATCCATTTTCAATAAGCTACCACTCGAATTCAAATATCTTAGCAGTAATCCATGCGCTTTCAAATCGAAACTGAGAGTTTCCTTATGGGTCAATACTTCTATTCTGTCAAGGAGTTCCTTCAAAAATTAAGCTGATTCTTATTGTATTGTTGATTGCCTTTACTTAATCTTATGGACTGACTTTTTTTTTGGGCTCATAAACATTTATTTTTATCTTTTATTACTTTTATGTTGTAATTTCATATACCGACAGGTTCCAAGACCTTGGAGGTTTGCTCCTCAATTTGGTCCTACAGAACTTGACGTGTAAATAAAGTAAATAAAATAAATCTTTCAATGCTCTGTCAAATTCTTCACGCAGTGTCGTATCTCTCATTTCATCTTCATCTATGTCCTCTTCCATTTCCATAATATTGTCCTCAAGTACATCACCCTTAAATAGACCCTCTATATACTCCTTCCATCTTTTTGCTTTCCTTTCTTTGCTTATGACTGGTTTCCCGTATGAGATCTTGATATTCATACAGGAAGCTCTCTTTTCTCCAAAGATCTTTTTAATTTTCCAGTAGGCAGAATCTTTCTTACCCCTAGTGATATATGCCTCTCTACATCCTTGCACTTGTCCTCTAGCCATCCCTGCTTAACCATTTTACACTTCCTGTCAATCTCATTTTTGAGACGTTTGTATTCCTTTTCACCTGCTTCATTTACTACATTTTTATTTTTTTTCCTTTCAACAATTAAATTCAATATCTCTGCTGTTACCCAAAGATTTCTACTAGCCCTCATCTTTTTACCTACTTTATCGTCTGCTGCCTTCACTATTTCATCTCTCAAAGCTACTCATTCTTCTTCTACTGTATTTCTTTCTCCTGTACTTGTCAAACGTCGAAGCGATATCTATGCAGTCGCGACAACGGTGGGTGTGCAGCCATACCCAGACAACATGAATTTGTTATCTTTATCATGTTGCTACAAAGAAATAATTCAAGGTCACAGGCAATGAAGTTTAGTGTTTAATCTCTTATTGAAATTGTAGTCACTTAAGACTGAGCAGAAATTTGCAGTTGGATTTGACTGAACAGCAGACCTGCTGCAGCCTCTTTAGGCGAACAATCATGGCAGTGACAGAAAAATGGCAGGAACAGTAAATCTGAATGGCTGGGCATGAATTTAAACACAGCTTACACTGAATAAGAGACCAATGGCTTAACCACAATGCTGCTTCATAAAGCATTAGATTCACTATGCCACTGGCATAATTTCACATCCTTAAATCTCATTTACTTTCTTCTTTGACATTTCGTAAGATAATCAAAGTAAAAGGCAAATCACAGTAATAACGTATTTTGCTGTGCAGAATTGTGGTGTGAATAACAATCAAATGTCTCAAAGATGTACTCACAGCATGCCGAAGTGCTTCAGGAGCTGTCCACTTGATAGGCAACTTTCCCCCTTCTAATGTGAAGTTTTCATCACGTGCCAAGCCAAAATCTGACACTTTTGCAATGCCATCTTCTGAGATGAGGACATTGCGAGCAGCCAAATCTCGATGAACAACTTTTCGTGACTCCAGATATTCCATACCCGAACATGTGTCACTAGTAAGAGAGAAAAGTACAGAGAAATTGATATTAAATGCTACTTACAACATGAATGTAAATAATAATGTACATGCAGCTTTAATATAAAGCACAGATGCAACTGGGAACTACTGCTCCTCACAGTGCAAAACATTTTCTCATACTTTGCAACACTTTTCACGGGTTTTTATAGATCTATTTGTACAGTATGGTATGACACACCATTTGTAACCCATTTTCTGAAATGTAAATTCCAAAACAAGATGTCATTGTGAATTAGCATTATGATTGTAGAAGCAGTGAGCTAGCCAGTGATGCCCCAGGCATCACATGACTGGAATGGATTGTTTTGGTGGGCTTTCAAATTATTTGAATTTCATTTCAGTTGTGGTAAAACAATACTCTAATTCAAAATGGATGTCAAGAGCATAAAATGACATAACTAACCATTTAAGACAATTTCCATAAAACCATCAAATATTGTATTATCAGTCCCTACTTAATGAATATTATAATCCAAAATAACATCTGGTTTCATTTTAGTCACAGCTGCCTCTTACAAATGAAAAGCTACTTTCATTGATGAAGCTGTATGGTGTGTTGGAAGCATCCAAACATGCTTTTTATACATCCATTTTATGGTGATGAGATATTCCCTTCTCACAAAAATCCTCTGACCCTTCTTAAGTCTACATTTGACAACCATAAATAATGGAAAATCTTATCTACAACAATGTAGGAAAAGACAGATTGCTACTTATCATAAAGAAGACACTGTAACTAGCAGGCAAGCACAATTGAAAGACATTTACATAAAGCTTTTGACCACAGTCTTTTCAGCACCACAGTCTTTTCAGCACCACAGTCTTTAACAGCACCACAGTCTTTATCAGCAAAAGAGAAACACACAAGCAAGCATACCTCATGCACACATGACCACCAGCTCCTGCATCTCGGGCCAGAATGCAGCTATCACACGGGAAGCAAGCAGTACTGTGGAGAGGACAGAGAAGGGAAAGGAATAATAGTGCATGGGTAGGGAGACGGACAAAAATTGCCTGGCAGAGAGTATAGGGACTAGAATGTGAGCGTCACGAGGTTGTGGAGCACGAAGGAGGGGGAAAAATAGAGTGATAAAGGTGAAGACTGGGGAAAGATGGGCAGATACGGTGGCAGAGGGTGGGAGATGAGAATGGGGAGGAGATAATAGGACAGAGAGGGGTGGAAACTGTTGGGTGGAGGGTGTGGTAACAGTATGTTACTGCAGATTGAGGCCAGGATAGCTATGGGAGCAGAGAATATGTTGTAATGATAACTCCCAACTGTACAGTTTGGAAAAGTTGGTGGTGGAGGGTAGGATCCAGACGACTTGGGTAGTGATGCGGACATGAAATCAAGCTTGTTATGTTCAGCTTTGCCACCGGGTGGTCTACTTTGCTCTTGGCCACAGTTTGGCAGTGGCCCTTCATCCTGGTGGACATTTGTTTGGTAGTCATACCAATATAGAAAGCTGTGCAATGATTGCAGCAGAGCTGGAATAGGAAGTCCTGTCAGAGGTTTATCCTATCCAATCAGGGATCAGGCCACCTGTGAAAGCAGCCATGTCATTTACCAGCTCTGTTGCAATTATTGCGCAGATTTTTGTATTGGTATGACTACAAACCATCTGTCCATCAGGATGAATGGTCACTGCCAAACTGTGGCCAAGAGTAAAGTAGACTGCCTGGTGGCAAAGCATGTAGCTGAACAAAACATGCTTGATTTCAATGGCTGCTTCACCACCTGAGCCACCTGGATCCCCCCCTACATCACCAGTTTTTCTGAACTGCGTAGATGGGATCTATCCTTAAAACACAGTCTCTGCTCCCGTGATTACCCCAGCCTCGGGCTATGGAACATACTGATTCCACGCCCTCCACCAAACCATTTCCACCCCCTCTATCCTATCATCTCCTCCCCATTCTTGTCTCCCACCCTCTTTGTTTGGTGCCCCGTGACTGTCTGCAACATAAAGTCTCTTCTTTACGGTATGCAGCAATCTATCTTTCCCTATATTGTTGATATTTCTAGCTGAAGTTTCCATTGTTGGAAGACTTTTTCTGTTGTTCAAGCTGGTATCTCCTGTCTTCATATTGTTAAAATATTAAAATGCAATAAGTGAAAGTAGTAGCAATTTATATCGAAAAAGATTTGTAGTAGTCTATTCAAAAATAACATAATGCGTGGTTCCCATGCCTGTTTCCTTGAATACTCATCCATCCTACGTACAACCCGAATAAGCATTGTAACACAAAAAACAGCTTTATTCCACATTTATTTTGCTTGCTTTTCGAGTACACACATAACTTTATTCACCTCCATCAACTGTCAAATATCCATAGGGATGAAATGAAGATGGCACAATATTGAAATTATTAAAAAAGCGGCTGGCATAAATTTCAGAAAGTGGGTCACGGTTTGGTTAGATCTGAGGAATAGATTTGTCACTGTTGTTGAGATGCAAGTTTAACAATTTCCTTTGCATGTATCCAAGCTCAACAGGAAAGGAATTATAAAAAGAGAGTAGATTGCTACTCACCATATAGTGGAGATGTGACACACACACACACACACACACACACACACACACACAAAACACACACACACACACGACTTGCCATGGTGTCCAGAGACAGTGGTGTGTGTGCGCGCGCGTGTGTGTGTGTGTGTGTGTGTGTGTGTGTGTGTGTGTGTGTAAAAGCTTCACCGCCAGTTGGCCCAATTGAAGGAGGGTAATGTTGACATCGGTGCTTGTGTTGACATGCGACTCATTGCTCTACAGTACTAGCATCAAGCACATCAGAACGTAGCATCAACAGGTTAGTGTTCATCACAAACGTGGTTTTGCAGTCAGCCAATGTTTACAAATGCGGAGTTGGCAGATGCCCATTTGATGTATGCATTAGCACCGGGCAATAGCCGTGGCGCGGTACGTTTGTATCGAGAAAGATTTCCAGAACGAAGGTGTCCCAACAGGAAGACTTTCGAAGCAATTGATCGGTGTCTTAGGGAGCACGGAACATCCCAGCCTAAGACTCGCGACTGGGGAAGACCTAGAACGACGAGGACACCTGCAATGGACGAGGCAATTCTTCGTGCAGTTGACGATAACCCTAATGTCAGCGTCAGAGAAGTTGCTGCTGTACAAGGTAACGTTGACCACGTCACTGTATGGAGAGAGCTACGGGAGTACCAGTTGTTTCCGTACCATGTACAGTGTGTGCAGGCACTATCAGCAGCTGATTGGCCTCCACGGGTACACTTCTGCGAATGGTTCATCCAACAATGTGTCAATCCTCATTTCAGTGCAAATGTTCTCTTTACGGATGAGGCTTCATTCCAACACGATCAAATTGTGAATTTTCACAATCAACATGTGTGCAATAGTGCAATCATGTCATCAACACAGATTTTCTGTGAACGTTTGGGCAGGCATTGTTGGTGATGTCTTGATTGGGCGCCATGTTCTTCCAGCTGCACTCATGGAGCACGTTATCATGATTTCATACAGGATACTCTACCTGTATACACAGACACTGCTTGGTCTGCTTGTGTCTGTGTATATGCGGATGGATATGTGTGTGTGTGTGCGCGAGTATATACCTGTCCTTTTTTCCCCATAAGGTAAGTCTTTCCGCTCCCGGGATTGGAATGACTCCTTACCCTCTCCCTTAAAACCCAAATCCTTTCGTCTTTCCCTCTCCTTCCCTCTTTCCTGATGAGGCAACCGTTGGTTGCGAAAGCTTGAATTTTGTGTGTATGTCGACCTGCCAGCGCTTTTGTTTGGTAAGTCTCATCATCTTTCTTTTTAGATATATTTTTCCCACGTAGAATGTTTCCCTCTATTATATATATAATGAAGGGAAACATTCCACGCGGGAAAAATATATCTAAAAAGAAAGATGATGAGACTTACCAAACAAAAGCGCTGGCAGGTCAATAGACACACAAACATACACACAAAATTCAAGCTTTCGCAACAAACTGTTGCCTCATCAGGAAAGAGGGAAGGAGAGGGAAAGACGAAAGGATGTGGGTTTTAAGGGAGAGGGTAAGGAGTCATTCCAGTTCCGGGAATATATATATATATAGATATAAACAAAGATGATGTGACTTACCAAATGAAAGTGCTGGCAGGTCTGACTAATACTATTTTCGTATTTCATGTAAAACTTTTAAAAATTATGACTGTTGACCTTGTTACTCTGGTTAAAGTATCAGATGGTTTCTATCTATTTATCTATCTGTCTATCCACTGGACACTCCTTTTTTTAAAAAGCTGTAATTCTTCCATTAGCTAGCTTTTGAGTCACAGCAGGCTCCTCCATATTTACAGGAACATCTACATCTACATCCATACTCCACAAGCCACCTGACAGTGTGTGGTGGAGGGTACCTTGAGTACCTCTATCGGTTCTCCCTTCTATTCCAGTAGCGTACCGTTCGTGGAAAGAAAGAGTGTCGGTATGCCTCTGTGTGGGTTCTAATCTCTCTGATTTTATCCTCATGGTCTCTTCGCGAGATATACATAGGAGGGATCAATATACTGCTTGACTCCTCGGTGAAGGTATGTTCTCGAAACTTCAAAAAAAGCCCATACCGAGCTACTGAGCGTCTCTCTTGCAGAGTCTTCCACTGAAGTTTACCTATCATCTCTGTAACGCTTTCTTGATTACCAAATGATCTGTCACAAAGCGCGCTGCTCTCCGTTTGATCTTCTCTATCTCTTCTATCAATCCTATCTGGTACGGATCCCACACCAGTGAGCAGTATTCAAGCAGTGGGCAAACAAGTGTACTGTAACCTACTTCCTTCGTTTTCAGACTGCATTTCCTTAGGATTCTTCCAATGAATCTCAGTCTGGTATCTGCTTTACCGATGATTAATTGTATATGGTCATCCCATTTTAAATCACTCCTAATGCCTACTCTCAGATAATTTATGGAAGTAACTGCATCCAGTTGCTGACCTGCTATATTGTAGCTAAACGATAAAGGATATTTCTTTCTGTGTATTCGCAGCACATTACACTTGTCTACATTGCGATTCAATTGCCATTTCCTGCACCATGCGTCTATTCGTTGCAAATCCTCCTGCATTTCGGTACAATTTTCCATTGTTACAATTTCTTTATATACTACAGCATCATCCACAAAAAGCTTCAGTGAACTTCCA
Source organism: Schistocerca cancellata (assembly GCF_023864275.1). Taxonomy (NCBI): domain Eukaryota; kingdom Metazoa; phylum Arthropoda; class Insecta; order Orthoptera; family Acrididae; genus Schistocerca; species Schistocerca cancellata. The sequence continues at coordinate 49,549,370 of NC_064633.1, read as the reverse complement.
ATGTTATCCACAAGGTCATTTATATATATTGTGAATAGCAACTGCCCTACAACACTCCCCTGCGGCACACCTGAAATCACTCTTACTTCGGAAGACCTCTCTCCATTCTCAATGACAAGCTGCATTCTGTTATCTAGTAACTCTTCAATCCAATCACACAGTTGGTCTGATAGTCCATATGGTCTTACTTTGTTCATTAAACGACTGTGGGGAACTGTATCAAACACCTTGCGAAAGTCAAGAAACACAGCATCTACCTGGGAACCCATGTCTATGGCCCTCTGAGTCTCGTGGATGAATAGCACGAGCTGGGTTTCACACAATCGTCTTTTTCGAAACCCATGCCGATCCCTACAGAGTAGATTTCTAGTTTCCAGAAAAGTTATTATACTCTAACATAATACCTGTTCTTTTCTGTTTTAGACAGGTGCAACTAGCTGCTATGATCATGGCAATGTTATGCAGTTCCTGAAGTTGTAAATACAGCACTTTGTTTGTGCACAAGTCGTTAAACCAAGTGCACCTAAGTGCTTTGTTTTCTGGGTTGGTATGTAATGGATCATTTTTAAAATGTTATACTTACAACTTCAAAATCGCATAACATTGTCATGATCCTGGTGAATAAATGCACCTAGTATAAATCAAAGTGACTCTGAAAATTTACCATATGAGGATCAGCCTGCTACAGCTAGAAAGCTATCCCATGGCAGAACAAAAGTGTTTTAAAGAAGCAGTTTACGGTGACTGGTCGCAGTATCAATGAAAACCATCTGGTAAGTAAAATATATTGTAAGTCTGCTATCTTTAATACATTACAGCAATATTCATATGAATAAGCAGGACAAGTTTAAATCCTTCACATGCCACCTCATACCAATTGTAGCCACTGTTACTGAATGACAATTTTGTGCTCACCAAGGCTGTTCCTACAAAATCAGTTCTACTTCCTGTCAAGATATCTGAAATACTTTTTTTGTAGATGTAGTTGTTCAAGGTATTTATGAGAGAAAGTGTTCTGTAATTTATTGCAAGACCTAATGTTCATACAGTGGTATTGGTACCCCTTGCCACTATCATGTGAGAGGAAAATTTTTCTGAAAATTAGCTTACAGAGCCTCAAAAAGACTCACAGACTGCTCCTGGAGGCTACATGTCACCTCCTGCAATTCCTGATGTATCCTCAACATGGACACAAACTGTTAAGGATATTGAGGTTTTTGGAATTCTTTACTCTAAGTTTCAATGGGCAGTCTGTGCTTTATATAATTTTTGCATTACTGCTTCCCTAGAGAAAGGACAAATTTGTTGGGAACGCTTTAACAGTTAACATATAGAAATTTATTAATAGATTCTTCATAGTTTATTTGGAGTCCAATTACACACATTACAGGGGTGAATCAAATATAAAACACAATTTTTGTTTTACATGCCTTTTTGTAAATGGAGAAAGGCACAATCTCTGCTTACTGTTGCTTTCATTTCTAGTGATTGATCTCCACAGCTACAACACTGTCATACCATTTCTTTAGTCAGAATCACAATGTGGCGTAAAACCGTCCGAAATTTTGAAAAGACTTGCGGCACAGTTTGGTAACAACTGCCTGAGAAAGATTCAACTGTATGCATGTCACAAACGCTTTTACTAGGATGACAAACAGCTGAGAATCCAGCTCACTGACATCACCTGAGGACCAGCATGACTGAGGAGGATGTTCGCATTGTTAGTCAGAATACTGAAGACAATAACCGAATAACAGTTGCTGAAATTGCTACAGAGATTATCATGAGCTATAGTAATGTTCAGGCGATCATTACTGACAAACTTGGATTTTTAAAGTGTCCACAATGTGAGCGCCTCGTCTTCTCACTGCACAGTACAAATTTCATTGTCTCAAGCCTGCACAAATGGCTACTGAAACTCTACCAAACTAAAGAGGAACATTTTTTGCACCACACTGTGACTGCAATGAAATGAGTGTGCACCATTACACCCCAGACTTGGAGGGGGAAAAAACAGGGAATAGCATAAAAAGGACTAATCTGCACTCATTACAGCCAAAAACCATCTCTTCACGAGCAAAGGTCTTGCATTAGTCTTTTTTACTTTAAAGGAGTTCTTCTCCTGAATTTCTCTACAAGCGTCGCACTGTGAACCCAGCATACTACTGGAAAATTTGGACCAAACGAAACATGCATATTGTCAGAAAAGGCACACATTTCCAAACCGGGCTGTTATCATGCTTGATGACAGTGCTCAACCCCACACAGTTGCCTAAACTCAACCACAAATTCAGGAATTGTTTTAGATTACACTAGAACATCATCTCTACTGCCCAGACTATCTCCCTGTGATTTTCATTTGTTTGAACCACTAAAGAAAGCAATCAGAGGACAAAGATTTGATGACACTGGCACATGAACTGTCTGCTGTCACAGCCACATTCATTTTACAAAAAGGGGATCACGAAACTGTCTATCCATTGGGAAAAATGTGTTTTCCATTCAGGAAACTATATAGAAAAATAAGTTATCTGTATGAATTTCTATGAAGCTTAAATATACTTACAAAAAAAATTCTCAATGTGCATCACAGATGTACTCCACCATTTGAATGATTACTTGTCTAGACTAATGTATGTCCGACTTATTCTGCACAAACATATCAGTTTTTAACCTAAGGCAGAATCTAGAAAGCAGCATCTACGTGTGTGTGCACCAGCCAAATAAATATGATGGATCAAATAAAATATGCAATTTTTGCTATTACCAATTGGTTATTACCAACTGATATATAACACAGCAGCCACAAAACTGAAAAATATGCAGTTTTCTTCGTGAAATTGGTAATTAAATTCAACTGCAGTACAAAGTTACAGGGGTTTTATAAAGATAGTGATGTACAAATATATTATAATGCTACAGTGTTATATTAATATCCAAAAGTAGTTGTTAAATGATAAATTTGTAACATACAACACGAATTACAAACATCTGTGATCACAAAAATTACTAACACATAGTGTGAATCACATAAATTTCTGTATAATACTATAAACACTTACTGGGCAAAATTAATTTGGTCTCGTCGAGTCACATGTAACCTTCCTCGAGAGCGGAGGTAGTCAACTAAAGAACCTTTGCTCATGTATTCAGTCACTAGATAAATTAGCTTGTTGCTGAATACGAGACCAAGGAGTTGAACAAGATTTTCGTGACGCAAAGACCTTAAAGAAAACAAATGAGTAAGGAAATTATTTAAAATCGTAGGTTGTAAATTCAGGAAACTACTGAAAGAAAAAAAAAAGAAAAAAAAAACAACAATATGAAAATTTCACATTTATATTTTAGAAACAACAGTGTCTAAATGCAGGAGTGATACGGAGAATCATAGCATTTTAATATACGTGGTATTCTTTCTTGGTCGTAACTTCTATGAATGCAAGTGTGTATATAGCTTCTTGTCTAATTTCCTCAATATACATTTATTATAAGATGTAAGTTTGCATTTAACTAATCTGTACTGACAATAACAGCAGCCAACATCTGCTTGAGACACTCACATTATACAAAACTTCTAAAATAGTGGTCCTCTAGTCACTCTAAAAACATCCACAATGTTTGTTGTATGTTTCAACAGCCAAGATGACCACATATTGTTGTTCAAAAGTTAAGAGACTAACCTCAGTATTAGGGCAAAGCAGTGAAATAATTGTGCATGAAATACAAAATACACCATGTAAAATAGTAAGTGTAAAATTAAATCTGTGTGCTTGTCCTGTAAATTATGAACACTGTGCACATACTCATACACAATCTGGCTGAGCAAAAGCTATATTCTTATGATATTTGTACTGATGGAATCTGTATCTATTACACTGACAGAAACTGAAAAATTTGTCAGTTTAAGTTATCACAATCTACTCAGAGAAAATACAACATAAATTTGGGTAGTGGCATTTCTGAAGATATTCTTAGTGACTAGAGACTTACGTCATGAGTGATGCTTCAGCAAGAACTTTCTGTGCTGCCTCACTCGAGTCCTTTAGCATTTTCACAGCAACTCGCTCACCCCGCAAGAGACCCAGCATGACATCACCAAATTCCCCCTTCCCAATGGGTTCTTTCAGCTAAAAACAAAAAGTAAAATAAAAATAAATCATAAAGCTATTGTAAAAATTCAAAATGAAACAACTGTGTATTCAATAATAAATATCGACACATGAAAGGCTGAATGAGGAATCCACTGTTCTCTTCTTCTACTCAAACCTCCTAATGTTCTCTTTCCTCATTTCACATTCACCCATCATTATAAAAAAAGATATGAAAACTTTGTGGTAATTTTTCTGGCTTTTAGTCCTTGTTTCCATGGTCACGGTTATAACATCATGCTACTATGTTTTATTGTTGTCAAGAGTCTGATCATTGCTTTCAGCAATGCATGTTAAAAGCAGACCTCGTTAATTTCTCTCATTAAAAATGTATAGTATGAGAAAATGTTCATTGCGAAATTATAGTCCACACATGAGTCAATCAGAATGTCATCCTTACAAAACTGAGGCTGAATTTAATCCCAGTCTGATTGTTCCTAACGGAATACAGAGCCACATAGTGTCCAAACAGGTAGCAGCATAGGCTTTTGAATACAGCGTCCAAATATCTCCTAAATTGCCATCAATTATGACAGAAACATGTTAAAATAACCAGAAACAGAAACCAGTCACTGAAACAACCAATGTAGCGTCAAGTGCAACATGTTGCTGAGCCCTTTTCACCTCATGGAAAATGGTTTCCAGAAGTTTTGATTGGGTTCGAATACTATCTAATAAAGCCAACTGTAACTGCTGGGAACAATTCTGTCTCAGTGAGCTTCATTCTCACTCCACAAAGAGCAGTTAAAAGTTGCCCTAAAATTTGCTTCCTACTGACTGTCTCACCACAGAAATACCCAAACATCATCAATATGCAGCTCACCTTGAGGACGATGTATTATTCTTTTTGTCTGGAGAATTGTTGGCATGGATGAAGCAAAAGCTTGGAAACCAAAACTGTACATAGCAAGAATTTACATAGTCCCCTGAGGTGATCATTGTTTGCATACCCAGCGGTGGCACTTAAATTTTTGTCTTTAGGAAACTGCTGTAGAGGCTGGCGTCTACACGTTCCTCTTATGACTATCATACTCCCACAACAAGTTGTAGATGGGGATCTATGGCATTAAGATCAGAGAAGGTAAAAACTAAAGAACAGCCAAAGACAGAAATAAATAATCAAATCGATCGAGGTGGAACCGAAAGTGAGAACAGGACTGGGAAAAACAAAAAAGGATAGGAAAGATATTATGAAGTTCTGCAAAATGATGGTCAGGTCCTGCAGAAAGTGTCATTACTTCTGTCTCTAAGCTGGTCATAGGTTGTGTTCCAAAAATGAACGGTGTAGAAACATAAGTGATGACACTTTCTGCAAAACCTGACCATCATTTTGCAGGACAATGCTCAAGCATGTACAGCGCAAGCTGTTATTGATTTGTGTGACTAATGGGGCTGCTAAGTGCTATACCACCTACTGCACTCCCCTAAATTAAGCCCTCGTAAGTTCAACTAGATTTCTAAACTGAAAGAAACACTTCATGGCATTCGCTTCAGAATTTCTACAAATTCATCAGGCAATAGACCGCACCGCTCTAACTGTCAACACAACTGGCACTGCTAAGAGTATCCTATGACTTCCACATAGCTGGCAATGGGTTATACACAATGCTGGTGACTACTTTGAAGGTCAGTAAACCTTTGAAACACGTATCTATTTTGTATGAGCTGTAAATAAATAGTTGCCCCTATTAAAGTTCCAACCCTCGTACAAGATGAAAAAGGTCAATAGTGTACATTTTAAAAATGATAGTAGGCAATGGAAAATGTGTACCTGGAGGGTGAACATGTTACATAGTTCTCAGTTCATTGTTACTGTCTAATATTGTTACAGGTTCCTCTCTCCATCCATGGTTTGGAGCAACATAGTTATTCATTTCAGCACTTCTACATAAACCTTTGCTTTTCAGTTATACGACTCATCACTTTGAATAACAAGTAAAGCAGTCATCAACCCAAAGATTGTTTCGAACACCACAATGCATTAGTAGGCATGTTCCTGGTGGAGGTGGTTTGCCGACCTTTGAACTGAATCACCCAGCCACTTGTAGGGGGCCTATAATGTATTGTGGATTCTGAGTCACAGTGCAGTTTGGCTTTTTTCACAAAAACAAATATTGTCAGAGGTGAAAGCAGTGATAAGCAACAGATAAAAGTTGCAGGACTGACTACGGGTCAAAGTTATGACCTTCGAACTTTTAGTATGGCACTTTACCACTGACATGAGCTACCAAGTCACTCATTACATTGAATTGAATGAAAATCTTAAGAAATATCTTAAATTTTATATGCCTCAACAAAGGAACATTCAATGTGGACTCTTCTGTCATATATTTTCTCTATTTTACATTATTTTTAATAGACAGTATGTTATGTCGTTTGCAGCAAACACTGGTGACCAATTTTTTGCTGACGACATCATGAAACAGTCATTTCACTGACTTCCTAAACCTATCCATCCTATTTTCATGGTGATTCTTTACAACCATGACTTTACTTGCCACTGACCTTTAAAATTTTATGGACAGGAGGTTACATCTTTCAGGTGGTGACATCAAACAGCTAATATTTAAGGTTTATTTTCCTAGTTGTTGTTCATAATTTTTTGAACTGTTCATGCATTTCAGAAATTCATCATCCCATGATGTAAAGCTTAAAACTTATGCATAAAGCATCTGTAAAGAGACAATTAAAAAAAAATTACAAAGGAAAATTCAATCAAGAAAATCAGTTATGAGATAGATTTGCTGGTCCTGCATTTACCTTCAGGAGGCAAATAGCCGGCCACGGTGGTCTAGCGGTTCTAGGCGCTCAGTCCGGAGCCGCGCGACTGCTACGGTCACAGGTTCCATCCTGCCTCGGGCATGGATGTGTGTGTTGTCCTTAGGTTAGTTAGGTTTAAGTAGTTCTAAGTTCTAGGGGACTGATGACCATAGATGTTAAGTCCCATAGTGCTCAGAGCCATTTTTGAGGCAAATACATGTAAGTAAAAGTTACATACTACTCAGATTTCAGAGCCAGCAGTTCGTTCTTACCTTCATCATCACTACAGATGGATCCCTCATACCCAGGTCTATGAGTGGCCTGCCCTCCATTTTATCCTTCTCCAATCGCTCCCTGTCTTTTCACTGCATGTTTGCAGATGACACAAGTATTGCAATAAATAGTATGTCGAGTGTAGTTCTAGAAAGATCTGCTAATGATATTTTCATGGATATTAATAAATGGTTTAAAGCCAACTCACTGACATTAAACTTCGAAAAGACTCACTATATGCAATTCAGAACCTGTAAGAGGTTTCCAGCCAGCATATGCATAAAGTATGAAGAAGAGCAGATAGAAGAGGTTGACAGTCTTAAATTCCTGGGAGTACAACTTGATAATAAATTCAGTTGGGAGGAGCACACCACAGAACTGCAGAAATGCCTTAACAAATCTGTATTTGCAGTTCGAGTGTTAGCAGACATAGGCGACATAAAAATGAAAAAAGTGTGCAATATGTATTATTTGTGGAGTAAATTCACGGACATCCTGTAGAAACCTCTTCAAAGAACTGGGTATACTAACTACTCTCAGTATATTTACTCCTTAATGAAATTTGTCCTAAATAATATACCTCTTTTACCAACAAACAGCTCAGCTCATACATACAATACCAGGAACAAAAATGATCTGCACAAGGACTTAAAAGCACTTACTTTAGTTCAAAAAGGGGTCCACTACTCAGGAACACTCATTGTCAATAATTTGCCAGCAAACATAAAAAATTTAGTTACAAATAAAGATCAGTTTAAAAGGAGCCTGAAAGACTTACTAGTGGCCAACTCTTTCTACTCCATTGATGAATTTTTTAATAGAAATAAATGATGTATTGTATACACTCATACTATTAGTATTGTTATTTCAGCTTAAAAATATTGACATGTTCCACATCCACGAGGATCTCCTCAGCACGGATTTATGGAACAAGAAACTAATCTAATCTAAAAAATCTAAGGAGAAAACTGTTAGTTCCAAAAGATATGTAGCTTTTCATTATTAACTTATACAGGGTGAGTCACCTAACGTTACCGCTGGATATATTTCGTGAACCACATCAAATACTGACGAACCGATTCTACAGACCGAACGTGAGGAGAGGGGCTAGTGTAATTGTTTAATACAAACTATACAAAAATGCATGGAAGTATGTTTTTTAACACAAACCTACTTTTTTTTTTAATGGAACCACGTTAGTTTTGTTAGCACATCTGAACATATAAACAAATACGTAATCAGTGCCGTTTGTTGCATTGTAAAATGTTAATTACATCCGGAGATATTGTAACCTAAAGTTGACGCTTGAAACCTCCGACGTTCAGTTGCATGTTGTAACAAACACGGGCCACGGTTGGCCAGCATCATCTGCAGGGACATGTTTATGATGACGACTGTGTTTATGAGTGTGGCTGTAGTGCACTGTTGTGGTTTGGTCTAGCTGTCGCAGTGTCCGCATGTAGCGCTTGCTGCTATTGTTGGTTGGTTGGTTGTTTGAGGTTTAAGGGACCAAACAGCAAGGTCATCAGTCCCTTGTTTCAAATATGCCCTTTCCGCTAATGGGACATCTCAGTAAAGTCAGAACAATAAAACGGAAAAAGGTAAAAACGTAAAAGGGCAGTCATGCTGTCATTGGTAAAAAACAAAATGAGGGAAGTCGGCAAGAGAACGAACCCAACACTATGCTGAAGCAGCATAGGCAAGACCACCTGTGACGTAAAAGGTACAACTGCTAGAATGTAGAAAGTACATATGGGAATAGAAAGACCAACCAAGCCTTAAAAAAAAAAAAAAGGGTAAAAACAGAGTAAAAGGGGAAGAAAAGGGAATTTCGGTCAGAGAGGTGAATTGGGAATCTCCGAACACTGCTTACAGTGGGAGACACCCAAACACTCACCGCCCTGCCCCAACACCAGAGAGAGAATAAAAACCACTTTCCCAGAGGAAACCAAGAACCAGAGAGACCACCCGGGAATCGTCAGCCAACATCAAAGGTAAAGTGTGGGGGAGTCTGTACTTAGCACGCAGAGCCAAAAGAAGGGGGCATTCAACCAAAATGTGGGCTACTGACTGCAAGGCTCCACAACCACATAGTGGGGGTGGCTCATCACGCAAAAGAAAACCATGGGTCAGCCTGGTATGGCCAATGCGGAGACGACACAGTGTGGTCGAGTCCTTTCGGGAGAGGCGAAAGGAAGAACGCCACGGGCCTGGTGTCACCTTAATTGCACGAAGTTTATTAGACAGGGGAGTAGCCTCCCAAGAAGTGGCCCATGACTGTGCGAAGTGGGATTTGATGTGAAGCCGTAAATCCGCTGCAGGAGGGGTTACAGAAAACGGGGGTAAGTAACTGCTCCCCCAGCCAAACGATCAGTGAGCTCATTACCCGTGATACCCACATGGCCAGGGACCCAAAGGAAGTCAATGGAACAAGCAGCACGGTGAATATCAGCGAGATGGTCATGGATGGCAGAGACCAAGGGATGGCGCGAAAAACACCGGTCAATAGCAAGAAGGCCACTCATTGAGTCCGTACATAACAAAACGCGGTTGTGTTGCGACTGTTTAATGAAGGTAAGGGCCTGGGAAATTGCCATCAATTCTGCAGTAAACACCCCACATGTAGGTGGCAGCAGATGACTTTCCGTTCCAACAGAGGACGTGAAGGCATACCCAACATGATCAGCAGATTTAGAGCCATCAGTGTAAAAAACAACAGCATCCCGAAACTCCCATAAAATTTGGCAGAAAAAGGAACGGAACACCACCAGGGGGATGGAATCTTTCGGACCTCGGCGGAGATCCATCCGAATTCGAGGCCGAGGAACTAACCAAGGAGGGGTGGAGGAGAGGGAGCGAGGAAGACAGGACAAAGAAGGAAGCTGAAAATCACGGCAAAGAGATGCAAGGCGCAGCCCAACCGGTAAACCTGCCCGAGGGCGGGAGTCGGGTGGGCGACGTCCATGGTCTGGGAACAGGATAGAATAGGAAGGATGAGTGGGAGAGGAACGGATACTGAGTGTGTAAGACACCAGAAGCTGGGACCGCCAAACAGAAAGAGGGGGGGAGGGGTCCCAGCTTCAATCAGGAGACTATCAACAGGGCTAGTAGGGAAGGCACCGGTGGCCAAACGGATACCACGATGGTGGACTGAATCCAGCACATGCAGTGTGGAAGGAGCAGCTGAACCATAAACTTGACAACCATAGTCCAAGGGAGACAGAACTAGAGCACGATAAAGACGGAGGAGGAGGGAACGGTCCGCACCCCAAGAGGAGTGGGCAAGGAAGCGAAGGACATTGAGTTTACGGAAGCATCCTACCTTCAGAAGTCTGATATGGGGCAGCCAAGTAAGCTTGTTGTCGAAAAGAAGACCCAGGAAACGAAACTGTGACACCACAGGCAATCATTGTGCAGTGAGATAGAGCTCTGGATCAGGGTGGATCTTAGTATGGCGACAGAAGTGGACCACGCGGGATTTTAAAGGAGAGAATTGAAACCCGTGTGAGAGGGTCCATGCAGAGGCACGCCGTATAGCTACCTGGAGCTGCCGTTCTGCAGATGCCATTGAGAAACTAACCCAAATGCAGAAATCATGCACATACAGGGCAGGGGCGACCAAGGGACCGACAGAGGCCACAAGTCCATCGATAGCAATGAGGAAAAGAAGGACACTCAAGACAGAACCCTGTGGGATGCCCGTCTCCTGGGTCTGTGGAGAACTAAAAGCAGTACCAACTCGAACTCTGAATGACCGATGGATCAGGAACTGGCGGATAAAAATCGGGAGTGGACACCGAAGACCCCACTGATGAAGCGTAAGTAAGATGTGATGGCGCCAGGCTGTGTCATAGGCCCTGCGAAGGTCAAAAAATATTGCAACCAAATGGCGGCGCTGGGAAAAAGCCTGCCGGACTGCAGATTCCAAGCGAAGTAAATGATCGATTGGAGACCGTCCCTCTCGAAAGCCACACTGGTAAGGGGATAATAGATCCCGAGATTCGAGGACCCAATTTAGCCGACGGGCGACCATCCGTTCAAGTAACTTACAAACAACATTGATCAAACTAATTGGAGGATAGCTGTCAACAGATAGGGCGTTCTTACCATGCTTAAGGACAGGAACCACAATGTTATCCCTCCACTGAGAAGGGAAGTCACCCTGGAGTCAGATACGGTTAAATACCTGAAGATGATGTTGCCATTGTGGAGCACTGAGATGTTGAAGCAGTTGGTTATGAATGGAATCTGGGCCAGGGGCCATATCATGAGAAGAAGATAGAGCAGAAAGAAATTCCCATTCAGTAAAATGTTCGTTGTAAGATTCTGACTCACAAGGGGTGAAACATAAGGTGGAAGCTTCAGCCCACTGTTTTTGATGAAGGAAAGCAGCTGGATAGGAGGCTGATGCTGATGCCACTGCAAAATGGGTCGCAAGATGTTCTGCAAGAACTAATGGGTCCGTACAAATGCCATCTGGGAGGTGAAGGCCTGGGAGGGTGGACTGCCGATGGCAACCTTGGAGAGAGCGAAGTGTAGCCCATACCCGTGACAGAGGGACAGTAGAACCAAGGGAAGAAAAATCGTTCCCAACATATCCGCTTGCTCTGTTTGATTAAATAACGGGCTTTAGCGCGAAGGCGTTTAAAGGTAGTAAGGCTGCCTATGGATGGGTGCCTCTTAAAGTATTGCAAAGCTCGACGGCGATCACGGATGGCAACGGCAATGGCCGTACTCCACCACGGGACTTGCTGGCGACGAAATGGTCCAGATGAGCAGGGGACAGCAAGGCTAGCAGCACGAACAATCGCGTCAGACACATCACGTAGGACGTCATCAATACAACCCGACAAAGAGGAAGAAAACACGACCTGTGCAGTGTATAGAGGCCAATCGGCGCGTTGGAAAGACCAACGAGGTAACCTGTCCATCGGGGAGCGGGAAGGGAGCATGATAATCAACAGGAAATGGTCACTATCACAAAGGTTGTCATGTGGCGACCAGTGTAATGAAGGGAGGAGAGAGGGAGAAGAAAGAGAAAGATCAATGGCAGAAAAGGTACCATGACCGGCACTGAAATGAGTAGGGGAGCCATCATTAAGAAGGCACAGGTCGTGGTCTGCAATAAATTGGTCTATAAGAAGACCTCGTCTAGATGGAAAGGCACTGCCCCACAAGGGATGATGAGCATTAAAATCCCCAAGGAGGAGGAAGGGAGGAGGAAGTTGCTGAAGAAGGGCAGTTAAGGCAGCAGGTGTAAGAGTCCTGTCAGGAGGGAGATAAAGATTGCAAATTGTGACTGCAGAGTCTAAGTGGACCCTAACAGCAACCGCTTCCAATGTAGTTGGAAGAGGAATCCATGTACTAGCAATGTCTGTACGGACCAACGTACAAACGCCACCAGAAGCCCGCAGGGGTCCGACCCGATTTCGACAGAAAACACAGAACCCACGGAGGGTCGGTGAGTGAGCATCAGTAAAATGAGATTCCTGGAGAATCACACAAGCTGCAGAGTAGGACGAAAGAAGGGATTTCAATTCCGGAAGGTGACGATAGTATCCATTACAATTCCATTGCAGAACCACAAAACGATGATTTAAATGGGGGCTGAACACGCTAAATCCAGTCATACCGCCGGGTCCCCACCTGTCACCGACAAGGAGGGGGCGACATCCATGAACGACAGGTCAGAATCCGGTTGTGGAGTCGGGGAAGGGACCTCCGATGACACCAGAGGCTCTTTGTCCCGGGACTTATGTTTCTTCTTCTTTTCAGGCTGGGATCGAGGAGGGCTGTGTGGCATAAAGGAGCCAGCTGCAGCAAGATCAGGAACAGAAAGAGACCGGGCGACCTGGGGGCCGACAGACCACGGCTCTCGTGGTCGTCGCGCGGCAGCAGACCTTTGGCCTGGAAGGTGCCGGGAAGGAGCATCCCGGGAGAGGCGCCCTTGACCGGCAGACGCCGAAGGAGTGGGACACTTCTCCGGCTGGGGAGGGGGACCAGCGCCCATATGAGAAGGTGTGGGAGCCGCAGGGGAGGGGGGGAGGAGAGGGGTCCGGGATGGGGGTAAGGAAGGGGGAGGAAGGGGTGAAGATGTAACCAAGGCGTAACTAGATGTCATGGACACAGGGTGAAGTCATGCATATTTCTTACAGGCCTCTGTGTAGGTTAAACGATCGAGGGACTTATACTCCTGTATCTTTTGTTCCTTCTTATATACTGGGCAATCTGGTGAACGTGGAAAATGACTACCATGACAATTTACACATACAGGAGGGGGAACACAGGGACTCCCCTCATGGAGTGGACATCCACAGTCACCACAGAGAGGGGCCTGGGAACAGCGGGAAGACATGTGGCCAAAACGCAAGCACTTAAAACACCTCATAGGAGGTGGGATGTATGGCTTCACATCACAGCAATAGACCATAATCTTAACTTTCTCAGGGAGGTTATCCCCTTCAAAGGCGAGGATAAAGGCACCAGTATCAATACGATTGTCTTTAGGACCCTTCTGGACACGCCGAACAAAGTGAACACCCCGCCGTCCGAGATTGTCCCGAAGTTCCTCATCAGTTTGAAGGATGAGATCCCTGTGAAAAATCACACCTTGTACCATATTTAGAGACTGGTGGGGGGTAATGGACACAGGAATTGTGCCAAGATGGGTACAGGCACGAAGGGCCGCAGATTGGGCAGCTGAAGCAGTTTTTATCAGCAACGAACCCGACCTCATCTTGCTCAGGGAGTCCACTTCGCCAAACTTGTCTTCAATGTGTTCCACAAAGAATAAAGGTTTTATATTGGTGAAAGTATCGCCATCAGTCCTGGTGCAAACTAGATAACGGGGGAAAGGTTTTGCCCCTAGCCAACGGGCCTGACCCTCTTCCCAGGGGGTAGCCATGGAAGGGAAGGCCGAAGGGGCAAGAGAAGCAGCACTTGAGGAATCAGTTCCACGCAGAGAGACAGCCGCAGAAGAACGGCCAGAGTTCTGGACCCGTATGCGTTTCATTTGCGTAGCGTCCGCCCTGATACCACCCACTCCAATCAGGGGCTCTCCTCACGGGCGCCACCCAGCCACAGCAAGGGCCGTCTGGCACGGCGGCCATTGCCGGGAGTTCCGATGCTCCAGGATGACGAGCAACCACTCCAAGGCATGCATGAGGTGGTCACAGCTCACGTATCAGAAGTGTGATCCCTGTGTGTTCAGGGGGCTCAACCAAAAGGTTACATAGCGACCCCACCACACGGCTACCGTGCTGGCTATGCACCCTAGTATCAGACAACGACGTGAAAGAAAAGGTGGAATGTACCAGGAGGGCGCACGTCGGAGACACTAGGTAAGGTGCTCTTCCCCAAATGGCTCACACTACGGAGGAGAAATTTGGAATGGAGGTCAAACGCCAGAGGGGGACCAAGGAATGCCAAAAGGAGGAGATGATTATGCAACAAAGCCGAATTGGAAAACCAACAGAACCAAGAGGATAGCGGGGGCCAACATAAGCAAGGACACCAAGAGAGGGAGAGGAGAGGGCGAGGGGAAAGGAGCAAGGAGGGGAAGGGAAAGGAAATGCTGCCCTGGAGAGAAAGAAGGCTGCAATGGCTTGGGGCCCCGTGCTCGCCACGCACGTATCCACAAAAGAGTTGTGGACGCCCTGGGGGGGCTGCTATTGTTATTCTGCATTCGTCTCCGCACGCAGACCAACTGAAGTACACCGTGTTACCAGACGTATGTGATAGTGTAGTGTTGTAGGAACTGTGACCATGGTGTATTCGAACTCTGAAAAGACGGAGATGATACTCATCTATGGCGAGTGTCGACGAAATGCAGCTGAAGCCTGCAGGGTGTATGCAGAACGGTACCCGGACAGAGAGCACATTGCGCATTGCACATTGCAAAACATCTATCGCCAACTGTATGCAACAGGTATGGTTGTAGCATGCAAACGGGTCCGTAACAGGCCCGTCACAGGAGAAGCGGGTGCAGTTGGTGTGTTAGCTGCTGTTGCCATGAACCCACACATGAGTACACAGGATATTGTGAGAGCCGGTGGACTGAGTCAAAGTAGTGTCGTGCGCATACTGCATCGTCACCGCTTTCACCCATTTCATGTGTCGCTACATCAGCAATTACATGGTGATGACTTTAATCATCGAGTGCAATTCTGTCAATGGGCATTAACAGAGAATGTGTTGCAGTTCTACCTGTTTACCGATGAAGCGGGTTTCACAAACCACGGGGCAGTGAATCTACGGAATTACTGGTCCGTGGACAATCCTCGCTGGCTCAGACAGGTAGAGCGACAGTGACCGTGGATTGTAAATGTATGGTGTGGAATCACTGGCGACCATCTCATTGGTCCTCACTTCATTGCAGGGGCCCAAACAGCTGCAACATACGTCGCGTTTCTACAGAGTGATCTGCCAACGTTGCTCAAAAATGTCCCACTGGAAACACGTCGACGTATGTGGTATCAGCATGATAGTGCACCTGCACATTCCACAATTAACACTAAGCTTACCCTTGACAGGATGTTCGATGGGCGTTTCATAGGACGTGGAGGACCCATAAATTGGCCAGCCCGTTCTCCTGATCTTACACCTCTGGACTTCTTTCTGTGGGGTACGTTAAAGTAGAATGTGTACCGTGATGTGCCTACAACCCCAGAGGATATGAAACAACGTACTGTGGCAGCCTGCAGCAACATTACACCAGATGTACTGTGGCGTGTACGACATTCATTACGCCAGAGATTGCAATTGTGTGCAGCAAATGATGGTCACCACATTGAACATCTATTGGCCTGACATGTCGGGACACACTCTATTCCACTCCGTAATTGAAAACGGAAACCACGTGTGTACGTGTACCTCACCCCTCATGGTAATGTACATGCGCGTCAGTGAAAAAGACCAATAAAAAGGTGTTAGCATGTGGACGTAATGTGCTGTTCCAGTCTCTTCTACACCTAAGGTCCATCACCGCTCCCTTTGGATCCCTACGTAATTCGGTGCTCTCCGATACACACGATCGAACAGCGGAGGAGTGGTACTCAAGCGTCAACTTTAGGTTACAATATCTCCGGATGTAATTAACATTTTACAATGCAACAAACGACACTGATTACTTATTTGTTTATATGTTCAGATGTGCTAACAAAACTAACGGGGTTTCATTTAAAAAAACGTAGGTTTGTGTTAAAAAACATACTTCCGTGCATTTTTTTATGGTTTGTATTAACCAATTACACTAGCCCCTCTCCTCAAGTTCGGTCTGTGGAATCGATTCGTCAGTGTTTGATGTGGTTTATGAAATATATCCAGTGGTAATGTTAGGTGACTCACCCTGTATATGTCTACTGGCAGTGCTAAATATTTTACCTCCTGGAGGCAAGAATTGGCCATCAGATTTGTCTCAATTTATTGGACATTCAGTGGCAGTGATGATGCATTTTAAAACAGTATGGATACATACTCGTTTCTTGAACCTCAAAAACAGTGTCAACAAAAAATGCATACAGAATTTGATGTGTCATGGAGAATTTATTTTCCTACCTACGTAGTTACATTTCTGGGAAAAAGTAGTATTATGTTTCTTTCACAGATGGCAGTAGACATGTCAATCTAGCTGAGAAATCCAGTTGGTGGTAGGAGACTAATGTCAACATAGTGGACATACATTTGAGCATTGAACTGCAGAAGCCTGTTGTTATAAGTGGTACTGAGAGTTTGAGAATATTGCTGCAGTTCAGAGACAGCAGAGACATGAATATGGGATTCATTCACCAACAAGGTTAACAACTACACAGCTATCATACAAATTCAAGGTCAATGGAACAGTGTGTGATGTGCCATCAAAGTGACCTCAAATGGCTCCAATGATAAATCCTCAAATGTGATGCTGGAACTGTTACAGCATTCATCACAAACATTTTCAAGGCAAGGTTCACATGAGATTGGTCTAACTGCTAGTATGGTGCAACACATTCTGCAGAGAAGCAGGCTGATGCATCAGCTAAATGATAACAACAAAAATCACAGTGTAGAATTTTGTGGATGGGTTCAGAGAATGGTGAATATGAACCAGGATCTACAGACAGCACAATGCAAACTTAATGGCACTATCAATTGGGTAATGGTGCACACTGGGTGCAAGACCATCTTGACAGTGCTGTTGAAAAGTCTGTGAAAATGCCTGGTGTGATTATGAGGTGCAGTTTGACTCCTAGAGGACTCGCTGGGCCTTTCCACTTGACTGTACTGCAACAGCAGAAAACTTCATGATAATGCTAGCTGATTATATTCTCTTTTCCATTCATGCAATGAAAAGTATTTAGCAGCAAGATGGACCTCATCCCAATAATATAGGGATGTACAAGTGTATCTTGATCAATAGGTACAAGGCTAGTAGATAGTACATATGGGATCAATCAAGTTTCCTGCACATTCACCAGACCTGAAACCACTCAGTTTTGTATAACAAGAGACAGTGAAAGAGAACATGTACCACCACACACACTACACAATCTGGACCCACTTTGCGAAGAGATTTCAGTGATGTATGCAGAAATCCAGTGAGACATTTTGTTGTAAAGTAAGGAATCTCTCTCGATTCATACTCCGAAATGCAATAATGATTAAAGTCAAAATATGAACATTACCTGTATCCACAACTTGGAAAACTTAGTTTTACCAGAAGCTATGAAAATAATTTTTTACGACAACTTTCAAAAGCATTTACTGTTTTTGATGCACTTTGTATCAACCTTGGCTAACACAATAACAGGGCAACTTACCTATGCAATCACTCAAAGAGCATTTCAACAAAAAATACATTACACTGTTTATTTAAACTCTTAATTCTTGTGTGAAAGTGTATAAAAGAAACGAAGTGTTATTCTGAAAAAGAGCCCCACTCCTTAAACTTGTTTCACTGCTCTGAATAGATATACTATGAATTACAAAACACACTCTTACCTCCAGGTCATGATTAGGAATCACCCAGCCAGCAGCTACAAAAGCATTGGGATCCACACAGAATTCTTGCTTTCCTTTCTTTGGCAGACTTTTTGTAAGTTGTGTGCACAGCCCATCAGCATCTTGCTCATAATGCTGGAACAACCACCCTAACTCATCAGTTGTTTTGTTCTATTGTAAGTTACTGAAGTGGCATGCACTGTAGTGAAAAAACAACAACAAAATATACAAGAGCACTAAACACCCAAAATATGAGTAAAATGAAGCAAAAGCTATAAACAGGCATTACATTTTTATCCACACTGTCAGTGGCTATCAACTGATAAACTGAATCATAATTTGTTTTAAAAAGCATCTAATGTTGTTTCACATAGACATAGACAGAATAGCAGTATATTTAAGGTTTTCATGACATCATTTGTTACCCCTCCAAATGCTGGTGAAGCCTTGCAAGATACTATCATAAATGTATGTTATTCTGGTAATCTTTTAATATATTCACAGGATGACAAACCCCCAACATGAACACAATAAACTGCACTCCAATGGATAATTCTAAAATTTTCAGTGCCATTTTCATGAAAAACTGACAAATATTCATATTATATAACGATCAATTAATTATTTTAAAATTATTTCTTTCATGGTCCACGCTGAATAACAAAAGACAATCTCCACGTTCTTTGTTTCTATATTTCTTCCTGTTTTTCAGATTAGCAGGAGAAGTGAATATTTTTATTCTTACACTCTAAATACCTGCAATATTTTTCAATGTGAGCTGCACTGGTTTTATGAAATAAAGGGGTTACTAAATTGCAGCAATTCCGATAAATGATACTAAGCTTCAATGACTTCCACCACCACCACCATTTTCACAGATTGTGAAACAAACTGATAGAAATGTGATCCTAGGGTTATCTCAGTGTGACTAGTTAATGGTGTTCTTCCAGGTGTTCCATCGAGTTGTTTCCATTTAATAGGAACCGCTTGATAGAACACCTGGAAACAAACACATGAACTTTCAAAAACATTACAGTGCCCACTACATAGACAGGCAGAAAGTGAATACAATCAACATTTTGTCCTCTCTGCCTATAAATAGGGTGCAATGTTTGATGTGATCACAGTTAACAATACACTGAAAGTGTTGAGGAAGATACTGCGCAAAGGTTTTAATCATGTGATAGTGTGTCATTGAATGTTTAATACTCTTAACACTTTTTTTACTGAGCTACTAAACAAATGCTATTTTTAAATGCAATGTTTTACTTTTCTTAATGCTATTTAAGGCTTCTTGGACAGGCAAGGACTCTTGTTGAAGCATTTTCTAAAAAATAGGGAAATATATAGCAATATATGTGGGCCAAGACTTCTAGCACAATGTTGTATTCCCTTTCACCCCCAAAGAAACACCCCATACTAGTATCAAAACTGCAAATTTTACCATTATAGTGCTGTATCTAAAACCTCTTGAATAACACTAAGGAAAGGGTTGGGGACAGGGTCCCATTTATAATAAACACAGCTGATTCAGTGTTTTTATAGCTGAAACAGCTAGTACTAACTACATAGTAAAGTACTCACACAGTATCATGAAAATGACGTTTCATGGGATGCAAAAATCTAGATTAGTGGGAACTTCACAGGTGAAAAAATTTCAGAACGAGTAAGAGTAGGATTCAAATCCTAGTCCTAATAACTATAGTTCCATTTTTTACTGATGTAGAACCCTATTTGATGCAAAATACTGGTAATAAATCAGTATTCTGTGTTTAAGACAATATGGCTTCTAATGTTATTCTTATTATTTCTCCTTTTTAACACTATTATTATTAAAATCAAATTATAATGAAAACATTTAGGCAAAACAGAATCAGATGGAATACTGATCCTTTTCATTTGACTTCTCCAACTTTCATAAACCAAATACTTTTAACAACAAAATGGAACAGACCTGTCACATTCATTACCTTCTCACAGTTTTTTTTCAGACTGCTCACATGTTATTTTGTTTTAGGTGAGCTGTCTTTTGATGAGAGCTTGTTTCCATATTTTGATAATTATTACGTATAAAATATATGATCATTTATGTACAACTGTTGATGTCCTTGTTGAGACTAGACTGGAGAATTCAGTTGTAAAAACAAATTCAGTTTGCACAACAGTAATATTTTAGCACACATCCCACTGTTAACAATTTTATTTTTCCTAGTTAGTAATATAATAAGATACCAAGAATTTGAGAAATACCTGTAGCTACATATTAATTTATATCGACAAGATCTAAGGTTTCAAAATCTTAAATTGTGGGTCAATGGAGTCTGTAGTTGTAGTTGCTGTATAATTACTTACGTTCTTTCAAACCCATCTTTGCAGCTACTTTTAAGTCAGTGGCCATGACACAGTTGTGGTAACAATGATTACCAAAATACAAAGAACAACTAACACAAGCAGAAAGATATGTATGTTCAATAAAGTAGATAAAAAAAAATCAGTTGTGTCATATCTCAGCATGAGTCAGGAGCATGTAGAGGAACTCTCGCTCAAGTTTAAAAGAATAGCTGACCATGCAATGAACAGATATGTACTCAATAGAACAGTTCATAATGGGAGAGAACCTCCATAGTATACAGTCACTGTACAGAAACTTCTAAAGAAACAAAGATTACTGCACAACAGGTGTAAAATGAAAGTGTAGGATATAGATCGTGAGATGCTGAATGAAATATGTTTGGCTGCCAGGAGATCAATGCATGATGCCTTTAATGACTATCGTAGCAGAATAGTGTCAAGTGATCTTTCGCAGAACCCAGAGAAATTCTGGTCATATGTAAAAACTGTTAGTGGCACCAAAGTTAGTCCCTAGTGAGTGAGACACGAATTGAAATTGAAAATAGCAAAGGAAAAGCTGATATGTTTAACTCTGTTTTAAAATGTTCCTCTACAAAGGAAATCCCAGGGGAACTGCCCCAATTTAATCCTCGTACCATTGAAAAGACGAATGAAATAAGTGTTAGTGCCAGAGGTGCTGAGAAAAAGCTGAAAATCTCTAAAACTGAAGAAAAGCAGCAGGCCCCGACTGAATCCCTGTCAGATTCTATACTGAATTTGCGGATCAGTTAGCACCTCTTCTAACTATAATCTATCACAGATCTCTCTAGCAAAGTCCATGCCCTGTTCTGGGAAAAACCCGCAGGTCACACCTGTCTACAAGAAGCGTATCAGAAGTGATCCACAAAACTACCATCCAATATCCTTGTTTTCGATTTGATGTAGAATGCTAGAACATATTCTGAGCTCAGACATAATGTATCATGGACAGAATGACCACCTCAATGCCAACCAGCATGGATTTCTAAAACGTTGATCACGTGAAACCCAAATCACACTTTTCTCACATGACATAGTGAAAGCAACCAGGTATAGCAGTGTTTTTTGATTTTCAGAAAACATTTGATTCAGTGCCCCACAACTACAATTACTGTCAAAAATATGACCATTTAGGATATCAAGTGAACTCTGTGACTGGAGTGAGGACATTTTTGGTAGGGAGAACACAGCATATTACCTAGAATGGAGAGTCATCATCAGATGTAGAAGTAACTTCGAGTGTGACCCAGGGAAGTGTGTTGGGACCTTGCTGTTCATGATGTATGTAATGACCTTGCAGACAATATTAATGATAAAATCATGCTTTATGCAGATGATGCAGTTATCTACAAATCTACAATAAAGTACTACCTGAGAGAAGCTGCATACATATTCAGTCAGATCTTGATAAGATTTTAACATGGTGCAAAGATTGGCAACTTGCTCTAAAGGTTCACAAATGTAAAATTTTGCACTACACTAAAACAAAAAAAACATAGTCTCCTACAAATATAATATCAATGAGTCACTGTTGGAATTGGCCAACTCATACAAATACCTGGATGTACATGAAATGGAATGATCTCATAGGTTCAGTCATGGGTAAAGCAGCTGGTAGACTTTGGTTTGGTGGTAGAATACTGGAGAAGTACAGTCAGTCTACAAAGGAGACTGCTCACAAATCACTTATGCAATCCATTCTAGAATATTGCTCAAGTGTATTGGACTTGACCAAACAGGAATAACAGTGGATATTGAACATATACAGAGAAGAACAGCACAAATGGTCACAGGTTTGTTTGACCTGTGGGAGAGTGTCTCATAAATACTGAAGAAACTGAATTGGCAGTCTTGAAGACAGACAAACTATCCCCAGAAAGTCTATTAAATAAGTTTCAAGAAATGGCTTTAAATGATTA
The DNA here is from genome assembly GCF_023864275.1 of Schistocerca cancellata. Taxonomy (NCBI): domain Eukaryota; kingdom Metazoa; phylum Arthropoda; class Insecta; order Orthoptera; family Acrididae; genus Schistocerca; species Schistocerca cancellata. The sequence continues at coordinate 49,526,923 of NC_064633.1, read as the reverse complement.
CTCTAGGGATATAGTACAACCCCTATGCATCACTCATATAGGGATCGCGAGGATAAGATTAGAACAATCCTAAATCCTAATAGAATAATCCTAACCCTAATAACTGGTACAATGGGATGTCCCCTCTGCCATGCACCTCACGGTGGTTTGCACAGTATACTCTCTTAAATGTCTATCTCTCTTTTATGATAATCAAAATATAAAGACTCCAATTTTTCCTGTATCGTCTGAACAAGACACAGCCAGTGCAAAAGCATCACGTACGCAAAGATGCGAGCTGGTGCCAGTGCCGTAGACTTGCCACTTGCACGAGTTCACCAGCACCATGGGCAGCGCTGACGATGAAGATATCAACTTCGCCTCGGCCAATTTCTGGCCGAGTACAATCCGCCAATGACCGGATGACAACAGACAGAAGTCTACCCGGAAGATAGAAGAGCAGCTCTCGTCCACTTAGTTGTAGATCATCGTCCAGGACTGACTTAGACGGAGAACGTCTTTTAGTGAACTCTTAGAAGTGAACAAATAGCTGTCAAACTGCATTTGCTATGTACTAAGAAGTTCACCTATGATTATATGCACTTAGCCACTGAGGGTGTTTTTGTGTTATATTACATGCAGTGTTGCAGACTTCCTTATTCAACAAGTCACGAAGGTAAGTAAACCTTTAACTCATTTATGTGACTTTGTTCCTAATTTGTTGAAGTGTTTTAGAACCTTCTTTCTCCTATCCTGTTACCTGATCCTGGGGCATAGTTGTGTAATAGTGGCAGAGAGAAATTGTCTTAGCGGTGTACTGCACCAGAAGCCGTTTCACAAACTCACAAACTCTGCCTATCATGACAACAGTGGCAACTTGGCCTCCACAGCAGTAGTGACGAGGTCTTTACAAAACTGGTGATGAGAATTTACAAAAATTTTCTTTTAAAAAATTAATACTAAATCTTCACAACAGACAGAAGCTGCATGCTGCACCAGGACTCTAGCATCAATCTGAACCTTTCACTCTTAATCAAAGACAAAATGTCCTCAGCCAAAAACATCCTTGTGAACATTACATAGAAGCTGTTCCCACAAATGCAAAGCAGCATAGGATGTTATCAACCAAGAAAATTTCCAAATCCGCACACAAGATGCAGTGCTGGATCCAGATGAAGTAAATGATTACTTCCTAACCTCAGTGAGTAACCTGAAAAACAAAGTGAAGCATAACGGCATATTTGCATTACATCACCTTGGTGCAGTGTCACACAGGAGGTATGTCTTCCACTGTCACACTTATAAAAGCTTTGTCAATATTGAACTAAAGCTGTGGGTAAAGTGCGGACTGTTATTGGTTCTTAAATTATGTAATGGAATAAATAATGTATCTTCTCTATATACCTATTTCTTTCATTTTTAATGTGTTTTTTGAATCTGGAGTTTTCCCTGAAGCATGCAAAACTGCTAAAGTGATATCAGTTTTTACAAATGGAGATAAGTGTCTACCCCAAGCCTACTGGCCAATTTCTACTGCCTCAGTTTTCTCAAAAATTTTTTACTCTCTAATGTACAACCAGCTAAATAATTATTCCGAAATGCATAATCTCCTCTCCAGCAGACAGATGGATTGAAACGTAGTAAAAATACCACTACTGCTGTCACTGAAGGTTTTAACCAGGTGTTCACTGCATTTGAAAATTAGACTCTGGTATCAGTTATATTTTGTGATCTCAGCAAAACCTTTGACTGTGTAACATTTAACATCCTACTTGCAAAATTGGAATTTTATGGCATACGTAACCTATATTTAGCCATTATCAAATCATATCTATACATCAGTAGGCAGTCTGTCTCAGTAAAAACATATACTCCTTACTGAAGAGAGTTCAGACAGACAAGTGTCCTAGATCTTCTTCTGTTCATCGTTGTAATCAATGATTTACCTCACCATGTAGGAGCAAATTCAGTAATGTGTTATGCAAAGGACATGGCACTGCTCTGAACACTCCACGACACCATACAATTCCGTCAGGCAACACAGGAAAAATTAGAACCAGCAATGATGCGGTTTTCTTCTAATGAACCCCTTTGTAATCCTGATAAAATACAGGAACTAGTTATACAGTTAACTACAACTGTGGACAATAAATCAGTAAAATTTTTAAGCTTTCACATTGATTCCAAATTAAATTGGGAGGAACACATTAGCTATGTTTGCAAGATAATACCATCAGTGTGTTATCTCGCATGAAAACTGACATGCAGTCACTAATGAACACCTGTAGGTGACATATTTTGGCCTATTTCAATCACAAATTTCCTGCGGCATTCTGGCATGTGGGCATGCTGCTATGTCTGTGAAATTCTGGGGAAAAAGTATGAATGCAAAATAATGAGCAAACTTAGACGTCAGAAACACTGTTTCCCATCTTTATCAAGTTCAAGATATTGTCTGTTGTTAACCTACATATCTACAAAACAATGTTTCATGTCAAAAGGAACTATAATTAGTTTGACACCAGACTAAACACACACCCTCACAATACTAGAGGCAAAATGGACTAAGATATATTGAGATTGCCACAAAGGCTACAACTCACAGAAAATAACATGTTTGAAACTTTTTAATAAACTTCAAATACCTGTTCGGTCATTGCCCTATAATATTTTTAAGGGATTTAAACCAGTTACTCAAATATACACTTTACAAAACAACAAAACTATTTGAAATAAACATTATTGACATTAGTTTTTAACAATATTACTAAAAAAACGTGTAATAACTTCACTATACAAATTATTGTATTTCTAATGTCCAAACCTATGCCATTGTTAAGTGGCCAATGATAAATAAATGTATCTCACAGCTGACTTGTAGCTTCACTATTTCAGATCTTGTCAAGAGGCAGTGAATCGGAAACGTTCTTTAGCTTTCATTCGCAGCATGTGAAATTTTCGTAGTTTTATTCAGCACCAATATAAAGAATGAGGTTATCTCTTTGTTGGAATTGCCCAGAATTCATAAGATTATTACTTATGCATAGATGTCATTGCTAACTACACTGATCTATCCCTGTAAGTGAACATTACATCTCAAGCTGTGAAGTTTGTTTCTTCAAAATGTGTGTGTGGTATATATATATATTTTTTTTCTAAATCTGCACAAAATGATGATGATGAAGAAGAAGATGTGACTAAGTACCCTGCCTTTTATAAGCTACATTATCTACTGCAAAAACACTACACATAAAACTTGTTAAATGTACGCCTGCTCACCTCTACGAGTTTAGCAAGATTTTCAAAGAATTCTTCATCATCAATTGTCAGCTGATGATCCTTGTACTTCACACGATAGTGCTCAACTTTACCCTGGTAGCAGACACACAATGTATAGTCTCCAGGGAAGTTGGTAGATTCGCGTACCAAAAAGAGTCCATCAGCTTTTGGTGAAAGGAGGGCTTCTGCTTCATCTCGTGATATTTTGCCATGAAACCATCTGCAAGAAAAAAATTAAATAAAATTATTTAGCTTAACAGAACTCCAGATAACAAGAAACAGAAGAAAAAATGGGAGCCTAGGCTACAGTCACCTAAGGAGTATACAATGTCACAGCGTAATTGTTCATCATCCTTCCAGTACATATGCGACTCGCCGCACACACGTGCACATGTACATGTGTACACCTTGCCACCTCCACACACACACACACACACACACACACACACACACACACACACACACACACACACACACGCCCAGGCCCACGCCCACACACATACAAACATAAAGCAATGGGGGACGGAGTGAGGCGGGAGCCATAGAGGGGGCGGGAACAGGAAAGGGGGAGAGGGGAAGGAGGTTGAGGGAGATATGAGGACGAATTTCACACTTTATCAATTTTTGTATCTGGGGACCATGAAAATTACGAAATGGGAAAAATAAGGGGTAATATGCAAATAACAAAATAATCCTTAATGCTGCTCCAGGACAGTAAATTGCAGGAAAAGAAGGGAGGAAATGCTTGACTACCACAATTATCCCCTCCACCTCCTCTCCTACTTCTAATATCTGCACTGACAGCACATGGTGTTCTTGTTCTCTCTCTTTTATCTATGCAATAACTTTCCTTTATTCCTGAAATGTGAACTGTGGTATCAATAGCAACGATGCCACGGGGAAAATACAAGTTCTAAAATTGGCACTACGACAGACACCAATGACAGCGCACTCTAGCCGGTGTGGGAGAGATCTACAAGATCCACTCCCGATTCTGCCCTTTTGATTAAGAGCAGATGGCCGGGACACTTCGCTTCAGCTTTGCTCTACATATGATGGGTCTCAGCATCGCACCTCATTGCAAGTTATGTAACCATGCATTAACTTGTTTTTTGCACCAGTAAACCACTTTTAATTACGTGCAGTACCAAAGTATTTTTCCTGCTCCTGCTCGTACCCACACGCCGCCTTGCAGGTGGGATACAAAAGTTGGCGACAAGGTTCCCCCTTTCATTTCCTTTTTTGCTCGATACTGCTTCAGCATTTTTGTGATATCCTAGTGTGACCATGTGGCTGAATGACTGTCTTTAAATGTTCGCACCATTCGCTATAAGAATTTCATCTGTGTAAACCACGGCTTCACCACACGAACAGGCTTCGCTGTCCGATCTTGTACGTTTTCAGGCTTAGCAAATGACGCAAATGCTTGCTGCCATAAATGGACTGCTCGCACTACAAACTGCAGCTACCTCGGCACCTCTGACGCCACCGCCTGTACCGACGCCGTCGCCGACGGCACCGCCATTTCATTCCTTCAATTCTGACGTTGAACATTGGCCAGAATACATCGCCCAGCTTGAGGCACACTTTGCAGCTTACGACATACCAGGTACAAAGCGGCTTGCCTTTTACATTGCCAACTCGGGTGTTGTGTTATACTGTGTGCTCGTCAAGTTGTTTCCCACTACCTGTCCAGAAACTAAAACTTACGACGAAGTGATTGACGCTTTTAACTCCCACTTCCATGACAGTGTAAATGTGGTGGCTGCATGCTACAAATTCTTTCGCCTCCGGCATGGCCCTATTCAATCTAATAAATCTTGGTTAGCGGACCTTCAGGGACTAACTACTGATTGTGACTTTAATTGCTCGTGTGGACACTCTTATGCGGATATAATGATTTGAGACGCTATTGCGCAGCATGTGGCGGATCACCACATCCGCAAACAAATCCTCAGATTTAAAAACCCGTCTTTGCAGGAAGTAGTGAACTTGCTAGACAGACAAGATACATTAGATATGGCTACTTCCGCGTTCACCGTGACCCCGGGTGTGTGTACTGTTTGCGCGGCGCATCACGTTCCCTCTCGTCGCACACATGTAAATAAAGTTCACGCCCGGCACCCACTACGAAACTGAAATCATGTCCGAACTGCTTTCGTGCCCACCCATGGGACAGTTGCCCATCCCGTCATGCACAGTGGTATTTTTGTAATAAGAAAGGACATGTGCAAGCTGTATGTAGTAAGAGAAACTCTAATTCACCACTTTTCTCCCGTTCGCGTGATACGTATGGGTGTCATCTCAACGGCAACCGTCATGATCAGGATTCACATCAGCCTGTGGACGTTAATGCCATTTATTCAAAGCCTTCTGCTTCACGTGCTTTGACAGCTCATCGTGTGAATCGAGTTTTTCCAGACACTTCCTCTCACATTCAGGAATCTTTTTGTTACTTTGCACATTTGTGGACGTTCTGTTCGCATGCAGCTGGACACTGGTGTGTCAGTTTCCTTACTGAACAAATCTACGTATGACTTGCTTGGTTCGCCCCCGCTTCGTCGTTCGCATTCCACGCTGCCTGCATTTACTGGACAGGAAATCTCAGTGCTCGATGTGTGTAGTTTGTGAGCCACGTATGGTGCGATGACCCGTACAGTACCTTTCCATGTGCTCCGCTCTAGTGACGCTACGAACAATTTTGGCATGGACGCATTTGAACTTTTTGGCCTCGCAATTCAGGACAATGCACTTTGCATCAACACTAGTGACCATGCAGACAGTGTTGCCGCACTATGCAATGATTTTGCTGAATTCTTTTCTGATGGCTTTGGTTGCGCCACAGACTTTGCAGCACATGTTTTAGTTAAAGACAAAGCCATGCCTATTTTCCGGCATGCATGCCCGGTACCACAAGCACTGCATGACGCCGTAGCTGCTGAACTTAAGCATTTGCAAGACATTGGTGTCATTGAACCTGTTTCTGCTTCACCTATAGTGTGTGTGAAAAAACCAAACAGCCGTCTCCATATTTGTGCTGCCTTTAAGTCTACAGCAAATCCCAAGACAGTGGTAGCTACGTTTCCGTTACCATGTCCTGAAGACATTTTTGATAAACTTGGTGCGGGAAAATTCTTTTCCACGACTGATGTATGGGAGGCATACTTTCAGAATATGCTCGACGAACAGTCGCAGTACTATTTTATGATCAACACCCACCTTGCACTGTTCAAGTTTCGCCGCCTTCCATTCGGTTGTGCGTTGGCTCCTGCTATTTTTCAGTCGTACTTGCAGCAGTTGTGTGCCACTGTCCCTGGTTGTTCCAACTATCTGGACAATATAGTCGTGTCAGGTCGCACCCCTGATGAACATTTGCAGAATTTGCGTGCCTTATTTACTGTACTTTTGCAGGCCAGGACTAAAGTGTAATAGAGACAAGTACAAATTTTTTCAAACTGAAATTCAGTATTTAGGACATATGATTAATGTACAGGGTATCCACCCCTCGCTGTCACATCTCGGAGTGATTAAAGACTTGCCAGCACCCAGGAACTTGAAAGAACTTCAGTCTATGATGGGCAAAATCACTTATTATATTCAGTTTATACCAAATGCAGTGCAGATTGCAGTGCCTTCGCATCGCCTTCGGCGTAAGGACATTACTTTTCTTTGGTCTTCGGAATGTGACACTGCTTTCCACAAGCTCAGATCTGCTTTGTTGAGTGATCACTGTTCGATTCCTTTCAATCCCTCCAAACCAGTTGTTTTGGCTGTCGATGCATCTTCTCACAGCATCGGAGCGGTTCTCTCGCACCGCATTAATTCTGTCGATCGCCCGATCGCTTTTGCATCTAAATTGCTCAATTCTGCCCAGCAAAACTATTCTCAAATCGAGAAAGAAGCTTTAGATATTGTCTACGGAGTGAAAAAGTTTCATGACTTTTTGTACAGTCGCAAGTTCTATTTGGTCACCGATCAAAAGCCTTTGATGTCGTCGTTCCACACGTCAAAGCCAGTTCCGGCCCGTATTGCACAAAAGTTGCAACGTTGGTCTTTGTTTTTGTCTAACTACAATTATGAAATCTTGTTTCAGTCTACGACCCAGCATGGCAATGCTGATGCTTTGTCTCGTCTGCCTGATGAAGTGTTTGAGTCTTCCGAACTGTCATGCATATTTACAAGATAAGGAATTAGCTGATGGTCTTCCACTGGATTTTTGTCGCATTGCTTCTGCGACAGCCGCCGATGCTTCTTTGCAGACTCTTTTGCAGTATATTCAAACACAATGGCCTCCATCTGCTACGCAGATTCGAAATCTACATGTTTGACGTTACTTTGCGCAATGTCACAACTTGTCTGTACACCACGGTGTTATCTTGTTACGAACTGACAATGATCAGACTCGTGTGGCTGTACCTCATTCGTTGCAGTCGGAAATCCTCCGATTGCTGCACTCTGGTCATTGGGGTATAGTGCGGACAAAGAAATTAGCGCGTTGTCACTGTGTTTGGTTCGGCGTTGATAAACAAATTGAGAATCTGCTTGCTAACTGTCGCTCTTGCGCAGAGCATCACTCTGCTCCCTGCCAGCACTTCTTTACATGGCCGACTCCTACTGCGCCTTGGCAGCGTGTTCATATTGATTTTGCGGGTCCTTTCTGGGACACCCGCAAGTTGATAGTTATTGATGCGTACAGCAACTTCCCTTTTGTTGTCCCTATGTCTTCTACTACACCTACAAGAACTGATCGGGCTTTGACGTCTATTTTTTGCATTGAGAGCCTTCCTGAAGTTATTGTCTCCGACAATGGCCCCAAATTCATGTCCTCAAGAGTTTGAAGCATTCTGTGCTGCTAATGGCATTCGCCATCTGACCTCAGCCCCGTTCCACCCCCAGTCGAACGGTGAGGCTGAACACTTTGTGCGTATATTTAAGTCGCAGATGAGCAAATTGCGCACCACGCACTCTTGCCAGTGAGCGCTCTGGACTTGCCTTGCTTTACATCGCTCTCAGTCGCATGGCACCCGTTCCCCAGCGGAATTGCTACATGGCTGCGTCCATAAGTCACTCCTGCAACTATTGCAACCGTCGCCACGCACTCCCGCTGCTTCGCATCGTTCTGGCTTGGCGCCACATGATTTGGTGTTGTATCACATTTTCTCTCACAGGCAGCGATCGGAGCAGGGGCGTATTCTTCGCCAGCTTGACAGTGCCTTATTTCTCATTTCTGGTCCCTCAGGCACTGTCAAGCGACAATGGAACCAGATCCGTTTGTGAAGTCCTCGGTTTTCTGCCGCTGGTTGTTTTCCGGCAAAATTGGAGGCTTCGCGGCTTCTGCTGCCTCAGCCCACAGCTCCACCAACGGCGCCTCCGCTGCTCACGCCTCCACGGGTGCACCTGCCGTCATCGCCGCTGCCGGTCCAGTCACCTGCACCGGACGGGCGCCTCTTGCCGCCACCACGGCCCCACCTTTGGCCGTCGTCATCACAACCAATGGATGCTGAGGCTGTCGTCATGCCGCCATAATTGCCCGTGGAGGTCGCTTCCCCGCCTCCTCATCTGAGCTTACCCAGTGGCGGTGTGCAGCCTGGGCAGGTTTTCCATGGGGCATTTTTCTCACCCCCTCGCAAGCAATTCGTGGTTGCAGGTGGACAGCGTGCCCCGGCAGTTCTGCTGTCCGCCCCCTCAGTTCTGCCGTCTGCCCCCTCAGCTGTGCCGCCCCTGGGTCCCTCCACCCGCCGTCGGAAGTCATACTCCACGGCGGTGCGTCATTTCAGGGAGGAGGGAAGTGGTATCGACAGCAATGATGCCACAGTGTAAATACAAGTTCTAAAGTTGGCACTATGACAGACACCAACGACAGCACACTCTAGCCGGAGCGGGAGAGATCTACAAGATCCACTCCTGATTCTACCCTTTTGATCAAGAACAGACGGCCGGGACACTTCGCTTAAGGTTTGCTCTACATACGATGGGTCTCAGCATCGCACCTCATTGCAAGTTATGTAACCATGTATTATCTTGTTTTTTGCACCAGTAAACCACTTTTACTTACGTGCAGTACCGACATATTTTTCCTGCTCCTGCTCCTACCCATGCGCCGCCTCCCAGGTGGGATACAAAATGAACTGCTTGAAATTCCAAATGTTGGGAATGTAATATATGCATATTTTAAAATAGTGAAAACGGTTTTCCCATAGCACTACTCAAGCCCTTTCTGTTTTGTGCACAAAAAGTCAAATAGGTCAAACAATAATACATTGGTGAGTCACCATGCAATACTGGTATATCTACATGTATTGCCTAATAGGAAATTGCTACCAGGCAACACAGTATTTGTATAAAAAAGTAGGCAAATGGAATAAATAAAAATTCACAACAAACATTTAAAAAGACACCCTATTAGACGGGAAAAGATAACAGGAAAAACTAGAAAAGTAAAAGCATCCAAGTAAACAGTAAAAAATAACAGAGCTAAATTGTGTAGCCAACTGGCACAATGTAAGGGCACCTTTGTCTATGCCTGTCAATGACTCAGTGCTTATGCTATCGATGAGTGGTCTCCTTTATTCCAAATTAGGACAGAGAGAGAGAGAGAGAGAGAGAGAGAGAGAGAGAGAGAGAGAGAGAGAGAGAGAGTTACACAAACCTACAGTAGATTAACAAGTCAGAGCAACTAGGGAAACCATATGGCTTAATTAGGAACATCTCAAACAAGGAATGTATTTAAAGAAATGCAATCCTCAAGTACTGAAGCACAATGGCTAAGAAGCAATGTTTGCAACCCTCTGAATGCTCAACAATGGATTTTAGCCAGAAAAGCAATTGGAACAAGATAAATGAAAAACTGTTAAAAAATGAGTTGCAACAGAAAAATTTATAAGAAAACATATGGAATATATTAACTGTGGATGAACTCTATAGGACAGCTACACTGAGCAAGTATTTGGGGACATGTGGGAAGAAATTCAACAGCAGTAAATCAGGAGGCAGGCAGTAAATTATAGGTATCCAGGAAAAGCGATTAGTTGCTCCACTGCCGTATTCCCAAACACCTGGGTGCAAAACTGGAGTCATTCTGTCATTCAAGCTCCACTATCTGTGTCAAGCAGAACATTTATACTATGAATCAGACTGTGTGCATGAACTTTTTTATCCCAGAGTGTTAGTACATCTTACACCTTTTTTTTTTTTCTTCTTCTTCATTAAATAAAGACAGATTCGTATCCACTATAAACAATAACTACCTGATACCTACAGGCATTCCAATGCCAAACATTATCATTATTTGATGATAGCAGCACAATATAAGAACAAACTAACTAAATTTAGCAGTATATTTTTGAAATTGCATACAATTAAGTGTGGGTGTTATTAAAACTGCATCTGTTGAGTAAATAAAGGATAATTCCAACAGACATAGAAGCCAGCCAATGATTTATTCTCTTGAAATTTCAGACACCTATTTTTACGTCTCGTTTAGTGTTAGATTCCCGTAAACTGTATTTCTGTTCACTGGTGATCCAACTTTGGTGGCACTGTGCACATTGTTTACAATGTCAAGTCCTGAAAATGCCTCTGTCCAATGATAAACATACTGAGCCTTCAAATGTTGATTACAGAAAAATAAACATTTCTATGCAAAAAATTCTGAGAATTACCCTTTATCTATAGTGCTTTCCTCCTCTTCCTTTTTAACTTCTTTCACAAAACAGTTGTCTTCACATTAATGAGAACTTCATAACCACAGATTACAGGATATGATGTTCTTACTAGAATTTCAAATGACTGACTGCTACATTGACTAAGAGATTGTACTTGGGGCTCTGTAAAGAGGTTGCCTTGGTATTTGCACTGACTGGTTACCAAAAGCTAAGCAAAACAATAATAACAGTAAGAGGTATTAATGGAATCTTAAGTGCAACTACAGAACCTTATTTCTGAACCTCCAGCCCATATATCAATGCTTGCAATCAATTCTATTAAGAAATATGCTACATATTTAGCTTCTTCATATTATGCACCTCTGAAATACCTTTAATGATACTGGACTATTAGATGCTGCAAGCTAGTATAGTCATGTTACAATAATAAGACAAATATTTTTCACTCACGGCATAGCATTAAGTTTGACTTCAGCTCGCTGTTTCTGTGCTGCTGTGGGGGAGGTCCTGCCATTGCTACCACTTCCAATTCCTCCCAACCAGGCTCCTCCAAGGGGCTCAGCAAATGCAGGGACAACGGCCACAGGTGCAGACCGTGGCGCATGTGTTGAATGCTGGCTCATTGCGTTCCATGCACTGGCCGGAAGCAACCACCAGCAGTCACTATCTGCAAATAAAAGAAAATAACATATACTTTTAGAAAAATCCCTGATTTTCTTTTTGGGTTTAATGGACATTGGAACTCTTCTATTTCGTCAGTAACGATGCAGCATACAGAGTTAGAGAAATGCTATCATGCTGCCCTTACTGAATTCATAGGTTATTATGAATGCACTGTTAAGCAACATAATGCCTTTTGAAGCAAATGATTAACAATAGATGAGAACCCTTTCTGGCTTGTGTATGAAACTACGCTGATCTGTTCTGACTAGCACTTATCTAAACTATTTTGATTAGCTTTTTTCAAAGCTGAAGAGAGGAGAGAAGTGCACAACTGTTGTACAAATAACTGAACAAATTTAAGATAATGTGAGATTACTACCTTTAAAAAAAACTGTTCATTTTGGATTCTTTTATTTCTTAACTGTACATATTGTTGTATTTGTGGCTGTCTGTCTTATTTGGTACGGAAACTATGTTTGTACAGTTTGTCCTATCTCAGTTATGACAATAATATGTATCCAGATTACCTAACATGACACATCCTCACAAATAGCAAAAAAGAATATAGTTTCACTTATTGAAACAAGAAAACAATGAAATTCGTAAGTGCAACTGTAAATGCAAATAACAAAGAGTAAAAACACAATAAGAAATAAAAAGATGATCAATCTGTCCACCTGTATCTTTATTTATCACTTCACAACTAGTTTCAGAAGGCTACCTATGTCGGCATGTGCCTATCTAACAAGATGAAACATAGTAACTGTTTGATACTAACATTAAATCCCACTAATATTAACTATAATAAATGAAAACAGGCTATGCTGAAAACCATGCAATAGTCAAAACACTCTCATAAAGTGTAATCAAAGCCAATCTTTGATGAAATAGTAATTGCAGTAACTGTAGCAAGAAAAAACTCTTTAACTGATGAGAATTGTTTAAAAACTGCTGCAGATGCTGCAATGTTTTATTAATGTTCATGTGCCCCTGAAAGTACTTAACAGCAGCTCATGAGAGCAATAACTAAGGAGTATATTTCTCTTAAAATACAACAGTTTAGACATTACAATATTAAGAAACACCATTAAATTAATGAAACTACCTCATATACATTTGTATGGGTTTACAGTCCCTAACTCCAATTGCCTGCAGTAACGAGAGCTCAAAAGAAAAGCATATGTAAGAAAAGCAGCTCAACAGTAAAGAAAAAGGTAACATAATGTACATTCAATGCAAAAGTGTGACCCCTGACGTAGAAACGTAAACAGTAAAAACAAAAAATATAAGCCTGCCAACAAGCATGATCAGGATTGCAAGAGCTTCTTGCATTAATTAACTTCATCCACCCCAGTCACAGCCTATAGTGGAAGTTGCTGCTGCTGAAACTTCAGGTTAATGAATAAATGTTACCCCAACTAACCTATTGTGGTGAACATCTGAAATTCAATAAAAATCAATTATTAGCCAGTTGATGGAAAACACTATGATTGGCCCCTCCCCCTACAACCTGTTACAATCAGAGCATGACATTTACAACAAGAAATTCATGTGTACAAAAACTTTTCCTGTACAAAAAAAGACAGACAGTCACACGTACAACCAAATGTGGAACTAAGAAGTGGGAGAATTCATTTTTATTTTGCTCAAGATACCAATGTCAAATTATCATCCTCTAACTAATATCAGCATGACTGATTAAATGTTTTTATGTCTTGGGAGTACTGGAATACTGAAACAGTATTATATATCCACTACTGAAACATGCTTAATTTCCCTATCAAAGCCAAACTCTGATTTGCTGGATTATGTTTACCAATGCCCCTGTTTCTTAAACCACAAATCTAAGTTTTGGAATAGCGTCTTTGGTATTTTTCTCCTCCTACACCCCTAATCTGCACATTCCATCACTCCAACAACATAAGTGTTCGTGTGTACAAGAAGTACTTTTTGTGACAGATCCAGGCAATTCTTATTTTTATGACAGTGTGTGCTGTCAGTACCCTGATGGTGTGCTGTGTATGTGCCACAGTAAACTGCGTGTTCTGTATTAATATGTTAAATGCTGTATTAGAGATACGACAGGCTTGACACTTTTTTCTTCATTTAACTATAAGAGACAGAACTGCAGTAAGGGAGAAGTACGCTGAAGTGCAAAAGAAACTGGTATAGGCATGCATATTCAAATACAGAGATATGTAAACAGGCAGAATATGGCACTGCCATCAGCAACATATAAGATAGCAAGTGTCTGGTGCAGTTATTAGATCACTTACTGCTGCTACAATGGCAGGTTATCAATATTTAAGTGAGTTTGAACATTGTGTTATAACCAGCGCACAAGTGATGGGACATAGCATCTTCGAGGTAGCAATCAAGTGGGGATTTTCCCATATGACCACGTACCATGAATATCAGGAACCCGGTAAAACATCAAATCTCCGACATCACTGCGGCCAGAAAAAGATCCTGCAAGAACGGGACCAACAACGACGGAGACCAACAATGACGGAAGAGAATTGTGCAACATAACAGAAGTGCAACTCTTCTGCCAATTGCTGCAAATTTCAATGCTAGGCCATCAACAAGTGTCGATGTGTAAACCACTCAACAAAACATCAGCAATATGGGCTTTTGGAACCGAAGGATCACTCGTATACCCTTGATGGCTGCACAACACAAAGCTTTATGCCTTGCCTGGGCCCATCAACACTGGTATTGGACTGTCAATGACTGGAAAAATGGTCAGACGAGTCTCACTCCGAATTGATGGACGTGTACGATTATGGAGAAACCTTATGAATCCATGGAGCCTGCATATCAGCAAGGGACTGTTCAAGCTGGTGGAGGCTCTGTAACGGTGTGGGGTTGGGGCATGTGCAGCTGGAGTGATATGGGACCCCTGATACATCTAGATATGACTCTTACAGGTGACACGTATGTAAGCATCCTGTCTGATCACCTGCATCCATTCATGTCCATTGTGAATTCCGATGGACTTGGACAATTCCAGCAGGGCAATGTGACACGCCACACATCCAGAATTGCTACAGAGTGGCTATAGGAACATTCTTCTAAGTTTGACACTTCTGCTGGCCACCAAACTCCCCAGACATGAACATTATTGAGCATATCTGGGATGCCTTGCAACGTGCTGTTCAGAAGAAATCTCCACCTCCTCCTCCTCTTACAGATTTATGGACAGCCCTGCAGGATTCATGATGTCAGTTCCCTCCAGCACTACTTAAGAGACTGATCAAGTCCATGCCACATCATGTTCCGGCACTTCCAGTGCTCACAAGGGCCCTACATAATATTAGGCAGGTGTACCACTTACTTTGGCTCTTCAGTGTATTTGTACACAATATGAAAAAGAAGATGGGAAAACCTCATACAAACTCTGAAAATTACTGAAATCAGAAGAATAAAAAACATAGTTAACCTCTAAGTTAACATTTATTAGCATATGGATTTAACAGTTGTGTGTTTTCTTAAGGCTGATTTTGTAGATTTTTTTCTATTTGTAAATAAAACAGCAAAATGATAAAACTGATCTTCATAACATTATCCTTTCCCGTTTGATCACATGCAGTTCTATTCTATATTTTTATGATTTGTCAAAATATCTGTTCTACACAGATAATAAAAGTTAACTTCTTCCTGTTACTTGCATCCAAAGCACACACACTATGAGTGCAATATATGCAGTAAGCAAGCCCCTGATACTAAGGGCAGTTGTATTTTTATTACGCCAAAAGGCTATTTCACAATCACAACAACTCCCAATATCTCTTCAAGTGAACAATCCTTACTGTGGAAAGCTCAAGCACACAAACTGTTGTTATTCAATAGCTACAAAGATACATGTCAATCAACCAGTGTCACAGCAAACACACAATATTTCATCTTATTTTCTTATGTGTACATGAGTAGCAATGGACTTAGGTCTACATAAAATTTCTTGAATAACATGGACTGAAAAGTCCACAAAGTTTATTACAGTATCTGATAGAACAGTGATTCATACTGCTTGTTTCTGATGTGTGGGAACATACTTCCTGTAGATAATTACAACTGAGCCTTTGTCTGCCATGGTTCTCACATTAAGTCACAGTCCGAGGAACACAGAGACCTTGCCACAACACTTTACTTGGTCCTGAAAGTGTGGGCATTGCCAGTGCAAACTCTGCATTCAGATTATGTAGCTCCTCTGTCGAAGAACTACTGAATGAAAGTGCAGTGGATAAACACATGCTTGCTCACTATCTACTCAAAAATATGAAGTAAACATCTAATTTTACTGCTGGTGGGCATCTTAAATCCCTTCAACACATGGTCAATTACAGTACATAATTTGCCCCTTTTTGTGCAAGACTTACGTAAAGTTGTGAGAAGTGAAGGCTTTTATGAAAGCTACCATTATTTTGAAATTATGAGCAGCTGTTCTTAAGCATGTCTTGTTGTTGAACATCTTTTTACAGGAACTTTTAACATGTGCACCACATATTAGCTAAGAAGTAGGCAGGGTAAACTATCAATCTGACTTTGAATAAGCAGCATCAGCAATTATGACAGGGCAAAGGATCTCAACTTCCATCAGGTCTAGAGATGTATAATCTATGATTATCAGTTCAAAGTCATTGTTAGTAACACCTAGAAACCATTCTCTGATATTATTCTCAGTGTTACATCCTACATTGTACAGAACTATAAAAATGTGTCTTTTTTTCAGGTTAGGTGTATCCATTTACAGGAAATTAGCCAATAATTTTATATTAAGCTATTTTATCATTCTTTTTCTGGATGTATTGCTGGTGAGGTTATTACAGAACTTGAATAATCAGCAAAGATAATTATTTCCACTTTATCAATTTAAGTTGGGAACAAGAAGCCATAATTTATCCCCAGTTGTTTATTTTCACCTTAGGGCATAAGCTTTCCACCACAGGGAGTAAGCATATACAACTCTCTGGTTCCTCTTACTTAAACATGAAGTAACTCAGTTACAACTTACACCTTCAATATCATTATATCAAACTTCATTGAAAAATATATTACGAGTTGCACATGCAAATGCATTAGAAAGGCCACAGAAAATTTTTGAAATTAGTCAATAAATATTTTATAATTAGGTGGTTACTTGGGATATGGGGTTTTCTCTGGAAAGACCCCTATAGAATCAGAATTTTGATAACTCAGAATCGTACTTTCTCACAGATACACAGTCATTCTCAAATACATAACATGTTTCCCAGATTTTATGGAAATAAATGTAAGATTTACCAGTAACAGTGCTTGAGTGGGTGGTAGTGAGTGGGTACATGGGGTAAGGTTTTACTAGGGGATGAGTGAACAGGCAGGAACCTTGGTGTAGCGATAACGGTTTGGAAATGTCATAGTCTTGTCAGAGTAAAGTATTGTGGTATTAAAGGCTCAGATGTACTGGGTAACAAAAGGGATGCTTCCATTTTTTTGGAAGTATGAACTGTATTAGTCACAGAGTGAGAGGAGGATGCTGCCAGATAGATCTGTTTGTAAATACGATTTGTAACATAGTTGTGGGAGAGTAAAGTCTGGGAGATTTGATCTAGATGTTGAGATTTTGTGGTGGAACATAAATGTTTGCTGCGGTTGCCTAGGCCATAGGGAAGGTAGCACTTAATCTAGAAGGGGTGGCAGTATCATAGTGTAGGTAAGCAACAAGAGTGACAATTTGGTGAATAGCTGTACAATGTAGATCCTCAACTAATGACAGTGGCTGTAGGCAGCATACTGTCAAAGCGAGATAGTAATCACTGTAAAACAACCATCATCATCATCATCATCATCATCATCATCATCGTCGTCGTCGTCGTCGTCGTCGTCGTCATCGTCTCCTTCCAGTGAGCCAGGTAGGGGTATGCCTCCACTGATTTCTGTCCTGTTATAGTTTTTCTTTCTCAACAGCATCCCACGTTATTCCTCTCCTTTTGAGATCTTCATTAACCTGGTCTGCCTGTCTCTTCCTAGGCCACCCTGTCAGTCTTTTCCTGGTATCTACATCTCCAAATACTGATGTGAAGTTCAAGTTGGGTGCATTTGCTTCACTTGACCTAGCCACTTCAGTCTCTCAATATTGATTCTTTACTCCAGGGTCAAGGTCATGTGCAGGTCTCTCCTTCCATATTTGTCCCTGACTCAGTCTCTCCTGGTTTTTTGTTGAGCTGATGTAAGGAACCCAGCCAACAAAGCCATACAAAATTTACGTTTTACCAATCAATAGCATAAAGCTTACAAATGATTGCAGATACAGGGTGTTCCTCAAAGAGTCGTCATGCACATTCTCTCCACTATTTCGGAAGATACTAGTGATTTCATTTTTGCAATTTGTAGTTGGAGTCAGCCTGAACGAATACTGCTCATCGAATCTTTTATGTGATACCCAGTGTCAGTTGTCCCCATTAGAAACAAAATCATTATTAAAGTGGAATCTCACGTGTCTATTCAATAGAGTGGTCCCAAAGCAGTCTAATGTGATACTTGTTTAATTGATATGAATTAACAGGGACAGGAAAACATGAAAAAAGACCAGTTCTCCAATACTTACGGAGCAGCACTGCTGCATGGCAGTAGCAGTCAGGGCGGTACTGTCATTGCTTGTACACTGGCCATTCTTCATGTTTCACTGTCCCTGTTAATATACATTGATAAAGAAAAGATAACACTAGACTAACTGGGGACCGCGCTATTGAATGGGCACGTAAAATTCTCCCTTAAGAATAATTTTGTTTGTAATGTGAAAGACACCGATGCTTTCCATCGACTTGGGTGTTGCGTAAAAGACGAGATGAGTAGCATTTGTTTGGGCTGATTCCAGCTATGCACTACAAGAATAAAATTGCAAATATCCCCCAAGGCACCAGAGAAAAAATGCCTGACGGCTCTTAGGATGGACACCCTGTACAACTATAATTTGCCAGGTGGTGCTATATGGTTTACAAACTTAAGAAGTTACCAAACAAGTACAGCATAACCTTGGTTCAATTAGATGATTTACATACAGTCCTTGACAGTGACACGTAGAGATGGAAAGAAAGAAGGGAGGAAGATTAGGGTGAAACATCAACTCAAATAAAAGGTCATTAAAGCACAGGTTCTGAACGGGAAAGGCAATCACAATCATGTCTTTTTCAAAGAAACCACCCAGTATTAGCCTTAACTTGGGAAAACCAGGAAAAAGCAGACCTAGGATAAACAGACAAGGATTTGAACCACTGTCATCCTGAATCTCAGGACTCATATAGAATCAGGAAGAATGGAAGCTACATTTAATGCAAGTTGGCATTAAGGTTCACACAGCCAAATGAGACACCATAAACCATATATGGTGAGCTGAGCAAAACATACAAACCTCAGTTGAAGCACACCGGGAGACAGTGCTGCAGAGGCTGGTTGAACGCTGCAGTGGTTCATTAGGAGTGGTCCTATTTGAGGTGTATGTCCCTGCCTTTCTGACCTTTAAATTGACTTAGCAGACAGTTATAATACTGTTTACTGTAGACTTCAAACCAAGGTGCAATTTGCAATTTTTCACATACAAAAATCAATATCAGAGATGAAAGCTTCATGTGCAACTATGCAATTACTTCAACAACTTAAGTGTGTCCACAGGAACTGATGGCTTGAAGGGGGAAAAAAAACATTTCATGACAAATGCTTTTTTTTTCTTTGTGAAACGAGTTATGTCCCATAAATTTTATTTAAATTACATCATTATAAAAACCAAATGGAAAGAGGATAATAAAGAAAGTCATTCTGTCAAAACTTAAGAGAGGCCACAGAAGAATGGATGAAGGGAGTTACGCGAAGTGTAGAGAATGATGTAGTTGGAGGAAACATACAGGGTGACAATTACTGAACTATATGAAACAAAATCGTCATAACTTGTGAACAATTTGTGTTTGGATGTTCAAACTGCATGGTTGGCCGTGGGGCACGATGAGAATTAGTATGCACATGCGCGCTTGCCTTAGCGATGAAGCCCACCTTCATTTGGATGGGTTCATCAATAAGCAAAATTGGCACATTTGGGGAACAGGCAATCCACATTTTGCGATCGAGAACTCTCTTTACCCTCGACAGATGACTGTGTGGTGTGCAATGTCCAGTCAAGGAATAATAGGTGTCATATTCCTCGATGGCACGGTGACTACTGAACAATATGTGAAGGTTTTGGAAGATAATTTCATCCCCATTATCCAAAGTGACCCTGATTTCCACAAGATGCAGTCCATGCAAGATTGAGCTCGACCCCATCGAAGCAGGAGAGCATTTGATGTCCTTAAAGAGGAATTTGGGGACCGCACTCCGGCTCTGGGGTACCCAGAGCCACTGGCATGGACGTCCATTGGCCGCTATATTCTCAAGATCTGAACACATGCAACTCCTTTTTGTGGGATTATATTAAAGACAAGGTGTACAGCAATAACCCCAACACCACTGTTGAGCTGAAAACAGCCATTCAGGGGGTCACCGATAGCACAATGTTCCGACACCTCAGCAGGTCACATAGAATTTCGCTATTCGTCTGCGGCACATCATCACCAATGATGGTAGGTATATCGAACATATCATAACCTAAATCCGAGTATCTTTTGTGATGTTTGCATGTTGAATACAGAGTATGCAAACCGTAGTTTTTAACTAAAATACGTTTCCTTTCATACAGTTCAATAATTGTCATTCTATATATAAAGCATATAGCATGACAAAATCACTGCAATACAAACTTAAAACAATAAGAACTGTGATAAAAGATAAGAATGGACAACTATTTACTGATAGTTACGATATCTTAGAACTCTTAGATGGAATAACGTGAAGACATGTATTATGGTGAGAAAGCGTTGGAAATTGCAGATTATCTTGAACGTTAGAGATGGCAGACAAAGATAATAAAGGACTGATAATCACACGAGAAAAATTTGATCTAGTACTTCAGCAGTTGAAAGATAAGAAAGCAATAAGGTCAGGTGACATATTATTAGAACTTCTGAAGGGAATAGGAGGAAACCTGAAACAAGAATTGTACGTTATCACTGTAAAACACTATACTAATGCTGGAATTGTGGAAGACTTTACTAAGAGTGGGACCGAAGAAAGGAAATGTCACCGATTGTTATAACTATAGATCACTAACACCGCTGCCGAATGCATCAAAAATATCCTTCAATGTAATTAAGAACAGGATCAGAAAGAAAACTGAAAAACATACATCTCAGGATCAGTTTCATTTCGCAGAGCATGAACATATATATTAACACTACGAAAGAAAGAAGTCAGCAAAACATTTGTCTGTAGTGATTTATCTTATGTCTTAATGAATAGGATATACAATGCTTGGTACCAACAGAAATGTGGATGTGTAGAAGGATGCTGAAAATAAGCTTAAGAGAGTAAAGGTAGAACGACTGGGTAATCAAGTAAGCAGATGACACGCGGGAATTGATCACTACCATATGAAAGAAGAAAACAGAGTTCACTAACCACACAATGTTTCACATCGAATTCTCGAAGATCATATCGGAAGCCCTCCCCCTTTTTTTGTGAACAGACTTTAATTCAGACAGTACGCTGAAATGAAACCTTCAGTGGAGGAGCGACGAACAGCATGTAAAACATGATGATGTGGATAATAAAGCAGTCAACTGACCAGGCATCTATCTACCTACCTATCTATCTATCTATCTATCTATCTATCTATCTATCTCCTTACATCCAAACTTAAACATGCTCACTAACTTTATTTGCTCGGCTTGGTACTACGAGCGAACGAAATGTACTGTCAATTTACATTTGTTTCATTTCCCGAACCCTGGTCCAATCACTAGTTCAATCTGACATTCTTCATGACCAGTAAACATCAGATTATTTACAGGATCGAACTTTTGTGCATAACAGCTTCAGATTTCTGATTACTTCTTAAATGGGTTAATGTGTTAATATTTGACGTTAAGCATGTAAGTGAGAAAAAGTTTGGAAAAGATCTGAGATGGTGTCTCAAGTGTGCGCTAGTACTCTCAATATCAAACACTTGATGGGTACATTCTGGGTAATTAGCGCTCTAGTTTGTCACACATCTCGATGTTTATGACGCCATACCTCCTGAACCACGTGTCGTACCATTCTGCAGGTAAATTCAGTGCTATATATTAAAAAACTACAAACCCATCTCGAAAAAAGCACCTAGTGTTAAGTGTTAACCCAGGTTTCGGCGTAGATAACTAAACTATCTTCAGAACAACAATAAAACCCACAAATGCCTGAGAAGACCTTTTTCTATGATTAAAAGAACACCATAGCTATACATTTATAAACGAAAACCTTTTAATCATTGACAAAGGTATTCTTAGGCACTTGTGGGTTTTATTGTTGTTCTGAAGATGGTGTAGTTATCTACGCCGAAACCTGGGTTAACACTTAACACTAGGTGCTTTTTTCGCAATCGAGGCGGGTTTTTAGTTTTTTAATATATTAACCAACGATTGCTGACGCGCTGCGATGTTGAAGGTTCTTAAATTCAGTCCTATATGTGGACACTGCCTGCAAAATGTGTTGCGCATACAGTAAGCAAAAAAGAAGACATAAACTGCAACGTCAGGTCTGATGCGGCAGTTTTATTGGATAAACAGCGAAAATGTGGTACCTAAGTGATAATTTTGGGGCTGGTGATCAGAAATTTCTCTCAATCAAAAGCGATATGTAAACACCATTCCCCTAATGAAGTTTTGTCGTTATACTGATTTCGGCCCGTCGTCGTAATCTAAGACACTGTGTCACTCGATACAGGTGGAAACTGGCCATTCTCGGCAGAGTTCTCCAACCCGCCGCCCTTACGTAAGACCGCTTGTAGATGTGAGTTTCAAATTTGCCGCGTAGCTTACTACGTAACATATGAAAACACCGCGGCGACATGAAACTGACGCAATGCATTATCGTTCAGTGACGTCAGTTAGAGAAAAAAATTCCTCCCATTTCCATGACTTTTCCTGCCCTTGTTGATTCAAACAAAGTTGATTTTTGAAATAAATAGGCTGTTCGAGGTTTCCTAGAATTCTATAATTAATATGGAAGTCACTCTATTATAAAAACTGTGCTGTCGAAATTCATCGTCTGTTACAAGCCGAATATTGCCACGTAAGACTGACAAAAATTAAAATTTAATTTTTCGCTTGAGGAATAGTCTTTAAAATAATCTAGGGCACCAAAAGGAAAGGAGGAAACGGATTCTTGGCAAACTGCGAAAAAATTGTGCGGAAACTGAGATCAAAACAGAAATTTTCTGTCATAGTACCTACAGCTTAATATCCCTAAGTAACAAATCACCACTGACATTATCGACGAGAGAAGAAGCCGACAACATTCACTAATGAAAATTGAAAATATAGAAAGTATTCTATTAAAATAACTAACTATCAACATTAGAAAACTCCTGGGAATGGACGCCAACAGCTTCGTGGAAATCTACCCACACATTCGCATCAAGCAGATTTCATTATGATGCACAAAATGTTTCAGTCGCCCGCGTACCGAAACGACAGAACTGAAATAAAATTGGTTTAACTCTGATACCTAAGACGTAGCACTTTTCAGAATTTTCCCCTACTTACCGTTCGTGAGGATAAATGTCTCATTTAACAATTGGCTGCATTATCAGCCTGTAAAAAATATGGACAACGTGTCGCTATCAACAGTGTCGGTAGTATGCGTAAAACAGGTCCTTATGTAGCTGTGTGTACTGATCACATTCCAAACACATAGCAACATAGGATTTGGGGTCGAATAATTACCGCTCCGTAGCAAGCTATGAACTCACACTGTGCTGTGTGTCTACATCCTGAGTCAGACGTTTAGCATACCGCACTTGTGAAACACTCGTCGCCGCTTACAAATACTCGAAACGCCTACATTTCATTCGCTAATTTCGCGAAGACCTCCAACCTAGGTTGCTGCTGGTTATGATGATATTAGTATCAGGACGTTCACCGGGATGGCTATGAAGCTGTGAAGTCCGGATGTCCTTTGTGACTGCATGATTTAAGTTTTTCAACGAGCGTTAAAGCTCGTAATTCACGTGATATTTCTCCGTTTTTCGGTCCATCAGTTAATTTATAGATATAGAGAACAAGTGCCAATCTTCAATTCCCAGTCTCTGTTGTTCCTTCCTGTTTTAAATATATCTTTTACATCTCGAATCCGTTTGAATGTTGTTCTTTTGCTTTCTTTCTTTCTTTGTTTTGTCACTGCCTTAGAGTTTTTTCCGTTTTAATACTTTCTCCCGAAATTCGCTACTTCTGCTTCTTGGCATCTTTATTTCAGGATGTTGCTGTCTTCTCCCAAAAGACCTCTGTGTATAATATAGTGCCATTCGTGTAAAATACGTCATGTTTTCCACATAATTTGTCAGATTTTCTATGATATACGAGGTCTGTTCACAACAGTCTCCTCCACAATTCAGACACCGCTCCCAACGTCATTTCCAATTTCGGAAACAGTCTTCGTACGCCTCTTGCTGAATCGCGTTAAGTGCCGTCTGCGAATTTCCTTTTGTCTCGTCTATCGTTGCAAATCTTTTTCAACTTCGGAAATAAAAAAATAAAAAAAAACGCAGTAGCAAAGTCTGGGGTAAGGAGGACGAGTAAGCACAATGATTTAGTTTTTTGTGCAATAGTCATACACCAACAGGGATGAATGTGCAGGTGCTATGAATTTCCTCAACACATTTCAGGCCCTTTCCTTCACACATTTTCCCGCAGGCGTCGCAGCACGTTCCGATAGTACCATCGATTAACAGTTTGCCCCCGTGGCACGAGTTCATGATGAACTAATCCTTCAAACTCAAAGAAAACCACCACTTGGCTTTGAGGTTGGGTTGGGTTGTTTTGGGGGAGGAAACCAGACAGCGAGGTCATCGGTCTCATCGGATTAGGAAAGGACGGAGAAGAAAGTCGGCCGTGCCCTTTCGCAGGAACCATCCCGGCATTTGCCCGGAGCGATTTAGGGAAATCACGGAAAACATAAATCAGGATGGCTGGACAGGGGATTTAACCATCGTCCTCCCGCATGCGAGTCCAGTGTGCTAGCCACTGCGCCACCTCGCTCGGTCCATGACGCGACAAGCTTTTCTGTGGTCTTGGAGAACCTTTTCCGACCCACTGCGAAGATTGAATCCAGGTGTTATGCTCATAACCGTAGGTCCATGTCTCATCATCAGTTATGATTATCTTAAGGAACATCTCGTTCTCATTTGCGCGATCCAGAAGCTCTTCACAGATTGTGAGGAGGTCTTTCTGATCTTGATCATGAACCGTGGGACGAACTTGGCGGCAACACGATGCAGTCCAAGATGCTGTGTCAGAATTTCATGACATGATCCAACTGAAATGTTACATTCTTCTGCAATCTCTCGGACAGTCAATCTTCGAGTGGCACGCACAATTTCGTCGACGTTACTGACATGTGCGTCCTCGGTAGACGTCGAAGGGCGTCCTGAACGAGGGTCATCTTTAACTTCCATCCGGTATTTATAAACCGTGTGAACCTTTCGTAACGTCGAGTAGGTTTAAGCACTCATCACCGTAGGCTTCCTGCATCATTTGGTATGTCTCTACAAACGTTTTCCTGAGTTTCACGCAATATATAATGCAGACGCATTGCTCTTCTAAATCTGCCATCTCAAAATTCGCAAAATGTGAGAATAACGTTCAACTCAATACAGCACTGAACAACAACTAATATATATATATCATCATTTAAGACTGATTATGCCTTTCAGCGTTCAGTCTGGAGCATAGCCCCCCTTATACAGTTCCTCGATGATCCCCTATTCAGTGCTAACATTGGTGCCTCTTCTGATGTTAAACCTATTACTTCAAAATCATTCTTAACCGAATCCAGGTACCTTCTCCTCGGTCTGCCCCGACTCCTCCTACCCTCTACTGCTGAATCCATGAGTCTCTTGGGTAACCTTGCTTCTCCCATGCGTATAACATGACCCCACCATCTAAGCCTGTTCGCCCTGACTGCTGCATCTATGGAGTTCATTCCCAGTTTTTCTTTGATTTCCTCATTGTGCACACCCTCCTGCCATTGTTCCCATCTACTAGTACCTGCAATCATCCTAGCTACTTTCATATCCGTAACCTCAACCTTATTGATAAGGTAACCTGAATACAACAATGAAACTTCCGGCAGTTACACATTAAACACAGGCGTGTGCAGGGGTGCCAACCGTATTTCGCTCAAACACACCACTGGCGGGAAATTACGAATGTTTCGGAATTTTTTGAACATACCTTTTATTCCATCATTAGCTCTCATTCTGCTGGATTCCGTCGGCACATACATAACCGTCGCAGAATTTTTATTATAATCCTCCACACGTTTTTTCATTTTACATAAATGCAGTGTTAGCAAGATACATCAATGCCAGTTTTGCATCTTTTTTTACTCTCGTATAGCAATGTCACATCGTCGGCAAAGACTATACAGTCTGCGGCAGTGTTACGCATATCTTTCACTCGATCTATACACCTCAAATACCCATTGGAGTTTCCACTATCCGGTCACGTCATCCAGAAGCAACCTGAGCATAATCGATGACAAGCGACCTCTCTAACTCCTGTCATTATCTCTAAGTTTCCCGACAGTGTTTCGTTGCCTGACCCTTGCAGTTGTAGCTTCCAATGCGTCTCTTCCTAATCTATCGCGTGCAGTGCTCTCGCACGAAGGACATTCAGTAACATATTCCTGCCCACACAATCGTTACCATTTAGTAACATCCACGAAGGTCACTGTCCTGTTTACATCTTTTCTACGACGGTCTTCTAATGAAGAGTCGAAATGTCAAACTTTCTAAGTGCCAGATCTCACATTTTATCGGCAGAATCAAAAAACAATGCATCTGTTTTTGTGTACAGCTAATTTGTATCAAAGAACTGAGAAGGTATTCTGATTCTACAGAATATGTTACTCACGTCACCCAGGGTCGATTCCAGAACATTCTTCGATACATGCGACGTATCATTTGGCGCCCCACCCTTTCTCCCTGCTTCCCTCATACATTCGTTGCCCTTCTTTGGGCTTTTCGTAAGTCCTTTAGAAACAGATCTAAATCAAGTGTACGTAGAAATATATTATTTCCTCTACTAATTATGATACATCCTGTGCACAAATTTGCACTTAACATGGGCGTCTCTGCCCCCATCTCAGCTTGGTTCCACAAGCGGCCGCTCGTGTCGCTTGGCCCTTAAGCCACCACTTACATCACCTCACCAATGTAAACAATAAGACAAATTACAAAATAAATAATTTATTAAGAACGGTCTAGGATGCCATACCAAGGAATTGACTGGTTCTAAGAGCCAAGAAGACAGGTTTTCTTTCAAGTGCCATTAATACTAAGGCATTACCTTTTATTTGTGATGGTACAAGAATAGAAACAAAGCTGTAACGTTTTAACTAGTATAACTGTGGCTAACAAAAACCATCTCTTATTTCTTTTTAACTTTTTTAGAGGAGAATAACAAAATTAAATTCAAGTTAAAAGCCTTCCGTACTAATTCACGTTTCTTAATCTCGAGATCACGTGTCGCGAAGTATACTGTAGAACTCCCGGTGCTGTTGAGAAAGAAAAGCCTTTTCATAGCACTGTTCGCTTCTCCAGATTTTCTTTTACTTTTTTTGAAACCCAAACTGGTTCCTTCCACTACTAGGATGTTTTACGGATACAAACACAAGCTTCCATACATTCTGTTTACGGCACAAGCTTCAACTGAATGGATAGACTGACGCATCATGGCGCTTGGAACTCCAGAGAGAAGCACAGTTTGGCGCCATCTACACTCCTGGAAATTGAAATAAGAACACCGTGAATTCATTGTCCCAGGAAGGGGAAACTTTATTGACACATTCCTGGTGTCAGATACATCACATGATCACACTGACAGAACCACAGGCACATAGGCACAGGCAACAGAGCATGCACAATGTCGGCACTAGTACAGTGTATATCCACCTTTCGCAGCAATGCAGGCTGCTATTCTCCCATGGAGACGATCGTAGAGATGCTGGATGTAGTCCTGTGGAACGGCTTGCCATGCCATTTCCACCTGGCGCCTCAGTTGGACCAGCGTTCGTGCTGGACGTGCAGACCGCGTGAGACGACGCTTCATCCAGTCCCAAACATGCTCAATGGGGGACAGATCCGGAGATCTTGCTGGCCAGGGTAGTTGACTTACACCTTCTAGAGCACGTTGGGTGGCACGGGATACATGCGGACGTGCACTGTCCTGTTGGAACAGCAAGTTCCCTTGCCGGTCTAGGACTGGTAGAACGATGGGGTCGATGACGGTTTGGATGTACCGTGCACTATTCAGTTTCCCCTCGACGATCACCAGTGGTGTACGGCCAGTGTAGGAGATCGCTCCCCACACCATGATGCCGGGTGTTGGCCCTGTGTGCCTCGGTCGTATGCAGTCCTGATTGTGGCGCTCACCTGAACGGCGCCAAACACGCATACGACCATCATTGGCACCAAGGCAGAAGCGACTCTCATCGCTGAAGACGACACGTCTCCATTCGTCCCTCCATTCACGCCTGTCGCGACACCACTGGAGGCGGGCTGCACGATGTTGGGGCGTGAGCGGAAGACGGCCTAACGGTGTGCGGGACCGTAGCCCAGCTTCATGGAGACGGTTGCGAATGGTCCTCGCCGATACCCAAGGAGCAACAGTGTCCCTAATTTGCTGGGAAGTGGCGGTGCGGTCCCCTACGGCACTGCGTAGGATCCTACGGTCTTGGCGTGCATCCGTGCGTCGCTGCGGTCCGGTCCCAGGTCGACGGGCACGTGCACCTTCCGCCGACCACTGGCGACAACATCGATGTACTGTGGAGACCTCACGCCCCACGTGTTGAGCAATTCGGCGGTACGTCCACCCGGCCTCCCGCATGCCCACTATACGCCCTCGCTCAGAGTCCGTCAACTGCACATACGGTTCACGTCCACGCTGTCGCGGCATGCTACCAGTGTTAAAGACTGCGATGGAGCTCCGTATGCCACGGCAAATTGGCTGACACTGACGGCGGCGGTGCACAAATGCTGCGCAGCTAGCGCCATTCGACGGCCAACACCGCGGTTCCTGGTGTGTCCGCTGTGCCGTGTGTGTGATCATTGCTTGTACAGCCCTCTCGCAGTGTCGGGAGCAAGTATGGTGGGACTGACACACCGGTGTCAATGTGTTCATTTTTCCATTTCCAGGAGTGTAGTAATGAATGTTTTCAACAGTTTCTCCACGATTTCGTCGTTGGAACGAGAAAGGCTAGGAATACGGAACGGAGTAGGTCTACTACGAACACACTGAAAACGCTTTTTTAGAATGTTTAACATTTCCAATCTTCAAATGTGCTTTCTGTACAGTCTCTCCCCTTTCGGAAGGCTTGAATAGAGCTGTACTTCCACCGGATTTAACCCCTTACAGCCGGACGTCGCGAATTCGCAACATACCCATTGCGACTCACAGGTGGAAGGGTGACTCTTCCCGAGCGCCAGTGCCGGTAGGTACAGATTCTACACGCAGCTACCAACGCTTCCGGCATGTGCTGTTATTTCCTGAGTATTTCGGGTACTTCCACAGTGACATAATTTTTAATTTTTTCCCATCCATGAAGAAATTTATTCACGCTTTAAGGGGTTAAAAACATTCTCCAGAGTATCTTGTATGCGAAGTTCAACAGTGAAATAACTTTGTAGTTAATCAGTACCTTTTTGTCATTGGTATTGGAATAATGATGGTTTGTTTAAGTCTTTTACAGTAAAATCGCCGCAGTTCCCAATATTCGTAAATATGTGTTTATTATCTGTCTGTAATATGCGCTGTTCCAATATTCAGACGTAGCAGTTACCTATGCTATTCTCATCATTCACAATTTGCCACAATGCATGATAAATGTGTTAGTCTGATATCACCGGCTTATAAAAATTATGTAATACCAATGGTATAAACAACGCAGACTTACGCACCTCTAAGAACACAGTCTTACTGAAATCATTTCTAGCATTCGGCGACAGTGATAGTAGTCAGCAACGTGAACTCATTTTCAATAGAACACCGCCGCGTATATGAACGCGTCAAGTCGTAATATGGACCAGTGTGTCGGACGCTACTGCAATTGGCCTTTATCAGTATGAATTATAGCTCATTTTACAAAGTGAGGTGGTCATATGTACTGCACGATTTTACTGAACTGACAATGGTTGCAGAAAGCTAAATTCCCCATTAGGCTTGTACGGATTCAAACTGGGGAAAAGGTATCAGATGTAGCCAACAGTCATCTTTACTGACGTCAAACCAAACTGTAGACCAGTTTCTAACTTCGATATACGACGACCATTGAGCAAAGTGTCTGCGGTATTGGTTAGGGGAAGGGGTCACGTCCCATCGACAAGATCACTTCATAACTCATGACAGAAGCATTCCTGGAACGATTTAGGGAAACCAGTGGAAACACGAATCGGTGTGGCCGCATTAGCACGTGAACCAAACTCTTCAAAAATGACAACTGTTTTACAACTGCGGTATTTCAGATGCCAACTATCAACAGGAAAAAACTTCGAAATGATAACGTATACTAAAGACCCTAACGCATACTCCTCTATTAGATCTAGGTTGAAGTTCCAATCTGATAGAAAACACAATGCTTCGTAGAAAGATGTTTAAGTTAACAAGAAATGAGATAGCCCAATATTTTTTATAGAAACGTTATGGAACTTGTCTGTGCTATTACAGAATTGGAAAGAAGAAACATAAAACGTAGCATTATCTGCTACGGATCGCTATAATAACCGACATCTGACATCACGAACGGCAAAATTTTGCTGGTCTCCAGCAAGGCCGAACCGCACAGACCAGGGACTCACAAGCCAGCGTTGCAACCCGAGACCGTGACAGGCTCCCAAGCGTCGCCAGAGATGCCCTCCATATCCGCTGACGTAACCGCGTCTCGTTGCGCACAGTGTGCTGAGATTCCTCTGCAAATCGCGTTATCCCTCACACCACCAAGGAGACCTTAAGGAGTGGCGCTCTCTGTACATTTTTAGGCCAACTTCGTAAAGCAGCGCAACGCAATTCTCAAAAAATAAATAAGTAAATAACTAAACAAACAAAACTCTGAATAAAACACTGCATTTAGAAGGCTTTCAATGCCGAAGAAATAAGAAATCGGGACCAACATGGACAAAAGAAAGGAAAAGACAACATGGGGAGAATATGAAGGACTACTGGAAAAACAGAAAACGACAAGGAAAGAAGAGGAATTCAAGTTGTTACGCGATCTTAGCTGGTCAGTACGAAAATTAAAAATCTCGGAAATATTTGCTTTTGAACGTTAGAACTTCTTCTTGCGCTGTTAAGTAAACATTAATTTTGTAAATTGAGGACGCAGATGGCGGTAGCCGAGAGTGCAGCGTAAACGACTGTTAATTGTACAGTGGGTGCTTCAACTCACGCTAGTAGCAGTATCTTTTTTAAAATTCCATAAACAAATAGAAACGTTAATTAACGAATTAATTAATCAAATTTTTAATAAAAGTTATATTTTTAATTACTGGCCCTTTGAAAATAAATTAAAATTTCACACAGACATGTGAAATGGCTCATTGTTAAATGTAAAAATAATATACATAAATAATAATATTCAGTCTCTAGAAATAAAAAAAAGTATTACGTTCTGCGTTTTGTACCAAATTTTAAATTGTTATGAAACCTGGAACTTTCACACAGTTAATTATTAAAAATAAAAACATGTTATTTTTCTTAAAACAATGTGAGTGAATATTTAAATAGCTTTCCTAATAGTTAATAAATTTGAAATTTACATAAAAGTAAAAAAAAAATTGCTACAAGCAATGTTCGAACCAGCGACTTCACGATGACAATACTTTTACATGGAGCATTCAGCTGCCTTTTTTTTTTTAATTAAAAGATTTATTCCTATGAAAAGCAATGAATGACAACATTGTACATGTTTGAGCAAAACTTTCGTCAATTATATTGATAAATTACGTAATTTTTTTTTTTTTTTATAGCGCTTGGGGTCGGCCAGAGTGGCCGAGCGGTTCTAGGCGCTTCAGTCTGGAACCGCGCGACCGCTACGGTCGCAGGTTCGAATTCTGCCTCGGGCATGGATGTGTGTGATGTCCTTAGGTTAGTTAGGTTTAGGTAGTTCTAAGTTCTAGGGGGCTGATGACCTCAGAAGTTAAGTCCCATAGTGCTCAGAGCCATTTTTTAGCGCTTGGGACTCTAATCTTCATTGGCTGTTTTTCCGAGTTATTTTGTCGCAGCGCTTTAGGAAATTCACTTCCGGGCACTGATGTCTAAATTCTGTAAGTATGAATAAAATCGAAGACGGGCAGTCGGTAACGCCCTCTTGTAAAATACCATACGCTTCCAAATCTCCTCTGGTAAGTACAGACTGAGAACATGAGAACACAGACAAAGTGTATGTTGCAGAACGTTTACCTCTCCGAACGTCTGCGGTTCATCGTGGAACGGAAACTTCTCTGAACTGTACCTACATTTATCTTGTGTCGTTTGTCAAGCAATATGGTCAATTTTTGTCAGTGGTGATAGAGGAAATCTTCAATGGATTCTCTGTAGTACGAAGAATAGCATACATGCGGTAATGATACGAAAGGACTGCTTTAGAAGTAGTGTTGAAGTGTCTCTCCCCAGCATGGAGCTAGCCGTATTTGTGAAATCTTCCTTGGGCACTTGAATCTTGACTGTGAATCGTTCATGATCGGAAGACCTCGGTTCGCTAGCATTTGCGTCTAGCCAATGCAAACTTTATCTAAAATTACTTTGTGTCGTACTGTAGCAGCATTACGTAACAACTGTCGTGCACTGGCTTTGTCAGAACAGCAGTGGAACCAATGACAGCAACTCATTACCCTGAAAGTATAGCGTATGCCAGTATTAAGCCATCTCCAACTTTGCCGCCCGGGCTTAGCCGAGCGGTCTACGGCGCAACAGTCATGGACGGTGCGGCTGGTCCCGGCGGAGGTTCGAGTCCTCCCTCGGGCATGGGTGTGTGTGTTTGTCCTAAGGATAATTTAGGTTAAGTAGTGTGTAATCTTAGGGACTGATGACCTTAGCAGTTGAGTCCCATAAGATTTCACACACATTTTGTGAAAAAGTCTTCAGTATAAATTGATCCCATTCAGTTAAGATACGTATTAGTGTACAACACACTAATGATTACCTCACGTCTTACATGCCTGAACCCCTTCTCTCGATACACGTGACTCACTGACAATCTTCAACACACATGCTCCTTTTTCTAACTAGTCGCAATCTACAACGCCGCTCTCGTTGAATGCTAGCCAAGTTTCCCATTTTGACTCATCTATGTTTGGCCCACTGCGTACACGTACACACGAGACTAGATAGGATACACAGCTAATTTAATATTTCCGTAAAGAGGGACATCTGCGTGAATGTACACCAAGCGAAAAGTGTATAATACATCAATTATATAACCACTGATATGTTTCGATTTCACGTTCACTCCACATGTCCGAAGTGAAGTAACGTAATAAAACCTATTTTGATATACAAATTAATCAAAGAATAGTCATAAACAGGCAAATGTCTGATTACTAAAGCGCATAAAATAACTCCGTGCACTATTGAACAACATCGACAAACGAGTTCACAATATTTAATAATGCTAACCCCCACTACAGCACTTACGAGGAGCAGAGACTGAATAAAACCTACATTATGCGATATTAAAATATAATCCGTACAACAGTTAAATCAGCGAGAAATTTGTCGACGGAGTAATAGCAGTTAGCCACCAGTAAACTGAAGTGTTTTGTTTAATCGTTAATAATTAACAGAAATTTTTTATTGGTGTAAGCAGGCTGTTGAGAAACTATGTTTCTGAATAACTGAGCCTTTTTTTTTGGGGGGGGGGGGGGGCAAAGTAAGTAAGAGAGAGAGAGAGAGAGAGAGAGAGAGAGTGTGTGTGTGTGTGTGTGTGTGTGTGTACAGGATAAGAGCTACGTGCAGTTGCTCAGTAGAAGAGATGTGTTTCACGGTAGCAAAGATGTAGTAGTACTCGTAGCTCTTAAGGTATGCACTTCAGAACTCTTGTTTAATACACATTTTTTTTTCTTGTTTTGGTCCGTAATACCTCCTCCCGAAATTTGGTAAGCAAGGAACTTGCAGCAGAAGCAATCCACTGTCAGAGGTATCCGGAAGATTTTCGCTTATAACTTTTAAATTGATACATTCATCCCTGAAAGATTGTAATCTCATCACTGTATTACTCTTTATCTTGTCTTACAGGGTGACAATGATTAAACTACACACTTCAAAAAAAGTTTTGTATCACCTCGGTTCCGAGAGTTCCGGAACCTATACAGAAAACTGGAAATGAGATCAACATTAAACATAATTTGCGCCCTTTTTATTGCTCACGGAAACCATACATTGCATGTTGTACCACCATACAGCGAGACCTTCAGAGGTGGTGGTCCAGATTGCAGTACATACCGGTACCTCTAATGCACGTCCTCTTGCATTGATGCATGCCTGTATTCGTCGTGGCATACTATCCACACTGGCATTGTTGGTCCAGATTGTCTCACTCCTCAACGGCGATTCGGCGTAGGTCCCTCAGAGTGGTTGGCGGGTCACGTCGTCCATGAACAGCCCTTTTCAATCTATCCCGGGCATGTGACAATGCGGACGCGATTGAACCGCGGTATTGACCGTCTAGGCATAGTTGAACTACAGACACAACACAAGCCGTGTACCTCCTTCCTGGTGGAATGACTGGAACTGATCGGCTGTCGGACCCCCTCCGTCTAATAGGCGCCGCTCATGCATGGTTGCTTACATCTTTGGGCGGGTTTAGTGACATCTTTAAAACAGTCAAAGGTGCTGTGTCTGCCGGCCGCGGTGGTCTCGCGGTTCTAGGCGCGCAGTCCGGAACCGCGCGACTGCTACGGTCGCAGGTTCGAATCCTGCCTCGGGCATGGATGTGTGTGATGTCCTTAGGTTAGTTAGGTTTAAGTAGTTCTAAGTTCTAGGGGACTGATGACCACAGCTGTTAAGTCCCATAGTGCTCAGAGCCATTTGAACCATTTTTTGCTGTCTGTGATACAGTATCCACAGTCAACGTCTATCTTCAGAAGTTCTGGGAACCAGGTTGATGCAAAACTTTTTTGATGTGTGTATATGAAAAAAACGTAAATTTCTCACAAACTACGGTGTCCACACTGTGTATTCAACATGCAAACGTCACTACAGATATTCGGATTTAGATTATGAAATGCTCGAAATGCCTGACATCATTGGCGATGATGTGGCGCAGATGAATAGCAAAATTCCGCGTGACCCTGCTGAAGTGACGGAACATCGACGTTCTTCATGACCTCCTGAATGGCTGTTTTCAGCTCAGCTGTGGTGTTGGGGTTATTGCTAAACACCTTGTCTTTAACACTTTCGCACGTGAGCCCAATACTGACCTGTGCGCCCAAATAACTGAGCATTTTTCACGATTTTTAGAATTCTTTAACTGTTTAAGCTGTAATGCTAGAGGTAAAAACTTTTTATGTTTTTGCAGACTGATGTGCCATCTTTATGAAGAAATAGGTTGTGGCAGGAGAAAGAAAGAAACAAAAATTATTATTATGTATTTTCAGATTTTGAAAAAAGTCAAACATTGAATGTAACACACACGATTTGCTTTTGTGTGGTATTCCCTGAAACACTCCGGTATACATAAAGCGACATTACACTCCTGACACCACCAACATGTCTCTTTCCTTTGTGACTTGCCAGTCTGTGCTTTGCTCCTTTCTAAAGAAACTTTACAAACCCGTGTGGGGGTTTGCTTTCTTCTTCGTCGCTGGGACCTTCTGTACAAAATGCCTTCCCTTCAGTCTGTCATTGACTGGACTATTTACAGGTTCAGTTTCCTTGTGTACTCTTTTCACAAGAGACTCGCCAACCTGAAGAAGACATACCTTCAGACTATATTTTTTCCTGTTTTCAGCATGGCTTGCTTCCTGTACAAGACATATGCATTTGTGAGACATCACAAACATGTGAAAAAACCTTTTTCCACCATTTGAACTGCTTACTGCCAAATGGATAGTAAGCAACCATCTGATCAGAACGATCCACTCCTGTTTTATAACTATTGTAGTCCAACACTACATCTATTTTCATTTTGCTGATGCGGCCCTGTTTAGTACGCACCGACACTTCCGACATAGTGGCCTTGTGACACGTTGAAAGCATCAACATCCCTTGTATCTTTCCACTTCAAGCACAGTTAAGTGTTCTCGCCTCACAAAAATCATTTCCCTTCTCTTTATCTTCTTTTCCACAACATTATCTTTGGGCAGGTCTCCAGTTAGGCATGCACGTCCCCATTACAGTGATACTCTTGTTCCATAGGTGGTCAAATACCGCAGGAGAGCTGTAATATCTGTCCATGAAGACAGTGTGGCTTTTATCGAAATATTTTTAAAGTAATCTGTCTAATAGTGGTATAACACCACTCTCTTCGGATCCTTTTCCCATGTACACTTCTAAGTTCAAACGATAGCCAGCCTTTGCATCACATACCATAAATAATTTCATACCATATTTTTCAGGTTTATTTTTCATTTAAACTCTGAAGTGAATTCTTCCTCTGAACCCACACATGCCTTCATATACAGTCAATTTTTGGAAGGGAGCATATGATAACTGACATGATCGAAACATTCTGTCATAAAACGTTCTAATTTTGAAAAGTGGGTTATAATTCTGTTGCCCTTTAGGTTTGTAATTTTCATTACTGTTCAAGTGCAAGTTTGACATAACTGCTTTCAATCTGTCCCTGCTCATTATGCTAGGAGCAAAGGACGAAGAGAGCATGTAATATGTCGACCAATAATCATGAAATGACGACTTTTTCACAAGACGCATGTGTAAAATAACAGCAAGAAAGAATAAATGTCACTCAGCTTCACAGGCTGCGACTTAGCAAACAAACTGTTTGTCTTTAGAGAGTTGTTCCTTCTAATTTTATTGACGATACTTGCTGCATATACATTAGTTTCAGTTTTGATTGTTTTCATAATATCGTTTGTCATAAAAGCACTGAAACAATCGTAAGCACTTGAGTTTCCATTTATCTGTGCAGTAACTCCACTATGTTCCCCAAAAAACAGGAAAATCCGGCAAAACATCGTCTTCTGTCCACACTGTACCTTCGTCTTCATTTCGAGAAGCCGGCCGCGGTGGTCGTGCGGTTCTGGCGCTGCAGTCCGGAACCGCGGGGCTGCTACGGTCGCAGGTTCGAATCCTGCCTCGGGCATGGGTGTGTGTGTTGTCCTTAGGTTAGTTAGGTTTAAGTAGTTCTAAGTTCTAGGGGACTTATGACCTAAGATGTTGAGTCCCATAGTGCTCAGAGCCATTTGAACCATTCATTTCGAGAGCGCCGTACCTTTTAGGGTGGCGGAGGAGTTTCAAATTCGGCGGAAATTTTACGGCGTTCCTCTTGTTCACTTATTTCATCAGGATCGCTATTCTCAGCAGATTACGACATGTTCATCTTAGCAGTGTTGCCTGTTGTATACTCGCAAAGAAAACAATCAAATAAAACCTCAGTAAATACACATTTTTCACTTCGGCAACTTATAATAACAGTAAATGTTTCATTATTATCTGAAACACTTCCCCACTCTTCAATAGCTCCTTCAGAACCAGAATCGTCTACAACTTCTTCTTCTAGAAGAACTAAAATGTCTTAATCCTTTAGTCTTTCGCCCATGATGTAGCTAATTCGCTTAGAAAACGATCATGCACACTTGCTCTCACTAGATACATATGCGAAAAACGCGGGAATTTTCGTAGTCTGAATTCATGCTACACGCATGGAAAAAGTGCGAGAACCACTCAACAGACGGCAGCACATGATGCAGGAAGCTCGACGGACACAACAACATGCGAAGGAAACTCTACGAACTTAGAAGGCAGTGAAAACTCCGCAACTGACTGCTGCCCGAGTCACACTCGCGCGCAGTCACGAAAGTGTTAATATAGCCCCACAAAAAGGAATCGCATGTGTTTAGATGCGGAGAATATGGCGGTCAATCGAGGACCATGCCAGTGGCCTCTGGGTATCCCTGAGCCAGAACGCGGTCCCCATAGTGCTCCTACAGGACATCAAACACACTCCTGCTTCGATGGGGTCGAGCTCCGTCTTGCATCAACCATATCCTTGTCGAAATCAGGTCACTTTGGACAATGGGGACGTTATTTTCCAAAACATTCATGCACCGTTCGGCTGTCACCGTGCCATCAAGGAATACGGCACCAATTATTCCGAGATTGGACATTGCACAGCATACAGTCACCCGGTGAGGGTTAAGAGACTTCTCGGCCGCGAAATGCGGATTCTCAATCCCCCAAATACGCCGGTTTTGTGTACTGACGAACCAATCCAAATGAAAGTGGGCTTCGTCGCTAACACCAAACCATACAGCGCATACTAACTGCCATCGTGCCCAGCGGCCAACCGTGTAGTTTAAACGTCCTAACGCAAACCGTTCAGAAGTTACGACGCCTTTCGGAGCAAACCTCTTGAGATGCTCCGCAAACAGACTTGGAGACGCCCAGATACCTGTCTGAAGCATGATGGTGCAATACAGATCCACTGGATACACAATTTTTGCATGTAAGTACCCCGAATATCGGGTTGGAGATTATCCCTTTGCACATTATACGTGCATAGTTGGGCAGTTTTATAAAGAAATACGAGATGAAGCCTGAAGTAGTCTCACAAATGAGAAAGAATACTTTCAAAAATAATACATTAAAGGTTGTTGCATAATGATCTTTACAAATTCAATCACGTACATTTCAGAAACAGAAGTAGACATGAAGATGTGTTTTGCGGCATAATGTTCACATATGCCTAAAACTGTTTTTTATTTATTTTTTAAATTTAGTTAGTGATGACAATGGCCACCACGCAGCAGATGGCACATTGTGTGGAATGGTTTCCAGAGAATAAATCTGACACCTAGGTCTAGCGGAACTTTCGGCCAGGTTACAGAAGCACACTGCCATTACATACGATCATCAGACTGTGGTACACGAGATCCGAGGCATGAAGAGGACGAATTGTGTGTGTCACAGCACAAAAGATGCTTACGTGGTAAGGGTTCAACTGGCATTTATATGGGACCCAACCAAATCAATTCGTCAAGCATCGTTACAGTTGAAGTTGCCACCAACCACGGTGCACAGGGAACTAGACAAGAGACTGAAGCTTCATGCCTTCGAGGTGCGGCTGCTACATGTGCTACAACTTATGACAGACAAAGTGCAACGCATTTTCACTCGACATTCTGAGGTGCATCGGCGATGACCCGCATTATATGAAAACGGACGAAGCTTGCTTTCGTGTGTCCAGGAAGGCAAACCCACACAATGTGGGGATCTGGGACGCTCAGAACTCCAACTTTAGCATAGGAATTGTGCGTACAGTGTAAAGCTAAACGTGTTCTATGGTCTGTTACATGCTCATGTGATGGGACCGTTTTTCCTTACAGACTCATTAATAACCTGGACTGTTTGTCTGGACACGTTGGAACAGTTTGCATTTCCACGTGTCAAAGAAGTACAAACTGACATTGTGCTGCAGCAGGATAGTGCCTTTCCTCATTGGGTCTCTCTCATTAGGAAGGCTTTGGGCGAAACATTTCCAGGTTGTAGGATTGGCAGAGATGGGCCCATTTCGTGGTTTGCAACCAGACATAATCCGATTAGATTTCTTTCTTTGGGACTTTATGCTGTCTACCATACACATCAGAGCAGCAGGACATGCTAGGCCACACACTGTAGGAGATAGATATAGCTTTGATATTCTGCGTGCTACAGATGGTCACAGATTTAACTCTGTTAAACATTTACTGTAACTTTAGGTGCGTGCGTGCGCGCGCGTGTGTGTGTGCATGTGTGTACTTTATGTCGTAAACTGCACCTTTATACTCAACCAGTTCTAAAACATACGTGATCAAAGTCGAAGAGATCATTTTGGAACATCCTTTATTATGCATGTTTCCCTTTTTATCTTCAGGCAAATGAGGAGGCTGTATCCTGGTAACAAGCGTGCAGCCGATTTCCTGTCGGGAAAAGTTGCCTAGCCGTTACCCTTACAGCCGATAGTAAGGGATTTAGATATTCTACTGTGCCAGTTCTCATCAGAATTCTTGCCCCGTACTGATATGAGATGAAATCACACTGCTAAAAATCGCCACGAGGAATGCATCGTTGATCGTAGTCTTCTTCCCGCCGACCGATCTCAATAACACCCTAGCTTCTAAAATGGATAACTGACTATGATCGTTAAGCTAATCACATCTATTGTGATTGCTGAAGTTGATGGAAGGAAGATTAAGTTAAAAGGCTCGTCGACGATGATGATGATGATGATTGGTTTGTGGGGCGCCCAACTGCGCGGTCATCAGCGCCCGTACAACGTCCCAACTTTTACACAGCCCAATTTTTTGTACACAGTCCAATCTAGTCACTGTCACGAATGATGATGACGAAATGATGAGGACAACACAAACAACCTGTCGACAATGAGATCATCTGTCCCGATTGGTGAAGGCTGAGGAAGAAAATGGGTCGTGTCATTTCAATGGAACCACCCCGTATTTGCCATAAGCTATCTAAGGAAATCAAAGAAAACCTCTCGAATATGAGTCCAGTGCGTTCCTAAGTTGTGGACGGTTTACATTACATAGAAAGAAGAAAGAAACGCAAAGTGATGTTTTAACAACCGAAAAGAAACTGCAAGTTGTAGAAAAGTGAGATGACTTTTTGAGTCATAGCACCCAGTGAGTGTTCACCATACAGAAGGTATACTAAGTACACAGGCGCGCCCAGGGACGTGTGAAAGGACCACTCTTCTTCTTTGCCGAACACGGTGAGCACCGGTCTGCGGCTATTTGCTGATGAGGCTGCCGTGTACGGAAAGGTATCGCCGTTGAGTGGCTGTAGGAGACTCAAAGATCCTGAGTATCTTCCTCAACACAAATGTGCTTCAAAAGTTGTTGCAATCATGTAAATGTGAATAATTATTTAAGCAAGTAAGGACATTGTGTCCCTTACAACTGTTTACATGAATTTAGAGGACAGTATGACGTCAGAAATGTTAGGGGACATCTTTAACGTCGTTTATGGACTATAGTGATGTGACAATAAAATTAATTTTTTCATTGTGTTGAATCGTAGATTAATTTTGATGTTATTACATTTTATTATTGCAAAAATTAGCAATGCAAATCTCAGTATGTTAACCTTCTGGAGAAATGTGAATAGGGTGTCCTCACCCTCATTCCAGACCATGGAGATGCCATCAATGAATCTGGACCACATGAAGCATTTGGGATTCTGAATGGTCACAAATTGTTTCAGTTTACAATACTGAGATTTGCATTGCTAATTTTAAAATCTTTAATTCTATGCAAAATTTTATCCTCAGAAATATTTCACTGAGTGCTTAGTATTATTTACTTGAAAACTGAGTCCATCTAAAATCGGTTGCCGTTAAAAAATTATATATATAATGTTTTTTGAGGTTTCACAGTAATGTTTCGTTAACTCGCCCAGCAAGTTAACAGCGGTACGTCAACGGTAACGCATTTAGGTGCATTCAGTTTTCTAGTAAATTATACTAAGTACACATAGAACTATTTCTGAGCAGTGCCACTATGCCTGCAGTACATTAGGACACTGTTTTATAAAAACACAGATCTGAAGATGGTCATCATAGACCGAAACCGGTAATCTGTGAACAAAAAACTTGTGACCATAGACGTAAATTACAGGAAATTTATAGTTTAGGGACAGTTCTGATGTCACGCTACTAAAACTTCAGAACACATTTCCAGAAATATCCCAGACATGTTCCCCAAGGGCGGGGAAAATGAATAGCAGGATAGACATGCAGCATGGAAGGGGGGAAAAGATGCTGCAAAGGCTGGGGCTCCGCGGTAGCGAAGCATGAACTCATCAAAGAGTGATGAGCCCCCTGGGGGTAAAGTGTCGCAAGCCTTTTTGTGCATCTATGAATGTCTTTCCAAAAGTTCCATTTCTTTTCTACTACCTCTACCTAGAGGACGCAAAACCACCAGTACTCTCGTACTGATTATAATTTTTTTGAAACTCTGCTCATATATCATGTTGTATTCGGGAATCATTGCATTATTTGGACGTTATGAATATTGTGTGTTGAAGGTTGATAACTGAGGATGAAGAACTCTGTTTCTCCTGTTGATTTGTCAGTTTTCAAGAACTACAAGCAGATGAAGGCATATTATGTAAACACAGGCAATAGATCGGCTACTTTCCATTTTCACTCTGTACTATGAATGAATTGTTGTTAAGTGTTTTGCCGCGCGGGATTAGCCGAGCGGTCTAAGGTGCTGCAGTCATGGACTGTGCGGCTGATCCCGGCGGAGGTTCGAGTCCTCCGTCGGGCATGGGTGTGTGTGTGTGTGTGTGTGTGTGTGTGTGTGTGTGTGTGTGTGTGTGTCCTTAGGATAATTTAGGTTAAGTAGTGTGTACGCTTAGGGACCGATCACCTTAGCAGTTAAGTCCTATAAGATTTCACACACTTTTTTGTTAAGTGTTTTTATTTGTACTCTAACCGTAAT
This sequence comes from Schistocerca cancellata, assembly GCF_023864275.1. NCBI lineage: Eukaryota > Metazoa > Arthropoda > Insecta > Orthoptera > Acrididae > Schistocerca > Schistocerca cancellata. The sequence continues at coordinate 49,484,566 of NC_064633.1, read as the reverse complement.
TTCGTTCCTCTTTTAATACTTCATAGACGTAGCACAGAAATCTTCACCCTTTTACAGCAAATGAACTGTTGTACGTCGTTCCTACGTCACTTCGTGCAAATATTTCCAGGCTAGGGTTGGTGCGATACAAAGGATGTCCGACGACAACAGCGAGAAGCTACTGTATAGAGCAGGTGATGCGGACCTTAAGCCACGACACATGGCAACGAGGTGGGGCGTAGTCTCTAAAATGCTGCACCAATTATTATGCCACGTGTATTTTCGTTCGTGTTGGCATTGTTATTAAAATAACGCTGATCGCTTTCCCATTTCCTACAATAACGCAATAGTTCAAACCAAGGCAAAGGTGTGTTTAAAAAAGAAAAAACTTTAGCACTGCTGCTATATTCATGTTTCGATTCTTTTACTTGGTTATTAGGAGCAAAAAACAGCTGTTATAACCGAGACCAAACAGTAACAGAAAAATACCGCAGGTTTCAGAACTAACGTACCGCTATCGGTTTTAAACGGTCGGTTTACCCCATCTGTGGTGTCACCGCCAGACACCACACTTGCTAGGTGGTAGCCATTTAATCGGCCGCAGTCCGTTAGTATACGTCGGACCCGCCTGTCGCCACTATCAGCGATTGCAGACCGAGCGCCGCCACACGGCAGGTCTAGTCTCGATAGACTCCCTAGCATTCGCCCCAGTTGTACAGCCGACTTTGCTAGCGATGGTTCATTGTCTACGTACGCTCTCATTTGCAGAGACGACAGTTTAGCATAGCCTTCAGCTACGTCATTTGCTACGACCTAGCAAGGCGCCATATTCTTCAAGAATGTATTCTGAACAGATAATATTGTTAATCATGTACGTCAAGAGCGACGTTCATCATTAATGGATTAAAGTTAAGTATTAAACTAATTACGTCCGCTTTCTGAATTCTAATTGCTTGTCATGTTCCAGACCTCACGTCAGTATAGTTCTCCCCTCCTCACGCCAGCCTCGTGAGCTAAAACGCGTCCATTTCGGCCTCCTCTAGTAACACGGCGTTGGCTCTTCTGCCAACAGAACACCATCCCTAACCCCGCCCACCCTCTTTTAGTACAATACAGGGTTATTACAAATGATTGAAGCGATTTCACAGCTCTACAATAACTTTATTATTTGAGATATTTTCACAATGCTTTGCACACACATACAAAAAGTCAAAAAGTTTTTTTAGGCATTCACAAATGTTCGATATGTGCCCCTTTAGTGATTCGGCAGACATCAAGCCGATAATCAAGTTCCTCCCACACTCGGCGCAGCATGTCCCCATCAATGAGTTCGAAAGCATCGTTGATGCGAGCTCGCAGTTCTGGCACGTTTCTTGGTAGAGGAGGTTTAAACACTGAATCTTTCACATAACCCCACAGAAAGAAATCGCATGGGGTTAAGTCGGGAGAGCGTGGAGACCATGACATGAATTGCTGATCGTGATCTCCACCACGACCGATCCATCGGTTTTCCAATCTCCTGTTTTAAGAAATGCCGAACATCATGATGGAAGTACGGTGGAGCACCATCCTGTTGAAAGATGAAGTCGGCGCTGTCGGTCTCCAGTCGTGGCATGAGCCAATTTTCCGCGGGCTACGCGTGAAACTTGCCCGCACGCGTTCAACCGTTTCTTCGCTCACTGCAGGCCGACCCGTTGATTTCCCCTTACAGAGGCATCCAGAAGCTTTAAACTGCGCATACCATCGCCGAATGGAGTTAGCAGTTGGTGTATCTTTGTTGAACTTCGTCCTGAAGTGTCGTTGCACTGCTATGACTGACTGATGTGAGTGCATTTCAAGCACGACATACGCTTTCTGGGCTCCTGTCGCCATTTTGTCTCACTGCCCTCTCGAGCACTCTGGCGGCAGAAACCTGAAGTGCGCGGCTTCAGCCGAACAAAACTTTATCAGTTTTTCTACGTATCTGTGGCGTGTCGTGACCATATGTCAATGAATGGAGCTACAGTGAATTTATGAAATCGCTTCAATCATTTGTAATAGCCCTGTACTTCGCGACTCGTGGAGTACACGTTAGTCGGTCACGAATTGCACGCGACAGCCCTACACGGGACTGATTGCTGCAGGGCAGAGCTGCGGCGGCTGCGTGCGGGCGCCTGTATTGCCGGGCGATTAATGGTATCGATCGTGGATGCGGGACAGGGCGGCTGGCGGCTCACCTGGGCGCGATGCCCGATGCAAGGGCGGCGGGCCCGGCCACAGCCGGCAGCGTGGGACGGCCACGCCTCAGCCGCTGCGCCCGCACGCGCCTCTGCAAGGACACGGCTGCACCTCCACAACTGGCCGTGTCGTGTCCCCAGGCGACTGATTCGGAACTTCACAAGCTCTTTGTAGCTCCGAAGGCACACCAATATCCCTAACCTCGGTTTGCCGCGGAATTCTCGAACAGGTTCTACGTTCGAATACAATAAATTTCCTTGGGAGAGACAAGCATCCTCCAACAAACAAACATCGAAAAAGCATTGCTCGTACGAAACGCAGCCTGCCCTTTTCTCGCACTATACCTTGCGAACCCTCGATGAAAGGCAACAGGCACATCCCGTATTACTAGATTTCCGGAAAGCGTTGGACGCAGTGCCCCATTGCACACTGTTAACGAAGGTCGGAGCTTACAGATTACGTTCCCAGATAGGTGAGTGACTCGAAGACTTCTTAAGAATGGAACACAGTACGTTGGCCTCGACGGCGACAAGGGTATCGTGATGAGTGTGATAGATCCACTCTTATCCTCTCTCCCTCTCCCTCTCCGTCCCTCCTTTACAAGCCATTGCAACTACAAACACACTGAGCTGATTAAAATAGATGAAGATACATAAAAACATATACAGGGTGTTACAAAAAGGTACGGCCAAACTTTCAGGAAACATTCAAATGCTTCAAATGGCTCTGAGCACTATGGAACTTCACATCTGAGGTCATCAGTCCCCTAGACCTTCTTAAACCTAGGACATCACACACATTCATGCCCGAGGCAGGATTCGAACCTGCGACCGTAGCAGTCGCGCGGTTCCGGACTGAAGCGCCTAGAACCGCACGGCCACCGCGGCCGGCAGGAAACATTCCTCACACACAAAGAAAGAAAATATGTTATGTGGCCATATGCCCGGAAACGCTTACTTTCCATGTTAGAGCTCATTTTATTACTTCTCTTCAAATCACATTAATCATGGAATGGAAACACACAGCAACAGAACGTACCAGCGTGGCTTCAAACACTTTGTTACAGGAAATGGACTTTGTTACAGGAAATGTTCAAAATGTCCTCCGTTAGCGAGGATACATGCATCCACCCTCCGTCGCATGGAATCCCTGATGCGATGATCCAGCCCTGGCGAATGCCGTATTGCATCACAGCCGTCCACAATACGAGCACGAAGAGTCTCTACATTTGGTACCGGGGTTGCGTAGACAAGAGCTTTCAAATGCCCCCATAAATGAAAGTCAAGAGGGTTGAGGTCAGGAGAGCGTGGAGGCCATGGAATTGGTCCGCCTCTACCAATCCATCGCTCACCGAATCTGTTTTTGAGAAGCGTACGAACACTTCGACTGAAATGTGCAGGAGCTCCATCGTGCATGAACCACATGTTGTGTCGTACTTGTAAAGGCACATGTTCTAGCAGCACAGGTAGAGTATCCTGTATGAAATCATGATAACGTGCTCCATTGAGCGTAGGTGGAAGAACATGGGGCCCAATCAAGACATCACCAACAATGCCTGCCCAAACGTTCACAGAAAATCTGTGTTGATGACGTGATTGCACAATTGCGTGCGGATTCTCGTCAGCCCACACATGTTGATTGTGAAAATTCACAATTTGATCACGTTGGAATGAAGCCTCATCCGTAAAGAGAACATTTGCACTGAAATGAGGATTGACACATTGTTGGATGAACCATTCGCAGAAGTGTACCCGTGGAGGCCAATCAGCTGCCGATAATGCCTGCACACGCTGTACATGGTACGGAAACAACTGGTTCTCCCGTAGCACTCTCCGTACAGTGACGTGGTCAACGTTACCTTGTACAGCAGCAACTTCTCTGACGCTGACATTAGGGTTATCGTCAACTGCACGAAGAATTGCCTCGTCCATTGCAGGTGTCCTCGTCGTTCTAGGTCTTCCCCAGTCGCGAGTCATAGGCTGGAATGTTCCGTGCTCCCTAAGACGCCGATCAATTGCTTCGAACGACTTCCTGTCGGGACACCTTCGTTCTGGAAATCTGTCGCGATACAAACGTACCGCGCCACGGCTATTGCCCCGTGCTAATCCATACATCAAATGGGCATCTGCCAACTCCGCATTTGTAAACATTGCCTGACTGCAAAACCACGTTCGTGATGAACACTAACCTGTTGATGCTACGTACTGATGTGCTTGATGCTAGTACTGTATAGCAATGAGTCGCATGTCAACACAAGCACCGATGTCAACATTAGCTTCCTTCATTTGGGCCAACTGGCGGTGAATCGAGGAAGTACAGTACATACTGACGAAACTAAAATGAGCTCTAACATGGAAATTAAGCGTTTCCGGACACATGTCCACATAACATCTTTTCTTTATTTGTGTGTGAGGAATGTTTCCTGAAAGTTTGGCCGTACCTTTTTGTAACACCCTGTATACAATATGTTCCTATAAAACAGAGATATAGTATGAATACTAATGTAAGTACAACAAACACCAGTACATTTAAGTTTCACATGAGAGCATAGTTGTGGTATAAGGGTATAAAGTTAAACCCAAACGAGACAGCCACTCAACAGTAGCCGGGCTGGCCCCGATAACATCCCTCCGTTTTACAGAGAATCTACGCAACGGGCAATCTTACACTATACGTAACTATATTTTTTTCCAGCAGTTACACACACACACACACACACACACACACACACACACACACACACATTGGGTTGTCGGTGGTACACCACTCGTGCATCATAAAATTAGTTTTTGCGCGTCCAGTTCTTACACGGTTTAACTGACACCAAACTTAGCGGGGAAGTAGCATTCCTGGGAGTTGCTCGGTGGGGCTTTGTTTGATATGGGTCAACGTCCCTGTTATTACACTTAGTTTTCCGGGATGTATGACTGTCATAGGTAGTTCCTTCAAAAAGTATTCTGTCTTCCTATACTGTGGGAGACTACGTGTAAACTGTCTCCAAGATGGCGTCTCCCGGGCAACGGGCTGCGTCAGCAGCGCGGCAGAAAGTTTACACAACCGCGGACCGAACCGGACGTAAGGGTCTCTCACGGTCAACAGCGGCAAGTGCAACATCAACAAGTTTCTCTACAAACATTAACGATCTGACGGAGAGGATGAGCAGCAATCTGCGACTGTTTGCTAACGACGCTGTAGTCGGGTAGTGTACGGGACAGTGTTGTCTTTATGTGTCTGCAGGAATACACAGGACGCTTCGACAGAATTACTATTTGGCGTGATGAATGGCTTTTTGCTCCAAATGTGGAAAAATGTAAATTAGTGCAGATGAGAAAGAATAACAATCGTGTAATTTCGAATATAGTAGAGGTAAGTATCTAAAGCGGACCCCTAGGTCTCCTGATTCTGCAGAATGCTGAACTCTGGTGGAAATCGCTCTAAACATTAGTTTTGGCTTTTCCCAATATGTAGTGGAGCGCTCTCGTCATCTGATCATGCTGCCGCTTGCTTAGATGACAACACGTGTTTATCGTGAAATCAAAGATTTGAGACAGTGCTACTTATTGCTACTTTTCGTTAGGATAATATCTATACACATTCTTTAATGGGAAGGATTTGGGATCATGTTTATATCTAAGTTGTGTTATTTTGACGTTTATCTAAAAAGTTATTTTAAATATAAATCTGATAGTATGGGTTCCTCAAATCGGACCCCTGATTTTTAATGCATTCTTTTGGATTTCTGACCCAGGATCCAAGGGAATAAAATGGTGAAAAAGAAGCAGAAGGGGTGGAGTCCAACCAAATTGAAAGAGGCTAAGATGCTATTAGAAGTAAAAAGATGGACCGGAAAAAAGGAAGTAAGCACTATGATGTCCCGAAAACTACGCTATGAGATTATCTAACATGAAATACGGTACTACAGAGGAAGCAGCGAATGTTAAAAGGGGCAGACGTACAATTTTAAGCAGTGCCCTTGAAGACGAGCTTGTCAATAATTGTCCTGCAATTGAGGCTTCGTTTTTCGGGCTTACTCGTAGTGACCTGAGGAGAATGGCTGTTCAATTGGCAGAAAACAATGGCCTTGAACATCCTTTCAATAATGACATCGCTGGAAGAAAGTGGGTTAGTCATCATGCTAAATTATCAGAAAGGAAACCTACTGGTACATCTTACAGCAGGGCCTTTGGTTTCACCGAAGAAAATACACTAAAGTTCTACAAACTTCTAGAGGAAGTTTGCTATAAAGGAAAGTTCACCCACAGACAAAATCTATAATGTGGACGAAAGCGGAATCACTGTCGTACAATCCAAAGTTGCGACAGTAATCGGCCTGAAGGGGAAAAAACAAATAGCTGCTTTAACATCAGCAGAAAGACGAGCTCTTATAACTATAGTCTGCTGTATGAATGCTGCTGGTTCATTTGTACCTCCTCTGGTAATTTTTCCGCGCAACAATATGAGTGACCAATTGAAGAAAGTGGCACCGCCAGGCACAATATTTGCAGTGCATCCTTCTAGTTGGATCCAAACCAATCTTTTCACTCAACGGTTCCAGCACTTCATTGAAACATCTTGGATGGGCACTTTAGCCATATACAGAATAATGACTTAACTGATCAGGCGAGAGCAAACCATGTTACCAATTGCAGCCGTTGGATAGGACGTTTATGAGTCCTTTGAAAGTCTACTACAGCGAAAAAGTCAGGCAATGGCTGCGACAAAATCAACGAGATGTCTGCGCTCATGACATCATGGAGCTATTTGGCACAGCTTATCTCAAACACCTCAAATTGCTATCAATGGTTTTAAAGTTACAGGGATATACCCCTTGAACAAGACGCTTTTCTCAGATGCGGAATATATTGACGAAGCAAACAACCTTTCTTTTATGAAACCGCTAAGAGACAACCGTTGATATCAGACAATCCATCAACTTGTTTGGCAAACCAGGCTGAGCCATCGACATCTTCAGCAGCTCAGCCAGAGCCATTCAATCAAGCCATCAACATCTTTGGCAAACCTGGGGTTGACTCCACCACCTTGTGGCGCTTCACCAGAATTTAACTCGTCTACCAAAAAAAGTCCATTCAACATATTTCCGGTCCCGCATAGCAAAAAGCGGACCTCTACTTGGGGACGAAAAGGTTGTAGTTCTACTCTGATCACTTCCTCGCCCTACAAAACACAACTGGTTGAAACTCTGAAAGCTAAAGAAGCTACAACGCAAGAAGACGTGGTCAAGGAGGTGGTTGCGGTCACCGTTCCGTATTAGTCAGGTCTCCAGGAAAAGGAAAAGCACCAGAAAAAAAGCGACTCCATTTCAAGAAAGAAGACTATAAATACAGCAATGAAGATGAACATGTCAGCATCGCTAGTGGAACGTATGAATTAGAAGTCATTCCAGGAGTTCCGCCTTCCCAAGATGATGAAGACGCTGAGTGCGTCTTCTGTGCCGGGAAGTTTTCAGAGGACAAAAGGAGAGTTGTGGGTCAGGTGCCTCATGTGTAGCTTGTGGGCACATACAGAGTGTGCAGGGGCTGAAAAAGACAAGTACATTTGCGACTTCTGCCGCTAACGGCAATGATTTCATAAATTGTTCGATTTTTGTTTCATTTTGTAATTTTTTCTACTTCAAAATTCGTACTTGGTTTCATTAAATCAATGCATGCTAACCTTAATGGCGTTTTATTTCACTGTGACACATGTGACTCATTTTCATTGCTATTTACAACATTTTAAAAGGGGGTCCGAATTAGTCACCAATTTTCCAAAAAGAAAAAGTGTAAGCTTTTCTTGTAATTTTTTTGAGTAGGAAAATATGTCAAACTGTTAAAAATTTCACTAAAACAAGCTGACAACTAAATGACGTACATATAGAATGCTCATAAAGCGTAAATTTCATATGTTATACATATTTTTAAAAAATAAAAACAAAAGGGGGGTCCACTTTTGGGTACTTTCCTCCATTTTTGGTGTACTGTTCGTCACAGTCACGTCGATTAAACAACATGTAACAATGCAAAGCGACACGAAATGCACCGAGCACGTTAAGGTCATTTGCACAGGCGACAAATGGTCGTCTTCCGGTTTATTGGCAGAATTTTAGGGAAGTGTTCCTCATCCATAAAGGAAATCGTGTACAAAACACTTCTGCGACCTAGGAATACATTGAATTAATTCAGAGGAGTGGAGCTAGATTTGTTGTTACTGATAGGTAGGTTCGATCAACACGCGAATATTAAGCGAATGGTACGAGAACTCAAATGGGAAAAACACATTTTCGTGAAGCACTATTAAGAAAGTTTAAAGAACCAGCATTTGTGACAGACCGCAGAACGATCCTACTGTACTAAAGTGCATCTCGCATAAGGACATCGAAGACATAACAGAAACGGGGTCTCGTACGGAAACGTATCGACAGTCATTTTTCTGTCCTCCATTTCAGAGTATATCAAGAAGGGGAATGAATAACAGTGCTGCATGTGCCCTCTGCAATGCGCCCTACGATGCCTTGTAGAGTATGTTTGTAGGCGTAACCATGACGCCCTAGACCGCGCGGCTCGTCCCGGCCCGCACCGCTCCCCCCGTCGGAGGTTCGTGTCCTCCCTCGGGCATGGGCGTGTGTGACGCCCTTAGCGTAAGTTAGATTAAGTAGTGTGTGAGCTTAGGGACCGATGACCTAAGCAGTTTGGTCCCTTAAGATCTCACCACAAATTTATTTGCGTAAACCATCTAGTCGCTAAGATATGTAGGGCCATTCAAACCGAATACAGCGATCACAAACTGCCGTAGCTATTTACGTGCAGCGATACATCTATAACAATTACAGAGAATGTAAAATTAAATTTAAAAAGCTATCACTGCGCAACCGCAATGAACCTGAAGCTGTCGCACGCGAAATGGTGCATAAACCAGCATCTTCCAAACAGTTGGATCGGTCGTACTGCAAATGTTCTGCTCTTGGCCACCTAGGTCTCCACACCTGACAATGCTGGATTTCTTTTATGCCATGTGAAACACCTTGTTCATTTGCCTCCTTTGCTGAAAACAATTACAGAATTGAAAATGTCCATTGCTAATGCGCTCCCGTCGGTGGCTCCATATATGCTTCACATCGTTAAATGCATTATCGTTTGCATCCGTGGTTCCCAAAGTGGTCCAGGTGGATCCCCAGGGCTCCACGGGAGACCAGACGGGGGTCCACGTTGGCGTAAAAAAAAAAGTCACAAGTTGTAAGTGGGGGTCCGCGAAAATTTTTAACCACCTTAATTTCTTTTTAGTACCTAGTGTATTTTAAGGTCTGCGACTGCTCATTGTAAAAACAAGCATATTCGATATTCAGTACAACGCACGTAGAGACTTGCAAAGTGCCGCCCGCGCGACCGGAATGCCTGCTTAGACGTGCAAAGGGACGAAATACGACTTGTGCTGTGCTTGCAAGCGTCACTAATATAAATACGAATGCCAAGGACAAAACGTTACTCATTTGTTTCTGGGATTTTGAGAATAAAAGTGTGAGTGGATCGATGTCAGTGTTTGCCAGTGCCGAAAAAAGTAAGTACCTGCCCATTTGTTGTTCATATTTTTATTTTATATTGTAATCATATTTGTTATATTTGCGTGTAGTAGTTACGTACCAAAAATTAAATACTGAGAGGAGCGATTATTCGATACTTCTATAAAAGAACAAAAAGCCAAGAAGGGTTGAACTTTTCGTACTTTTTATTATAAAAATATTTATTTACGCAACACTGGAGAGTAATTAAAAGAGAGATGTATGATTGATCTGCATGTTTGTACATATTTCTGTGTCCTCTTAGCTGCTAATGCTAAACGACAATATTACAATAAAATAGGTTCAGCCTTTTTGTGAAAACCTCTGTATGGGTGTTAAAGCGCAAGTGCAACGTAACGCATGTTCCCGCAATTAGCAGACCCAAAGACTAAGCTAGTTACCGAATGCCCCGCCAGGCTGACGAACCGTAGTCGACCTCGCCACGTAACGCTCGACATTTTTGACGGTCATATCCGTTTACATGTGCCTTGCACAATACCAGTTTATTACATACTAGGTTGTTTATAAATTTAGCGATACACTAAATTTATAATAAATAGCTTTCCAAGCTTCTCAGTCTTATAGACTGTATTAACAATAAGAATCAGTACTAATCAATAAGGCGACGCTCTTATTGAGTGCAGTACAACTAAACAATAATCCAGTCCACTAATAAAGAGAATCTATGCTTATGAAACGAGGCATTGGTCTCGTGAATTAGGTATATATTTTCTTTAACCATTAATTAAAAACCGGCTATTTAATCTCGGGGCTGTAAAGCTTCAACGATTAAACAATGTGTCTTAGCAGTTTATTGCTTTTAACAATTAAAAACAGTTTTTCCGCTGGCATTTTGGTGTTTTTCATTGTAATAATTAACTCTACTCTGTTAAAATCGCCTCATGATTACTAAAACAAACATTTTTTTTTTTCTTTACAGGTTACAACTGATACGTAAAATGGCTTAATCTAAGAAATCATCATGCAGAGTAATTAAATAACTTTGTTCTAAGAAGTTGGTACTGAATCGAATTGGGCAGAAAATATCTGTAGGGCTGAACTGGACTAGAAGTAGGGATAGGTTGGCAGGACATATCCTAAGCCATCAAGGAATATTTAATGTAGAAAGGAAGTGTGGAAGCGGAGTGAGGAGGGGTAAAATCTGCAGACCAGACTTCGACTACAGGAAATAGGTTCTAATGGACATAGGCTGCTGGAGTCATGTAAAGATGTAGAAACCCGGTCTTTGCACTTAAGACCATCATCACCACCACCCCGCAGCCGCCACCGCCAAAATGTTAGCCACTATTTCCTGTTACCACTGCAGAAAATAAAACGTAAAATATTACTAGTTTGAAGGAAGGAATTCTTCCTGTTTATGAAGTCATCTAAAGAAGTATTGCCATCTTGAACTGATCTGATAATTCCCAGTTTTAAGACACTGTCACAGTCAATGACTTGATGTTTATAACCACAAATAAGTAATCCTTAATCGCGTACAGATCGTTCTAAACTTTTGCACCACTACTACATGGAGGACGAAGCGGGTTAAGGGAACCTGCAAGTATGAGGAAGACTGTTCTCCAAGGGCACAGTTTTCCACGCAGGCTGTCCAGAGACCACTGGGCCGCGGCATTAAACTCCAAAGATGGAGCAGTATCTTGCAGTCAAGTCTCTGGATCTGAATCCTATAACACATCTGGGATGAATCGAGGACACCAAATGCAGAGCTTCAGAAGTCACCAGGGACCCTCTCATATTTCTCCCCCCCCCCTCTCTCTCTCTCTCTCTCTCTCTCTCTCTCTCTCTCTCTCTCTCTCTCCCCCCCCCCTCTCCCTCTAATGAAACTTATTGCCAACAGTTCCTCAACCACCTCAGACAGCAAGCCACGCCACAAAAAGCATGTGTACCAGGTATAGAAACGGTATGCCCTACTGACTGTGTTATTGTAAAAGAGATCTTCCAGATAAGTAATATCTATTCCATAGTGTGTGTATCTTCCATCCCTGAACTTCCCTCGTATTATTTTTTCGATGCTTTGAAACGACAAATGTCTCGTGATTAAGCTTTATCTTGATCTTTAAACCATCGGTTGTCCTGAACAGGAAATATTCTCAAATTTCTTGATTACGCTAAAGTTTTAGACATTGTCGTCAACGTTTATAAATGGAAGGTGTATCCTAGCACAAAGAGCGCCCAGAGGGTGTGGACGCTGTGCTGAATTTCCGTCTCCACAATAGCCATCCGTGGCCTTTTAAAACAACCCGGCCGCCGCCCATGGTGTCCACTGTACTGGTCACCCGTGACTACACACGATCCAGACTGCAGCAGCAACGAGTCGGCACTATTACGTTAAAGTCATAGTGTAAATCGGAGGTAACGGGCTTCCTTGATTGCGAGGCGGCAGTTGTCACGACTTTCTATCACCTCCTGCGTTATCAAGCAATGTGGCGCTACTTCCCAATCGACCAGCCGGACTTAGGTTTTCCGTCTTCACTCTCAATCGTTCAGGACGAATGCTGGGATGGTTCTCTCAAAATAGACACAGCCGATTAGCTGCGCCACCTTTTCCCTATCAGAGCTTATGATTAGTTTCCGTTCACCTTTTCGTCAACGAGGAGTTAAATCGTATAATCCTTCTTCCCGAACTTCTTGCAAGAACAGAGAAGGCGCTGCACTGAAGATGTTCTACGCGCATTTCATATGCCGTTAGCCCATGCATCACGATAACGCAGTTGACCGTAATGCCCGCCGCGTGTGACCAGGCTTTATGGCTCGTAGACTGCATCCCTAGGATTACACAGTGCTCGGACTTTGGACCGACTCAACATTAAGCACTGCTATAACTATGTCTGCAGTTCCGTCAATATCAGCACAAGAAACTTCGCGTTGCAAAGTAATTCACGAATACTGCTGCAATCTGCTTCTCGACATCATGCTTAGACTGCCTTGTGAAATGCGTCACTGCATCGTAGCAACCAATAGGCGCCTCTCCCGATGCTAAAGTTTTCCCGCTAATGTAACGTGTCGTCACGATGTCTGAAGGGAGCTCACTCTCTCGATTATAGCGATTCTCATGTACAATTGTATATCTATATCAGGAATATGACGATACGCAGCATCCATCGGTAGAAGGCAGCGAAGCACATAAAGCACTGACATTACTCCTGAATAATGCTACATGTAGTCAATTTTACGTAATTAATACGTATATCGTCGGCACAAAATTAGTTAGATGGAGCTAAAAGTGGATTTCAATTATGAACATGTTCATCTACAAAGCTACTACAATACAGCTGCTAATGAAAGAATCATGCCGTTACCTCCTTTTAGCTGCAGGTTTTTTGTTTGTTTGTTACGTTTTCTTGTTTGGGCGAAATGAAATGTCCTTAACCGGTGGTGCAGAGGACGGATATACGTTATATTGACAAGAACATCACTACGAATCGTCGTGCATTTACATAACGCAACACGTACACTCTTTACATGAAGCCACACATATCAATAAATAGGCACCACCCATGCTCGGAGACAGAACAATCGTTTTATAATAATTCTCTTATTTGTTAACACACTTAACAGTTACTTCTCATGATGTAATTAAACTATAAAGTTACAGTGTTGGTACCGATGCTGTTTATGAAGTAATTAAACTCTAAAGCTACAATGGTGCAATCGCTGACGGATGATCGGCGACTTATCCAGTACTGTGTACGCTATAGAGCCTCACAAGCGACATTTCTCGTTGCCAAATATCTATTAGGAAACTACAAATCGTTCAGAATTGGTTAGTAACGTAATATCGAACCTGTTATAGTTTGAACACCGGAATGCTTTATTACGCCTCTTCCTTCCATAAGTAGCATTTCTCTTCCCGATTCAGGCAGCCAGTCTAGAGTTAATGTTGAATCCCAACGCCGGCATAAATTGGAATTTATTTTACACACACAAAAGCAGTTATCTTAAGTGACAGAGTTTACAATCCTGGTATCATCTGGATGCCAAACCCGATACTTACCCGTGGGGTTAACAAATCACGTACCCTAAGTGATACAAAAGTAAACCAAGTTGGAAAAATAACTAAAAAGATTTAGGTTATGGACAAAAATCTCACTATGCGGCACTAAAACTACGAGGGTAATCCCAAAAGTAAGGTCTCCTATTTTTTTATAAGTACATAGACCTGTTTATTTCTACAATGGTTCGCATCAGTTTACAGCTTGAACATTTAGCTGTTTTTCGACATAATCAGCATTTCTGTCGATGCATTTTTGTAGACACTGTGGCAGTTATTGTACGCCCATGTCATACTAGCTCGCCGCCATGCTGTTCAGGAAGTTATGAACCTCTTCTTTCACCTCGTCGTCGGAGCTGAATCGCTGGGACCCCAATTAACTCTGACAAGTACTGTGAGACTCTGAAAAAACTCTAACGGGCAATTCAGAACCGGAGAAGAGGAATGTTGAGCAAGGGCGTACACATTCTCCATGACAACGCTCGCCCACAAATCGCTTGGCAAACCGTTGCTCTCCTGCAACAGTTTCAGTAGAACATAATCACCCACCACACTATAGTCCTGACTTGACGCCCAGTGACTATCACCTGTTCCCTATGTTAAAAGAACATTTGGCCGGAAAGCGATACAATTCCGACGATGAGGTGAAAGAAGAGGTTCATTACTTTCTGATCAGCATGGCGGCGAGCTAGTATGACATGGGCGTACAAAAACTGCCACAGCGTCTACAAAACAGCTCTTTGTACTTATAAAAAAATAGGAGACCTTACTTTTGGGATTACCCTCGTGGGTCTCAAAGACGACCATCCACCACAATCTGGAAAAAAAAGGCACGAGTAAAGACAGGTGAACTGACGCGACTACTGTGGAAGACAATAATGCACTGAAGGACGTAACACTGACATAAAATAACAAATTCTCATTCTCATCTGTATTCACGCATCGGGTGCTTAATTGTATTTATACAGTATGTGATCAAAAGTATCTGGACACCCCCAAAAACATGGTTTTTCATATTAGGTGCATTGTGCTGCCACCTACTACCACGTGCTCCATATCGGCGACCTCAGTAGTCATTACACATCGTGAGAGCAGAATGGGACGCTCCGCGGAACACGCGGACTTCGAATTTTGTCAGGTGATTGGGTGTCACTTGTGTCATAGGTCTGTACGCGAGATTTCCACACTTCTAAACACCCCTAGGTCCACTGTTTCCGATGTGATAGTGAAGTGGGAACGTGAAGGGACACCAAGTTTGTTTGTGTGGCCATCCTCCGCAGCAAGCATATAAATACTTGTTTTGTAAATAAAACTGCCTTTTCCTGCTGCTAGTCACTTTATTTATCCCATACGCGTTTCGCCAGCCGCGGTGGCCGTGCGGTTCTAGGCGCTTCAGTCCGGAACCTCGGGACTGCTACGGTCGCAGGTTCGAATCCTACCTCGGGCATGGATGTGTGTGATGTCCTTAGGTTAGTTAGGTTTAAGTAGTTCTAAGTTCTAGGGGACTGATGACTTAAGATGTTAAGTCCCATACTGCTCAGAGCCATTTGACCATACGCGTTTCGCCTTCTTCTGTTCTAAGGAAGGCATCATCAGACGGATCTATAACGATACAGTTTTGTTAGTTATTGATTATCAAACAGGTCACTTAGCGATTTTGTGTAAAAAGACACGTACAGCACAAAACCGTACACAGGCCGACCTCGTCTGTTGACTGTCAGAGACCGCCGACAGTTGAAGAGGATCGTAATGTGTAATAGGCAGACATCTATCCAGACCATCACACACAAATTCCAAACTGCATCAGGATCCACTGCAAGTACTGTGACAGTTAGGCGGGAGGTGAGAAAACTTGGATTTCATGGTCGAGCGGCTGCTCATAAGCCACACACCAAGCCGGTAAGTGCCAAACGACGCCTCGCATGGTGTAAGGACCGTAAACATTCGACGATTGAACAGCGGAAAAACGTTGTGAGAAGTGACGATTCACGGTACACAATGTGGCGATCCGATGGCACGGTGTGGGTATGGCGAATGCCCGGTGATGTGTGTAGTGCCAATAGTAAAATTCGGAGGCGGTGGTGTTATGGTGTGGTCGTGTTTTTCATGGAAGGCGGCTTGCACCCCTTCTTTTGCGTGGCACTATCACAGCACAGGCCTACATTGACGTTTTAAGCAATTTCTTGCTTCCCACTGTAGAGCAATTCGGGGACGGCGATTGCATCTTTCAACACGATCGAGCACCTGTTCATAATGCACGGCCTGCGCGGAGTGGTTACACACAATAACATCCCTGTAATGGACTGGCCTGCACAGAGTTCTGGACCTGAATCCTATAGAACATCTTTGGGATGTTTTGGAACGCCGACTTCGTGCCAGGCCTCACCGAGCGACATCGATACCTCTCCTCAGCACAGCCCTCCGTGAAGAATGGGCTGCCATTCGCCAAGAAACCTTCCAGCACGTGATTGAACGTATGCCTGCGAGAGTGGAAGCTGTCATCATGGCTAAGGGTGGGTCAACATCATATTGAATTCCAACACTACGTACGGAGGGCGGCACGAACTTTTAAGTCATTTTCAACCAGGTGTCCGGATACTTTTGATCACATAGTGTGTGTGGTTTTTCAATAACATAAGCGCGTACACATGAATAGGGGATGATTGAAAAATCAGAGCCAATAAATTCGTCGCAACAGGAGGATACAATATTAAAGCAGGATGCACGGAAATTAAAAACTTTTGAACTGCATATATTACCTATTTTCCATTTGCGGAAGAATATACGTGTAGCATAAATGAAGCTATTCCCTTTATAAGCCAGAAGCTTATTAAGCTCATGTCAACGGTCGATGCAGTTGCAGCATTACTTAACAATACTGTCTCATGAGTGTAAACACGCGGATGGCTAAGAATACCTCAACAATTTTGTTTACCAGAACTGTAAAGTTCCCAGCGGGGCAAGCTTTACCACGCAGAGGTAAATTTCCAGAAGTTTATTAAAAACTCACTCATGGTACAGTAATTACCACACAAAACTTAGTTGAATACCACAGTGCTTTGCTAAGAGCGGTGCTATCACGGGCCGTATCCGGAACATACAGTACAACGTCGAACCCAGATTCGTGGTGCAATTTTGTTAGATTCACTTAAAGCATATCCAGAAGGTAAAATTAAGTCATAAAAAATAAAAATACACAGGAAATCGGGCATCCGACATTTCGATATCAATCTGACAACCGCGGACCTAAATCACATAAAATAGGTATAAGAAAATTAAACTCCCCAACATGTCGCAATGAGAAAGGCGTCCTGTTAAAATTGCAAAAGGGAAGAGTTTCAAGATACGCCAAGAAACGTATTACGTCCTCTCTCATATATCTCCGTAATGACCGTAACGATACAATTGTGGAAATTCGGACTTAGAAACATACCTTCACAATACTAGCCTACAATACTAGTAGTCTTCCATCTGCAACGTTATGCGAGTGCAATAGGAACGAGCAGTACCATATCCGTACACTGTCGTTCACCACACACCACACGAAAGCTTGGGAGAAGCGATATAGCTGCAACGGTTGTCACAGTCGTCGCGTCAGCAGGCCCGAATTTATACCATGGCTCCACATATTTTACTGATTACTGCTTCAAACAATTCCAACTGCGACATGCTAGATCCAGGTTTGGTGTTCGCCACTCGAATAAATTGATTTTTCAATCAGTACACGTTTGAGTCTATCCTTTCCTGTAAAAGAAACAAATATTTCTCATGCACCACTCTTTTAAAAGTATATTTTCCTTCACTTAATTGCAGAATGACAGGGGAATCGTCCTCGCGGAACCACAAGAAAGTTTTTGATTGTAAAACTGTATACACTACCGTCTGTCCACCGCCAGTTTCCCAGTTAAACAATGCGCTATGTACTCCTCCGCGCTACTGGAGTCTTCTCCTCGCGGATCATAAATCATGCCCTGTCAAGTACAGTTGCCAACGATTATTACTATAGGTCTACACTTTTAGCCTCCCGGCTTCTCTCATTTTCCTGACACACACGATAGTCTTCTTCTCGTCATGCCAACAGAAGACAGTTTACCTCTTTTACGTTTGTCTTTCCAGCACCACATACAATCGATACAGAAACTACGATAAATTCATGATTTTGAAATGTACCGTATCGGTAGCGACGCATTTTTTTCCAAAAACTTCTCGAAGGCTTTAAACAATGTCTGTCTGTCGCTGCCCTTTTTTTATTTTTTTTTACGGTTACGGTTTTCCGCTTATATGTTTCATTCCAGAACACGAAACAACTACATATATTTTCACAGTGCATACAAACGAAAATACCATGTGAGCACGACTAGCAGGACAGACAAAGCCACCGTCCAATGAGATTTTAAACAAGAACTACGTGGTTTACGCATTTAATACTGTGAGTGGCAAAAACAGTGAAGACTTCAAATACTTAAGCGTGCCTCATTGTCTCTTGGACGCTAGAATAACAACGAAATAACTGATGACGTAACTACGGCTTATTTTCAGAGGCGCCACATCACATCATCTGGTGTAGGTGTACTAAGCCCGACGACCAATCGCTGAGCGTGCTGAGTGGGCATTTGTTCACGCTACGGTTGAACTTACAATGACCAATGCAGAGGACAGCTGGCACACATGATAAAAATAATTTTCTATAATAATTAACCTTTACACTGAGTACGCAGTGAGGAAACCAAGGAGAAATGTGGAAATTCGAGATAGTTGAAATAAAGATTTTGATGATTCCAGATGACACTGTAATTTTAGCAGACAGCAAAGGACTTAATACGATCAGTTGAAGGGAATGGACAGTGTCTTGAAAAGAGGTCATAAAATGAACATCAACAAATATAAAGCAAGGGTAATGGAGTAGCGAATTAAATCAGGCGATCCTGAGGGAATTAGATTAGGAAACGAGACACTAAAAGTAACAGATGAGTTTTGCTGTAACTAACAGTGGCCGAAACAGAGACGACATAAAATGCACACGACGATAGCAAGTAAAGCATTGCTGAAGAAGAGAAATCGAACATAAATTTAAGTATTAGGATGATATTTCAGAAATTTCTTTGTCTGGACTGTAGTCTCGTACGTAAATGAAATGGGAACTATAAGCAGTTCAGACGAGAAGAGACTAGATTGCTTTTGAAATGTGGTGCTATTGAAGAATGCCTAGCATCAGATTGGAAGATACGATAACTAGTCAGGAGTTATTACATCGAAATGGGAGAAAAAGCAATCTGTCGTACAACAGACTAAAAGGAGGGATCGGCTGTCAGGGGGCATCTTGAGATATCAAGGAATCGCCAGTTTGATTACGGACGGAAGTGTGTGACTGTGTTGCGTGTACGGGCGAGGGGGGGGGTTTTTTTTTTTTTTTTTTTGGTTGGGTTTAAGGGCGCTCAACTGCTGAGGTCATTAGCGCCCAGTCACTGTTGTTTGAGCACATGGAATCTGGTAAAACTCGAGGGGATGGAGGGGACACCAGAAGGACCCGACAAAGATACAGACAAAATAAGTAAAAAGATTAAATGTCCTTGGACAAGCCAGTTAAAGTTATAAAACGCAGAATACGAGCAGCTGCTCGAGCGTCATCAGCTAAAACATCCGGTAAAGTAGATGGCAGGGACAGGACAACACGAAATTGACTAAAACGGGGACACGACAATAAAACATGGCACACTGTTAATGCCTGACCACAAGGGCACTGCGGGGCTGGGTCACCGGAGAGCAGGTAGCGGTGGCTAAACCGGCAATGCCCAATCCGCAACCTGGTCAGAAGGACCTCCTCGCGCCGAGATGGTCGGGAAGATGTTGTCCAAGCAGTTGGTAGCGGTTTTACTGCCCGGAGCTTGTTTCCTTGGAGGGATGACCAAGCATCCCACCACAACGACACAAGCCTCTTACAGACATCCCCACGAACGTCGGATGACGGGACACAATGGGAGGCTGGCCGAGGCAGGAGGACTGCAGCCCTGGCTGCAGCATCCGCAGCCTCATTCCCAGGCACTCCCACATGTCCGGGAACCCACAGAAAGCTGACAGAACCACCATTATCAGCCAAAGAATGGAGGGACTGCTGTATCCGTTGTATCAAGGGATGGACCGGATAGGGAGCTCCAAGGCTCTGAAGAGCACTGAGTGAGTCAGAGCACAGTACATACGATGAATGGTGGTGGCGGCGGGCATACTGAACGGCCTGATGGAGAGCAAAAAGCTCGGCCGTAAAGCTGGAACACTGGTCGAGGAGCCTGTATTTAAATGTGGCGGCCCCGACGACAAAGGCACAGCCGACACCATCGTCAGTTTTGGAGCCATCGGTGTAAATAAAGGTGTGACCGGCAAGTCGAGCACGAAGTTCGGCAAACCGTGAGCAATACATTGCAGCCGGAGTACCATCCTTCGGGAGTGAGCTGAGGTCGAGATAAATATGAACCGGAGCCTGGAGCCAAGGTGGTGTCGGGCTCTCACCCTCTCTGAAGGTGGTAGGGAGGGCAAAATCCAATTGTCGAAGCAGGCGACGGAAGCGGACTCCGGGGGGCAGCAGGGCAGACACATACAACCCGTACTGACGGTCGAGAGAATCGGCGAAGAAGGACTTGTAAGTGGGGTGGTCGGGCATAGACGACAGCCGGCAGGCATACCGACACAGCAGTACGTCGCGCCGGTAGGTCAACGGTAACTCGGCAGCTTCAGCATAAAGACTCTCGACAGGACTAGTGTAGAAGGCTCCGGTCGCAAGACGTAACCCCCGATGGTGGATGGAGTTGAGCCGGCGTAAGAGGGACGGCCGAGCGGACGAGTAGACGAAGCTCCCATAATCCAGCTTCGATCGGACTATGGACCGATACAAGCGAAGCAGGACAGTGCGATCCGCTCCCCAAGATGAACCGCTAAGAACTCTGAGGACATTAAGGGAACGTGTACAACGGGCCGCCAAATAAGAGACGTGTGGAGACCAACACAGTTTCCTGTCCAACGTGAGCCCTAGAAACTTAGTTGTGTCCACGAATCGGAGAACAACGGGACCGAGATGTAAGGATGGCGGAAGGAACGCTTTATATCGCCAAAAGTTGATACAAACCGTCTTTTCTTCAGAGAACCGGAAGCCATTTGCCACGCTCCATGAGTAGAGGCTGTCTAGACAACGCTGAAGGCAGCGCTCCAGGAGGCATGTTCTCTGGGCACTGCAGTAGATCGCGAAGTCATCGACAAAGAGAGAGCCTGAGACATTAGGTGGAATGCAATCCATAATGGGATTGATCGCGATGGCAAAAAGGGCTACGCTCAAGACGGAGCCCTGAGGCACTCCGTTCTCCTGGAGGAAGACGTCGGACAATACGGAGCCCACACGTACCCTAAACTTTCGATCCGTTAAAAAGGAATCAATAAAAAGGGGCAGGCGACCGCGTAGGCCCCACCTGTGCATAGTGCGGAGGATACCTCCTCTCCAACAGGTGTCATAAGCCTTCTCCAAGTCGAAGAACACGGCTACCGTTTGGCGCCTTCGCAAAAAGTTGTTCATGATGAATGTCGACAAGGTCACGAGGTGGTCAACAGCGGAGCGGCGGCGACGAAAGCCACATTGGACATTAGTAAGGAGCCGTCGAGATTCAAGAATCCAGACTAACCGAGCATTAACCATGCGCTCCATCACCTTACAGACACAGCTTGTAAGAGAAATGGGGCGGTAACTAGAAGGAAGGTGTCTATCCTTCCCGGGTTTGGGTATAGGAACAACAACGGCGTCACGCCAACGCATGGGGACTTGACCTTCGGTCCAGACGCGATTGTAGGTACGGAGAAGGAAGCTTTTGCCCGCCGGAGAAAGGTGTGCCAGCATCTGAACGTGAATGGCATCCGGCCCCGGAGCAGAGGACCGGGACAGTGCAAGCGCACGTTCGAGTTCCCGCATAGTAAAGGGGGCATTATAGGTTTCCAGATTCAGCGAGTGGAAGGAAGGTCGCCGAGCCTCTTCTGCCTCTTTCCTGGGAAGGAAGGCAGGATGGTAATGGGCGGAGCTTGAAACCTCCTCGAAAAAGCGGCCAAAGGCGTTGGCGACAGCCACCGGATCAACAAGGACCGCATTACCTGAGGTCAGGCCAGGTACCGAGGAGTGGGCCTTAATGCCCGACAGCCGGCGCAGGCTACCCCAAACGACGGAAGAAGGAGTAAAACTGTTAAAGGAGCCGGTGAAAGAGGCCCAACAAGCTTTTTTGCTGTCTTTGATGACTCTACGGCATTGCGCTCGGAGTCGTTTGTATTCAATACAATTCGCCAACGTAGGATGGCGGCGAAAGGTGCGTAAAGCACGTCGTCGAGCACGGATAGCGTCCCTACAAGCCTCGTTCCACCAGGGAACGGAAACGCGACGTGAAGAAGTAGTACGAGGAATGGAACGTTCGGCAGCATGGATGATAACAGCCGAGAGGTATTCGACCTGACTGTCACAACTGGGAAAATCGTGGTCCGGAAAGGTCGCCAGGGATGAGTAAAGTCCACAGTCAGCTTTCAGTATGTTCCAGCTCGAAGGACGTGGGGATGGGGTGTGGTGCAGGAGACGAACGACACAGGGGAAGTGGTCGCTCGAATAGGTGTCAGAAAGGACATACCACTCGAACCGACGGGCAAGAGTGGTAGAACATATTGAGAGGTCCAAGTGGGAGAAGGTATGAGTGGAGTCCGAGAGGAAAGTCGGGGCGCCGGTATTGAGGCAGACAAGATGGAGATGATTGAAGACATCTGCCAAGAGTGAGCCTCTTGGACAGGATGCAGGAGAGCCCCAAAGGGGATGATGGGCATTGAAGTCGCCAAACAATAAAAACGGCGGGGGAAGCTGAACGATCAGGTGCATCATGTCAGCCCGACTAACGGCAGACGACGGTGGAGTGTAGATGGTACAAACTGAAAAAGTAAAAGCAGAAAGAGTAATGCGGACAGCTATTGCTTGGAGTGGGGTGGTCAATGGGATGGGATGGTAATAGACGTCGTCCCGAATGAGCAACATGACCCCACCATGAGCTGGGACACCGTCCACAGGGGTAAGGTCATACCGCTCCGGGATATAGTGGGTAAAGGCAATACGGTCAGTCGGGCGCAACTTGGTTTCCTGGAGTCCAAGGACGAGCGGACAGTGCAGGCGGAGGAGCAGTTGTAATTCCTCCCGATGAGATCGAATACCTCTTATGTTCCAATGAAACAACGCCATCGCTAGTCAAAAAGTTGTGGGAACGAGACGGGGGAAGAGCTGGTCACCTCGACGGCCGCGGAGGGCCAGGTTGCGAGGGAACAACG
Source organism: Schistocerca cancellata (assembly GCF_023864275.1). NCBI lineage: Eukaryota > Metazoa > Arthropoda > Insecta > Orthoptera > Acrididae > Schistocerca > Schistocerca cancellata. The sequence continues at coordinate 49,461,473 of NC_064633.1, read as the reverse complement.
CTACAACCGACGGGAGGCGGATCCGGTTCCATCGACTGGTCGCCAGCTGCGGCCGCTGTCCCTGGTTGTGTAGGAGGGGCAGCATCATTTGCCGACGAAAGGCCAGCTGAGCGCCTGGCAGCAGAGCGTCCCGGCGAAACTGAGGACGGCCGGGAGCGGCGACTCACGGATGGAGCGTCAGTCGAAACGCGCCGGGGTGGAGAGGGGGATAAAGATTTCTTCTTGGAGGCCTTCTTGGAAGGCCGAGGAGGCACAGGGACGGTGGGCTGGACCCGAAGAAGGTCCTCACGCGCGGGGTCCGTTTTGGAACGCCGGACCTCGGAAGCCGGGGTCCGGAACGTTTCCCCAATGGACGCCTGAGAAGAGGATCGCTTCTCAGGTGGCGTGTGGGGGGAAGGAGGAGGAAGGATGGCCCCTGGGGCAGAAGGGGTGGGGGCCACGGGGGAGGAGGATTTGGAAGGGAGGGATTTGGGAGGTGGAGGCAGAGCCCCCTGATGGGCGGAGGAGGCAGAGGGGGGACAGGAGAGGGGTGAGGATACCGCGGAAGGAGTGGACACAACTGAGGCAAATGAAGTGGTCAATGGCACGGGATGGAGGCGGTCGTACTTCTTCCTGGCCTCAGAATAAGACAGCCGATCCAAAGTTTTGATTTCTTGTATCTTCTTCTCCTTCTGATATGCGGGGCAGTCTGAGGATCTAGGCGAGTGGACGCCAGGACAATTAACGCACCGAGGTGGTGGGGTGCATGTATGTTCCTCACGAAGAGGACGGCCACAATCGCCACAGAGGGGCTCAGCCTCACACCGTGACGACATGTGCCCAAAGCGCAAACACCTAAAACAGCGCATAGGAGGCGGAACGTAGGGTCGCACGTCACACCGGTAGCACATTACCTTTACCTTCTCTGGGAGAACGTCCCCCTCGAAGGCGAGGATAAAGGCCCCAGTGTCGATGCGACGGTCTTTGGGGCCGCGCTGGACTCGCCGGACGAAATGCACGCCTCGGCGCTCCAGGTTGGCCCTGAGCTCCTCATCAGATTGTAGCAGGAGGTCACGATGAAAAATAACCCCCTGCGTCCTATTGAGTGCCAGATGTGGGACAATGGAGACTGGGATGTCCCCTAGGCGGTCGCACGCCTGGAGCGCCGCCGACTGTGTGGCGGACGTGGTCTTGATAAGTACGGACCCTGAACGCATCTTGCTGAGAGCCTCGATTTCCCCGAAGATGTCCTCAATGTGCTGAACAAAGAACATGGGCTTGGAGGTGGCGAATGTCCCCCCATCGGTCCGAGAACAGACCAAATAGCGGGGGAAGTACTTCGCTCCAAGCCGGCGGGCCTGTCCCTCCTCCCATGGAGTGGCCAAGGGGGAAGGGGCAGGAGAACCAGAACCAGAAACGGTACTTTTTCTTTTAAAAGACTCGGCCGCAGAGCGACCCGATACGTGGTGACGTTTCATCTGCGAAACGTCCGCCCCGATACCACCCACTCCGACCAGGGGCTCTCCCCACGGGCGCCACCCAGCCGCAGCAAGGGCCACCTGGCAGGATGACCATTGCTGGGAGTCCTGATGCCACAAGGAGACGGGCATCTACTCCTTGGCCGACGTGGGGAGGGTGCAGCTCAGGTATCGGCAGTACGATCCCTGTGTTGTCAGGGGGCTACAACCTAGAGGGTACATGACGACCCCACCACAACGGGCTGGCTACCGTGCTGGATTTCTGGTGCCATGGAAAGTCCATCATGATCGCTGGTGCAGATGGAGACGCACTATGGGCGTAACTGGGACAACCCAAAAGGCGTTTAGGCCCAATTTGAGCAATAGTGGGTATGGTTACAACGCCGGTGCAATGCTGAGTGCCAAGGTCTGAGTGCACTTAGGACCAGTGGTACACCACGTAAGGTGTCCTTCCCCAAAAGGCTCGTACTTCTGTAGAAATTTAGAAAAATGGAGGTCAAACCCCAAGGGGGACCATCACATGGAAGGCCGAAACGGTTGAACTCCTTTTAGTCGCCTCGTACGACAGGCAGGAATACCTCGGGCCTATTCTTACCCCGGACCCGCAGGGGGGGAGGGGGGGGGGGCAGGCGGGTAAAAACCGCAGAGGGAGACCAAGGTTTGAGTACAGTACACAGTTTCAAATGGATGTACACTGTTTGTCCAGACAGTTCCAAGAGTGACTCTATTCCTGCGAATAAGCGACGTCACCACACTAACTAGTGGCAGCCCGAACTAACAACTGTAAACAACAGACGTGCATTAGACCACTCAGCAGGCAATGTCTAGTGCTGGGCGCGCGACTGCAGTCTGTCAAGGCTGTTGTGTCGGAAATAGCAACATCTCTAAATCAAGTGTTCAAGGTTGGTTGGTTGGTTGGTTGTTTTGGGGAAGGAGGCCAGACAGCGAGGTCAGCGGTCTCATCGGATTAGGGAAGGAAGTCGGCCGTGCCCTTTCACAGGAACCATGCCGGCATTTTCCTGGAGCGATTTAGGGAAATCACGGAAAACCTAAATCAGGATGGCCGGACGCGGGATTGAACCGTCGTCCTCCCGAATGCGAGTCCAGTGTCTAACCACTGCGCCACCTCCCTCGGTCAAGTGTTCAAGGTTTTCTACTGAATATTTTGAAGAGAAGAAAAGTGTGCAAAGTTTGTCCTGCACACCTTGACTCCCGGAAAAAAAACACTAACTTGTAGATGCCTGTTGCAACTTGATTCAAATGCAAAACGTGTCCAATTCTTTTCTAACAAAAAAGACGTAACGGATAAGAAGACTTGAGGCTACTAGTACGAAGAACAACAGAACGACAACTGCAGAAATCACATGAAGTGTCAAAGCTTTGACAATGTAGCCGACATTAAAGACAATGTGACACGCGAGTTGAACAACATCCCAAAGAAGGACTTTTCTAACCATTTCGCATGGTTGTAGGAACTTTCTCTGCGTCGCACTCAAGTGTGGGGAGACTGTATAACAGCTGAAGCACTGAAACCACCGTCTTAACTTTTCTACATTTTTTTATTGAACGAGCCTCGAAACTCGTCGGACTGACATGGTAGACTGCAGTAGTTAGGCAAAGATGAAGAGGCCTGCACAGACTGGACTAGCACGAAGAGCTGCATCAAACGAATCTTCAGACTGAAGGGCACAGCATAGGTTAACATGGTGATAGCATTTGTTAGGAGCTGTGTTTTGCTCTTCCACTGGCCCTCTAGATTTCAGTTCTCCGTGGTTTTCGCAGAGGTGAATGCTGGGACGACTCCTTTAAATATGCCATGACCGACTTAGTTGCTGATCCTAAGTCAGTGCCGCGCCTCTACTGATCTCTGCATCTACTGTAACGTTGTTCGCTAACACTAATAGGTTTGTGTGGATACAATGCGCTAGCCGGCCGGAGTGGCCGTGCGGTTCGAATGCTGCCTCGGGCATGGATGTGTGTGATGTCCTTAGGTTAGTTAGGTTTGATTAGTTCTAAGTTCTAGGGGACTGATGACCTCAGAAGTTAAGTCCCATTTTGCTCAGAGCCATTTGAACCACAAAGCGCCACGCGACGACGGGCACGTGCCGGTCACACGGTGCGCGAGTAGGGCACGACGGTGACACCGCTGCGGTGCGCTGGCACACTTCCTTCGCATGGCAACTACTGTTCCTCTATCCCCACCGAGGGCAGCGCGCTGCCGACGAATCCGCCAACAAAAAGCAACGGCCGTTAAAAAAACCAACCAAGCTGCGACATTTTCGCGAATAAAACAGTGACCCGTATATAGAATAAACTTCCTTTAATTTACGTCTATGGTCACAAACTTTTTGTTCACAGATTACCGGTTTCGGTCTATAATCACCACCTTCAGATCTGGGTGTTATAAAAATAGTCTCCTCATGTACTGCAGCCATAGTGGCATCGTCAAATGTTAAATGCAAAACACAGATCTGAAGATGATCATTATAGACCGAAACCGGCAATCTGTGAACAAAAAGTTTGTGACCATAGACGTAAATTAAAAGAATTTTAATCCTAGAAAGACAAAGGAAACTATCATCATGGCTTTGACATCTGACCTGACCTGACCTGACCTGACGAACTTTTCTTTGGTTTTGGAGAACCTTCCCCGACCTCTTGTGCATACTGAACCTTGATCTCAACATCATAACTGAAGACCCACGTCTCGTCACCAGTTATGACTCTCTTAAGGAACATCTCGTTTTGCGCGATCCAAAAGCTCTTCACAGATTGTGAGAAGAAGGTCTTTGTGACCCGATCATGAACCGTGGGACGAACTTGGCGGCAACATCATGCAGTCCAAGATGCTGTGTCAGGATTTCATGACATGATCCAACTGAAATGTTACATTCTTCTGCAATCTCCCGGACAACCAGTCTTCGATTGGCACGCAGAATTTCTTCGATGTTCCTGGTATGGGCGTCTTCGATAGACGTCGAAGGGCGTTCTGAACGAGGGTGATCTTTAACTTCCGTCCGGCCATTTTTAAACCGTTTCAGCTATTCCTAACATCAAGTACGGGTTACGCACTCAGCACTGTAGGCTTCTTGTATCATTTGGTACGTCTCTGTAAAAGTTTTCTCGAGTTTCACAAGAAATTAAATGCAGACGCATTGCTCCTCTAACTCTGCCATGTACATCAATGAAACTTCCGGCAGTTACACATTAAACACAAGCGTGTTAAGGAATGCCAACCGCATTTCGCTCCAGCACACCATTGAGCGAAATTACGAATGTTTCGGAATACAGTGTACATAAACGATTCGACACGTTAAGCAACCTTCACACAGGACGTGAAAGCGAACGAGCGGCTTGTGACGTCATAACGTGAAATTCCGTGCTGTGCCGCATTCCCTAACGTGAAAGGCAGAATCACACTCATCGGATATTTCTTTCACGAAATGCGAGATCGTTTTCCACGTTACAAACAGAACTTATGAAGTGCCACACTGGATTATGTCGTTCGCAGTTTAAGTCCACATTTGGTGGTTTTTGTACAACTTACGTTTTCGGCTATAAGCTGTTTCAAACCACAGATTCATGAGCGTCGCTCGAAAACGTATCGTTCTTCGTATTATTTGTCATAGTTAAATGCCAAGTAAAGCCATATCAATGGTTTAAGCCTTCAGGCAACGTATTACGTATATCAACAATAATGTAGTGGATACAGTAGCCGACTGTAATTAGAAAAGATTGTGGTTCTTGTCCTGCTTTCTGCAAAACTTATATTTTTTTATTCGTCTTCATGATTTCTTCAAAAATTCTTGGACTTTATTATCAGTTTTAGTGAATTATATCAGTAATTTTCGTTGGAAATGGAAAAGCTTGTATCGCATTAGCGACCAGAAGATCTCCGACTGTGATTGTCCGCCCGTCTAGTGCACGTCTTTCTATTTGGCGCCATTTCGGCGACTTGCAGGCTTTTTTTTTCCTTCTTTTTTCTCCGCCCCGGCCGGGATTCCAACCCAGGACCCAGCGGTATGAAGATAGCGACGCTAACAACTAGAAGAGTAGTTTCGGACTTTTAACACTCGGTGCTGCATGTATATAAATGGCCTCTGCGTACAGGTGTGCGTCTGTCCGCTTATTGTAAATTCGTATTGCACTCTCTGTAATAGAAGTCTAAAAAGTTGACGCCCCTAGTGAATTGGTATGGCATTCTTTCTCCCTTGTATAATGTTTATAGATTTTTTTTCATTTGTGTATTCTGTGAAGAGAACAAAATCGGTTAACATATAGAAAAGCAAGCAAATGTACGTTTTAATAGCACTAACGCAACAGTTTTTAGGCGCAACCATTTAAGTAAACAAACTGCGTGGTTGTGCGCCAGACAGACAACTCTCGCAGGAGAGCGCTGCGAAAGGAAATCATTATGAGCAGCACGTCCCGTGTGACGTACCATCACTTTTCTGAGCGTGCACCAACCACAATGGAAACCACGCTTGGTGTGTGTTACAATCATAGACACGTCCCCTGCGAGGGCGGATGTAAGTTCGCCTGACGTACTAGGCGTGAAAGAATCCCGTACCCATCTACGAACGACAAGCCGCTCGAAAACTTTTTATTCTAAACAGATTTTTCTCCCGATGAACCTTTCCTTCTAAACTAAGAAAAGTAGGTGCAAGAGAACAACTGTGAGGAACTGACTAGGTCACAGTTCAGTAGCCAAATTCTGTCCGTTTAGTCGTCGGAAGCTATAGATAGAGGCCTGCGCGGATACGAAAAATGTTATCCGCTTCCACGCCACATCAGCAAGCCCCTTATCCATATCGACATCCGCAAGTCTTTTTTCAGCATCCGTGGACGTAAACGTTTTGTAAACCACTTAAACCCGTCGTGTGCACAACGGTGTACGAAGGAGCTCTCACGATCGGCTTGCGCCTATCCTGTCGGCTAAAGTAGGAACTCGTAATATACATCGCATGGTCTAAGAACGTAGAGATCGATTTTGACCACATTTTACTCGTAATAGAATACAGCCTGTCATTCTGAGAATATGCCGCGTAATTGCAACTTTTTTGTCGATTACTGAGGCGACTATTTTTAAATTTTCTGCGGAAAATTTCCGCCACACTGGGAAGAACTTTTAGAAGTTGTTATATCATAGACTTAACTGTCATTTCATTTATCAAGTGTATGTTATTGCACACAATACTCTTAAATCAGGTTACCGTGCAACTTTCTCAGTGCATTAAGCGATGCACTGAGAAGTTATAAATGCATTTAAAAGGAACACTGAGAGCATCATTTTATACAGAACATATTTATGTGATACACAAACAGGAGCCAGACCAGGACGTGAAGAATGTAATGGATGCGAATGTCTTAGAACAGAGTTCATGTTGCTTTGACACCTTTCAGTAATTGCATAAATAACCTCTATTACAGCATACGAAACACGAATGATTCTGACGTAAGGCAGCTGTTGGTATGATGGAAACAGGATGTACGTATAAAAGCAGCGGAACACCAGGAAGACAGCCATGTCGCCATCTTTACGTCTTGCAAATGCCAACAACGTATATACGCTCTCCAAGGCACCGGAAGCTAAAGCCGGTATAATAGTACTCCGGCTCGAGCCAATGATAATAGTGACTTAAAACAATAGTAAAAGAAGGGGAAGGCTGATAGGGCACATTCTGTGGCATCAAAAGGAATAGTTAGTTTAGTAGAGGAGGGGGGAGAGAATGAGAGGGGGCGGCGAGATTATAGAGAGAGAGAGAGAGAGAGAGAGAGAGAGAGAGAGAATGGTTCAAATGGCTCTGAGCACTATGGGACTCAACTGCTGTGGTCATAAGTCCCCTAGAACTTAGAACTACTTAAACCTAACTAACCTAAGGACAACACACACATCCACGCCCGAGGCAGGATTCGAACCTGCGACCGTAGCGGTCGTGCGGTTCCAGACTGTAGCGCCTTTAACCGCTCGGCCACTCCGGTCGGCGAGAGAGAGAGAGAGAGAGAGAGAGAGACTGGAGTGAGAGGGGTGGGGGGAGCTATAGAGGGAGGCCACTTCTTGGCAACAGTAAGCAGGTTCAAATGAATGTAGCTATGCAGACACGAAGAGATTTCCACAATAGAGACAAGCGGAGAAAGCTGCACTAAACCAGTCTTCTGAAGATCCCAGCATCACTGAACTTGGTCCTTGCCACTGAACACTAAATCACTACGTTATAGCACCGACGCACGTTTATCTATGAAATTAATGCAATACAATCGTAGTTTTTATAATTGTGTAGCGTCTTACTTATTAGCACATGCTGTCAGCTACACACGGCACAAATATAGCACTAGTATTGAATATCCGTAGTATTAATAATAACGCTGTGAAATCCAATTACTGCAGTTAGCGGTAGTAATAGGCATTCCGACTCCATCAACTCTTGTCAGCAGCACACACACTAAGGTTCTGCAGAGTATCCGCAAACGAAGTCCGTGTGAAGCGTTGTCGATTGTAACCGCATCTGGCCAAGATCCCAGTGATTCCAGTATCGGGCTGGCGCCACGAAATGATTCTGACCTGCCCGCTCTCCGCACTCAACCTTCTGTCTGCAGTACGACGCGACGTGCGTGGCCCATGCCACTCATCTAACCAACAACACTGGTCGTACACATTTTCTCTTCTGGTATGCTATCATTGTACAGAGATAAACCATTAATACATATTTTAATTAATTACATCATCCAATGTTAGGAACTTACGTTGTCCCTACCAACTAAAGTACTGTCGCATGGTTAAATTCACTGACTTAACTGCATTTTCCTGTCAGGTAGTAAGTAATGTACGGTCTGTGGTAAGCATGTCAAAAACTGACCACAACAATATCGTCTAACTGAAGTTTACAGCACAGCTAGACACAATAGTGCCTTTCGATCCTCGTTGGTAGCAAAGTTTTTAATTTTATTTAAATTCTATATTTATTAGCAAATAAAATGCTAAAAAATATTAAATCACATTTTTTAAATTTTTGTCTGTAATTATTAATTCAATGAGTCCGAACCTCGACAAACGGTCAATTTGTTAGGTGCTTCATCCTCGCGCATAGTTTGGTACCATTCCTGGTCAGTCATGTGTGCAGTTGTATGTTACACGAATTGCAGATTATGATAGCAGAGAAAATACGAGGATAGCCGGCCGCGGTGGTCTAGCGGTTCTAGGCGCTCAGTCCGGAACCGTGCGACTGCTACGGTCGCAGGTTCGAATCCTGCCTCGGGCATGGATGTGTGTGATGTCCTTACGTTAGTTAGGTTTAAGTAGTTCTAAGTTCTAGGGGAGTGATGACCACAGATGCTAAGTCCCATAGTGCTCAGAGCCATTTGAACCAAAATACGAGGATAAGTCAATTATTGTCCGTAATTTAGTTACATTTTTGTTTATTTTGGCAGTACTGTCGTTCTATGTTGATGACGCATGCTTTGTTTATTTGTTGTTATATCTTTGCAATTTTCAAGCTGCTAGGTTAGTTTCGTTACCGCTGCCGTGCTGTTAATCATGGCTGCTCCGCTGTATATTTGCACCAAAGAAGAGCAACGTTCAGTGATCCGTTTTTTTAGTCTGAAGGCGTATCAGGGGCCGAAATTCATCGAAGACTTTCGGTCCAATACGGGAACAGTCTTTTGTCACAACAGAGTGTCTACGAATGGACTGAAAAATTCCGAAATGCTCGCACAAGTGTTACGCACGATGAAGAGGCCGGACGACCGTTTACTGCCACAAATGAAGAAACCACTGAGTGTTCACGCGAGATGATTCTCTTAGACTGACGATTAACTATTGACGAAGTGGCATATCGTCTGCAAATTAGTCACGGTTCTGCCTACGAAATCATCCACAACAGACGTGGGTTTCATAAAGTTTATGCAAGATGGGTCCCAAAACAAGTCACACAGTTGCATAAACAAACGCGCTTGGACATCTGCAAAAACATTTGGATCGCTATGGTAACAAAGGGGACATCTTAGACAGGATCATTACTGGTGACGAAACATGGATAGACCATTACGAGCAGGAGAGTAAACGGCAGAGTATGGAATAGAAACATGCAAATTCGCCGTGCAAGAAAAAGTTCAAGACCCAACCGTCCGCAGGAAAACTGATGCTTACGGTTTTTGGGACGCACAAGGTCCAGTACTGGAACATTATGGGGAAAGGGGCTCAAAATTTGACAGGGTACGTTACAGTGAGATGCTTACTACCAGGCTAAAGCCTGAAACTCGAAACAAACGCCGAGGATTGCTGTCAAAAGGTGTTGTGTTGCACGACAATGCCCGTCCGTATATTGCTGCCCACACTGCTGAAACTCTCCAGAAACTCAAATTTGAAGTACTGGGTCATCCTCCATATAGTCCCGATCTTGCCTCCTCTGACTATCACTTGTTTGGTCCACTCAAACAGGCATTAAGGGGCCGTTGATTTGCCTCGGATGAAGCAGTGAAAGAATCGGTGCATTCCTCGCTCGCAGCTCAACCGAGAACCTTCTTTTATGAGGGCATCAGGAAGCTTGTACAGCGATGGACCAAGTGGAGACTATGTCGAAAAATGATGTTCTTGTAAGTTTCCTACTTGATTACAAAAAAAATGTATAGCTCCTTTGCGGATAATAATTGACTTATCCTCGTACAAAGTCCTGTACAGTTTCTGGTGACATCTACGGTGGAACTGAGAGATGAACGAGTCCGCTAACTAACTGCTCGTTGCCTAAGTATGGCGAAAATCACCAAATGAGCCACCACACCGAGTGTCTCCATCGAAAGGTTAACCACCACCAATCTCATCCCCTCGCCTGTAACACAATGCGGAGAGGTGTGCGATTTAATTGAGGATTCTGTGTTACAAAGTGAAGGTCGAGACACGTGCGTCGCTTATCAATCGTCGTCCAGTCGTTAAAATTCCAGCAGAGAGCTGCTTCCTCCCTGTTCACAGCTTCCAGATGTATCCCGTATTGTTTCCCCAAAGTATCGTTGGATTTCGCCCTGTTTTGGTGTAATTGGCCGACACTGTACTGGTCGCCAACGAACGTTTATTGACTCAAGACTGTCGCCAAAGTCTTAAAATGAAACAATGTTGCTTAAATTATACTGACGAGACTGCTGTTGGTATTTCACCTTCTTAAAAAGCGTTTCAGATGTCCAATGCCCAAAACTGGGCCCAAATGGCATCTTTGTACCAAAACCTCCAGGCAACACATTGTATAAAATGAAAAATGCAAACCCGAATGAGACATTATTGGTCCAATACTCAGCGTTTCGTTATCTTCTAATCAGTTATCTACACCACAAAGGCAGTACTCTCTCAGTTTCTTTTTTCTCCCAACTGCAATCAACGTTTGGACAGTAGTGTAGTAGTAAAATTTTTCAGTGTTGTAACAGTTCATTCGCAGTCACTGTGTATGTAAATGAAGGATTTCCAAGTATTCTGAGATCGTGCAACTAAACAATCACTCTCCCCCTCCTCCCCCCAGAAATCATATTACTTCGGTCTCCTGATAAGTACGCCCGGTGGTCACGCATATTTTGTATGTCGCATGTCGTGGAAAAAAATAAAACACACACACACACACACACACACACACACACACACACACACACACACGAGTTGCAATTAATTTTCATGCGTCAAGGCGTAGCTTCCTTTTTGTTTTTTAGCAGCCACATTTTGGTAACACAGCAATCTGTCTCACAGCCATAAGTCGAAATTCCAGATTTTGTTAAAGGATTGGTACGGCGTTTCTCGGTAGGATAATTTACACTACTGACCATTAAAATTGCTACGCCACGAAGATGACGTGCTACAGACGCGAAATTTAACCGACAGGAGGAAGATGCTGTGATATGTAAATGATTAGCTTTTCAGAGCATTCATAGAACGTTGGCGCCGGTGGCGACACCTACAACGTGCTGACATCAGGAAAGTTCCCAACCGATTTCTCATTCACAAGCAGCAGTTGCCCGAGGTTGCCTGGTGAACGTTGTTGTGATGTCTCGTGTAAGGAGGAGAAATGCGTACCATCACGTTTCCGACTTTGATAAAAGATCGGATTGTAGCCTATCGTGATTGCGGTTTATCGTATCGCGACTTTGTTGCTCGCGTAGGTCGAGATCCAATGACTGTTAGCAGAATATGGATTCGGTGGGTTCAGGAGGGTAATACGGAACGCCGTGCTGGATCCCAACGGCCTCGTATCACTAGCAATCGAGAAGACATGGTTGTAACGGATCGTGCAGCCACGTCGCGATCCCTAAGTCAACAGATGGGGACGTTTGCAAGACAACAACCATCTGCACGAACAGTTCAACGACGTTTGCAACAGCATGGACTATCAGCTCGGAGATCATGGCTGCGGTTACCCTCGACGCTGCATCACAGACAGGAGCGCCTGCGATGGTGTACTCAACGATGAACCTGGGCGCACGAATGGCAAAACGTCATTTTTTCGGATGAATCCAGGTTCTGTTTGCAGCATCATGATGGTCGCATCCGTGTTTGGCGACATCGCGGTGAACGCACATTGGAAGCGTGTATTCGTCATCGCCATACTGGCGTATCACCCGGCGTGATGGTATGGGGTGCCATTGGTTACACGTCTCGGTCACCTCTTGTTCGCACTGACGGCACTTTGAACAGTGGACGTTACATTTCAGATGTGTTACGGCCCGTGGCTCTCCCCTTCATTCGATCCCTGCGAAACCCTACATTTCAGCAGGATAATGCACGACCGCATGTTGCAGGTCCTGTACGGGCCTTTCTGGATACAGAAAATGTTCGACTGCTGCCCTGACCAGCACATCTCCAGCTCTCTCATCAATTGAAAACGTCTGGTCAGCGGTGGCCGAGCAACTGGCTCGTCACAATACGCCAGTCACTACTCTTGATGAACTGTGGTATCGTGTTGAAGCTGCATTGGCAGCTCTACCTCTACACGCCATCCAAGCTCTGTTTGACTCAATGCCCATGCGTATCAAGGCCGTTATTACGGCCAGAGGTGGTAGTTCTGGGTACTGATTTCTCAGGATCTATGCACCCAAATTGAGTGAAAATGTAATCACACGTCAGTTATAGTATAATATATTTGTCCAATGAATACCCGTTTACCATCTGCATTTCTCCTTTGTGTAGCAATTTTAATTGCTAGTAGTGTATATTCCATTCACAGAATGACTTTCATTTTGCAACAGAATGTATACTGTTGCCAGACTTTATGCTATAACTGGAACTGCAAGCAAGACATAAGTAATCGGAAATGCAGTTTGCACAGTAGGATAGAAATAATGATGGTGTGAACCTGAGGGAGGGGATGACTGTCTGAATTAATGTAAAGAGAAAAGTATTGCCCACGATGGGACACGGCCTGAGTTCAGGTTCAGAACCATCACTCAGATGCACAAGAAGTTATGTATAAAAAAGTTCAGATGGCTTTAAGCACTACGGTACTTAACATCTAAGGTCATCAGTGCCCTAGACTTAGAACTACTTAAACCTAACTAACCTAAGGACATCACACACATCTATGGCCGAGGCAGGAATCAAACCTCCTCCAAATCCATATTTCAAGTGCTTGTACTGTTCTTTTTTTCTCCTTCCTCAGTGTCCATGGCTCAGCTCCGTATAAAGCAACTTCGCCAGTCTCTTCTTCAGGTCCCTCTCCATGCACCCACATATAAGCCTCCTCCTCTTAATAAATTCCTTCTTGACAACAGATTTACGCTTTTTCGCCTTCTTATTGCATCTCATGTCTGCCGTAATTATGGTCCCCGGATATTTTAAAATACTAATTTGTCCTATATCTTCCTGTCCTAACTTTAGAGTTGTTCTTACTTTTTTTGCACTTTTCACCAAACATTTTGTCTTTTTCTTATTAATTCTCATTCTGAGCTCTTGACACGTCTTACTTTATTCTTTTAATATTCCAATTATAATTCTTTCGCTTTCTGTTACTAACACTATGTTGTTGTTGTGGTCTTCAGTGCTGAGACTGGTTTCATGCAGCTCTCCATGCTACCCTATCCTGTGCAAGCTTCTTCATCTCCCAGTACTTATTGCAACCTACATCCTTCTGAATCTGCCTAGTGTATTCATCTCTTCGTCTCCCTCTACGATTTTTACCCTCCACGCTGCCCTCCAATGCTAAATTTGTGATCCCTTGATGCCTCAGAACATGTGCTACCAACCGGTCCCTGCTTTTTGTCATCTATATCATCGGCAAATCTAATACATTCTGTCGTCCTACTACCGTCGCGCACTCCTCTTTTCCGTTTCACAGATTTCTGAATAATATGCTCTAAATATATATTGGGAAGAGACGGCAGCCTTGCCTCACTTTCCTTCCAAATGTGCTTTCCTCTGTCATCTCATTCCCAATTTATGCCCTTGGTTTCTGTTGTAGGTGACGATTCTTCACCAGTCCTCTATCCCTCCAGTCGATTCCATTCTCCCTTAGAACGTCCATCAATTTATTCCCAAGTATTCTACCCAAGTCCACGGAAACAATATAAACTTTTCTTTTTCTTTCAATGTATTTGCTCACTGCTCATAATTAAAACTGCAACACCAGGTAGGACATGAAATTACGAAATTTTACTTATTGTGCATATAGAACATCCTAAGAAGAATACACAATTCAGTTTATATGTGATTTGGTGGTATGTAGGCTGCGAAACTTTGTACAGAGAACTGGCAGGTACGTCATTCGATACTGATTCAACACTACGCCAGAGTTTTTGATTTGATTTTACTGTGGTTTATGCAGAGCACATTTCAGCGGATACAATTACAGTATTTCACATAGTAATACAAGCAGGACTTTGGTGTGAGTTCATTACAAAATCAAGTATGCCAGAGTCGATCAATCTTGGTGGCTTACGAGTGGTGCCTCACCGGTTTCTCGACAACCCACGACCACCTGATTTCAGCGGGTAGAAGATCGGAGTCGGAGCTAGCCACGGCGACACTACAACACCCTCTGTATCGTTGTGGGTCACGATGGCACGGAAAGCACCAGTCTTGCTGAATCGTAACGTCACAGAGACCTCGAAGGAAGGGCACAGCTACCGGCTTTGACACGTCAGAAACACTGAATGATTGGTCCAAATTACAGGCTATGTGAACACGAGGTCAGCGTCTTGTATACCTGCCATCAAGCCATACCGTAACGTCAGCTGCAGGGCACTAATCGAGAAGACGAATGCAATCTCGCAATGTTCGTTCTGCTCGAAGCCTCCATAGACGGGTAGTCCATCGTGATGCTGACACAGAATCTGAGCTCTTCTGTGTCTAATGTTCTCTTTGGGTTCTCCATTGTCAGTAAGCCTCTCTACGTTTCTAAGGAAGCCCGCAACAATGGTTGCCGTACTAACAGTTCGTGGCACTCCGAACGTCGTCGCACTGTCCATGTGGATACTTGTCTTACTGCAAAAAAATTCATTTTATGACGCTAGGTACGTGAAGTGGCTGTATGACCCTGTATAGCCACGTGAACAATGTGTCTATCTTCTTTGGCCATAGCCACGTGGGGCCGTTGAAATCCTGCATGGTGTATCTTCTCACAAACAAATAACATGCGAATTCGATTTCTGAACGAGAAACCCACTAAGCAGGCGCCTCGGTATCCGCGCGGTCAACGGGCGGATTTGTAACCGAAGAGGCCCGAGTTCGATTCCCGGCCGGGTCGGAGATTTTCTCCGCTCTGGGACTGGGTGTTGTGCCCTTACGTTCGTACCGGCAGAAATTAAATTCTACTGTTGAGATGGCTGTGCGGGTACGCCCCGAAAGCCAATTAATACACGAGTATATCACTACGCGATCTTTCCTTATACAGGGTGTTTGGGGAGGAAAGGTCAATATTGTAAAGTGATAGTATAAGTAGTTCTGAACAAAAAATGTTATATGAAAGAAGGTCCACAAATGCTTCGTTAAGGAGGTATGGGTATTGAAAGGAACTTGTATCCTGCAAAATTTATGAGCACAACGTGAACGTATACGCAATACAACTGGATCGCAACGTTATTTTCTTGAAAATAATGCACAGGTACATGCCATATTTACGCTATGCAACTTACCACGTATTATGGTCATGTAAAGTACGTAGTATAATCACCGTTGTTTGCATAGTTGTGCCGTGTAAGGTTCAAATGGCTCTGAGCACTATGGGACTTAACTTCTGAGGTTATCAGTCCCACTAGAACTTAGAACTACTTAAACCTAACTAACCTAAGGACATCACACACATCCATGCCCGGGGCATGATTCGAACCTGCGACCGTGCGGTCTCGCGGTTACAGACTGTAGCGCCTAGAACCGCTCGTCCACTTCGGCCGGGAGTGCCTTGTAGGCCGCATTGTGTAGTGTACCGGTGACGGATCGGTTAGCTGTGTAGTGTATCGTGTTAACTTTGTTCGTACAAGCGCTGCTAACAATTCCACACGTCTACAGTAATGAGGAATACGCAGATATGGTGTATGTTTATGGCTTCTGCGACGGCAGCGCTACCGCTGCAAGAGAAGAATACCACAGGCGCTTTCAGACTCGAATTACCTGATCGCAGCGTGTTTACCAAAGTGTTTATCACTTTGCGTACAACAGTCTCTCTTCCAAGTGGACATTTTTCGTCGAGCGTGCACGACAACAAACTTTGCAAGAACAGGAAGAAATTATCGCAAGTGCTGAGCGAAGTCCCAGTACGAGCATACGAAGAATGTCCCTCCCTATGAATGTCCCACAGACACGTGTATGGGAAACATCATCACATGTGGAAAACCTGTATCCATTTCAGATACAGCGTGTCCAAAATCTCCACGTTGGCGAGGAGAATTCCCAACGACTTCAATTCTGTCACTGGTAACTGAAAATAGTCATTTGCTTCCATACATACTATTCACTGACGAAGCTCAGTTTGCACGACATTGAATAAACGACACACGCAATAATCATCGATGGTCACGAGAAACTAGACACGCTTCAGTGGATAGCAATTTCCAAGTTCGTTTTGCCATAAATGTTCGGTGCGGCTTGATCAGTAGCCTTTTGATAGGTCCATTTATTGTCAACCAGCGATTGACGTGTGAGATGTAGCTGCTTTTTTTGGAAAATTCATTTGTGAAACTACTGGAAGACGTTTCTTTAGACAAGCGAGCTGGAATGTACTTGCAGCAGGACGGTACCCCTCTACATGTTACCTTAGCGTGAGGGACCATCTCAATCGCACATACCCTAATCGCTGGATTGGTCTTGGCGGTGCCATTAACTGGCCTCCAAGATCGCCTGACCTTACAACTTTAGATTTCTGCTCATGGGGTTGAATGAAATCAGAGGTGCACAAAGTGAAGGTAAATACACGAGATGAACTGCTTCCACTCATCATGGACGCTGCTGAATTGATTAGGATCCAATCACATGCAATTGAACAAGCTACACAACATGTTATCACTAGAGCGCAAAAGTGCATTGACGTTCATGGTGGAATATTCGAACCTGTTCTGTGAACTGTGCAACATCTTTACTATATGTGTTAAGGCCGTTTGTAAATGGCGTGGTACGTCTTTTTCAACTGAACACATGTAACATGCACGTTGTAATGCGTTATGTACTAAAGCAAAGTAAACAAACATTATGTAGAAATGTCTAACATTGTTTTCGAGAAAATCATGTTACGGTCCAGTTGTACTGCGTACACGTTCACATTACGCACATCAGTTTTGCAGAAGTTCCTTTAAATACCCATACCTCCATAACGAAGCATTTGCGGACCTATGTTCATTTAACATTTTTTGTTCAGAATTACTTATACTATCACCGTGTAAAATATTGACCTTTCCTCCTCAAACACCCTGTACACAGAATGTAGATAGCGTTAGTTCTACTTTGTGCAGTTTCGCTTAAATGCCAATCATTTTCAAATCTTATCAATCCAAGCAATGCAACCTGCTAATCTGAAGTCTGCTGCGCGCCACCTTCATGGTGGTGTAATATTAATGGCCAGTAGTGTGTGTATAAATGTATGTTGCGTGGCCGATTTCGACTTGTAAGAGGCAACGCCAAGCGATAGCTGGAATACGTCATTCGAAGATAAACCAGTATAAACAAGAAATACTGACAACCGGAGGATCTCACGACCGTACAAGCCAGAACGGAAGCAGAGACGCGTCGATAACGGAAAAGATGACGGCGAAGTCGAAAGTTTAAATGCCACATACGACTTCTGAAGGTTACAGACAGGTACAAAACGAGCAGTACGACAGCATCAGTGGCGCTGAGAGACGGGAACGGGAAGCTTCACGCTAGCAGAGGTCGAAATGAGTCACATCTGAGGAAAGCCAACATCCTGCGTACAGGTGAGAGAGAAAAAGGAAAGCGAAGTGAACGCGCCGCTGTGCGAACGCGACACGCGAAAGCCAAACAGTGGGAAAGCGTGGCCAGGACCGGTTCCGCCACTGTGCGCCTAAAAGTATACCGCGGTAAGTCGACACCTGCAAATCAGGGCAAGAGCGGGCCACGTCCGCAGGCCGCCCAGAGGGAAGGCCACTGCGTACACGTTATTTTGACGAGTACTGCCCGTCCCCCAGTACCGCTGCTCATTCATTTACGGTCAGCTAAATTGCCTTAGTAAATGGTAGGTAACTGCCTGCAAAGCAGTTAGCACAGCAGCTATTTTCCGTAACGCACAACGTCTACACTACCGATCAGCCAACGACCTCGGAAGGAATGTCGCCGTTCCTGCAATTTTCCTCGAGCTATATCCCCAAATATACAGAAGTAACTCATCCTTGCGTTCCCAGAGCTAATCCAACTATTATGAAAGGAATCTCACGAAGCTAAATTTAGGGCAAGAAACGTATCTCTGCGCATTTACACATAGACTACTGGCCATTAAAATTGCTACACCAAGAAAAAATGTAGATGGTAAACGGGTATTCATTCGACAAATATATTATACTAGAACTGACATGCGATTACATTTTCACGCAATTTGGGTGCATAGATCCTGAGAAATCAGTACCCAGAACAACCACCTCTGGCCGTAATAACGGCCTTGATACGTACGCCTGGGCATTGAGTCAAACAGAGCTTGGATGGCGTGTACAGGTACAGCAGCCCATGTAGCTTCAACACGATACCACAGTTCATTAAGAGTAGTGACTGGCGTATTGTAACGAGCCAGTTGCTCGACCACCATTGACCAGACGTTTTCAATTGGTGAGAGATCTGGGGGAATATGCTGGCCAGGGCAGCAGTCGAACATTTTCTGTATCCAGAACGGCCCGTACAGGACCTGCACAACATGCGGTCGTGCATTATCCTGCTGAAATGTAGAACCTGGATTCATCCGAAAAAAATGACGTTTTGCCATTCGTGCACCCAGGTTCGTCGTTCAGTACATCATCGCAGGCGCTCCTGTCTGTGATGCAGCGTTAAGGGCAACCGCAGCAATGGTCTCCGAGCTGATAGTCCATGCTGCTGCAAACGTCGTCGAACTGTTCATGCAGATGGTTGTTGTCTTGCAAACGTCCCCATCTGTTGACTCAGGGATCGAGACATGGCTGCACGATCCGTTACAGTCATGCGGATAAGATGCCTGTCATCTCGACTGCTAGTGATACGAGGCCGTTGGGATCCAGCACGGCGTTCCGTTTTACCCTCCTGAACCCACCGATTCCATATTCTGATCACAGTCATTGGATCTCGACCAACGCGAACAGCAATGTCGCGATACGATAAACCGCAAACGCGATAGGTTACAATCCGACCTTTATCAAAGTCGGAAACGTGATGGTACGCATGTCTCCTCCTTACACGAGGCATCGTAACAACGTTTCACCAGGCAACGCCGGTCAACTGCTGTTTGTGTATGAGAAATCGGTTGGAAACTTTCCTCATGTCAGCACGTTGTAGGTGTCGCTACCGGCGCCAACCTTGTGTGAATGCTCTGAAAAGCTAATCATGTGCATATCACAGCATCTTCTTCCTGTCTGTTAAATTTTGCGTCTGTCGCAAGTCATCTTCGTGGTGTAGCAATTTTAATGAACAGTAGTGTAGATACAAACAGGAAAAACGGAAATTACGACACATGTAGTCACAATTGCTCCATTGTAAGAATTCTAAATAGCTAGGTGTTGCAACAGATCGGAATGTTTCGTTCAAGAACCACGCTAGACAATCAAGCAGATGGTTCGCACCAGCGCAAACTCAAAAGCATCAAACGGCGTGAACAATTCAGTGTCCTCCGAACATCAGCTCTCATTTTATGGTTCTCGGCCGCTGTGTCAAGCTAATAGAACGATGTCTACGCGAATCAGGTTGGTACAGATTTTCACGAATCAAAATGGAGTGTGGCAGCTTAATCAGCACCAAGTTCTCTCAGGACAATCATCTTGCCAATGGAACTAACACTAATTACATTTTATTAGAACAGCAGCAATAAAGGCAAAAGAGAAGCAGGAAAACTGACCTATAACGTTCATTCGTTGCAGCTCCGCCTCGTCGCACTACGTGGAAAAACCCAACAAGACAAACTGTGACGAGATACATCTGCAGCAGTCAGGGAAACCAAGGTAATCCGGAGCACAGAAGGTATTCAGTCAATTGAGACCCAGAGAGTCCCACTGTGAACTTAACATGGGAAGATGGAGCTACACTGGATACGAGCTGTGTCGTTTGTGTGAAGTGCAGTATACCGAATATCCTTTCTGACGTCTGCAAAAGATGTGTATTGTAGGAGGGACGTTTTCTGCGAATGACAGAGCAATTGAAGCTGCTGAACATGGAATGTAATTGGTTTAATTTCTCGTTCCTTTAGTTCACTTTAAAATGTATTCTGCATTTGCTTTTCAAGCTCTTATGAAAGTAACAAACTAAGTTAGATTTAATCTCATTCCTCTCATGGACAAATAGTGAAGAAACAACTGAATTCTGTACGCAAAAGTTGAGCTCAGTGGAATCTCATACTCGTGGAGTCCTATAGAATATCATTTCCCGCAATTAATCTAGTAAGTGTGTTATGGCTGGCGGCAAATGCAGCTTACAGCTGCAGTTACTGCTACCATCACAACAACAACAAAGGAACAATATCCTTTTTTAACCAACTGACGGACAAAACTTACTCATTTCACTACGGTTACCATCAGATGTTTCGATAGCTCTACACAAAACCGTATCAGACCTTACTTTGGAGCAACTGACTACAATACAAAAAATGTTTGCCCTTTAAGCGAGAGGCATGGTATCGTGAGTAGGTGGCTTCGCAAGGGCAATGTCAGGACGACGATTTACGGGCTAGCTCTCCGATTTGCAAGGATTTATTTCTGAAACTTTCCATCTTTCATTTCTGGCAACGCTTACATGGAACAAAACAAGTAGCGCTGTGGTCAGGTGAGCCAGCTCTTGGACACAAGGGGCGCAAACGCAGGATGCTGTCTAGTAAAGCAATATGACGTTCAAACAAACGTAAAGACCGATGCATTATGAATGCAACACACACAACACTGGTGTAATATTCTAGAATATTTGTTATTTTCTACACGAAACGGTTTTCCGTTGTTACGCCATCATCAGGTACAAAAATAAGGATGTGGTGGAGTGAAATTTTGCTGGATCGAAGATTTTAAACTAGTGCACATACAAAGTATCTCCATTCCACAAGATGAAAAATGTTAATGTCAAAATAGGAATAAAACAAGGGAGAGCAGCTGTGATTATATAAAGTAAATTATTTTTATCACAACGAGAGAAATTATAGTAACTGAAATAAAAGAAATAGGGCAAGTCACGAAGAGGGCTATTTTCAGCATTAAGTATTGCATCACATCCACAAAAGAAGGAAGATGAACTATCTTGAAATAATGGAAATTGAAAGTTTACAAACATATGTCAGTCAACCCAAGCTTAGTACTGAATTACCAGACATAGTTGCCTTACTCACCACTTCTAACAGTAGATGCTTGTCATAATCCCTTTCAGGCCATGTTGTAAATACCCCTCTTATTCACATGCCCCATTTCCTCTATTTCAGGTTTTATAACTCCTCTCGATGTGTTAAAAAAATTTTACTTCATATAATCACAGCTGCTTCACTCGCCTGCTTAACATCACCATTAGATCTTATCTGTTTGTAATTTAGGATCTACTAAAGATTATTTTGTTTCGCCACATCTTTGGAGTACGTCACCAAAGCTTATTGTTCAGTTATTTTCTTCCATGCACAACTGTTGTAATTTGTCCACACTTCATTAGTCAATACGTCACATAGTTCACCTTAGTTAAATAACCTTACATCGCATTTACACTGAAATAATCTCGCTTGTTTTATTCCTATTCTAACATTAACATTTTTCATATTTGGGAAATACTTTGTACGTGCTCTAGTTTAAAATCTTTTATCCAACAAATTTATCTTTGTACCTGATGATGGCGTAACAGCCGAAAACCGACTGGTGTAACAAACAATAAATATTGTAGAATATTACACCAGTGTTGTGTGTGTTTCATTCATAATGTATAAAATATTCTTCCAAGAAAGAGTCAAAGACCTAGAATTCTGTAAGAGATGTTTCCGTACATCATTCAGTGGACAATACCACTTTTCTGAACTGACGTCTACAGACAAATGCAACCCACAGCACAACATGTATTGTGACAAATAGGCAAATACCACAAATAACTCTAAGAACTAAAGCTACACCACTGCTTTTATACAAGTTCTTGTTTCATACCCCTTCCCTCCCCTCCACTCTCTCTCTCTCTCTCTCTCTCTCTCTCTCTCTCTCTCTCTCTCTCTCGTCGACGAGTCAGAGTTGTAATGAAAGATGTACGTGATCTGATGCAATGCTACTACTGTATTTCTGTGACCCCACGCCAATCCAGCCGCCACAGTTGTGACTTACACCTGACTCGTCCAAACTTTCTTCTGTGTGCTATGATATTACAGCTGTTTGTGGAGTTTTTGAGATGGCGATTGGGACCAAGGCAATAATTTGCACAAGAGAGTGTGGGAAACTGCCGGTAAACCACGTCGCGCTGGCAGCAGTTATGCGGTGCGGGCTGCCCAGAGCCCGGACATGACTCATTTGCCGCTCTGGGAGCCTGTCTGCGCTTTAATGGAAATAAGCAGCTCCGTGTCACGGAGGCAACAATCAAAGGTAAATGCATCTGTTAGCCCTACGTCACAATTATGTATCGACAATGTAGCATACAGATGAAAATAATAGTTGTTAAACATTGCCAGGGGATAGGGACTGTTCAGTATGCAGTGGAACAGACAACTGCGAAAGAAATAGGTTTCTAGCGGTAAAGTCAGAGTGAGAACACAATGCTGAAAGACAGGCCAAACATAAGGCAGTACCTGTCAAATAGTGTCCAAAGGAAAGAAACCACCATCTTGGTGGAAATGCATTATCAAAGACAGTATGAGCATATAGATGTAAAATCTGTATTAAGACAGGTATGACTGACGATCTTTGACCCAAAAAGGAGATTAAGCATTACGGAGGAGGAGGAATGTGCAATGATGAAGGTGTAGTAGTAGTAGTAGTAGTAGTAGTAGTAGTAGTAGTAGTTGTTGTTGTTGTTGTTGTTGTAGAAGAAGAAGAAGAAGAAGAAGCAGAGGAGGAGGAGTGAATGTGATGGTTATGCTATTACCACTGCCGGAAACACCGAATAGTTTCGGCTGGAATTGAATTCCTACTGCTATTAACAGAAACGTGGCTACGTGTTTCAAGAAAACTGCTGTCGCTTCGGCGTAAAACATACGTAAACCGGTGTGGATGGGATGAAACCCATATCTATCAGCTGCTGATACCAAAATTTCTGGGCCAATTCCAATTGCTGTCAAGGGAACCTCCCCATCGCACCCCCCTCAGATTTAGTTATAAGTTGGCTATCCTTGAAAAACTGAACACAGATCAATCGAGAAAACAGGAAGAAGTTGTGTGGAACTATGAAAAAAATAAGCAAAATATACAAACTGAGTAGTCCATGCGCAAGATAGGCAACATCAAGGACAATGTGAGCTCAGGAGCGCCGTGGTCCCGTGGTTAGCGTGAGCAGCAGCGGAACGAGAGGTCCTTGGTTCAAGTCTATCATCGCGTGAAAAGTTTAATTTATTTCATTTCATTTATGATTATCACATCCACAACAAAACCTAAATCGAGCAAGGCAGAAGAATCTTTTTACCCATTCGCCAAGTGTACAAGTTAGGTGGGTCGACAACATATTCCTGTCATGTGACGCACATGCCGTCACCAGTGTCGTATAGAATATATCAGACGTGTTTTCCTGTCGAGGAATCGGTTGACCTGTGACCTTGCGATCAAATGTTTTCGGTTCCCATTGTAGAGGCACGTCCTTTCGTCTACTAATCGCACTGTTTTACGGTGCGGTCACAGAACACAGACAGTAAACTTATTACAGTGAACAGAGACGTCAATGAACGAACGGACAGATCATAACTTTGCGAAAATAAAGAAAGTAATCTTTTTACTCGAGGGAAGACTTGAACCAAGATCCTCTCGTTCCGCAGCTGCTCACGCTAACCACGGGACCACGGCACTCCTGAGCTCACATTGTCCTTGATGTTGCCTATCTTGCGCATGGACTACTCAGTTTGTATATTTTGCTTATTTTTTTCATAGTTCCACACAACTTCTTCCTGTTTTCTCGACTGATCTATGTTCAGTTTTTCAAGGCCCATCCACTGCGCCAACTTATAACTAAATCTGAGGGGGGTGCGATGGGGAGGTTCCCTTGTGAGTACAGTTTTGGAATCTTTTTCTCGAAGATAGTGACGCATATTGGCATAGTGTGTATTCCTCAGCGTTAGCAGGACAAAACCTAAGAACTAACCGGCGTACATTGCATTGCGCTCGGCACAAGAATTAATTAGAAATTTAATCACGTTATTAACTAGTACCTAAAGGAATTGCATTCTGTTTATGTCCACCCCGGTTCTCCAGAACCTGGGAATGTGTCGTCAAATCTTAGATAGCGCTCAGCCATAGATCAGCTTCTTGTCGACAGCAAATTACAGCCTAATCTTCTGTCATAAATCGGCGATGAGGAAGGCAGCACAGCTGGTTCATAAGAGCTCTCGACATCCTTAGTCTTCAAATGGTTATGCGGCCAATATTAAACTTGCATCTAAGAACATGGGTTGATATACACTGAAAAGCCAAAGAAAAAGTGCCGCAACGCGGCGTGGCATGGACTCGACTAATATCTGAAGTAGAGGTGGAGGGTTATTAACACCACGAATCCTGCAGGGATGTCTATAAATCCGTACGAGTACAAGGGGGTGGAGGCCTCTTCTGAACAGCACGCTGCAACGCAACCCGGATTTGCTTAATATGTTCACATCCAGGGAGTCTGGTGATCAGTGGAAGTGTTTAAACCCAGAAGAGTGTTCCTGGAGCCACTGTGTATCAATTCTGGAAGTTTGAGGTGTCGCATTGTCCTGCTGGAATTCCCAATGTCCGTCGGAAAGCACAATTGACATGAATGGATGCAGGTGATCAGACAAGATGCTTTCGTGCATGTCACTTGTCAGAGTCGTATCTAGACGTATCAGGGGTCCCACATCACTCCAACTGCACATCCCCCACACCATTACAGAGCCTCCACTCGCTTGAACAGTCCTCTGCTGGCAAGCAGGGTCCACGGATTCATGAGGTTGTCTTCATACTCGTACACGGCCATCCGCTCTGTACAATTTTAAACGATACTCGTCAGACCAGGTGACATGTTTCAAGTCATCAACAGTCCAATGTCGTTGTTGATGGACCCAGGTGAGGCGTAAAGCTTTGTGTCGTAACAGTCATCAAGGGTACACAAGTGGGCCTTCGGCTCCAATAGCCCATATCGATGATGTTTCGTTGAATGGTTCGAACGCCAACACTTGCTGCTGGCCCAGCACTGAAATCTGCATCAATGTGCGGAAGTGTTGCACTTCTGTCACGTTGAACGATTCTGTTCCGTCGTCGTCGGTCCCGTTCTTGCTGGATCTTTTTCCGGCCGCATCGATGTCGGAGATTTGATGTTTTACCGGATTCCTGATATTCACGGTACACTCGTGAAATGGTCGTACGGAAAGAGCCTCACTTCATTGCTACCACGGAGATGATGTGTGTCACCGCTCGCTCGTGCACCGGTTATAACACCACGTTCAAACTCACCTGCCTTTGTAGCAGCAGTAACCAATTTAACAACTACGCCAGACTTTGGCGTTTCAGTGTATAAGAAGCAAAGTGAAATAAATATGTTTACGAACAAATAGCTCTACACAAATTATTTCAATTGTGCAAGAGGAATAGACGTCGTAATTTAATTATATTGGTAAAAGTAAAACTGCAAATACAGGGTTATTACAAATGATTGAAGCGATTTCACAGCTCTACAATAATTTTATTATTTGAGATATTTTCACAATGCTTTGCACACACGTACAAAAACTCAAAAAGTTTTTTTAGGCATTCACAAATGTTCGATATGTGCTCCTTTAGTGATTCGGCAGACATCAAGCCGATAATCAAGTTCCTCCCACACTCGGCGCAGCATGTCCCCATCAATGAGTTCGAAACGGTAAGGCTTCTGCTTTAGCCTTTTCCGTAAGATTTTCCAAACCGTCGGCTGTGGTACGTTTAGCTCCCTGCTTGCTTTATTCGTCGACTTCCGCGGGCTACGCGTGAAACTTGCCCGCACGCGTTCAACCGTTTCTTCGCTCACTGCAGGCCGACCCGTTGATTTCTCCTTACAGAGGCATCCAGAAGCTTTAAACTGCGCATACCATCGCCGAATGGAGTTAGCAGTTGGTGAATCTTTGTTGAACTTCGCCCTGAAGTGACGTTGCACTGTTATGACTGACTGATGTGAGTGCATTTCAAGCACGACATACGCTTTCTCGGCTCCTGTCGCCATTTTGTCTCACTGCGCTCTCGAGCGCTCTGGCGGCAGAAACCTGAAGTGCAGCTTCAGCCGAACAAAACTTTATGAATTTTTCTACGTATCTGTAGTGTGTCGTGACCATATGTCAATGAATGGAGCTACAGTGAATTTATGAAATCGCTTCAATCATTTGTAATAGCCCTGTATTTCTTATAACCCTAAGCGGGTATTCTTCGTATTTTATCGGCATATTAACTGGCATTCTTCTTTTTTATTGGTATGTAGATCATACAACATATTGTACAACCACACAGAGTGTACAAGAGGTCTTATATTTGGTGTGCGTAATGTTTCTGTATATGAATAGATGCCATACTATCCCTATTCTTTAATAAGGCGCAGCACCCGAAGAGGCCCATGTGCTCTGGGAGGAAATGGGAATGGATTCGTTAAAATGAGATTACTACTGCCTGACTTAAATATACACAAGAGCGCAAAGTCAAGCCCCACTGTTCTACGTCTACATCGATACTCCGCAAGACTCAATGTGTGTGGTAAGAAGTATTTCTGATACCACTATCACTTCACCCCCTTCTCTATTCCTTCTGTTCTGTGTGAGGAAGAACGAGAGCTCGAATTTCTTTGGTTTAACTTCGTGGTCATTCCGCAAGACGTATTTGAGACGAAGAAACACGCGGCCCATGTCATTCTGGAATTTTAACACTTAAACTTCTCCGTGGTGCAGAACGCCTCTCTTGTAGCTGGAGTATGTAGAGCATCTCAGTAACGCTCTCGTGCCCATCGAGTGAACCCGTGACTAAATATGCCGTTATTTGTAGTCTCTCTCTCTCTCTCTCTCTCTCTCTCTCTCTCTCTCTCTCTCCCCCCCCCAATTAATCCGATCTGGTAACGACCACAGACTGATCAGTATTACTCAGTAATCGGGCAGATCAGTGGTTTGTAAGCCACTTCTTTCCTGGATGAATCATTTCCTGAAGCTCCCTCCAATATATCTCAGCTTGGCATCTCTTTCTTCCTAGAATTATTTCTAACAAGGGAACCTCCCCATCGCACCCCCCTCAGATTTAGTTATAAGTTGGCACAGTGGGTAGGCCTTGAAAAACTGAACACAGATCAATCGAGAAAACAGGAAGAAGTTGTGTGGAACTACGAAAAAAATTAGTAAAATATACAAACTGAGTAGTCCATGCAAAGATATGCAACATCAAGGACACTGGGAGTCAAGGAGCTCCGTGGCCCCGTGGTTAGCGAGAGCAGCTACGGAACGAGAGGTCCTAGGTTCAAGTCTTCCCTCGAGTGAAGAGTTTAATTTTTTATTTTCAGTTTATGTGACAAACTCTAACGTTTTCATCACTTTTTTGGGAGTGATTATCATATCCGCAAGAAAACCTAAATCGGGCAAGGTAGAAGAATCTTTTTACCCATTCGCTAAGTGCACAAGTTTTTTTTTTTTTTTTTTTTTTTTGTGTGCCGTACCGAGACTCGAACTCGGTACCTTGACTTTTCGCGGGCAAGTGCTGTACCAACTTTTTTTTTATCTCATTTTGTTCGTTTTCGTTCGTTGTATCTGCTCTGGGCGGACGTCGAAAGACACCCGTTTTAGTTCGTTGTTGATCCAGTAACTCAGTTTTTTATTACAGAGGGCAGCTAGGCCTCTGACCGAACACGCTGAGCTACCGTGCCGGCAGTTAGGTGGGCCGACAACATATTCCTGTCATGTGACGCACATGCCGTCACCAGTGTCGTATAGAATGTATCAGACGTGTTTTCCTGTGGAGGAATCGGTTGATCTATGACCTTGCGATCAAATGTTTTCGGTTCCCATTGGAGAGGCACGTCCTTTCGTCTAATAATCGCACGGTTTTGCGGTGCGGTCGCAAAACACAGACACTAAACTTATTACAGTGAACAGAGACGTGAATGAACGAACGGACAGATCATAACTTTGCGAAAATAAAGAAAGTAAAATTTTCAGTCGAGGGAAGACTTGAACCTAGGACCTCTCATTCCGCAGCTACTCACGCTAACCACCGGACCACGGCGCTTCTGAGGTCACTTTTTCCTTGATGTTGCCTATGTTGCCCATGGACTACTCAGTTTGTATATTTTACTAATTTTTTTCATAGTTCCACACAACTTCTTCCTGTTTTCTCGATTGATCTGTGTTCAGTTTTTCAAGGCCTATCCACTGTGCCAACTTATAGCTAAATCTGAGGGGGGTGCGATGGGGAGGTTCCCTTGTAAGGGGTCGTTCCACGTTAGGTAACTCCGGATGGATAGTCCCTGGTATTTTAGGGCTGTCTCTGATTTATCATCATTCGCTCCGTACCTCCATGAGATCCAAGCCTTGTAGACACTGCGCTCAGGTTGATGCCGTGTTACCTGACTTCAGGAAGGCATTTACAACAATCCCGGAGCTGCCGTTTACTGAAAAAAATAGGAGCTTGTTGAGTATCAGACCAGATTTACGACTCGATTCAAGACTTGCTTACACGTCCCTCTTACCGGAACAAAATCGACAGATTTAAAGGTAATTTCCGGAGTATCCCAAGGATGTGTGATAGGGCCGCTACAGTTTGCAGCGTATATACGAGTAAATGATCCAGTACAGAAAGCGTTGGAATCTCTTTATTACTGTTCGCAGGTTATACGGTTACCCATAACAAAGTAGCAACGCCAGATGACAGTATCTATTTGCAGAATGGCCTGTAGTGGATTGATGAATGGAGCTGAGTAACACAGCTGACTGAGCGCAAATAAATTTAACATATTGCGCATACATAGGAAAAGAAATCGACGACTCTACACCTACAACACTGATGACTAATTGCTGAAAATAATATCTGCCGTAAAATATCTAGGAGTAAGCGAAAGAGCCTGACAACATTCCACCCACAGCAATAATCTATCCTCTGCAAGCCTACTGCATTTCCCTTCGGATTGCAACCTTCGTGTAGATAACATTATCGTCAGTCAATTGCTCCACATTGCTCCTGACGTTATCCACTAGAGCATTAAGAAACAGCTAACAGCCTTGGGATACGCGTGAAAATAATTTCATGTCTGTTAATTCCGTCACGTCAACAATAACTTGTGTTCTAACTTCTAGGAAGTTTTGAATCCTGATCGAAATCTATACTCTGTTCCTCTTTTTCACACGTCACTGCCGAACGTTTGCGGGATATAGAATGGTTCGTCATAGAAGAGGAGAAAATGCTGCGCCTGGTTGGCTTTGCGGATTCTGTTGATGATAGGGTCGTCAACAACGTAGCAAGTGTCACTTTCAGAACTGAAATATATTTCTCTGTTTGGGATAAGGAAGGAGCTAAGAGATTAACAGTCGACTGAATGTAAGTAATACGTTCAGTGGCTTCAATATTCAACTATAAGGTGAAATCCTTCAATACTCTCTTACGTTACACACAGCTTATGCAACAAAATTACCCTGTGGTTAAGTCAGGAATTTTCATCATTCTTGTTTTTAATTACAATAGTACGTTAGCTAAAAACGATAACGTGTTGCGGTTTTCGTCTAGTCGTCTAAGGAGCGTATTGTGGGACATTTGCAATGTATTATTTCATTCTGCTTAAAAACTAAATGACATTCGAAGCTGTATTAAACCTCTGCTCGTCTCTTTTTTACGTGTGAACTTCAGCTGGCCACGCTACTTTTAGGCTAGCTGTACCAGCTGAACGGCTAGTGCTGTCCAAGTTACGTGTGCCGGTAAAGCTGTTGTCCCGTAATATCGCTAAGTCGATGTGCAAGTAAAGCAGAGCGCAAAACGTACCTGTATTATCGTAGCTGACACTACTAGAGAACCGAGCGAGGTGGAGCAGTGGTTAGCACACTGGACTCGCATTCGGGAGGACGACGGTTCAATCCCGCGTCCGGCCATCCTGGTTTAGGTTTTCCGTGATTTCCCTAAATCGCTCCAGGCAAATGCCGGGATGGTTCCTGTGAGAGGGCACGGCCGACTTCCTTCCCCGTCCTTCCCTAATCCGATGAGACCGATGACCTCGATGTCTGGTCTCTTCCTCCAAACAACCCAACCCCAGTACTCGAGACGGCTTGGCTGCAGTCCCACGTGAAACGGAAATTAAGTGAGGTTCCAGCAAACGCGGAAGAATACATAATGCAATGTTTACATTGGGTTTATTCTTATGGTGAACGGATTATAGTAAGCAGCGTCTATAGGCTGCGCTATTTTAGTATTTCCTCTGTATTCTGCAAACTCAACCAAATCCAACTCGTACAACTTCCAAATGGATTTCCACTGCTTATCTGCCTGCTATATAAATACGAGTAAGCGCACTTCGCCCATTGGAAAAACGACAATGTCTTCGAAAGACATGATTTCATAGCTCGTTTACTTAATTATATTTTATTGCGTGAATACGCATTAGAAAGTTAAGTAGGGTGTTGGGAGGCTTCTGCGTCCACAAGAGCGAAAGTTAAACTTAAACAATTTCATACTGCAATAACTCGACCGAAATAAACATAATAATTTCATCATGGTTTAGCCGGCCTGAGTAACCGAGCGGTTCTAGGCGCTACAGTCTGGAGCCGCGCGACCGCTACGGTCGCAGGTTCGAGTCCTGCCTCGGGCATGGATGTGAATGATGTCCTTAGGTTAGTTGGGTTTGAGTAGTTCTAAGTTCTAGGGGACTGGTGACCTCAGAAGTTAAGTCCCATAGCGCTCAGAGCCATTTTTGAACAATCATGGTTTAGTTTTTAAGAATAGAGATGTAGTTCATACCAATACCACTCCGACATTCGTGTTAACTGGACGTTTCGAATTGTACACGCAGAAATTGAACCCAAGATTTTGGACGACACGAATGTGCTTGGTATGTGTTAAACGAGATCAGGAACCAATTATACGACCCAAGTGTTGTTTTGCACACGAGTTTGTAAGTTACAGCTCATCCTGAACACCAAGTGTGTAATGCAGAAAGTAAATAAATCATACGAGACTGTCCGTTTGGAAAAGTTATGGAAGAATAGAGCACAAAATTCTAAAGAGAACTAGGTAAAAAAAAACTCAACGACTCATCCGTGAGTAACACGCAGTACTGGCGCGAATAGAGGCGACGTAAGAGTGCCTGGACAAGCCAGGCAGCACTGTGCGAGCCCGAGTCTAATATGGACGTGAAGGTTGTCGCTGACGAGCTGCAGAGTACAATGGCGCCCCACCCACACCCAGCGGATCCACTCAGCATTCGCAATATGACGGCGGTACTGGGACCAACAAATTACTTGCAAAATATTTTATTCAATTTCAGCGCAATATATGCGATTGGCATAGTATTTGTCACGGAAACGTCAGAGTTCAATAGTGCTTCTACTTTTTTATTTTCAACTGTAAAAGTACTTGCCACCCAGAGGAACAACTAAAATTTTTACGGCACGGCACAGTGAAAGTACTTTCACTGGTACTGTTGGATAGTAGTACCATATTGCTGCCGAGTTTTAAGTGGTCGGGATTAAGACACGGATGGTTTTTACAGTTGTTGTGACTTGTCACTTACTGTTGGTTAACTGTTGTTGTGGTACTCACCAATCTGAAGACTACTGCGATGCAACTTTCCAAACCAGTCCGTCCTGTTCAAGCCTCTTTATACATACGTAGCCTACAGTCACTGTAACATGCTTACAGAAGTTTAAAAAAAAAATCTACTTTTCACATTCCACACAAATGAAGAACTTAGCTATTTTAGATTTTTTTTCGCATTCACCTGGAATCAAGTTCTTCTTATGTACTTAAAACAAATTGATCTGTAAAATCTATTATATTCTTTTACTTATGAATGATTTGTAGTTATGAAAAATGCACCAGTTTATCGTAGGTTACTGGAGCACCGAGGTGTGTGTCGCGAAAAGTGCACCTAATTCCCGTATTCATGAAGGGCATAGGACGGAGGCATATACGAGGGCAGTTCAATAAGTAATGCAACACATTTTTTTTCTGAAACAGGGGTTGTTTTATTCAGCATTGAAATACACCAGGTTATTCCCCAATCTTTTAGCTACACAACACTATTTTTCATCGTAATCTCCATTCAATGCTACGGCCTTACGCCACCTTGAAATGTGGGCCTGTATGCCTGCACGGTACCATTCCACTGGTCGATGTCGGAGCCAACGTAGTACTGCATCAATAACTACTTCATCATCCGCGTAGTGCCTCCCACGGATTGCGTCCTTCATTGGGCCAAACATATGGAAATCCGACGGTGCGAGATCGGGGCTGTAGGGTGCATGAGGAAGAACAGTCCACTGAAGTTTTGTGAGCTCCTCTCGGGTGCGAACACTTGTGTGAGGTCTTGCGTTGTCATGAAGAAGGAGAAGTTCGTTCAGATTTTTGTGCCTACGAACACGCTGAAGTCGTTTCTTCAATTTCTGAAGAGTAGCACAATACACTTCAGAGTTGATCGTTTGACCATGGGGAAGGACATCGAACAGAATAACCCCTTCAGCGTCCCAGAAGACTGTAACCGTGACTTTACCGGCTGAGGGTATGGCTTTAAACTTTTTCTTGGTAGGGGAGTGGGTGTGGCGCCACTCCATTGATTGCCGTTTTGTTTCAGGTTCGAAGTGATGAACCCATGTTTCATCGCCTGCAACAATCTTTGACAAGAAATTGTCACCCTCAGCCACATGACGAGCAAGCAATTCCGCACAGATGGTTCTCCTTTGCTCTTTATGGTGTTCGGTTAGACAACGAGGGACCCAGCGGGAACAAACCTTTGAATATCCCAACTGGTGAACAATTGTGACAGCACTACCAACAGAGATGTCAAGTTGAGCACTGAGTTGTTTGATGGTGATCCGTCGATCATCTCGAACGAGTGTGTTCGCACGCTCCGCCACTGCAGGAGTCACAACTGTGCACGGCCGGCCCGCACGCGGGAGATCAGACAGTCTTCCTTGACCTTGCGGCGATGATGACACACGCTTTGCCCAACGACTCACCGTGCTTTTGTCCACTGCCAGATCACTGTAGACATTCTGCAAGCGCCTATGAATATCTGAGATGCCCTGGTTTTCCGCCAAAAGAAACTCGATCACTGCCCGTTGTTTGCAACGCACATCCGTTACAGACGCCATTTTAACAGCTCCGTACAGCGCTGCCACTTGTCGGAAGTCAATGAAACTATACGAGACGAAGCGGGAATGTTTGAAAATATTCCACAAGAAATTTCCGGTTTTTTCAACCAAAATTGGCCGAGAAAAAAAATGTGTTGCATTACTTATTGAACTGCCCTCGTAATTACAGGCCTATATCGCCCGTTGTAGACTCATACAAAATGTTTTATGCTCACGTATTATGACGTTTTTGGAGAACGAAAATCTCCTTCATAAAAATGAAACAGATATCTTGCAAAACTCGGTTCATTCTGTTCCTCCACGAAATCCACAGCGCTGTAGACATCGGCGCTCAAAACGAGGGCGTGTTCCTTGACTTCAGGAAGGATTCAACACTGATCCGCATCGTCGTTCAGTGAAAAACTAGGGGCTTGCTCGTATCGGTCCGGTTTTGCTACTGGATTAAAGTGCTCCTTGCAGACAGAACTCAATAAGACACTCTTTACGGAATAAAATCGACATGTGTGAAGTTAATTTCCGGAGTCCCTAAGAAAGTGTGATAGGACCGTTACTGTTTACAATACACATAAATGATCTAGTGGAAAATGTCGGAACATTAATAAGGTTGTTCGCAGATGATGCGGTTGTCTATAAAAAGGTAGAAACGACGGCAAGACTGTAGCAACTTACAAAAGGACCTGCAGAGGACTGAGGAATGCTGTAGCGACTGGCAGTTTACCCTGAACGTAAACGTAAATATACTGCGCACTGTAGAACTACTCTACTGACGACAAACTGCCGGAAACAGTATCTATCTAAAATGTCTAGGAGTAACCATCCGGAGCGACCTTTCAAGTGGAATTACGAGTAAAACAAATAGAAGCAAAAGCAGATACCAGACAGATTCACAGGAAGAATCTTAAGGAAACTTATCTCATCCAAGAACGAAGTGGCTTACGAAACACTTATTCGTCCGAGATTCTTTAATACTGCCCGTCACTCTGGGAGTCTTACTGGGAAGGACTGCTAGAAGAAAGAAAGAGGCAATATCCAAAGAAGAGCGGCGCATTTCGACACGGGATCGTTGCAGAGATGCTCAACAAACGCCCGTGACAGACGCTACAAGAGAGGCGTTGGGCACCACCACATGTTGTTGTTGTTGTTGTTGTTGTTGATGTTGTTGTTGTCTTCAGTCCTGAGACTGGTTTCATGCAGCTCTCCATGTTACCCTATCCTGTGCAAGCTTCTTCATCTCCCAGTACTTACTGCAACCTACATCCTTCTAAATCTGCTTAGTGTATTCATCTCTTGGTCTCCATCTACGATTTTTACCCTCCACGCTGCCCTCCAATGCTAAATTGGTAATCTCTTGATGCCTCAGAACATGTCCTACCAACCAATCCCTTCTTCTAGTCAAGTTGTGCCACAAGCTCCTCTTCTCCCCAATCCTATTCAATACCTCCTCATTAGTTATGTGATCTACCCATCTAATCTTCAGCATTCTTCTGTAGCACCATATTTCGAAAGCTTCTATTCTCTTCTTGTCCAAAGTATTTATCGTCCATGTTTCACTTCCATACATGGCTACACTCCATACAAATACATTCAGAAACGACTTCCTGACACTTAAATCTATACTCGATGTTAACAAATTTCTCTTCTTCAGAAACGCTTTCCTTGCCATTGCCAGTCTACATTTTATATCCTCTCTACTTCGACCATCATCAGTTATTTTGCTCCCCAAATAGCAAAACTCCTTTACTACTTTAAGTGTCTCATTTCCTAATCTAATACCCTCAACATCACCCGACTTAATTTGACTACATTCCATTATCCTCGTTTTGCTTTTGTTGGTGTTTATCTTATATCCTCCCTTCAAGACACCATCCATTCCATTCAACTGCTCTTCCAAGTCCTTTGCTGTCTCTGACAGAATTACAATGTCATCGGCGAACCTCAAAGTTTTTATTTCTTCTCCATGGATTTTAATACCTACTCCGAATTTTGCTTTAGTTTCCTTTACTGCTTGCTCAATATACACATTGAACAACATCGGGGACAGGCTACAACCCTGTCTCACTCCCTTCCCAACCACTGCTTCCCTTTCACGTCCTTCGACTCTTATAACTGGCATCTGGTTTCTGTATAATAGTAAATAGCCTTTCGCTCCCTGTATTTTACACCTGCCACCTTTAGAATTTGAAATACAGTATTCCAGTCAACATTGTCAAAAGCTTTCTCTACGTCTACAAATGCTAGAAATGTAGGTTTGCCTTTCCGTAATCTTTCTTCTAAGATAAGTCGTAGGGTCAGTATTGCCTCAAGTGTTCCAATATTTCTGCGGAATCCAAACTGATCTTCGCCGAGGTCGGCTTCTATCAGTTTTTCCATTCGTCTGTAAAGAATTCGCGCCAGTATTTTGCAGCTGTGACTTATTAAACTGATAGTTCGGTAACTTTCACATCTGTCAACACCTGCTTTCTTTGGGATTGGAATTATTATATTGTTCTTGAAGTCTGAGGGTATTTCGCCTGTCTCATACATCTTGCTCACCAGATGGTAGATTTTTGTCAGGACTGGCTCTCCGAAGGCCATCAGTAGTTCCAATGGAATGTTGTCTACTCCCGGGGCCTTGTTTCGACTCAGGTCTATCAGTGCTCTGTCAAACTCTTCACGCAGTATCTTATCTCCCATTTCATCTTCATCTACATCCTCTTCCATTTCCATAATATTGTCCTCAAGTACATCGCCCTTGTATAGACCCTCTATATACTCCTTCCACCTTTCTGCTTTCTCTTCTTTGCTTAGAACTGGGCTTCCATCTGAGCTCTTGATATTCATACAAGTGGCTCTCTTTTCTCCAAAGGTCTCTCTAATTTTCCTGTAGGCAGTATTTATCTTACCCCTAGTGAGATAAGCCTCTACATCCTTACATTTGTCCTCTAGCCATCCCTGCTTAGCCATTTTGCACTTCCTGTTGATATCATTTTTGAGACGTTTGTATTCCTTTTTGCCTGCTTCATTTACTGCGTTTTTATATTTTCTCCTTTCATCAATTAAATTCTATATTTCTTCTGTTACCCAAGGATTTCTACTAGCCCTCGTCTTTTTACCTACTTGATCTTCTACTGCCTTCACTACTTCATCCCTCATAGCTACGCATTCTTCTTCTACTGTATTTCTTTCCCCCATTCCTGTCAATTGTTCCTTTATGCTCTCCCTGAAACTCTGTACAACCTCTGATTTAGTCAGTTTCTCCAGGTCCCATCTCTTTAAATTCCCACCTTTTTTGCAGTTTCTTCAGTTTTAATCTACAGTTCATAACCAATAGATTGTGGTCACAGCCGGCCGAAGTGGCCGTGCGGTTAAAGGCGCTGTAGTCTGGAACCGCAAGACCGCTACGGTCGCAGGTTCGAATCCTGCCTCGGGCATGGATGTTTGTGATGTACTTAGGTTAGTCAGGTTTAACTAGTTCTAAGTTCTAGGGGACTAATGACCTCAGCAGTTGAGTCCCATAGTGCTCAGAGCCATTTGAACCATTTTTTTTTATTGTGGTCAGAGTCCACATCTGCCCCTGGAAATTTAAATTACAATTTAAAATCTGGTTCCTAAATCTCTGTCTTACCATTATATAATCTATCTGATACCTTCTGGTATCTCCAGGATTCTTCCATATACACAACCTTCTTTTATGTTTCTTGAACCAAGTGTTAGCTATGATTAAGTTATGCTCTGTGCAAAATTCTAACAGACGGCTTCCTCTTTCATTTCTCTCCCCCAATCCATATTCACCCATTATGTTTCCTTCTCTCCCTTTTCCTACTCTCGAATTCCAGTCACCCATGACTATTAAATTTTCGTCTCCCTTCACTACCTGAATAATTTGTTTCATATCATACATTTCATCAATTTCTTCATCATCTGCAGAGCTAGTTGGCATATAAACTTGTACTACTGTAGTAGGCATGGGCTTCATGTCTATCTTGGCCACAATAATGCGTTCACTATGCTGTTTGTAGTAGCTTACCCGCACTCCTATTTTTTATTCATTATTGAACCTACTCCTGCATTACGCCTATTTGATTTTTTATTTATAACCCTGTATTCACCTGACCAAAAGTCTTGTTCCTCCTGCCACCGAACTTCACTAATTCCCACTATATCTAACTTTAACCTATCCACTTCCCTTTTTAAATTTTCTAACCTACCTGCTCGATTAAGGGATCTGACATTTCACGCTCCGATCCGTAGAACGCCAGTTTCCTTTCTCCTGATAACGACGTCCTCTTGAGTAGTCCCCGCCCGGAGATCCGAATGGGGGACTATTTTACCTCTGGAATATTTTACCCAAGAGGACGCCATCATCATTTAACCATACAGTAAAGCTGCATGCCCTCGGGGAAAATTACGGCTGTAGTTTCCCCTTGATTTCAGCCGTTCGCAGTACCAGCACAGCAAGGACGTTTTGGTTAGTGTTGCAAGGCCGGATCAGTCAATCATCCAGACTGTTGCCCTTGCAACTACTGAAAAGGCTGTTGCCCTCTTCAGGAACCACACGTTTGTCTGGCCTCTCAACAGATACCCCTCAGTTGTGGTTGCACCTACGGTACTGCTATCGCTGAGGCACGCAAGCCTCCCCACCAACGGCAAGATCAATGGTTCATAGGGGGGATCACCACATACATATCGCGAAATGACCACGACGAGAAAATTCGAGAAATTGGAGCTTGCTGACAGTTTTTCAGACGCGCCATTGTCGAATGGCGGGAGGGGGGAGGAGGGAATCAAGTTAGTGGTACCGGAAGTACCCTCTGATTGCGCAGTATTTATGTACATGCAGAAATGCTAAGTTGCAATGGATTCTGAGTCCACATTAAGCAGCAAGTCCCGTTATAACAGGCTGGGTAAATCGATTAAAAGTCAAGAGAAGGTAAGGCTTTTCCACCTTCAACAGAACGTTGCCACCGGTGTTCAAACCAATCTTGATGTTGAGTAATAGCTCTACCTTACATCGAGTACTGCGTCCAATAGATTTCATAAAGCTAATATATTTTCCGAGTGACCAGGCATGTGTGTAGCAGCCACTGTCCTTAGCAGGAGGAACTCTCAGCAGTAGGCACGTCGATATATGCACTGCAGATCAATGGAGTGACTGTTCTCTGTTCACAAGAGTCCCGGTTCAGTTTGCAAAGCGACAGCTGTTGGGTTTTTATTTGGCGAGACGCCAGAACTCTGTAAGTCATCCGGGTATGGGATGCCTTTAGACAAGGAACTATCTGTGTGTGTGTGGAGGAGGAGGAGGGGGGGTGGTATCTTTGTAAGTCCATGTATTTCCACGTTGACCGGTGACTGCGGTGATTTACTGGTACAGTGACGACATCCTCGCTCGTAATTTATGGGGCTACCTACGTCATACTACGGGTGATCAATTCCATATTACAACAATGATGGGCTACACGCGAGCAGTCTAGTCAAATCTGTATTTTAAACGGCTAAAACAGCTGCAGTCGCAGGTTGCGTAACTAACGGCATTCAGGGACAGTAAAAATTTGATTTCAGTATTTCATTTACGAGGGCTGCTCGGAAAGTAAGGTCCAATCGATCACGAAGTGGAATAGTGGAAACCACAGGGAAAGTCCAACGAAGCTTTGCGTAGATGTGTCGGACAGTGTTTCTAGTATGTCCGTCGATCGCATCACATCATTTCTTTTTTTTTTTTTTTTTTTTCCAGTTCAGAGCACACAGCACACAGTGCCCACGTAAAGAAGCCTACCTAAAAAATTGTGTCTCCCGGTAAGTACGGGCGCCTGTGAGAGATTTCGCCTGATTTCGTGCAGCGCACACAACGTAACTGTCATGCATTCCTTTCTTCATGACAATAAAATTCTCGGCCACACACTACAGCGGCAATGAGGACGCTACTGCAGTGTTTTCGATGGGAAGTGTTCAATCACTCTGATGTTCATCTCTGCTCACATGAACCGCTGGGTACGAAGACATGTTGGCACGGACAACAAGCTGCAGATCAGTGTAGTAAATTGGCAAAAGCACAAGGCGGCTGCCTTCTATGACGAGAATATTGGGAAGTTGGTACAACGCCACGCCAAATGTCCGAGTCGGAGCGGCGACTGCGTACAGAAGTAGCTGGGAAGTGTAAGTAACTGCTAAAAAAAATTATTTTCACTGTGGTTTCCATTTCGCGAGCGATCGGGCTTTACTTTCCAAATATCCCTCGTAACTACTGACCGAATTTTTAAATTTATAACCCTGTTATAATCTGCGCTCTGAGATATAATTTTACGTCAAAGGTTTAACGCGGTAAAGCAAGTACTGCAGTTAGAAACTGTGTACCCATATCTTCAGTCAACATAACACATGGCGCGCAAATTATCTTAACTATTCAATCAGTATTTCAGAATGCGAGCAGTTAATGACTTTCAAAAAATTTCACACATATTTGAAACATTTTCGAAACGTTTTCTCAATAACAATCCCAACAAAATAATGTAAGGAAAAAGTTTATATCTTATTACATATTTACTTTTCATGCAGTAAAACTTCAGCATTAGGCACGATGATTTGTCACTTCTTTGCCACTACCTCTGTTCGCAACGTATTTTTAAGACTATATCACATACACCACTGAATATACCTGTAAAATTATTTCATTGTGCAACATATAGTTAAGGAGATATGACATTTTATACATGGGAGTTCGCCCCTTTAAAGAATCGGGACGGGAAGGGGATGGGGAGAGAGGTTGTTGGTGAATATCTAAATCAGCAAGAATTTAGCTCTCTTGCTAACCATTCCGGTACACTGACCGGAATCCGACTTGAGTTTCACGCTCTCGAGAAGTGTATTGCTGCTCTCCGTTTTCCACCCTGTATCTTTTCCTTGGCGAGAGCAGTAGCCAGACACAGTAATCAGCAACATTTGTACGTGCTGAATTCCTATTCGGGGGAATTTTAAGCCGCTGTGATGTTACTTGTACTGCACCAAACTTATACATCCACTTTGGATTCTGAAAGACTGACTGCGAGGGAAAACGAATTCTCTGTCTGGAAATATGCTTCCGCGCCGTGTTTGTATCCTATATATCTTTCCAACGCTGAGGGCCGGCCGGAGTGGCCGAGCGGTTATAGGCGCTAGTCTGGATCGGCGCGACCGCTATGGTCGCAGGTTCGAATCCTACCTCGGGCATAGACATGTGTGATGTCCTTAGGTTAGTTAGGTTTAGGTAGTTCTAAGTTCTAGGGGACTGATGACCTAAGATGTTGAGTCCCATAGTGCTCAGAGCCATTTGAACCATTTGAACTAGTTTTCCATAAAATTGTTTTTATGCACTGATCGGTAAAACGGAATGTATGCAAAAACATTTTCGCACATCTCTGTTACTTGATTTCCAAGAATAAATGTATACTGTAATGTGCAAGTGCGCTTGAACATAATACCGTCTTCCAATCTTTACACAATCTTTTCCCTGGAATTTTCGTGATCAGCTTGCTCAGATAATCACGTTTCTTACATGTACTTTCTAAACCGTAAAATGTCTCCAACAATTTCTATCTCTCACCTTATGATACTTTATCTTTACACTTACGCCTTGCAGTTATCTTTAACCCATTCTCTGTTCTTGCACTTTTCAGCTTGTATTAATCTATGCTTTTCCTTTCAGACAAGCTTCTTCTTCACTGTTTACACTCCATTTCCACTATTCACTTTTGCGTTTGCGAACTGTCCTTGTAATCCGTTCGAGCACGTCTATTTCAAGAATCCAAGAGGTTAGTTCGAATGTAGCAGGCTTATTATACTTCTATATCACTCTGCCTGTGCTTTCATTTACAACTATTTCGGCTGTTTCATCAGAATTGTCTGCTGACTGTCCACAAACACCAGTATTTATCCCACCTTAATTCTCAATTATGAGACCATGGACCAGCATGTAGAATAATTATAATAATATATTAGCCCAATCTGTGCAATAGTGCTTAGCCTGCAACCGTATTACTACCTTCTTTTTGCAAACGATTGCTCTTACGTAACATATCATGTCAAGTGTTTTCTAATGAAAAATCCTGTTAGTCCTGTCTTGCTTTCTCTAACACCATTTGTAACACTAATCTGGAACGGCTTATTTTATGTTGTCAGCCATAAGCAAACTGTAACCTAGGTTACGCTAAACACAATACAATACAGTGTACTTCAATCTGATTCACTGATTGTTACTGAAATACCTATAATATGATCATTCAAATGCAGTAAATATACTTACGGTACTGACAGCTGTTTGATATTACGACAATAAACACAACACAAAATAGATAAAAAGCTCCGAACACGACCTTCTGCTTCAATATATACCTTTTTCCGCGCATTACAATGAAAAATGAATGCAGTGATACCAATGTGAATGTGCGTAATATACAAACCTGTTTTTTTTCTGTTCGGTGAGACAAAATCGTACACGCAGTGACGATAAAAGGCCAGCCAGGCAAGATGCCAAAGATATGAGTAAATGGTTGAAATGACTCTGATCACTATGGGACTTAACATCTGAGGTCATCAGTCCCGTAGCGTCACGCGGTTCCAGACTGGCGCGGCTAGAACCGCTCGGCCACACCGGCCGGGAGATATGAGTAAAAAAGGATCATAACAGTAGTTGTGATCGTATTACACTGACAATATACGGAGTATGTAGTTACGATGTTCGAACATCTTTCTATAACGGATCAGTAAGCGACCAGTTACGATTTTATCTGACAGACAAAACAGTAGCTTGGACAGTACGGTGGCATTGTACCTTCGGTTACTCCCAAAGTGTAATTACGATAGTACGTCTATGAACCGTCAAATTACTCATTCATTATTTTGAGTGAAACCAGTCTGTGGGAACAACCGAATGAAAACAAATCGTCCAGCTGGTCGGACTACTCATTCATTCTTTTAACTGAAACTAGTATGTGGGAGCAGCGGAATAAAACGATCGAGAAGTCGGTTTGCAGTTTTACGTGTCGGTTTATTTTTTCCGGTGAAAGTAGTCTGCGGGAGCAACTGAATGAAAACACTGAACACACTTGCTGCTTTGCATATTGACTGAATTATCCATTCTTTCTTTTCGGGTGAAAAACATATTAAAAAGTTTATTTATATAGTTGTTTTTGCTTTTTGTCTTGCGTGTGTAAAGTTTTTCCATTGATTTCAAACATTCTGATGCGATTATAGCAGATATGTCGTAAATTTCAGGTTTATTTCAGTTTCTCTTCAACTGAGTCAACCAATATGTTGCTTCCTCCTATGTGTATATCATTAAAAGACCCTGAGTGTAAAAATTAGAGGCAATCGAGCTCACTCGGAAGCTTAGCAGCAATCGTCCTTAACTGCGAAACATTCGGGACTGGAACAGGAAAATGTGAAATAGCAGTGCTACACGCCAGGTAAGAAAGCGAGTTAATATTAAATTGTCATTTAGTTCTTAGTTGGAAGTTTCATGTCTTTACGTTATCGGGAACTTAGTTTAAAACCTATTGCAAAATCTGTACCGAACGGACCGATCGAAAAAAACAAAGTACCCTCCGTCACACACCAGAATCTGAAGCAAGTTAATATTGCAGTGTCATCCATTTGTGAGCTATGTTGAAAGCTTCAGGTCTCTAGCTTACCTATAAGTTATTTAAAATCAACTGGAAAATTTTTACCGAATAGATGAAAACCGACCTAATAAAAAAGGTGATAAAATGTGATTGTCAATTTATTTATATACGTACATTAATTTACAGTGCAGCACCAGATACTCAACTT
Organism: Schistocerca cancellata; assembly: GCF_023864275.1. Classification (NCBI taxonomy): domain Eukaryota; kingdom Metazoa; phylum Arthropoda; class Insecta; order Orthoptera; family Acrididae; genus Schistocerca; species Schistocerca cancellata. The sequence goes on along the minus strand of NC_064633.1, from coordinate 49,418,203 downwards.
TTGAATCCAACGCCACAAGTACGAAAATTCGTAATGAGTAAGTAAATACACACATTTTCAAAATATTTTAATTCACGTCTTGAAATAAAATACTTTGTCTCTAAAAAAGTTTTCAATCACAGTCATGGTTCATCTACAAACGAAAAAGTTGAAAAACTGTATTTATTAATTTTATTTAATCACTCAAACCCGGAGAATGAGTGAAAACACATATAACGGCCGCAACCGACAAATTTGTCAGTCGCAAGCGACGAAGACTTGTTTCAGTCAATTGTCTCGCACTGAGTGAAACCGTTGAATCCCGATGAGTGAAAACTTTCATACAGCTGATATGGACGTAGAGACCAATTGCATTCGACAAAACGAAAAAAACAGTCGACTAACCAGTCAGTTGTTAAAAAAAAACAATCGGTTGTACCATCACTACTCTTCGGTTAATTCTGAACAATTCCCCCCCACCCACTTCAGATTCCTCAACAACGTATTAGGAAAAACGGATTCTCTTCGGTACGCTCAAGCTGTTCAAAACAGGACAGAAATACTGAAGCGATGCACTAACAGGGAACTATACAGAAAGAGGAGAGATACCGCAATGTTGCAAGCGATCTGGCGCAACACATGAGGAAAACGAAATACGACAATGTTAATCGAGCTACTTTGGCACACAGCTCGTTGTGGATGATACAACAGATGGTAGCTGACCGTAGCCTGTCCCTGGAACGAAATCCCATTTTTGAGAAGGGGCGGACCCTATTCACTGAGTTGAGTAAAGCCACTGGATAGCAATAAGTAATGCAACACTTTTTTTTCTTGGCCAATTTTGGTTGAAAAAACCGGAAATTTCTTTTGGAATATTTACAAACATTCCCGCTTCGTCTCGTATAGTTTCATTGACTTCCGACAGGTGGCAGCGCTGTACAGAGCTGTTAAAATGGCGTCTGTAATGGATGTGCGTTGCAAACAACGGGCAGTGATCGAGTTTCTTTTGGCGGAAAACCAGGGCATCTCAGATATTCATAGGCGCTTGCAGAATGTCTACGGTGATCTGGCAGTGGACAAAAGCACGGTGAGTCGTTGGGCAAAGCGTGTGTCATCATCGCCGCAAGGTCAAGCAAGACTGTCTGATCTCCCGCGTGCGGGCCGGCCGTGCACAGCTGTGACTCCTGTAATGGCGCAGCGTGCGAACACACTCGTTCGAGATGATCGACGGATCACCATCAAACAACTCAGTGCTCAACTTGACATCTCTGTTGGTAGTGCTGTCACAATTGTTCACCAGTTGGGATATTCAAAGGTTTGTTCCCGCTGGGTCCCTCGCTGTCTAACCGAACACCATAAAGAGCAAAGGAGAACCATCTGTGCGGAATTGCTTGCTCGTCATGTGGCTGAAGGTGACAATTTCTTGTCGAAGATTGTTACAGGCGATCAAATATGGGTTCATCACTTCGAACCTGAAACAAAACGGCAATCAATGGAGTGGCGCCACACCCACTCCCCTACCAAGAAAAAGTTTAAAGCCATACCCTCAGCCGGTAAAGTCACGGTTACAGTCTTCTGGGACGCTGAAGGGGTTATTCTGTTCGATGTCCTTCCCCATGGTCAAACGATCAACTCTGAAGTGTATTGTGCTACTCTTCAGAAATTGAAGAAACGACTTCAGCGTGTTCGTTGGCACAAAAATCTGAACGAACTTCTCCTTCTTCATGACAACGCAAGACCTCACACAAGTCTTCGCACCCGAGAGGAGCTCACAAAACTTCAGTGGACTGTTCTTCCTCGTGCACCCTACAGCCCCGATCTCCCACCGTCGGATTTCCATATGTTTGGCCCAATGAAGGACGCAATCCGTGGGATGCACTACGCGGATGATGAAGTTATTGATGCAGTACGACGTTGGCTCCGACATCGACCAGTGGAATGGTACCGTGCAGGCATACAGGCCCTCATTTCAAGGTGGCGTAAGGCCGTAGCATTGAATGGAGATTACGTTGAAAAATAGTGTTGTGTAGCTAAAAGATTGGGGAATAACCTGGTGTATTTCAATGCTGAATAAAACAACCCCTGTTTCAGAAAAAAAAATGTGTTGCATTACTTATTGAACTGCCCTCGTACAAATGGTGGTAGTATCACATACACGAAGTAGAAAAGGACAAGGCATTGGCGGAGCTGTCATCTGTACTCAGGTGGTGCACGTGAAGAGGTTTCTGACGTGGTATGGCCGCACGACGGGTAGTTACAGACTTTAATCGCGCAATGGAAGTTGGAGCTAGACGCACGACACATTCCATATCGGAAATCGGTGGGAAATTCAGCATTCCGAGAGTCACGGTGTCAAGAGCGTGCCGAGAATATCAAATTTCAGGCATTACCTCTCACCGTGGACAACGACCGAGAACAGCGGCGTTTGCGCAGTGTTGTCAGTACTGACAGACACGCAATATTGCGTGATATAACCGCAGAAATCAATGTGGGACGAACGCATCTGTTAGGGTAGTGCGGCAAAATTTGGCCTTAAACGGCTATGGCACCAGATGACCGACAAGAGTGCCTTTGCTATCAGCTATCAGCGTGACATCACCAGCAGCGTTCTCCCGGGCTCGTGGCCATATCGGTTGCACCCAAGACGACTGGGAAACAGTAGCCTGGTCAGATGAGTCCCGATTTCAGTTGGTAATAGCTTATGCTACGGTTCGAGTGTGTTGCAGACCCCACGAAGCCATGGACCCAAGTTGTAAACAAGGCAGTGTGCGAGCTGGTGGCGGCTCCATAATGGTGTGCGCTGCGTTTACATGGAATGGACTGGGTCCTCTCCTCCAAATGAACCGATCATTGACTGGAAATCGTTCTGTTCGGCTACTTGGAGACCATTTGCAGTCATTCATGGACTTCATGTTCTGGAACAACGACGGCAACTTCATGGATGGCAATGTGCCATGTCACTGGACCACAGTTGTTCCCGATTGGTTTGAAGAACATTCTGGACAATGCGAGCGAATAATTTGGCCACTAAGATCGCCCGACACGGATCCCATCGAACATTTATGGAACAAAACACTTCCGCAGTTGTGGGTGGCTATGGAGGATGAATGGCTCAATATGTCTGCAGGGGACTTCCAACGGCTTGAGTCAATTCCATGTCGAGTTTGCTCGGTTCTTTTCGATAACGAAGAGATTTGTCAGCTGAGGAGATTGTGCCGACCTGTGTGGCCGAGCGGTTCTAGGCGCTTCAGTCTGGAACCGCGCGACCGCTACGGTGTGTGTGATGTCCTTAGGTTAGTTAGGTTTAAGTAGTTCTAAGTTCTAGGGGACCGATAACCTCAGGTGTTAAGTCCCATAGTGCTCAGAGCCATTTGAACCATTTGTGGAGATTGCAAGAAGTGTCTTTCGAAATTACAGTAACATAACGGAAAATCTAGTCATCTGAGGCCACAGCTACAGAGACCATCAAGATAGAAACTTTCATCTCTAGTAACTACTCGCACTAGTATTTGAGAAAACAGGAACATCAAAAATAAATGTAATTCAAACCACGTATGACTTGTAGTGATAAAAGAAACGATGAAATGTACAGAGGAATATAACAACGCTACAAATCAAAATTAATTTGAACAGGAATGCTACACACGCTGCGATATGAGCATCCTTGCGTTCTTGAATACAAAGAGACACTAAATTTCATCCTGACGGATGATGATTCTCATGGTTTCTATCAGGTTCCATAGTTCAGTTGTATTAGCTACTGGATAAAAATCAAAAGGGAGTCACCGACCGCCAAAATCTCAAGTATCTTCAACGAACAAGATGTCACGAGTAGTTCCGTCGTTGACAGTAACTTTTCACCATAGTTCCCCGATAATTTAATGTCACAGAGTTGTGACATCTTTGTTTGCCAAGCCTTAAGAGATGCATACCTGTTTGCTGTCGCGGACCCTTCTACTGTGCGAATGACGAATGAATAGATCTTTGTGTGAGCACTCTTGAAGGCAAACGCACGAACACATGAGGCAGTAATATCTAAATATTGTGCACAGCGTACTGAAATGTGGCCAACATAAAACCGAAATAGTCACATGACACTTCTTTACATTTTACGCTAACACATAAACTTTAATTTGCACGTACTTACTCTGTACTCACACATTTATTTATTATTAACAGCAATGGCGCTGAATTGTAGCAGCTACGGATGCAATTCAAAAGTTGTCAACTAAGAAAAAGTTACTTTTCATAGGCAAGTACCGCAAATGCCTAATTATAGTTATCACATTAGTAAGAAGCATTTTATGTGCCGATTACTATCAAGACACGGTGTTATGAAGGAATAAAATCGTAGTGCTAATTTATTTGACTGTATGGCCATCATACATTTACGAGACACGTGCTTACATAATTTTTTACTGTGCTACCAGTCAATCTGTTGAATAAGACTCAATGTACTTGCTAGGAAAACTGCTCTCTCCTGGGTCAATAGGAGGCAAACGCAAAAGGGGTCTATTAATCATAGACAGTTCAAATGTACGGAAAATAAGAGTATCCCTTAGGCAGATGGATGGGAAGGAACACCAGCTGCACTCAGTGAGTACAGCTCTGACTCAACACGCTGACAAGGCTATTCTGTTTGTAACTGATGGATCACAGTCCACATTGGAAGAAACGATGCCAGAGTTTCAACGAATGTCACAATTTGCAGCACTGCCCCCAGAACTCCCGTGATCCCCCCGGTTCTGAGACGACAGGAAGGGCTGAACCAGATACCTCGGAGGTTTTGTGACAAGTTAGGCTGTAACTTCCTGAACTTGCGCCTTAGCGTTGGAATTGTACTGTCTCCCTAAATGGTCAGGAGTGCACGATACATCAAATCAGCGGTTGTTTTCTCGGTAGCTGACTGGGTGGACTCCACACGAATTTTTTTTTAATTTTTGATTAGGTGACTCTTCATCCAGTCCTGATAACGATAGTTATATAAGTGGACCCATAAGCATGAGATCCAAAGAAATGCCCCCTCCAGGAGAGAGCATTAAAATCCTAATGATTAATTGCCGAATCGTTCGCAACATATTTCCAGACTTTGAAGCGCTCCTAAAATGCAGTGCAGCTCACATAATTCTAGCTGCAAAAGGATGATTGAAACTGAAACTGATAGCAGTAAGATTTTTGGGAAAAACTTAAGCTTATATCGAAAAGATAAGCTACTGATAAAAGGAGGTTGCGTATTTGTTTCAGTAGACAAGGAACTCATCCACCACGACATAAACTGTAAGCTGCATGTGAGGTTCTTAGGGCAAGATTAAGCATAGAGGGTGGGCATAAACTTATGATCAGATTCTTCTATCGACATCCAGGTGTAACAGAAAACTTTACTGTTCACTAGTACGTAAGGTTCCCAATAACGCTGCCATCTGAGGATACTATAATCACACATCATCAACTGGGAAAATTACAGTTTTGTAAATGTTGCGCGTGACAAGTCATGCTGCGAAACATTATTAAGTGCATTCTCTGAGAACTAGAACATGTTGTTTAGAAGCCCACTTACGACGGAAATATACTGGACCTAATAGCAACGAACAGACCTGACCTCTTTGAGGATGTCCACGTAGAAACTGGTATCAGTAACCATGAGATAACTGTAGCAATAATGATTATCAAAGTGCAAAGAGCAACTAAAAAAAGTAGATGGTTTCAGCAAACCGGATGAAGAGGCGGTAATGTCATAAGGAACTCTAAACACTTAGCTATCGAAAGCAACAGGTAAAACAATAGTGGCTCAGGTTTATAAGAATAGGTCACCATACATTTGATAGAAGTGTTATTTCTGCATTGCAAGTTGTGTAGATTTGATGTTATTAGTATCCCTCCACGGGAGTGATACAATTTTAAAAACATCTGAGCTTCCAAGGAGCTCCTAACATCTCTACAACATTACTAAGCGCTGTTCAATCTACCCCCGGATATTCAACTGTCCTGGCTGATGGCCAACATCGCATACGAATCGTCTCGTCTAATTTTTTTGTTCCTAGCACACAGGTTGCAATCACTGAAATTTTTGTTACGTAATAGAGTTTCAGGTAATTCAAATTTAGAAACTGACGTATGCTCTCTTTATACTTTTTAAAACCCATTAGAACCCTGGCAACGAAAATGCACTCAAGCTTTCTGGCGCGCTACAAACATCTCAGCTAACTACGTCTGTAGGCGTAATTTAAGTTTCAACACCTAAGTTTTGGCGGCATGCGTAAATGGTTCAACTTACAAGCTTTTTTACATACGAATAACTACGTGTGAATAATTAAATCGGTACCATGTACAAAACCGGACGAGCCAGCCATTCACTGCGGAATGACAGCATATTTACCACTTGATACAGAATAGGTGCCATTCGCACCTCTGCCGGCAGCTAACGCAGCTGGAAGCGATTTAATCAGGTGATGGCAGGTCTCCAAATGTACTTCAAGCCAGCTGTAAGTGTTTATCGCGGAAAATTTCAACAGCGCATATAAGGGAGAGATGCGGCCACAGATAATTTATTAAGTTACAGGAAGTCTGGCGGCCAGAGTACCTCGAGATTAAATTAACATAAATGAAACGCACGATTACTGAAAGAAAAATGTCTACCCAGCTTATCCGTTAATATCTTCATGACTAAGAGAATCAAAATATTTTAAAGTACTACACGGAAACAAACTGTGCCTTGATCCTTCTAAGTGGAAAGGATCTCTCTAGCGGTTCGTTAATGTGAAATTATCTTCACAGTCTTTGGGTACAGAGTGGTAGCACACAGTCCTTAACAGAACATTTCGAACCAGCGCCTTTCGTAGTGTCATATGCAACTGGAGATAGTAACTCGACGGACCCGATGGGCTAGCCTGTGTGCCGACATCGGACTCTGCTTTCTTTCTTAAATCAGCAATTAACTGGAGGCCAAACAGTGCCACAGCTGGTCAATCAAGACGTAACAACAGTGGTGCTTAACATTCATATAAGGTAAATCCGAATCTTAACTGTCCAATGAGAGTCTGAATCCTGTTCGTCTGAGGCGCGATCCCGCTGCCACAATCACTTTATTTCACAGTTGATTTTTACACTAGTACTCATAGCAAGAAAACTTTTATGAAACAGCAATGAAAAGCAATTCACAAAAGAAAAAAAAACGCAAATTATTGTTACCTCGGGGCACACTTTTCAGTCTACAACTTGTACACAACAAAATCGAATACTGCCCGACATTCATAGGATGTGTTCCCTTCGTTAGTATGAGATTACACTACCGAGCTGCGACGGAGAATTCCAAAACAAATTTGTTGCAAACTTGGATGTTATTGACACTGGGAGTCAAGGGATAATACAAATAACTACGAGATAGGATAATTTTGCAAACTACTCTACACAACAGGCCTCCCCGGAGCTCTCCCCGCACCCACTGCGGAAGTTAGGTCCGTCAAATATTCGGGTATGTCCTCATTGTAGCGTGTCAGTAAACTGGGCGTTTCTGTGCAACAGTGTTCTCGCAATAATTATTGTTTAGCTTCGGACCGGCACTCAACAACAAACTTGCCTGCCACGTTTCAGTATGTTTCTGGCGTGGTTGTGCGCTACTCGCTCTCTTTACACCTGCTGGTATCCAAAATCGCTCGCCCACTGAACGAGATTTACCTTGGCGCACTGCCATTGGTCTCTACACGAAGTTTAAAACACCACTGGAATCTGGGAGCCAGTGGACCATACTGCACGGGCTTTGGAAAGTACAGTTCCCTCAATATGCAGACTGTAATATCTCGATGTTTTCATCCTTCCATCGTGAGTTTTTAATAAAGTATTACGTAATAATTCAATGAATAACCGCGATCTGAGATCACAGAGTCTAATGCACACCTCTGCCAATTTTCATACAGACATGTTTTCTCTTGCGCAGAGGGAGACGAAGTGTATCCATCCTTTCTCTCTCTCTCTCTCTCTCTCTCTCTCTCTCTCTCTCTCTCTCTCTTTTCTTCCGCCATTAGAGAGAAGCGCAAGCAACTGGTCTGCAGCCACCACTGTATAGAACTGCACAATTAAACTGATCTACCTGAAATTCATTAAGACTAATAATAATAATAATAATTAGGCGATCTCAAGGTGTACATAAATTAAAGATGTTCTTTAAGAAATAGACGCCGCTTACTCAAACGATGTTGTACGAGTCCTTAAAAACAATAAAAGCAAAAAGCTACATAAAATACTTATTATTTTACAAATGGTACTAGTCCCCATTTAAAGTTTTGTTCGCAGACTCAATTCGTCCTTTCTGGTCCAAATTATTTTTGTATGATCTGTATTTAACTGCTTTCCCTGGGGTAGGGGTGTGGGGGCTCACGGATCGCAAATTGAAATATTTCGTGCTAGATGTGGTGGATCTTATTAACTCATTTTTCTGGGAGGAACCTGAAGCCTTTTTTTTTCTTTTATTATCAGTTCGTTTGGGTACCGAGTACAGCTACCTGTTGCACAGTTGCCATGATGCACATGCCCAGCTGTTCCTCAGGCTCACGTTTCGCCACTCCTACCGTATTCGCAATGGTGGTGACACTGTGACTCGGCTGAGACCGACAATCCGCCCGTCAAAGATCACAATCACGCCGCGATGTCATCTCCAAATTAGTTCTTCCGGTATCGCCAGTACGTTGGACTGGGTTATCTGGTAGCGACGTTGCATGATAGGTGAGGCCAAAGTATGTGTTAGCGACCTCCAACAGTAACTAGATGCAGATACACCACTTCCTCCTGGTATGGACCGTCGCCGGTAATCAGCTGTCACACAATATATACTGTACCTTCAAACGCTGCGGAAAGAGTCCAGTATTATACTCCGTCTGTAACAGTACCGGGCGCAGAGGGAACGAATTAAATAAAATATAAAGAAAGAAAGAAAGAAAGAAAGAAAGAAAAGCCTTGAATTATGTCCGTGATCCGTTGTAAGCTCCATGCCGTATAGTTCTGATCTTCTGATCGTGCGAAAAGTAGCTCTATCCAATTTGGTTTCGAGATTAGAGAAGTTATGTAGTAAAAATCAAGCTGATCCACCCCATTAATTATATTCATGGCAAATCTGTGCAATAAATTGTAATTTTAAGATGTGTGCTTCGTTTGTTATTATATTTTTAAACTAAGTGTGTGTGTGTGTGTGTGTGTGTGTGTGTGTGTGTGTGTCTGTGTGTGTGTGTGAGAGAGAGAGAGAGAGAGATACCTGATGTAACTGTCAAACTGACACGCTATCAATCCAATAGCATTTGCGAGTGTTCACCACAATATGAATTACGATCATTTCATTTTTCTTTTTTAATTACAGTCAACATTTTACAAAATATCGCCTGAAATATGCTGATGTAAGGATGTGACGTCCGAGAGCTTCATTGCACTAGCGACCAGTCCGAGTAATAGTATTTCGCCCATGAATAACCACGGCGCCTACTATCAGTATTCTCGATGCTCATGCATTTAACTTTCCGAAAAGAATGCTGCAGTTACTTGAACATGTCCGAGGCTACAATGGGGACAGATCTCTCGCTCATCTTCGCTCACAATGAGTACACATACACACTTAGCAACTCCAGCGTCCCTGTAAAATTGAATTAAATAACAGATGTGACGGTTTTTTGTGCTGCATCTGTCATCCACGAATACCAGGATTTTAAGCCGTTCCCAACAGTGCGCTACGTCAGCAAACGTAGTTCTGCTCCGGCATGCCCAAGAGAGTTGGAGCCGTAGTAAATCACAGCAACTGCACGGTGAACGACGGTTAGAATCTTCGTCCACCCATTGATATAGGTTTGCAGCGGTTTCCCTAAATCATTTATAACAAGTATCGAGATGACTTCTTTCAGTAGAACACAGCCGAAGTATTCTCCAGACTTGCCCAGTCTAATTAACTCGTAGTTGACGGGATGTTAAACTAAAATAAACCTTCCTCCATAGTCTGTCTTCAGTTGGACAGATACACTATGTGATCAAAAGTATCCACAGGCCAGGGTGAAAATGACTTACAAGTTCGTGGTGCCCTCCATCGGTAATGCTGGAATTCAATATGGTGTTGGCCCTCTCTTAGCCTTCATACAGAGTGCTGCACTGAGGAGAGGTATCGATGTCGGTCGTTGAGGCCTGGCACGAAAGCGGCGTTCCAATACATCCCATACGTGTTCTACAGGATTCAGGTCCAGGACTCTGTGCAGGCCAGTCCATTACAGGGAGGTTATTGCCGTGTAACCACACCGCCACAGGCTGTGCATTATGAACAGGTGCTCGATCGTGTTGAAAGATGCAATCGCCGTCTCCGGATTTCTCTTCAATAGCGAGAAGCAAGAAGGTGCTAAAACATCAATGTGGGACTATGCTGTGATAGTGCCACGCAAAACAACAAGGGGTGCAAGCCACCTCTAGGAAAAAACACGACCACACCATAACACCACCGCCTCCGCATTTTACTGTTGGCACTACACACGCTGGCAGATGACGTTCACCGGACATTCGCCATACCACACCCTGCCATCGGATCGCCACATTGTGTACCGTGATTCATCACTCCACACAACGTTTTTTCACTTGTTCAATAATCCAATGTTTACGCTTCTTACACAAAGCAGGGGTTATTTGGCATTTACCGGAGTGATGTGTGGCTTATGGGCAGCCGCTCGACCATGAAAGCGAAGTTTTCTCACCTCCCGCCTAACTTTCATAGTAGTTGCAGTGGATCCTGATGCAGTTCGGAATTCGTGTGTGATGGTATGGATAGATGTCTATTACACATTAAGATCCTCTTCAACTGTCGGCGGTCTCTGTCAGTCAACAGACAAGGTCGGCCTGTACGGTTTTGTGCTGTACGTGTCCCTTCACGTTTGCACTTCACTATCACATCGGAAACAGTGGACGTACGGATGTTTAGGAGTGTGGAAATCTCGCGTACAGACGTATGACCCAAATGACACCCAATCACCTGACCACGTTCGAAGTGCTTGAGTTCCGCGGAGCGCCCCCTTCTGCTCTCTCACGATGTCTTATGACTACTGAAGTCGCTCATATGGAGCACCCGGCAGAAGGTGGCAGCACAATGCACCTAATATGAGAAACATATGTTTTTGGGGGTGTCCAGATACTTTTGATCACAGAGTGTATATGTGTGGTACCCTTTAGACTGATAGAAGATCCAACGAAGAGCGGCGCGTTTCGTCACGGGATCGTTTAGTCGGCATTAGAGTGTTACAGAAGTCCTCAATAAACCCAATTGGCAGGCGATACAACAAAGGCGTTGTGCGTCATGGAGAGGTTTGCTATCCAAATTTCAAGACAGCACTTACCGGGAAGAGTAGGACATGTTACTTCCTCCCACATACATTTATCATAATGACCAAAACGAGAAAATTCGACAAATTAGAGCCCGCACAGAGGCTTGTCGACAATCATTCTTTCCACGCGCCATTTGCGAGTGGAACACTGTAGAGGGGATCAGTTAATGGTACCAGATATACACTCCGCCACATACTACGAGGTGGCTTGCGGAGTATAAGGCAGATGTAATTCAACAGGATCTACTGCGCTCTTCAACTGCGTTTGATAAACTAGTGTTTTAAGGTGCCGAGAACACCCAAGCTTGAGAACCGCCAGTGTATACGATGGTCCTAATAACACTTACCATACTGTCATATCTCTCGTACGGTTACTCATTTAAAGTAATATAATTTAAAGTAATGCATTATTTCAGTTGAAGTTTAGCAAGGTTTAAAATTACATATACAAAAGGTTGAAATAAAGTGTTTATGCGAGCAGTTGACTATAGCTCCAAAACAACCCACCGCCAATCACTGATTTTGTGTCTTGTGCTACCCTTGGTTGTCTCGTTGTGCACTGTAGTGGTGGTGCGATGGAAGACGTGGCGGTTGTGGAAATACGAGTGAAGTAGTCACCATTATATAATGGTCGTCTGCAAGACATCTTCCGTCTCTATCGCATCAATGTATTTTTCAAGGGAAAAAAATTAGAGATTGTTCTATAATATTGCGGGCTTTCACGAATATCCTAGCGTAAAATTTCGAAACGGCACATGTCACATCGATCCGCAATCCGGCAGAATCGTCTTAATCGACGAGTTGTGCAGTTTATATGAAGCAGTCAAATGAAAACGAGACAGATGGGGGAAAAATTGACCAGGAGCGAGTAGAAATCGCGTTCTGAGGTTTCTGCACAAACTTATTTATGTGTATAGACAGTTCATTCATCCCAGGAAAAGCGAAATTCAACGATTTTTTTTGTCTATTATCGATATCGTGCTGGCAAGATATCGGCCCTACGAATTCCAGTACTTTCGAGAATGTTTTCGTTATTTGTACTGTAAAATATTGCTTTTTGCTGAATTTCTCGATTCTAGGTCAACGGCGAGTACCCTACAGGTTTTGATGTGCGAGTGTGTATCAAAATAAGTACACAAATGGCCATATATTTTGACTGTACTGACTTGCAAAGCTTATGTTTTTCACGCCGCCAAGGGAAATAATGTGCGTGAATTTCTATGGGACCAAACTGCTGAGGTCATCGGTCCCTAGACTTATACACTACTTAAACTAACTTACGCTGAAGACAACACACACACACCCATGCCCGAGGGAGGACTCTAACTTCCGGCGGGAGTCGCCGCCCGATTCGTAACATGGCGCCTCTAACTGCGCGGCCTCTCCGCGCGGCGCCGCCAAGAGAAGATAGACCTTAGTATGTGACATAAATTATAGTTTGATACAGCTACCTGTACCTGAGGAAAAGGAGTCTCAGCAGACAGAAAACAAACGACAAATAAAATATTTCTTTCTGTGATATTATAACAGATTTACAATTTTCGGATTTTTTTCCCTTACTTGTACTGTGAAACTTTGCTTCTTGCCAAATTTCATGATTCTAAGCCAACGGGAAGCACCTTATTGGTTTTGACTAGTGAGTTTGCATACATCACAATATGTGACATAAATGGGCCTTTCTTTTGGTTGCATTGACTTACCTTACATTTATTACACCGCCAGGGGACCTAGGCCTTAGTATGTGAGAAATTTCAGCTTGATTCGTTTACTCATTCCTGAGAAAATGAGATCTTAACAGTCGGAGAGACAGAAGGACAACAAAGTGATCGTATGAGGGTTGCTTTTCCACCGATTAGGGTACGGGAACCTATAAAGAAAGTAAACCGTTTATTATTTTAAAAGTAATCGCCATAACCGTTAATACATTTATCCCATTGTGACATAATACGGTCAATGCCTTCATGGAAAAGTGTTTACGGTTGTCTACGGGACCACAACTGTACCCAAGCGTGCGTCTCTTCGGCCGAAGTAAATCAGTGGCCATGAATGTCTTTTTTTTCATGGCTCCAAACATATGGAAATCACGAGGGGAGAGAACGGGACTACATGGAGGATGTGTAAGAGCTTCCCATCGAAACTTCTGCAGCGTAGTCCAAACAACCATGGCAACATGTGGGTTCACATGGCAAGCGCAAATATTTTTCCATTAAGGAATGTAGACAGACGGCATTGACCATCTTGTCTCACAGTGGGATAAATATATTAACGGTTATGGTGATTACTTTTGAAATAATAAACGTGATTACTTTTGAAATAATAAACAGTTTACTTACTTTTTTCTTTACCAGTCTCATTTGCATTTGACTGCCACTTAAGAGTAAAGACAGATGGACAGTCCATCGAGAAATTTTAGAGAGAAACTACGTGAACGAAGAATGGTTGTGCTAGGGAACAATTTCAGCAACAAGAAAAAACGTAGTTCAACAAACAAATCAACGAATACATAATTGATACCAGGGGAAGAAAAAAAAAATATTTATATCCATTGATACATTTATGAGACAACGCCAAAGGGTAAAATTCCCAATTGAATTCTTAAATTCGCTCACTGTCTCCGATGCAGAAAAGCCTCTACGCATTGCTATTCAGCTTTAAAAGGGTCCAAGTCCCGAACAGTTTAGCGTACAATATGAGTATCAATAAAGTGCAATGGCAAACATTCAAATGCTAAGGAGTGAATTTCAAAGAATCGTTTTCCTCATGTGAACAACAAAGGTTAGCTTGTTTCCGTGCTGGACAACCACAAAACTTATTCGTGAGTAATACTAAGGCACACCACCAAACGTATTTATAACAAACTACTCTAAATAAGTTAAATGCTGTACAAATGAGAAGATTAACTGCAATTTTCTTCTCAGGTTCAGAAAACGAATGGAAAAAAGACCATGCAAAGGACATCCTCTTCAGCTAGTGAAAATTTACGAGATCAAAGAATTAACCTCAAAACTGTTTTGAACTACACAGTGCTTTACTTAGCGTTTTTCTATTAGAGGTTTACCACAGCTTTGCTCCGTTTTGTGAGTCGACGGTCCGGACCATTTACATGAAACATTTAGATTTGAGATCCGCAAGCAACCAAAAGAAGTATGGTGAAGGGTACATCGCTAATCCTTCCTCTCACAAACAGAGCAGGAACAACGACCCTTTGAATGCCTCTCTACGATACCGAACTCAATTTTTATCGCTATGGTCGTTACACGGCATGTAGAACCAAGCTACCGAGAAAGGTGGCGCAGTGGTTAGCACACTGGACTCTCATTCGGGAGGACGATTGTTCAAACCCGCGTCCGGCCATCCTGATTTAGGTTTTGCGTGATTTAACTAAATCGCTTCGGGCAAATGCCGTGACGGTTCCTTTGAAAGGGCACGGCCGATTTCCTTCCCCATCCTTCCCTAATCCGATGAGACCGATGACCACGCTGTTTGGTCTCTTCCACCAAATCAACCCCCAACCCTAGAACCAAGCTGTAGGGGCCTCATATTCCCTATATCGCACGATTTCCTTGGATGGAAACATGTGAAAACTGTGGTTTTTAAAAACCAGTGGAGTCAGACGAGCACTTCTTAGCGCCTTACATGAAGATGTGAACATGTTTGCACTGCGTCTAGATCTTCGAGCGATAGTGCCTGTCGATGGTACGAAGGTGTCAAGAGTCCTACAACGTCGGTAGTGGGCAGCCTGAAACATGACTAGATCTTAATACATGTGATGTTCGACAGCAATAGTAACTTGCGTTAATTTTTCCTTACGTTTCCTTTCATTACATTAAACAAAACCGTCCAATACTTGTTATTCATTCTTTGACCAGTCTGTCACTGAGTCTACTGGATACTATAATGGTTAAGAGCTGCTTGGGTGGTGTACCCATATATTCGATACTGTGCAGGGCCGTTAGATGACTTAGTTATTACCCTCTATTTTTCCACCAGGTACCCTGTACAACATCTCAAAGCTTTTCCGTATCGCTCTGAAGCAATGTGTATAGGCCTGGTTGCTTTCTGAGGATTTTTCTACAACGCCTTTGTTTTAGAGTCGACCACCGACGACTGTTGAGCATACATTCTCGCTCAGACTAAACAAACCTGACGCAGAGCCCTTTTCAACTACTTCTTTCTCTACTCTCCGTCGATAATCCGAAACAGAGAAACAATACTCAACTCTCCTCCGTAGCTGAAATTTTCATAGCGATCTTACTCTTGCATCTGACTTCCTCACAGCTATATTATTTGGTCTTTCCCTTTACCTACAGTATATACAGTAAGATACTTACACCGAGCGGGGTTTCTAAAACGTTAAACAAATCTGCATCAACGAAAAGCTGCCTCTACTAAGGAGGCTGCGCTTGATGGCACAATGGACTCCCACTTGAGAGAACTGCGGTTCAAAATCCCTTCCGGCCATCCAATATTGGGATTTCCGTGAGGCTCCTACATCGTTTAAAGCAAATACCAGGATGGTTGTTTTTAAAAGTTCACGGCCGATTTCCTACCTCATTCATCCTCAACCTGAATTGCTGCTCCTATTGTAGGACGTTCCCGAAAACAGATACGAGTAATGGAGCACGCTATAACTTTCTGAAGCACTACAACTTCTGACATTTGGTTTCTAGATAGTAAAAGATTTAACGCGATGAGCGTGTTATTGTTTTTGTTGGTGGTGGTGCTTGTGGTTGGTTTGTTTGAAGGGAACACTAGGTTAAGGAGACCAGGGTCCACACAATTCTTACGTATTGATCGAGTATATGTTTTGTAACTGTGGTATGTCTCGTGTGCTTAAATTAAACTGAACTTTTTATAAATTTAATATGGTTCACAATCAGGAGTATCATCTAAATTATTAGTGTTACAAGCGTTAGTATTCAAGCGTAAGCATTCGCTTGTGAGTGACACATAGTGGGAGTGGGCATACGATAGTTGCGTTCGAACGGACTCACGATTTCCCGATACGACACTGCGGCACTAACGCAAACTACACACAAGAAACTACAAACTAGCCACAAGCACAAGCTATAGCTCTGCTTAAAATTCGACAATTTCTTGAAACACATGAGAAAATAATATTAAATCGTGACGATGTTTTTTAAAAAAATTGGCAATAAGAGTTCTCAAATAGCATATATGGTTATATTAATATTTATTGTGAATTTTAATTAACGTTATCGACCAAAGTCGGAAATGCCCTTTAAAAAATATTACTCGATTCTGAACGCAGTACGATATTTTATTTGGTTAGAGGCTATAGTGATTTATTCAGTAGGTTGCAAATGTGCGTTTAACGTTAGAACAGCGGGTACAAAAGTTAAAAACTTTAAATCGGGTTTAAAACAAGAAGGTAATATTCAGATGAAACAAGGAAGAAATTTAGTTGGGAATAAAATGTGTGACAGAGGAAATAAATCACAGAAAAGTGAAATTTCGCGGGACTAAATTAACGTGGCATGACTCGACCCGCTATGGAGATAGTACCAACAGACGTCACTAGTTCGCGCGACGAGCGGCGCTCAAGAAATAGACTCCTGGAAATTGAAATAAGAACACCGTGAATTCATTGTCCCAGGAAGGGGAAACTTTATTGACACATTCCTGGGGTCAGATACATTACATGATCACACTGACAGAACCACAGGCACATAGACACAGGCAACAGAGCATGCACAATGTCGGCACTAGTACAGTGTATATCCACCTTTCGCAGCAATGCAGGCTGCTATTCTCCCATGGAGACGATCGTAGAGATGCTGGATGTAGTCCTGTGGAACGGCTTGCCATGCCATTTCCACCTGGCGCCTCAGTTGGACCAGCGTTCGTGCTGGACGTGCAGACCGCGTGAGATGACGCTTCATCCAGTCCCAAACATGCTCAATGGGGGACAGATCCGGAGATCTTGCTGGCCAGGGTAGTTGACTTACACCTTCTAGAGCACGTTGGGTGGCACGGGATACATGCGGACGTGCATTGTCCTGTTGGAACAGCAAGTTCCCTTGCCGGTCTAGGAATGGTAGAACGATGGGTTCGATGACGGTTTGGATGTACCGTGCACTATTCAGTGTCCCCTCGACGATCACCAGTGGTGTACGGCCAGTGTAGGAGATCGCTCCCCACACCATGATGCCGGGTGTTGGCCCTGTGTGCCTCGGTCGTATGCAGTCCTGATTGTGGCGCTCACCTGCACGGCGCCAAACACGCATACGACCATCATTGGCACCAAGGCAGAAGCGACTCTCATCGCTGAAGACGACACGTCTCCATTCGTCCCTCCATTCACGCCTGTCGCGACACCACTGGAGGCGAGCTGCACGATGTTGGGGCGTGAGCGGAAGACGGCCTAACGGTGTGCGGGACCGTAGCCCAGCTTCATGGAGACGGTTGCGAATGGTCCTCGCCGATACCCCAGGAGCAACAGTGTCCCTAATTTGCTGGGAAGTGGCGGTGCGGTCCCCTACGGCACTGCGTAGGATCCTACGGTCTTGGCGTGCATCCGTGCGTCGCTGCGGTCCGGTCCCAGGTCGACGGGCACGTGCACCTTCCGCCGACCACTGGCGACAACATCGATGTACTGTGGAGACCTCACGCCCCACGTGTTGAGCAATTCGGCGGTACGTCCACCCGGCCTCCCGCATGCCCACTATACGCCCTCGCTCAAAGTCCGTCAACTGCACATACGGTTCACGTCCACGCTGTCGCGGCATGCTACCAGTGTTAAAGACTGCGATGGAGCTCCGTATGCCACGGCAAACTGGCTGACACTGACGGCGGCGGTGCACAAATGCTGCGCAGCTAGCGCCATTCGACGGCCAACACCGCGGTTCCTGGTGTGTCCGCTGTGCCGTGCGTGTGATCATTGCTTGTACAGCCCTCTCGCAGTGTCCGGAGCAAGTATGGTGGGTCTGACACACCGGTGTCCTTTTTTCCATTTCCAGGAGTGTAGATTGAATTGTTGTCGCGCTCTTTTATTTATACCTATCGGAAGCTCTAGCACATCCCGAAATTTCTCGAACTGTGATGTAGACTGCTCCGGCCGTTCGAATCGTGATCGAGCACAGCGCCACTTACACTACTGTCCTCTGTCAAAATTGCTTCTCGTCCCCGCTGGGCTGCTACGCCAGGAAATAACACTGCGTGCAGGTGGGTCCTAAAGCTTAGAAAGTTATCGTCATTCTCACCATGCCTGTCTGCTGCCCAGTGCATTTACTACTGGTGTGTACTGATATTTCTCCTCTATTTGTGAACATAGGGGGCTTTTTTCGATAAGTCATCTGACTGGTTCGATGGTTCCCGCAACGGCTTCCTATCCAGTGTCACCACCATCTGCCCCGAGCAGCACTTCCACCCAACGTCCTCAGTCACTTGTTGGACACATTCCAGTCTTGGTCTTCCCTACGGCTTTTACGCTCTTCAGCTCCCTCTAGTACCATGGAAATTATTTCCTGACGTCTTAACGCGTGTCATATCGTTCTGGCTTTTCTTCTTCTTCTCCTCAATGCTTTCCACATATTTCTATACTCGCCCTTTCTGCTGAAAACTCCTTTTCTCAACTCTACATGTCAAACGCTTCGATTCTCTTCTTCTCCGGTGTTCCCACAGTACAAGATTCACTACCGTACGACGCTGGGCTCCAAAAGCACATTCTCAGAAATTTCTTCCTCAGATTAACGCCGATGTTTTATAGTTTGCTAGTATAAAACATCGGCGTTAATCTGAGGAAGAAACTTCTCTTAGCAAGCAACTCCTGACCACCTTGCTTCCTGCGTCATATGTTATTTTACACTCAATTAACAGGATTCCTTAACTTAGTGAACTTCTTGGTTTTAATGTTAACATTGCAACTAATCTCATTTCTGCTACTGCTATTATTTTAGTCTTTCTTCGGTATTGCTCTTAGTCCATATTCTGTGCTCTGTATTTCCTGTAATTCTTTCTCGCTTCCAATGAGGATAGCGATGTTATCAGAGAATCTTATCGTTGACATTCTTTCATCCTGATTTTTAATCCCACTTCTAAATGTTTCTTGTCTATCCGTCATTCCATCTTCGACTTGCAGATTGAACAGTAGGGGTAAGAGACTGCTTTCCCGCCTTATACGTTTAATCCGAGCATTTTGTTCTTAGTATTCAATTGTTTTTGTTCTCTCTTGGTTGTTGCACACATTGTACATTACTCATCTTTCCCTATAGCTTACACCTATATTTCTGAGAATTTCTAACATCCTACACCGTTTTACATTGTCGAACGCTTTTTAGAAGTCGACATATCTTGCGAGCGCTTGTTGATTTTTCTAAAGTTTTCCTTCCATTATCGAACACAAAGTCAGAATTGCATCTCTGGGGTCTTTGCCTTTCCTAAAGCCAAATTGGTCGTCTTCTAATAGATCCTCAAATTTCTTTTACGCAAATAATAATCCACGCTAACATTATAAATGTCTGTCTGTTACGCTTCCACGACTAAACCGCTGATCTAATTGTTATCAAATTTGGTATGGAGATATCTTGAACGCTGAGAAAGGACATATGCTCATTTAAAAAGTGAGTAGTACAACATACTTATTGACCTGAAGAATGTAACGCGAAATATGGAACACTAATTATTCTTTGAAAAAGCTACTTACTCCTTAACTTTAAAAACTTCACATCATATCCCTGAACATGCTTCTATTGTATGACACGTTCCACGTAAGATTCAAGGTAATCAATACAAAGCTTGTTCCACACTAATACCAATATTATTAACTGCGAAAGTAACTCACTCTGTTACGTTTTCAAGACTCTACCGCTGAACCGATTCCGACGGTATTTGTTATGGAGGTATTGTGTCAACTGAAGGGTACGATACAACACGTCGGCTTTGACCAATGACGTCACAGTTCACTCGCAGATATTGATGTCTTTATTTTCGAGCAGTAGAGAATAAATCGGTTTTCTTCTGTGGTGTAGCGTCATCACTGCAAACTGAAATAAATGAGTGTGTTTTAAAAGACAGAGCTAGATATTGTGTACGATTTTTGTCGCTTGTGTTAAATCATTTCTTCATTCCAATTCATTCGGTACTTATTTTCATTCTTTGAAATATTTTGGAAGAACTGTTTTTGATTCTGAACAATTTTTACTTTTTGATTTTCGTTTCTAGGTATGGATTTATCTATTCCTATGAATATGGAAGATTTGAAGCAGGGTTCGTCAACTACAGTACGCAATATACATTTTACAGTTGACGCTTTTTTACGCCTTCGCTAGCTCTACCGTTACTACGATATTTTTCAGTCGATACTAGTACTATCGAAGGGGAAACGAGCGACATAAATAAAGTTTGTATCCCGTACTTCAGTCGACCTATATACATCAACTGAAGTATAGGATACTAGTGCTAGCAAATACGAAAAAAGCGACATACGTAACATTGGCATCCTGTACCTCTGTTAACTACTGTTCTTCAGATGAACTATGTAGGTCAACTGAAGTACGCGATCAAATTTTACCTATGTCGCGTTTTTCGCCATCGCTAGCAATAGTATCCCATTCTTCAGTTGGCCCATATAGTCAGCTGAAGCACGGTATACAAATTTTACTGTTGTAGGTTTTTTCGCCGTCGCTAGTACCACTACGATAATTTTCAGTCGATACTATTAGTACCGAAGGCGAAAAAAAATTTATATCCCATACTCCAGTTGACCTATATAGGTCAACTGAAGACGGGATACAAATTTTATGTATGTCGCTTTTTTTTCGCCTTTGCGTAGTTCAACTGAGGTACAGGATGTCAATGTTACATACGTCGATATTTTCGTCTTCGCGAGTATTAGTATCCTATTCTTCAGTTATCCTACATAGGTCACCTGGAGAATAAGATACTAGTGCTAGCGAAGGCGAAAAATTCGACATACGTGATACTTGTATCCCGTACTGGCGTTAACCTATACAGATCAGCTGAAGTTCGGGATGGAACTCTTTGAGTCAACTTAGGTACACAATGCTAACGTTACTTCTGTCCTTTTTTTTCTTCCTTGTTTGCACTAGTATCCCATTCTTCAGGTGAGCTATATAGGTCAACTGAAGAACACGATACTAGGACTTACAGAAGCGATATATTTAACATTAAGCTCGAAATATGAATTTACGTGATATATGTCTACCCTCTGTTTTCTCTATCCTGCATTCTTTTGTTTCTCAACATTCGTCTTTGCTGTTAAATCTGTGCAACACATAATATGTGGTAACTTCTGACGCCATTGGTCAAAGCCGACGGGTTGTATCCCTTTCTTCAGTAATCCCGAGATGACTTGAACCCTGTGGAAGACCACAGGCTACTTTATAAAGCCGTATTTTTTGAATATTATTAACATTTTTAAATACGGTATACGTGAGTCTCATGCATACGACGCTGAATCTATGGTCGACGACTCTTAGTGTCTATAGATTATTCCGCCACAGAAGAAACCCAATGTTATTGTCCACCTCGTTTATGATGTTGAGTTCCTACACCATGTGGCATAGCAGGAGAGTTTTGGTGGAGATACGAAAATAAAATCGGACGATAAGTCCAAAACCTCGCAAACGCAAGGCTGATTTAGCACATAGTTGAGAGAGAGCTGACGCTGCGAAAGTTACTCGCATTCAATAAGCCTCAAAGAACTCTCAAGGCTGCTGAAACTAGGGTGCAGAATATTGGGCGGTCGTAAGAGCTACAGAGGCAGTAGAACGGTCACAAGCTCGTCGCGTTTTAGACGCTGAGCATCAGACGTGTATTACAGCTTCCAAGATCCTTGACGACTCACAACCATGGTGTCATTTGAAGGCTCACAAAGAGAGAGAGAGAGAGAGAGAGAGAGAGAGAGAGAGAGAGAGAAGTCGTACCTTTCCGTGCGGAATTTGGGAGGCTTTTCATGGAGCTGCATTTGGTTTGATCTATTAACTATGTTAATAACAAATTAGTTATCACACGGGGATGGGTAAAAAATGTGGGCACCATAACGCCTTAAAATGAAAGGGAGGAACGGTTGGTGTGCGACACTCTCGGGGGCAAAATCTCACATCCAGTACTAAGTGAGCCATAGAAACCCCTAAAAACTATTTCTGCACGAACTTTATGGATCAAATGGGTCAAATGGCTCTGAGCACTATGGGACTTAACTGCTGTGGTCATCAGTCCCCTAGAACTCAGAACTACTTAAACTTAACTAACCCAAGGACATCACACACATCCATGCCCGAGGCAGGATTCGAACCTGCGACCGTGGCGGTCGCTCGGTTCCACATTGTAGCGCCTAGAACCGTTCGGCCACTCCGGCCGGCCTTCATGGATCGAGAGCCCGCATCTCGTGGTCGTGCGGTAGCGTTCTCGCTTCCCACGCCCGGGTTCCCGGGTTCGATTCCCGGCGGGGTAAGGGATTTTCTCTGCCTCGTGATGGCTGGGTGTTGTGTGCTGTCCTTAGGTTAGTTAGGTTTAAGTAGTTCTAAGTTCTAGGGGACTTATGACCACAGCAGTTGAGTCCCATAGTGCTCAGAGCCATTTGAACCATTTTTTCATGGATCGAGGCATTTTTAAACATAAGTAGAAAATACAGGGTGATTCACGAAGATATGCAAATATTTTAATATGTTATTTTATAAGTAAAACTAAAGAAAAAAGTTTATGTAAAAATAGGTACGCAAATTTTTAGTTACGAAGTTAACGGCTAATAAAAGATTTTGTCTAAAATTTAGCAACTTCGCTAATATGAAGCCACCGCAAAACTATAATACGAGGTTAAAGTAAAGCAGGATTTCCATCTATTTTGTTGTTATTGATCTGGTGAATCTAATAAAACATGTCCCAGAAGTGTATCTGCAGTAGTTTTCCAGAACGTACAGAGAAGCAAAGAAGTAATTTCGTAAAATTATTGATTTATTAACTACGTGGCCCAATTTGCTCTTTCAATTCCAGACAACTGCACGAAGTTTTCAACGGAAGTTGTAGAGAATTTAATTTTGGAAAAAAATTTCATAAATACTCTACAAACTGCAACAGTTACTATATGGTTTCACTTAAATACACTGTTGTTGTTATGTTATTTCACTGAACAATACAGAAAACTAACTCGTTTCAAGGTTAGTAAACGACTGAAACAGCTCCCTATAAAGGTTGCCAACAATGACATAAATGTTTCTTCATTCTTAATGTATAGTAAACAAATTTACCTGTATAATTATCTTTACTTCTCTGGATGTTCTAGAAAACTACTGCAGATACACGTCTCGGACATGTTTTATTAGATTCCCAGACCAATAACAACATAAATGGAAATCTTGCCTTACTTTAACCTCGTACAGTTTTCCGAAAGCCTCATATTAGCGCATGTAAATTTTTTTTACTAGCCGTAACTCCGTAACTAAATATTTGCGGACCTATGTTTATATGAACTTTTTTCTTTCGTTTTACCTGTAGGGCAACACATTAAAATATTTGCATATCTTCGTGAATCACCCTGTATACTGCATGCTGTCAGATTCGACATACAGAAAAATAATAGAAACATATTCATTATGTACCTACGTACCGGCACTGCAAACATTTTTATACATACGTCTCTACACAATTATGTACACGGAAATCCCGTAAAATTAGTAGTTTACTCACTGACCATCGCTCATCAAAACAAATCTACTGTTACGGAAGCGAAACAGCGCGTAACCTACTACACGCTTTAAGATGTCTAAACGGCATAATGCTGCGATACGGGAAAGACGAACGCCTTAGATACGAACTGTCTCAGGCGCTTCCGTCACCACGGCGGCAGGCGCACTTCATACACATATTACAGCAGCAGTAGGAGCGGCAGCGGCTCGGCTGCGCGGAAGCGGCCGTGCTGACGACAGGCTACGGCGCAGTCGTGACCCGCAGCAGAATGCGCTATCAGCGGGCAGCTTCCATGAGCGGACCGTCAAGGGCTGCTCGGGCCTCGCCTCGCCACGCCACGCCACAGCTCGTGCTCAGACTGACCGAGTACTCGTGGCCGCGGCAGGCGCATCAATGACTGGCCGTGAGACTCGTTTCTGGGGTCTAGTGCAGCAGGGGATACAACCCGTCGGCTTTGAACAATGACGTAATTCCTTAGTCATAGATCGTAATGTCTTCACTTCGAGGCATAGATAATAAAGCAGTTCTGTGTTCTAATAAGCACTATCATTAAAATAATTGAATGTAAATCTAAAAGCGATCGCTTGATATTGGGTGCATCATTAAACGTGTGACTTAATTAACTTAATTATTTGTTTTTTATTCGGCCGGTACTTAATATTTTTCGTAATGATAGTGAGGTAATGTGGATTATTTGCTGTTATGTTTCAGTTTCGTTTCTTTACTGATTGCTTAATGAAGTGGGATCAGTTTATTCTATCTCGTGAGACTTTTTTTTAAAAAAAGCCAAAAAACTCTTATTACGTACTGAAGAGAGCTAGAACACTAAGAAGAATCGCTTCTCGGCTTTTGACAAGATATTGCTTAATAAAGTAGGATCAGTTGATTCTATCTCGTGAGACTTTTTTTTTAAAGCCAAAAAACACTTATTAGGTACTGAAGGGAGCTGCTTAATAAAGTAGGATCAGTTTATTCTATCTCGTGAGATTTTTTTTAAGTCAAAAAACACTTATTACGTACTGAAGGGAGCTAGAACATTAAGAACAATCGCTTCTCGGCTTTTGACAAGATATTGCTTAATAAAGTAGGATCAGTTTATTCTATCTCGTGAGATTTTTTTTTTAAAAAGTCAAAAAACACTTATGCTTTTGACAAGATCAATGTTTATCTCTCTCGCATTCCTTTGTTTCTCAACATTCTCCTCAGCTCTTTCATCTCTGTAATACATGCTCTCTAGCGACTTGTGACGTCATTGTTCAAAGCCGACGGGTTGTATCCCCTGCTGCACTAGACCCCGTTTCTGCGCCCTACGGCCGCACCACTCGGTCCCCTCACTACGACCTTCTTCCGTGCTTCTCGCATCCAAACTGCGCCCGGCTTATCGTTACCTCCATTTCGGTCAGCTGCAATTCTCTCCTTCTGGCTCCCTTGCAGCTAGTACTGGCGCCGCCGACAGGATCTTTAGTGAGGCTTAATCTTACTCAATTAAGATGTTCCGCGATTAGCATGGCGACGCAGAATTGCCGCCCCCCCCCCCCCCCCCTCCGCGCATACTATTCGAGTGCGTCAATCCTGATTTAAGTATTCCTAAGATTCCTCCACATAACTTACAAGGGAACCTCCCCATCGCACCCCCCTCAGATTTAGTTATAAGTTGGCACAGTGGATGGGTCTTGAGAAACTGAACACAGATCAATCGAGAAAACAGGAAAAAATAGTGTAAAACTATGAAAAAGTAAGCTAAATATACAAACTGAGTAGTCCATGCGCAAGATAGGCAACATCATGGCTAACGTGAACACAGGAGCGCCGTGGTCCCGTGGTTAGCGTGAGCAGCTGCGGAACGACAGGTCCTTCGTTCAAGTCTTCCCTCGAGTGAAAAATTAAATCTTTTTTTTTTAAATTATGATCTGTCCGTTCGTTCATTGATGTCTCTGTTCACTGTAATAAGTTTAGCGTCTGTGTTTTGCGGCCGCACCGCAAAACCGTGCGATTAGTAGACGAAAGGACGTGCCTCTCCAATGGGAACCGAAAACATTTGATCGCAAGGTCATAGGTCAACCGATTCCTCCACAGGAAAACACGTCCGATATATTCTATACGACACTGGTGACGGCATGTGCGTCACATGACAGCAATATGTTGTCGACCCACCTAACTTGCACGCTTGGCGAATGGGTAAAAAGATTCTTCCACCTTGCCCGATTTAGGTTTTCTTGTGGATGTGATAATCACTCCCAAAAAAGTGATGAAAACATAAGAGTTTGTCACATAAACTGCAACAAATGAATGCAACAGTTTCACAGTCAAACAGTTTTCCATGTGCTCTGCCATAACATATGTTTTTAACGTTTTCAAATTTTTCCGTGTGTACACCATCAAATCCTGCATATGTCCAAGGAAATCTGAACATGCTCTGGAATATTGGAGAGCGAATTTGATTATGTGTGTGTGTCTCAACTTTGATAATTGTCTGAAAATAAAAAGTTAAACGTTTCACTCGAGGGAAGACTTGAACCAAGGACCTGTCGTTCCGCAGCTGCTCACGCTAACCACGGGACCACGGGACCACGGCGCTCCTGTGTTCACACTCTCCTTGATGTTGCCTATCTTGCGCATGGACTACTCAGTTTGTATATTTTGCTTATTTTTTCAAAGTTCCACATAAATTCTTCCTGTTTTCTCGATTGATCTGTGTTCAGTTTTTCAAGGCCTATCCACTGTGCCAACTTATAACTAAATCTGAGGGGGGTGCGATGGGGAGGTTCCCTTGTTAGTGCGAATGTCGGCAAAGCGCCTTAAAAAAAAGCAGTGACCGACACTTGTACATACGCCTCCAATCCGAGCTTATGCTCAAGCTTATAGTGACTTTCGCTGGACATGTATGCCTGTTTTTCCGTTTTTGCTTCGTTAGTTAACAATTTAACAATTCTTCCAAACCGCCGTAGTCTACCAGTTGGATGCAGAAATTGACATCTTACCAAACACTCCTACAGCGATAGAAGGCAAGCGTCCAAACCGCAGTTGCCAGCCTGAGTGGCCGTGCGGTTCTAAGCGCTACAGTCTGGAGCCGAGCGACCGCTACGGTCGCAGGTTCGAATCCTGCCTCGGGCATGGATGTGTGTGATGACCTTAGGTTAGTCAGGTTTAATTAGTTCTAAGTTCTAGGCGACTGATGACCTCAGAAGTTAAGTCGCATAGTGCTCAGAGCCATTTGAACCATTTGAACCAAACCGCAGTTGCTTTGACGGCATGTGGGTGAGTAAGGGGGAGCGGGAGGGGGAACTTCTCCATGCAACTTTCAAGTGCGTTAACCATGTCTTTTCAACTGTCCAGAAAAATCATTAGTTTACAACCATCTGTCTCATCAAAAGTATCCGGAAAACTATTAGTGGATATTAATATGAGGCGTGCCCACTCTTCGCCTTTGACAGCTTGAACTCAGCCGGAGACACTTTCCACGAGGTGTCTGAATGTCCGTGGAGGAATGGTAGCCCAGTCTTCATCAAGAGCCGAAACCAGTAAGACGTTAAAGGTCCGGAATGAAGCAAACATTTTAACGCAATCCGAAGGTGTACCATTAGGTTCAAATGGGGTCTCGGGGAAGGCTAGTCTGTTTCAGCAATGTTACGGTCCACAAACCATTGCCTCGCAGTACACAATGCTATAAAATGTATCCGCTTCCGTCCGCTTTTAACGTTTTCTTAAGCGCAATAAGGGGGCCACACCCAAACCACGAAAAACATCCCCATACCGCAAGACCACTTCCTTCGTACTTCATTGCTGGCACTACATATGATGGTAATCGTTCCGGCGTAACTACAAGCGCCGGCACGAGGATGAAGAGCAGAGAGGGCTGCGAGACGACATCAGCCAATGGTACGCTGACTAGGACGACAACAAGACAGGAGCGGCGTCTATAGGAAGAGTATATAAGAGCCGAGCCGCGTAGCCGCGGGTCATCGCCATTAGTGTCTCGTGTGTGTGCCTTCGTTTGTGTCTCGTGTTTGTTCGCCGAAACGCCGCCACTGTTCACGTGTACCATCGCCATCATCCCTGTTTTGTGCGCCGTGTCAACTAGTGTCAGTGCTGTTTTCTCGTCAGGCGTGAACGGCTCCGTGTTTTTTTTTTTTTTGGTGTCTACATTGTTTTGCCCACCATTTTTGATTGTATTCTCTGTGTCCCCTGTATTTCTTACTTATTGTAAATCTCACGGCTGAAGAGCGGCGTACTCAGCTGCTGATAGCCCGCCTTGTGTAAGGTGATAAAAATTACAATAAAGAAAAAAAAAAAGTAGCCGCGGGCGGAGTGGCCGACAAGCCGTCGTACAAAGCTATAGCTGTGACATGTGAACTGTATTATTTGCTTGTATGGAAATTGTATATATCGAAGAACATTCATTTTTTGTGAATACGCAAAGTTAATTATTGTCAGTTTAACTTACTGTTATAAACTCCATTAATATGATCTGCTTGAATTGCTGTCTGGCGATCCGAGAAACCCTATATGAGAGGAGTGGGCCGGATACTACACTAATGATCTCGACGCAT
This sequence comes from Schistocerca cancellata, assembly GCF_023864275.1. NCBI lineage: Eukaryota > Metazoa > Arthropoda > Insecta > Orthoptera > Acrididae > Schistocerca > Schistocerca cancellata. Next base: position 49,389,669 of record NC_064633.1, on the reverse strand, counting down.
TCACCGAAGCCGAACCCTTCCACGGGCGTGCCACAGCATACAGCGTGATTCGTCACTCCTAATCATTCACGGTCAAACTTCGGTTCACACTGAGTACGGGTATGTGTGGCCCATGTGGAGATGCTCGACCGCTGTACTCCACTGGTTGTAATTCCTTAAGAAAGTCAGTGTGACAGCTCGACTGATGGTAGCGCGCTGTATTTCACTATTGTTTTCTTCAGCTGAGTTTATGTGATTTTTCACAACCACTCTCTGGAATGCTCGACTGTGCCTGTCCGTCAGCACGTAAGGTCTATCTGGTCTTGGTTCAGGTATAGATGTTCCTTCGCATTTCCACTTCACAATCACGTCACCAAGTCAACTTGGGACAGCTTTAGAAGGGTTGAAATGTCCCTTACGGATTTGTTTCTCGTGCGACATCCACTGCCTGGTCAACGTTCGAGGTCACTGAGCCGCTCTGACCAACCCATTCTTCCGTTACTGCTTCTCTGCTGACAACACAATACTTCGCACTTCCTTTTATACTGGCGGGTCCATCTCTCGTGGTATTTAGGGGCAAATTCCGCTTTATACAGGGGTATCCTGGTATTTTTAATCCAGTGTCTGCAGCTATCTTTACTTAACAAATGGTTCAAATGGCTCTGAGCACTATGGGACTTAACATCTGAGGTCATCAGTCCCTTAGAACTACTTAAAGCTAACTCATCTACGGACATCACACACATCCATGCCCAAGGCAGGATTCGAACCTGCGACCGTAGCGGTCGCGCGGTTCCAGACTGTTATCGCCTACAACCGCTCGGCCACTGCGGCCGGCTTTACTTAACAGGGTCAGCGACTCCCATCTACATAGGAACCAAATAGTAACCTTTAGTATACAATTTTTGAACCGTCATTTCCTCTCTTGGTCACTTCTTGCCTCCTTTAATACTTAAAATCCTCTCCTAGCGTTAGTCAACGTTTTTAGGGTCACGTACGAAAAAAAAAACTTCTTCTCGGCAACGGTTGGACGTATCAAGTTGAAATTTATGTCACATACTGAGGCCTACAGTCCTTTGGCGGTGTAGAAAATGGAAGCTTTTAAGTCAATTCAGTCAAAAGACATGGCCATTTATGTCCCATATTTTGATACTCGCAAACTCACTCATCTAAACCTGTAAGTACTTACCGTTGACCTAGAATCACGATGTTTCGTAAGAAGCAAGGTTTCGTAGTACAACTAAAGGAAAAAGTCCGAAAACTGTTAATTTGTAATTATATCACGTGAAGAAAATTGTCATTTGTTATCTAACTTTCTGTCTGTTCGTCTGTTGAGTCCGCATTTTCTCGAGACAAATTGAAATTTACGTCAAATACTAAGGCCTATTATCCCTAGGCGATGTAAAAAATTGAAGCTTTTGAGTCAAATCAATCAAAAGGTATGGCCATTTATGTCACATGTTTTGATATTCGCAAACTCACTCATCAAAACCTGTGGGGTACTTCCCGTTGGCCTAGAATTACGATGTTTCGTAAGAAGCAAGGTTTCACACTACATGTTAAGCAAAAAATCCGAAAACTATAAATCCGAAATTAGATCACACGAAAAAATATTTATTTTGTCATTTGTTATGCGACTTAAGGCTTGAAATTTAAATTGTCCAAAATCATAGAATCCCTAAGATCGATATCTTGCCAGTATCAATGTCAATAACGGGGGAAACATGGTCGGGATTCTCGTTTTCCGGAATGGATGAACTGTCTATACACACAACTAAGTTTGTGCGCAATCCTCACAGCGCGGGTGATATTCGTATCCGGCCAACTTTTTTTTAATATATAACATTTGCCCCTCTTTCATTCGTGCAAAATATTATGAGCTGTCGTTTCATTTTGCGTAAATAGTCAGACTAGTTAACCTTTGGATCAGTTATACGCTTCGATACAGAGGCTCTTTAAGGTGAAGTGTAATAATTATGTGTTCGTTCTCTACTGAGTCTCCTGTTCAATTGTTGCACAGAGGGATTTTTTACCCTTTTTGAGTCCCTCGTTCGCATCGTAACAGCGAAGTAGGCAAGGAAAAGTCTAGAACTCATCGCACGTCCAGATCACAGTTGTAAGCATTACCGTGTATTTCGTGTTGTACGTTTTGGTGATGACATATTACGGGCTTTTCACTGTTGTTAAAGTATTTGCAAAAGCACAAGTGTGATTGCGGTAACAAACCGAGTAAGTCATAATTACATTATTACTTTGTAACAAGCTACCGGAGACCGTGAATCACTTATGTCCGAAATACTCAGAAGGTATCCCTAAACAGCATCTGAAAGTTTGTCGGAGTTCTGTTCAAAATGTGTGTGAAATCTTATGGGACTTAACTGCTAAGGTCATCAGTCCCTAAGCTTACACACTACTTAACCTAAATTTTCCTAAGGACAAACACACTCACCCATACCCAAGGGAGGACACGAACCTCCGCCGGGCCAGCCGCACAGTCCGTGACTTCAGCGCCTTAGACTGGTCGGGGTTCTGTTTCACCCTGTGTACGTGTAAAAACTGAAACTGACAGGAAAGTGGAAAAGCAGAAATGGCTAGAGAAGAACTGCAAATACACATGACCGTCGGAATGATATGCTGCCGCGAACAGGAAAATTAAATACATCTTTCGAGAAAAGGGAAGCAGTTGTATGACCATTAAGAGCTCAGATGGCAAGCCAGTACTACATAAAAAGGCTGAAAATAATATATAGATGGGGTATATAAGGGCAAGATGACGATATTCTTAAAAGAGAAGAGGAAGTGAACGAAACTGCGTTGGGCTGTGTTGGGAGAAGAGTTTGGCGAAACGCTGAAAAACTTAAGTTGAAGCAATGTACCTGGAGCTGGGACACCTTCAAAATTATTAAGATCCTTGAGAGAACCAGTCAAACAAACCTATTCCATTAACATTAACAAAAGAAAATAAGGGTTACAGAGTGTATTCGAATCATATCACGTGGTGCTGAGGGAATCAGATTTGAGAAAGACACTGAGTAGTAGAGGAGTAGCTGCTGCTATTGGAACACCAAAATAAATGACTTTACCAGAAGTAAAGAACACGCAAAATATAGACTGGCAATAGCAAGAAAACCTCTCTTGGAAACCAGAAATAGGTTAACACTGAATACAAGTGTTACGAAGTCCTCCTCAGAAAAATTGTGTAGCGTTATGTGGAAATGAAACATGTACGATAAACAATAAGGACCACACGACAACAGAAGATTTGAGTTACAGTCGACTGCTCTAGATTACGTAGAGTTACCAACTAAGAGATGCTACATCAAATTGGGGAGGAAAGAGTTTTGTGGTAGGTTAGTTTAGACACGATATGTGAGTGAAAGGAGAAGACAGCGGCGAACACACAAATATATGAAGGTAAGGAGTTTCTATCTGGGGCAGTTCGTTTCAGAAAATCACAGCGGTTACTCCCGTATGTATTAGTAGAAGACCTCAGAAACTCCAAGAGGGTGTTAAATGTTAAAGCACCATTGTTCCACCACGGCTGTAATCTTTTATCACAAAATAAAAATTATTACTGCATTACGACACAACACGCGTCTCCGTATCGGACTATGAGTATAAACACTTGTTTGCAGCAATCTGATTTAGACTTTCAAATGGCAAAGAAATGTTAATACCTACGCTCATTAATTCAGATTCCTCGACACAAATAATCGGGTAACCTAAAGTTATGTATCTGAGAAGCGGTTACAAAGTGTAAGATTTAATCTCCCCCTCCCCCACCCATCTTTCCCTCCCACAAAGCGATCGCTTAATAGCATCCCACGTTTCTCTGAGACAAGTCTTAGCATACGACAAATACAGTAACACAATAGTGATAATCACGACCCCGTTATAATCGCAGCCCAAGCACCAATGAAAATCATAATAAGTTACAGAGATTAGTATGAGGGTGTTTGGCTGTCCAAGACGGCTCGCCATTCAAGTGTCTTTTAAAACCGTAACGTATGTTACGTTGCCCTCCACACTCGCGAGAGATCTCAGATGTTGAGTTGTAAACTATTCCTGATCAAGGGACCGACCAGGGCCTGCTCAAGGATTAATCTCTATCGTAGCGTCTTTAGCAGCGTAGTATGACTCTTGGAATTTAACCTAGGTTGTCTCCATGAACCATGGATCTTGCAGTTGGCTGAGTGGCTTGTGTGCCTCAGCGATGCAAATAGGGGTGTCGCAGGCGCAGTCACAGCGGGGGGGTATCTGTTGAGAGGGCAGACAAACCGTGTGGTTCCTGAAGAGGGGCAGCAGCCTTTTCAGTAGTTGCAGGGGCAACAGTCTTGATGACTGACTGATCTGGCTTCGTAACATCAACCAAAACGGCCTTGCTGTGCTGCAACTGCGAACGACTGAGGAAAGCAAGGGGAAACTACAGCCATAATTTTTCCCAGAGCATGTAACTCTACTGTATGATTAAACGATGATGCATCCTCTTGGGTAAAATATTCTCGAGGTAAAATAATCCCCCATTCGGATCTCCGGGCGGGGACTACCCAGGAGGATGTAGTTGTCAGGAGAAAGAAAACTGGCGTTCAACGGATCGAAGCATGGAGTGTTGGAACCCTTAATCGGGCAGGTAGATCAGAAAATTTAAAAGAAGGAATTGGATAGTTTGAAGTTAGGTACAATGTGAATTAGTGAAGTTCGGTGACAGGAAGAGGACCTCTGGTCAGATGAATACAGAGTTACAAATACAAAATAAAACAGGGGTAATGCAGAAGTAGGTTTAATAACGAATAAGAAATTAGGAATGCGGGTAAACTACTATGAACAGCACAGTGAAGGTATTATTGTAGCCAAGAAAGACACAAAGCGAACACACACCACAGAAGTACAAGTTTGTATGCCAACTAGCTCCGCAGATGATGATAGAGGTTGAAGAAATATATGATGAGATAAAAAAAATTATTCCGATAATGAAGCGAGATGAAAATTTAATTGTGAAATCCGATAGTAGGAAAAGGAAGAGAAGGAAAAACTGTAGATGAACATGGACTGGGGGAAAGGAATGAAAGAGGAAGCTACCTGGTAGAATTTTGCACATGACATAATTTAATCATTGCTAACACTTGGTTTACGAATCATGAAAGAAGGTGCGTGGAAGAGACCAGGAGACAATGGGAGGTTTCAGATTAATTATGTAATTGTAACACAGAGATTTAGGAACCAAATTTTAAATTGCAAGGCATTTCCAGGGGCAGATGTGGACTCTGACCACAAATTATTGGTTATGAACTGTAGACTAAAACTGAAAAAAATGCAAAAAGGTAGGAAATCAAAGAGATGGAACAGGGATAGGTTGAAAGAACCAGAGGTTGCTGAGAGTTTCAGAGGGAAGATTAGGCAACGACTGTCTAGAACAGGGGAAAGGAAAAGATGAATGGGGAGTTTTGAGGGACGAAATAGTGAAGGCAGCGCAGAGGACCGCATAGCTAAGAAGACGAGGGCTAGTAAAGATCCATGGATAACACAAGAAATACTGAATTTAACTGATGAAAGGAGAAGATATAAAAAGGCAGTAAATGAAGTACGCAAAACAGAATATAAACGTCTAAAAAATGAGACTGGCAGGAAGTGCAAAATGGCTAAGCAGGAATGGCTAGAGGACAAATTTAAGGCTTTAGAAGCATTTCAATAGGGGAAACATAGATACCGCCTACTGGAAAATCACAGATGGAAAACCAGTCATACGCACAGAAGGGAAAGGTGAAAGGAGTTTATAGGGGGTGTATACAAGGAGATGAGCTTGAAGGCAATATTATAGAAATTGAAGAGGACACAGATGAAGACGAGATGGGAGATATGGTACTGAGAGAAGAGTTTGATAAAGCACTGAAAGTCTGTGATTGAAGATCCAGGGAATATAAAATATCTCTGGAGAGAACATTTTAAGAAACTGTTAAACGCTGAGGAGCAGGGACACGAGGAAACAACAAATAATGCAGAAACTGAGAGAAGTAGGGAAGCAGAATTAGGACAAAGTACACGGGAAGAAATGGAAATAGCTATGAAGAAGATGAATGGGGGGGAAAGCCCCAGGACCTGATGAAGTATCAGTGGACATGATAAGAGCAGCAGGTCCAATGGAAATGCAGTGGCTGTATAGAGTACTATCAAGGGTGTGGTGAAATAGTGCAGTACCTGACGATTGGCGAAGAGGAGTCATTGTTCCCATAGGCTATAAAAGAATTTGTAAAAACTACAGAGGAATACCCCTTATGAGTCATAAAGCCAAGATTTTTGAAAGATTTCACTAAATCGAATAAGGGAAAAGACAGAGAAGGAGCTGAGCGAAGAACAGCATGGATTTAGGAAAGGAAGAAGCATGATCGACCTGATATTTTCTATCCGTCAACTGATGGAAAAACGTTGGGAGTATAAAAAAAGGGTGATAATGGTTTTTATAGACATAGAAAAGGCATGTGACAGTTAACAGGGAAAGACTCGGGAAGAAATGAAGAAGACTGATATATAAGATGGATACATTAATGTACTAAAGACAATGTACAGAGGACACAATTGTAGAATTAGAATACCATTGGGGAACTCTGAATACTTCGAAATACGACAAGGACTTTAACAAGGAAGTATTCTATCTCCTTCTCTTTTTAATGTTGTGATGGAGGGAATGAATAGGGCTGTTATAGTAAGAGAAAAAGGCAATATGATGATTTTTGCAGATGATATGGTAATAGGGGCAATAAAGAGGTAGATGTACAGTTACAACTTGATGCGTGGAAGGAAATAATTAAAAGGTGTGAATTAAAAATAAATAAAGATAATATTGATGTAATGGTATTTGGAAGAGACAAAGGGATCAACGGAAATATTACTTTGAATGGAGAACCTCTCAAAGTGATAGACAGTTTCGCTTATTTAGGGAGTGAAATATCTAGTGATGGAAGAGTAACCAACGAAATTAATAGGAGGTTACAGAAGGGAGGCAATTTCTACCAAACAATAAAACACCTGTTATGGAATAAGGCAGTTTCAGAAAAAGCAAAACTCCCATAAGAGTTATTACTTCCCTACTGTCACCTATGGAGGAGAAACATGGACTATGACAGAAAGGGACTGCAAGCAGAGGAAATGAAATTTCTCAGAGCAGGGAAAAACAAGAATGGAAAGAGTAAGGAATGTAGGTATTAGAAAGGACCTTAAACAAGAAAGTATGAGAGAAGAAATTGAAAAAAAAAAAGAGATTGAGATGGTACGGGCATGTAAAGAGGATGCGTGGGCAGACAGCCCCAAAGTTATGGAATAACTAAAGCTGGATGGAAAAAGACCTAGAGGGCGCCCAAGAACACGGTGGAAAATGGGAGTGAGAATATCTGTTGAAAGGAGAGGTGTGACCTGGCAGCAAGTGGAGGAAGAAAAGTGGTGGGAGGACCGAGCCAAATGGAGAGGACTCGTCAGCACCCAGACCCGGCAGTAGTTGGAGCGGGATCCGGATAGATAGACTGAAACACCCAAGTCGAAACAAGGCCACATGAGTAGACGACATTTCGCGTTGGGAGAGCAGCCATGACAAAAACTCTCACATCTTGTGTACAAGATATATTAGAGAGGCGAAATACCTTCTGACTTCTAGTATAATGTAATAATTCCAATTCCAGAGAAAGCGGGAGCTAACAGGTGTGTATATCACCGAACTATCGGTTTAATAGATCATGGTTGCAAAAGACTAACAAGAATTCATCATAGAAGAATGGAAAACTGGGAGAAGCGGACCTGGGGGAAGCTATAAACATACGTTTGCCTTTCCGGAGAAAAGTAGGAACAGGCGATATCAATTATCTTAGAAGATAGGTCAAGGAAAGGCAAACCTATGTTTGAGGTTTTGTAGACTTAGAGAAAGCGTTTGGCACTCTTGATTGGAATACTCTCTGAAAGTCTGGAGGTAGCAAGGGTAAAATACAGGGAGCTAAAGGCTATTTACACCTTGTACAGAAACCAGACGGCAGTTAACACGAATCTAAGGACATGAAAGGGAAGCAGTGGTTGAGAAGGGAGAGAGACAGGGTTGTAGCCTATCCCAGATGTTGTTCAATCTGTACATCGAACACGCAATAAAGGGAGCCAAAGACAAATCTGGAGTAGGAATTAAGGTTCAGAGAGAAGAAATAAAAACTTCGAGCTTTGCCGATGACATTGTAATTCTGTCAGAGACAATAAAGGGCTTGGAAGAGCAGCTGAACGGATGGGTATGTTCTTTAAAAGGAGGATATAAGACGAACATCAACAAAAGCAAAACAAGAATAATGGAATGTAGTTGAATTAAATCAGATGATGTTGAGGGCATTGGATTAGGAAACGAGACACTTAAAGTAGTAGATGCGTTTTGTTATTTGGGAAACAGAATAATTGACGATGGTCAAAGTAGAGAGGCTATAAAATGTAGACTGGCTACGGCAAGAAAAGCGTTCTTGACGAAAAGCAATATCTCAACATCGAATATAGGCTGAAGAGTTAGGTCTTTTCTGAAAGTATTTGTATGGAGTGTAGCCGTCTATGGAAGTGAGACACAGATGACGAACAGTTCAGACAAGAAGAGAACAGAGGTTTTGGAAATGTGGTGCTACAGAATAATAGTGAAGATTAGGTGGGCAGATCACGTTATGGACACATTCTGAGACATCAATGGATCACCAATTTAATACTGGAGAGAAGAAGATTCGGAAGGATGTAAGACGTAGCAGTTATTCAGAGATGAAGAGACTTGCGCAAGATAGGGTAACGTGGAAACTCTCATCAACCATCTGCGGACTGAAGACCACAACAACAATAATGTCTGATTCTGCTCTGCGTCTTTCTGACCAATTTCAAATAAAGGGTAATTGCAAGCCATGTTCGCCACAACGAGCCCTCCCTTTATGGAAATGAACGAAATTCCACTGCTGATAGTGCTACATGTTTTCACTCTAGACTTTAGTTCACAAATGAAAAGTTCTTCCAAAATGTCCTAATGTAATATGCACGAGTCGCAACAATTTTGCAGTTATAAGAAGCACTCATCAACAATCGCCTATACAGGGTGTTACAAAAAAATACGGCCAAACTTTCAGGAAACATTCCTCACACACAAATAGAGAAAAGATGTTACGTGGACATGTGTCCGGAAACGCTTAATTTCCATGTTAGAGCTCATTTTAGTTTCGTCAGTATGTACTGGATTTCCTCGATTCACTGCCAGTTGGCCCAATTGAAGGAAGGTAATGTTGACTTCGGCGCTTGTGTTGACATGCGACTCATTGCTCTACAGTACTAGCATCAAGCACATCAGTACGTAGCATCAACAGGTTAGTGTTCATCACGAACGTGGTTTTGCAGTCAGGCAATGTATGGATTAGCAGCGGGCAATAGCCGTGGCGCGGCACGTTTGTATCGAGACAGATTTCCAGAACGAAGGTGTCCCGACAGGAAGACGTTCGAAGCAATTGATCGGCGTCTTAGGGAGCACGGAACATTCCAGCCTATGACTCGCGACTGGGGAAGACCTAGAACGACGAGGACACCTGCAATGGACGAGGCAATTCTTCGTGCAGTTGACGATAACCCTGATGTCAGCGTCAGAGAAGTTGCTGCTGTACAAGGTAACGTTGACCACGTCACTGTATGGAGAGTGCTACGGGAGAACCAGTTGTTTCCGTACCATGTACAGCGTGTGCAGGCACTATCAGCAGCTGATTGGCCTCCACGGGTACACTTCTGCGAATGGTTCATCCAACAATGTGTCAATCCTCATTTCAGTGCAAATGTTCTCTTCACGGATGAGGCTTCATTCCAACGTGATCAAATTGTAAATTTTCACAATCAACATGTGTGCAATAGTGCAATCACCTCATCAACACAGATTTTCTGTGAACGTTTGGGCAGGCATTGTTGGTGATGTCTTGATTGGGCCCTATGTTCTTCCACCTACGCTCAATGGAGCACGTTATCATGATTTCATACAGGATACTCTACCTGTGCTGCTAGAACATGTGCCTTTACAAGTACTACACAACATGTGGTTCATGCACGATGGAGCTCCTGCACATTTCAGTCGAAGTGTTCGTACGCTTCTCAACAACAGATTCGGTGACCGATGGATTGGTAGAGGCGGACCAATTCCATGGCCTCCACGGTCTCCTGACCTCAACCCTCTTGACTTTCATTTATGGGGGCGTTTGGAAGCTCTTGTCTACGCAACCCCGGTACCAAATGTAGAGAGACTTCGTGCTCGTATTGTGGACGGCTGTGATACAATACGCCATTCTCCAGGGCTGCATCAGCGCATCAGGGATTCCTTGCGACGGAAGGTGGATGCATGTATCCTCGCTAACGGGGGACATTTTGAACATCTCCTGTAACAAAGTGCTTGAAGTGACACTGGTACGTTCTGTTGCTGTGTGTTTCCATTTCATGATTAATGTGATTTGAAGAGAAGTAATAAAATGAGCTCTAACATGGAAAGTAAGCATTTCCGGACACATGTCCACATAACATCTTTTCTTTCTTTGTGTGTGAGGAATGTTTCCTGAAAGTTTGGCCGTACCTTTTTGTAACACCCTGTATATGAACGCACCTCCAGAGCCGGTTAAAGACACAAGCGGTTGCTTGGAGCACCAAGCTGAGGAGAGCGCCAGGGCTAATACAAGCAATCAAAGTTCCAAGACGTTCGCGAGATACTTATGAATGTGTGATTACGGTCGCCACTGACTTGCGTACCAAATATTGTCCTAGTTAGTATTTACGTGCTTGGAAACTAAAATTTTCGATTTAGTTCTCCATTTAAATGTGCTAAAATTTCGCAAGGAAAAATACGTCCGGATTTCTATCCCAACACGAAAAATCCTCGAATCATATAAATGTATACCAATCGAGGCGAGAATTACACTTGCGTTTGTGTTTAGTCAAATTACTTGATGAAGAAAAACAGAGTTATTCAGGTTCACAGTGAACATCATTGGTAAGAGGTAAAAGGTTACTTTGCGTAATGTAGGTCCCGCGAACGAAGGGGTTGGTGATTCGTCAGTGAAGTAGCAGCGTGGGGATGGAGGTGCAGGGGCGCCACTTGAAGAGGGGTGGGAAATGGCCTCCAACAAAGACAAAATTTTCCGGAAAGTATATTATTATTAGAGTAAATTCTTTATATTATGTTACTATGTGGAAGGAGGGGGGGGGGGGGGGGTCGACGATAAAGTGTGACGTCGTACACCGGGCGCCGAGAAGTACGGGTCGGAGGGCCCCAATTAAGTGTTGTGCCCAGGGCGCCGATTTGTATCGTGCCCCGGGCGGCAGTTACGTCGCTACGCCACTGCGTTTCGAGAAACAATATGTATTCTCTTAAAAGAAAAAATACCAATTTCTTGAAGCTAACAAACATACCATCACGTTTGATGTGATGAAAGAGCATTTGCCAAGAATAAGTTCACATGAAACCGAACACGCAACACACTATTTTAAACTAACGTACTACTATTTCAAACTATAACCTGGATGTGAGTCACAAGGAAACGAATTTTGGACAGGGGCTGGTGAAGAAATAATTATCAAAGAACATTTCCTTGCCTTTTTACCAGTTACACATAATACTGATGAATGTCTATGTTCTCTTAAACGAATTGATATGGCATCAGCTTTCTTAAAATAAAATTTGCAGAACTAATGATATGATTGGTTCGAACAGAGAGGTCCCGAGTTCGAGACTCGGTCGGGCACACAAGTTTTAATCTGCCAGGAAGTTTCATCTCTCATGCTCTCACCTGACGAGGCACTGCGGAGACGTTTGGAATTTAATCTAAGATATTGGCGCCAAAGACTGGAGATCAGGAGCTTTTCGCCACCACCTCTCGTCCCCTTGTCGGTCAAATACTAGCTGTGAAAATTTCCACCACCAGGATTCGAACCGGCTTTCCTCCGAATTCAGAACCACAGCACAGGCACCTGTTTGAAGGCTAGACTACTGAGATGGATTATCTTACATTACAAAATGCAATTGCATTGACATTTTTCCAATACTTTTGTAAGCTTAAAAGTCATCCTTACTTTACATGTATCTGTATCCAGTGCTGAAAGGGGTTTTTGAAAACTTAAGCTGATGAAGGTCATTATTTTTTCAAGAACGATTTTGTGGAATGTCAAAATTATCAAATATAAGTGATGTCTTAAAGTCAATAGACCCAGATTCTTTTCTGAAAGATTATGAATAGTTAAACAACGGAAAAATTTGAATATAATATTTTTATATGAGGTTTGTTTGCAATTCCATACATAAAAATGTCAGCCATATTTATCAACGTTCAATAACTTTCGTGACAAATTTTCTAAAATTTAACTATTTACTGGGGAGTTTTCTTCACATGTAACACACAATAATTTGTGTGTTACATGTGAAGAAGTTCAACAGTTCAACAGTTTAACATATCGATACAAAACTATCTAATTTGTTTTTGCATTTCTGTCCCGCTTTTTCTGATGCAAAATATAAAATTGAAAAGTACTGTTACTAAACTAAAAAAAAAACAAGTTCTATGTTTTCATTCTTTCCATTCAGTATTATAGTACACCTACATTTATACTAAAACAATAAAATAGGTATAATTCTTTCTGCTCTCCTAAAAACTTTTATTGTTGTTGTGGTCTTCAGTCCTGAGACTGGTTTGATGCAGCTCTCCATGCTACTCTATCCTGTGCAAGCTTCTTCATCTCCCAGTACCTACTGCAGCGTACATCCTTCTGAATCTGCTTAGTGTATTCATCTTTTGGTCTCCCTCTACGATTTTTACCCTCCACGCTGCCCTCCAATACTAAATTTGTGATCCCTTGATGCCTCACAACATGTCCTACCAACCGATTCCTACTTCTAGTCAAGTTGTGCCACAAACTCCTCTTCTCCCAAATCCTATTCAGTACCTCCTCATTAGTTATGTGATCTACCCATCTAATCTTCAGCATTTTTCTGTAGCACCACATTTCGAAAGCTTCTATTCTCTTCTTGTCCAAACTAGTTATCGTCCATGTTTCACTTCCATACATGGCTACACTCCATACATATACTTTCAGAAACGACTTCTTGACAAATCTATACTTGATGTTAACAAATTTCTCTTCTTCAGAAACGCTTTCCTTGCCATTGCCAATCTACATTTTATATCCTCTCTACTTCGACCATCATCAGTTATTTTGCTCCCCAGATAGCAAAAGTCTTTACTACTTTCAGTGTCTCATTTCCTAATCTAATTCCCTCAGGATTACCTGACTTAATTCGATTACATTCCATTATCCTCTGTTTGCTTTTGCTGATGTACATCTTATATCCTCCTTTTAAGACACTGTCCATTCCGTTCAACTGCTCTTCCAAGTCCTTTGCTGTCTGTGACAGAATTACAATGTCATCGGCGAACCTCAAAGTTTTTATTTCTTCTCCATCGATTTTAATACCTACTCCGAATTTTTCTTTTGTTTCCTTTACTGCTTGCTCAATATACAGATTGAACAACATCGGGGAGAGGCTACAACCCTGTCTCACTCCCTTCCCAACCACTGCTTCCCTTTCATGTCCCTCGACTCTTATAACTGCCATCTGGTTTCTGTACAAATTGTAAATAGCCTTTCGTTCCCTGTATTTTACCCCTGCCACCTTCAGAATTTGAAAGAGAGTATTCTAGTCAACATTGTCAAAAGCCTTCTCTAAGTCAACAAATGATAGAAACGTAGGTTTGCCTTTTCTTAATCTTTCTTCTAAAATAAGTCGTAGGGTCAGTATTGCCTCACGTGTTCCCATATTTCTATGGAATCCAAACTGATCTTCCCCAAGGTCGGTTTCTACCAGTTTTTCCATTCGTCTGTAAAGAATTCACGTCAGTATTTTGCAGCCGTGACTTATTAAACTGATAGTTCGGTAATTTTCACATCTGTCAAAGCCTGCTTTCTTTGGGATTGGAATTATTATATTCTTCTTGAAGTCTGAGGGTATTTCACCTGTCTCATACATCTTGCTCACAACATGGTAGAGTTTTGTCAGGACTGGCTCTCCCAAGGCTGTCAATAGTTCTAATGGAATGTTGTCTACTCCCGGGGCCTTGTTTCGACTCAGGTCTTTGAGTGCTCTGTCAAACTCTTCACGCAGTATCATATCTCTCATTTCATCTTCATCTACATCCTCTTCCATTTCCATAATATTATCCTCAAGTTCATCGCCCTTGTATAGACCCTCTATATACTCCTTCCACCTTTCTGCTTTCCCTTCTTTGCTTAGAACTGGATTTCCATCTGAGCTCTTGATATTCATACAAGTCGTTCTCTCCTCCCAAGGTCTCTTTAATTTTCCTGTAGGCAGTATCTATCTTACCTCTAGTGAGATAAGCCTCTACATCCTTACATTTGTCCTCTAGCCATGCCTGCTTAGCCATTTTGCACTTCCTGTTGATCTCATTTTTAAGAAGTTTGTATTCCTTTTTGCCTGCTTCATTTACTGAATTTTTAAAATTTCTGCTTTCATCAATTAAATTCAATATTTCTTCTGTCACCCAAGGATTTCTATTATCCCTCGTCTTTTTACCTACTTGATCCTCTGCTGCCTTCACTACTACATTCCTCAACGCTACCCATTCTTCTTCTACTGTATTTCTTTCCCCCATTCCTGTCAATTGTTCCCTTATGCTCTCCCTGAAACTCTGTACAACCTCTGGTGTAGTCAGTTCATCCAGGTTCCATCTCCTTAAATTCCCACCTTTTTGCAGTTTCTTCAGTTGCAATCTACAGTTCATAACCAATAGATTGTGGTCAGAGTCCATCTGCCACTGGAAATGTCATACAATTTAAAACCTGGTTCCTAAATCTCTGTCCGCAGCTCGTGGTCGTGCGGTAGCGTTCTCGCTTCCCACGCCCGGGTTCCCGGGTTCGATTCCCGGCGGGGTTATTGATTTTCTCTGCCTCGTGATGACTGAGTGATGTGTGATGTCCTTAGGTTAGTTAGGTTTAAGTAGTTCTAAGTTCTAGGGGACTGATGACCATAGATGTCAAGTCCCATAGTGCTCAGAGCCATTTTGCCTAAATCTCTGTCTTACCATTATATAATCTATCTGATACCTTTTAGTATCTCCGGGATTCTTCCATGTATACAACCTTCTTTTATGATTCTTGAACCAAGTGTTAGCTATGATTAAGTTATGCTCTGTGCAAAATTCCACCAGGCGGCTTCCTCTTTCATTTCTTACCCCCAATCCATATTCACCTACTACGTTTCCTTCTCTCCCTTTTCCTACTGATGAATTCCAGTCACCAATGACTATTAAATTTTCGTCTCCCTTCACTGTCTGAATAATTTCTTTTATTTCATCATACATTTCTTCAATTTCTTCGTCATCTGCAGAGCTAGTTGGCATATAGACTTGTACTACTGTCGTAGGCGTGGGCTTCGTGTCTATCTTAGCCACAACAATGCGTTCGCTGTGCTGTTTGTAGTAGCTTACCCGCATTCCTATTGTTTTATTCATTATTAAACCTACTCCTGCATTACCCCTATTTGATTTTGTATTTATAACCCTGTACTCACCTGACCAAAAGTCTTGTTCCTCCTGCCACCGAACTTCACTAACTCCCACTATATCTAACTTTAACCTATCTATTTCCCTTTTTAAATTTTTACCCAAGAGGACGTCATCATCATTTATCCATACAGTAAAGCTGCATGCCCTCGGGAAAAATTACGGCTGTAGTTTCCCCTTTGCTTTCAGCCGTTCGCAGTACCAGCACAGCAAGGCCGTTTTGGTTAGTGTTACAAGGCCAGATCAGTCAATCATCCAGACTGTTGCCCCTGCAACTACTGAAAAGGCTGCTGCCCCTATTCAGGAACCATACGTTTGTCTGGCCTCTCAACAGATACCCCCCCCCCCCCCCCCACCGTTGTGGTTGCACCTACGGTACGACTATCTGTATCGCTGAGGCACGCAAGCCTCCCCACCAACGGCAAGGTCTATGGTTCATGGGGGGAAACTGTTATTATCTGAGCAATTACTTTAAGCTAAAGGGAAATTGATTGTTTCTTCTTTTAATATTTGGCACTGCAACAAGATTCAAACATTTATTTCTGCTATAGAGGACTGTCTGTCTGCATCTACATCTATACTCTGCAAGCACTGAAGTGCATGGCTGAAGGTTCGTCCCATTGTATCTGTTAAGAGTTTCTTCCCGTTCCATCACGCATTGAGCGCGGGAGAATGATTGTTTAAATGTCTGAGAGAATCCTGCAATTATTCTAATCTTGTTTTCCCGATCCCTATGTCAGCAATACATAGGAGGTTGCAGTTACTCCCAGAGTCATCATTTACTGCCGTACTTGGAACTTTGTTAATAGACTTCCTCGGGATAGTTTACATCTGTCTGTCAGTTCGGTGTCTTCGGCATGGGCACTCTCCCATGTGTCAAAAAAACCTGTGACAATTCGTGCTGCCCTTCTCTGTATACGTTCAATATGCCCTGTTAGCCCTATCCCTACAAAGTACTTCCCCAATGTATTTGTAGAAGTTGGCCAATTCTGTGACGATTCCTTCCAACTACCGGGGACGAGTTTTTGTTCGACTGATTTACGATAGCTTACTTGACAAACAATAAGGCTGATTGTTGCCGTGTTCTGAGAATACTATATAGTTTCAATGTAGCCGCTGTGCCAATGTCTGCAGGCGCAGTCGCTCACTAGGAGGGTTAGGTCGAAATGTTTGCTATGGCATTGTGGCCACGAAGTGAGCTTCGGGCAGTTTTGCGGTACAACTTCGAGGGTGGTTTAAACATAGACCAGTCCTTTGAAGAAATGACTCTTGCACTCCGTGATGTGTGTCAACATCGTACAGCCACCGTCAGGTAGTGCAGAGAATTCGAAAGAGGAAATTTAACTCTGGAGGACGCTGAGAGGACGGGAAGCCACGACCATCAGTTACGGCGGAAAACATTGATGCTGTGAGGAAAATGCTAGAAGAAGGCAGGAGAGTGCCATAAGCAGACAGAGGTTACCTCAGGGATAAATGCACCATTAGTTCGATTCCGCATGATCTGAAACTTTGTTGTCTCTGAGTGCCGCATACACTGACGGAAGAGCAGATGACATGATTTAGTGCCGGCAGATGTTAAAAAAAGTTTTCTAAGGGATAATCTAAGTATAAAGTTCGGGTCTTTAAAAGTGACAACACACCCGTAGTTGGTAGAAAAACCCGATCAGTAAAGAAGGAAACGATGGCTGTTTTTTTTTTTTTTCAAATCGAATGGAATTGTGGAGCGTGTTGTTTTGGGACACACAGAAGACAGTCACAGCTAAGTGGTACACTGTTGCCGCCCGCAGTGGCCGAGTGGTTCTAGTCGCTTCAGTCTGGTACCACGCGACCTCTACGGTCGCAGGTTCGAATCCTGCCTCGGGCATGGATGTGTGTGATGTCCTTAGGTTGGTTAGGTGTAAGTAGTTCTAAGGGACTGATGACCTCAGCTGTTAAGTCCCATAGTGCTCAGAGTCATTTGAACCATTTGGTACACTGTTCAGTACCTGCCCGACGTCATCCAATCTTTGAAGAACCTGCGACCGAAGTCAAGAATGGACACTTGATTCCTCCATCACGACGACGCACCAACTCACCGCGCGGAAGCATGCACGGAATATTTGCGGGGTACAGAACTGAAACTTTCTGAGCAAGCCCCCCCCCCCCCCCTTATAGTCCAGACCTTGCTCCTCGTGACTTTGCATTGTTCCCATGTGTGAAGATGAAGCTGAAAGGGGTGTAATTTTCAGTGGTGATGTCCTCTTGAGGGCATGGAACAACGACTGTGCCTTACTCCCAACAGAAACTTGGAGGAGCTGGTTTAGGGATTGGCTTCGGAGGTTGGAGAGGTGTATACAATGTAGCGGCAATTACTTCGAAAAAAAGTTTAAAAAATAAAGCTATATTGCAAAACTTTCCTAGTACCATTTGTACTGTTAGAGGAGGGGCTAACGCAGCCACAAATTCTTATAGAATCTGACGGGGATTCCATTGGGGCCAGGAGCTTTGTTCAATTTCAGCGTCTGTTTCTCAACACCACTGACACTAGCAATTATTTTACTTATCTTTTCAACGGTGCGAGGATTATATTAGGGCAATTCTCCTGGGTTTTACTTTATAAAGGAACATTGGAACCTTTGAAAACGGAGATAAGCATTTCAACTTTTGGCCTGGTACCCTCAATTTCAATTACCGTCTCACTCGCGCACTCGCATTTATATACGACCAGAACTTCTTTGGTTTTGTGAAAGATCATGTGACAGTATTCTGCACAGTGGTCATTAAAGGCTTCAAGCATTGCTCTCTTGACAGCCAAACTACTGTATGCAGTGCTTCAGAAGAAGAAGAAGAAGAAGAAGAAGAGAGCTCATTTGCACGGTCACTAGAATCAGATTCATTTTTAAAGATCTTACCGGAAAGGCAGCTAATGTCTGAAGGAATGGCCGATATTGTCGCTTGTGCAGAAAAAAGTTCTTCAACCGTCTCTGCACAAGCCACCAACAGTCTCTCGGCCCAAAGGGAGTATCACTTTGTGATAAACTCTCCAAGCACCATCCCAGATATAAACATTATAACCCATATACTATAAAAAATCTACAAAGTCGAGGTCATTAAGGCGGAGCCTTTATCAGTTAGACAAAGATGGGCAGAAAATCCTATGTGCCCTTGTTGGGTGACTCATTCCTGCAGAGGCCTAAAGAGATTCTGGGACACCATCGGAAATTTGAATTAGGACAACCATACAGACTTAAACTGTGTTTTTCCTAAATTAGAGCCTTAATCACGGGTTACTTCCCGATGTGACTATTTCGAGACATCTTAATAATACGTGAACATTTTAATAAAATACAAAAAGCAGACGTCTTATACTTTTCTTAATCAAACACTGAATTTATTTTAATTTCGAAAGAGCATTTTCGTGGTCATATCAACAAACAGTACCGCTAAGATGAGAGAGTAGGAAAAATAAAAAGTACGAAACACGTGGCTTTCAAATTAAGGAGTGATTCATTAATTACATTCTTTTTCGTAATTTTCAGTTTTGTCTTTGCGCCCGTTCTCAACTACGTACTATTTTCGTAATAACACACATTTATGTAATTTAAAAATGGAAGTATCATTACATCTGAGGTGTTTTCCCAGACACGAAGATCTGAAAACTGATTCGTATTTTGGTCAGCTTTGCGGGATTTAGGGCAACTGCACCTGGTGACGATTATTGAAATTTGTACAGGCTGTAATAGACTTGGGCAGCAAGTGGGATTGATAGCAGTTCCATACGAATACTATTGTTCAGTAATATAAAACTGTTACCGAATTAAGAATCTGGTTGTTATTACTGCGTGTTTATTAGGATTCTTTCGGAAAAGTTGTCTTAGTTCTAATTAGAGCAAACTCTATGTCTACAGCAATCGCAATACTGAATCAAAGACTAAACGAGAGCACAGAAAGGTTGTAAGACCAGAATCGCATTTAGGAGGAGCTGTGTTCGAATCATGGCCCGCAGTGGTTTTCCTAAATAATTTCAGGACAATACCGTAGAAGTTCTTCGACAACACTGAAACACGGCACACCACAGCTACAGAGCAGCTAATTCCCAGGGTCCCGGGCTTTTACATTTCCTCCGACCAGTTCATTCACTACGTCTTTACATGTTTCCGTCGGCCTTCAAGTCGTTCATGTTTTATCGAATTACCGCTTATCTGCTTCTAACAACACAGCTAAATGATCTCTTTGGCAGTGGGTTTTCTGTAATTCGTGAACTGCAGGAGAGTGAGACTGCGGCGGGCGAAGCGGCTCTTCGAGCTAGGAGCCCGGAAGCGGCTTGCATCATTCTATTTCCGACGGGAGACAGGGCAGACCCGCGCCTAGATGTCGGGAGGAAGGAAGACACAGCCAGGCGCGACGCAGCCCGATACGGCACATTCCATGTCAACCCACGCGCTCGCTGTAGAGCCTGATTAGGACAATCAGAGCGAGGACACACGCAAGCAACAAAAGTGGCAACATAATGTTTACACAAAATTATTTTTCACAATTGCGGCATCCTCTAACCACATTTTCTGAAATGTTCTTTCATTATAATCGCTTCTAAGACGACGCTTGAAAATACGTCAAAGGAGTTGCTTCCATTCTGGAAATCGTGGTCGATTTTAAAATATCGCTGCACTTGCATTTGCCGCTGACACATTGTTCTTTGTAGTCACTCATGTGTCGGTGTATCTAATCTTCATTCCCTCCGAAAAATGAGTTTAAGGCCAATATCTACTAACTGTGTGTAGAACACTGGGTTTCAATTACAAGGATCACTTCACCATTTAAATGCTCGCCGCTTGGCTCCCTCCTCCCCCCCCCCCCCCCCACTTTTAACACTGAAATAGCCTCGTCAAACAGGAAACTATGCTTAAGGATGAGAGAGAAGATCACAAACTTCTAGAACGAAAAATACACAGGCACAAAGCCCTGCATCAAACCAGTTGTACTGTTGCTACATTCTCTTTCATACCGAATACGATGGTACTGAAATATCCTGCAAACTGAGAGCTCACAATTTCACAAATTCCTCTAGCCTGTATATGCATAATGAAGCTTGAGAAATGGTCTTCTTGAGAAAAAAGGTAAGACATACTAACGTAAGACTAAGCTCTGCAGGAACGCAATTATTACAAAATTACGTCGTCTAAAACACAAAACGTTTACTGACGTGACTGCAACTACTGATCTCACAATTATTTCGTAGCTGGAAAAAAAACGCACAAGATTTCCTGTAGAAAAAGACTATGTATTATATGGCAACACATACAACAAGAACCGGTAGATGCTTTACACGCCTCACCCCTGAACTGTCTACAAGAACATGCATCAGCAATCTACGGTGACTTGCAGAGAACATAGATCCACAGATTCTCATTTACAATTGGTTCTTTTTAATTATGTACTTTTCATAAGCAAAAGATTTTTTGCAGAAAACTTTTTCTGCATGAGAATGGCATACTCTAGTAAGACGAGTCGAGTTCACACTTTTTTTAATCTTCATCAGACAGATATTATAGTAGGCAACAAAATGGTTTATATATATAACAGCAACAGAACAGGTGCCGTTAGGACCCAACGAAAAAAATCACACTGAAAACGGACAACATGCACACCGAACATAAATGACTATCCAAAGGTAAGCTAAGGGAGGAAAATGAATTTTGAGATTTCTCCTCTTTAATATAGTTACTCAGCGAATTACTAAATGTCGCACGGAGTCTTTGATCCACATATTACGTAAAAGGAGACACAAGTAATGAGTGTGCAATGATAACGCTGTTTTTTAAGTTTTTGCTTTACGTTGTATTTTTGTGCAAATGAATTATTCAATTGCTCTGCGCAGAGCGTTTAAAAACGTTATGCTGACGTTTATTTACGTGGAATATTGTAACCAAAGGTACGAAATATGTTACTGCACATTATCTGCGATTTGTTTACAAATCGCTTCATACTGTATCACACATTCCTTGGATGGTTCATTTGTTTTGCATCATGTAATTTAGTACAATCATTTTTTATTATGATGCGCTTTGTACTTACCAATAAAATGAGTCTGTCATTAGGTATTGCAATATCAAAGCACCGTACAAACAAAACTGTCACGTTATTTCACTCACTTCGACACGGAAAATGCAGTACCACTGTCCCCAATTGCTACAAATAATACGTCACGTCTGACCATCGGCCATTTTAATGTTACAGACAGTCGAAAGCTTAACTCAGTAGTCAGTTGAGGTACTGAAAATAGATAACATGAGAGTGACTAAAGAAACGTTAATCTGTTTCGAAAAATTCCCTCACGCATCTTGTGTACAGGCTAATAAATTGCAGATGATCTGAAGAATTTGGAAATTTAGTTGACGCTCTCAGATGCTGTTGTAGAATGGCATTGGCTACTGATTATTCTCCACAATTAATAAAATGCAAGAGGTATCTTACTTTTAAGTTCCAACTTTTAACTGAATTATGCTTTATAGCTCCAGTCCGTTCAAAAGTTTGAGTATTTTCTTTTCGGAGCCAAAGTGGGACTTGCACAGATAAAAAGTAAAGTGAAATGTTTGCTTCGTTGCAAGTTTTTTTCTTCTTTTTTGTTGTTGCATGTTCATTAAGTCAATTATTTGTGCATCGTTACAGCTTGTAAAATTAAAGTGTTCCAACTTTTAAATAAAGGTACATCAAAAAACTTCTTTCAGATGCCATATAGATACCCCTATCTCCCGAAAATTGATTGAAGAAACTCAAGTTTCATATTCTAGCGAAGAGGTTAGCTGTGTGAGGACACTGAAATGTTCATCGTGCAGTTTCAGTTAGTATCAAAGTTTTTCGATGTATTCGTGCTATATTTTAAGTGTTAATTTTTCTTAGACTTGAACGTGCAGCGATTTAGTATATTCGCATAGAACATATTAAGATTATGGCGTATCGGCCTACTTTAACTGTCATTGCAGCCATGTAATACTCTCATTTTCCATTTTTATTCGCAGACTTGTGTTATTTATAAAGCAGTGAGGATTCAAGACAGGCATCGGAATTCCCATGATCGTTACACTAATTTTACTGTTCCGTTAGAAGTAGAGTTCCTCAGTAGTGATAACTTATATTTGTAGCTAGTGAAAATGTATTTGGATAATTAAAAAAAAAAGAAAAAGAAATGTTTATGAGGCATCTGGATTTCTTACTGTGCCAACTGTAAGACAGCAAGAAGCAGTAGTCCATGTTAACTTCAGTGTAGATTTTCTAAGGGATTCTGACAGGAAAAATGATCTGTAAACCATATTTTGGTCCTACGATGTGATTTCATAATTAACTTTCTGACACGGTTGGATAAAGACAGTAGGTCTGTAATTAACAACGTTTTTTCAGTAGCGCTCAAAGCTAGAAAATAAATATTTACGCAATAACAGATGCTCTCTCAGATCATGATGCACAGTTAGTTATTATAAGTAACATAGTTGCCGTACAGTACGGAAACTCCTCAGTAGAAATCAGAATAATTAATGACTAAGAATAGTTTATAGGAGAGGAAATTTATAATGAACCAAATGCTAACATAAAATTTAATCTATTCCATATAAATTCATATCATTATTTGAAAACCGGTTTCCACATAATAATCTAATCAGAAAGGACCTTTGGCAGCCACATAAAAAACCATATATTATTAAAGGGATTAAGGTTTCTTGTCAAAGGAAAGGGAGAATGTATCTTTTGACAAGAACAAGTAGAGATCCTTCAGTAGTTGCACACTACAAAACCACTCAAAATTACTTAAAAAGGTTATTAAAAAATCAAGGATCATGCCCTTAAGCAGCCACATAATAAGATTACTGAATGGAAGGGCTATAAATGATGAATCACAGGGAAAAATGTATTTGATAATAATTTCATAAATATAGTAGGAAGCATAGAAACAAACAGTTCAAGAGAAAAATCACAGCAGTATGTTGAAAAAGTGACTCTCATAGAATCCAATTGTGTGAATGTATCATCAACTTTGCCTTCTGAAATTAAGAAAGTTACACATTCTGTCAGAAAATCTCATCTGATTTTGATGGTGCTTCCAATAGAGTATAAAGATTTGTTCCCATACAATAAGCCCAGTCTCATTTGAAATATGTAGTGTATCACTTGCTCAGGCATATTTCCAGAGAGACTAGAATATGTCATTGTTAAACTCCTTTTTGAGAAAGGTGATAAAGAGAGATGTCAATAACTATTGACCTGTTTCACTGGTGAAATCTTTTTCCAAAATTTTTGAGAATAGCAAGCATAATATTCTCATCAAATCACAATTTGGGTCTGAGAAGGGTTGCTCTACTGAGAATGCCATTTACATGTTCACCCAATGCATCTAAGGCATATGGGCGTGAGAAAAACAGTATGCTTGTAGATAAAGTGAAGTTTTATGGCATTGATGGTATAACCAACTGATGGATAATGTCTTATCTAACCAAAAGAAAGCAGAAAATTGTACTTAGTTAATTCAGCCAATATAGTAAGGAGACATGATTCTGACTGGAGAGAAATCAGATGGGGTTCTCCAAGGCTCAATCTTAGGTCCACTCCTGTTCCTCATGTATGTAAACGATCTTCCTTCCAGTATACAACAAGCAGAATTAGTTCTTTTTCAGATGACACTAGTATTGTAATCAATCTAAGCATACATACAGAAAAAGAAGAAATGGTAAATAAAATTTCTTAAAAGTATCACTGTCTGATTTTCTGCTAAGGGTCTCACCCTCAGTTTTAAAAGACACAACATACTCAGTTATGCACGTCTATGGGTACTAAACCGATGATAATATCACTCGCAGTGAGGAAATAATAAGTAGAGTAGAAATTTCAAAATTCTTGTGTGTCCACATTGATGAAAATTGAAATTGGAAAAAGCAAATTTTGGAACTCTTAAAACAACATATTTTAACCACATTTGCACTTAGAATCATTGCAAGTCTTGGGGAGAGGCAAATCACTAAGTTTACATAATTTGCATATTTTCATTCAATAGTGTCATATGGAATAATGTTTTGGGGTAACTGATCTTTAAGAGAGAAAGTCTAGTAATATGTGTTGGTCAGCCACAATCATCCTTGTAGACATCTGTTTAAGGAGCTGGCCATTCTGATTACTGCTTCATAGTATATTTATTCTCTCATGAAGTTTGTTGTAAATAATCCACTATGGTTCAAAAGGAACAATGCTGTATATAATTACAGCACCAGAAGAAGGATGACTTTCATTACTCCACCATAAAGTTGTCATTAGCCCAAAAAGAGAAACACAGTGCTGCAACAAAAATTTTTGATAGCTTATGCAGGGATATAAAATTTCTGACAGAGAGCAAAGTATAATCAGAAAACAAGTAGAAAGTTTCTCCTTGACAACTCCTATTCCGAAGAAGAATTTCTATTGTGGTAATGTGTAAAAGTGATGAGTAGGAATTACATCTCTGTATCTTTTCTCTTTTTTAAAAAAATGTGAAATGAATCATTCCACATCATTACAATCTATCGTGCAAAATGATCCATGGAATATGTAACTAAATTAGTAATTTAAAGTAGAAAAGCAGATACTATGTTGGTCCTACATCTGGAGCTTTTACTGAAGGATAAATCACAGATGAACATGATTCTAAAACATATTCTTTATTCTCACATTGGTAAAGACCTGTTATAAAATGAAGAAAATACTTCTTAAAATGTTGATTAATAAATGTGTCAAACTAAAGAACATACCATTGATGCCAAACTCGTCTGGGAAGGGCATGTCAATCAAGTCTAACAGATCTCACAAGTGTCCTACCTCGTGGAAACTTATATGGGAACATTCGCCTAATATCAGTAACATGTTGAAAGTAAAAAAGAAGAGAAAGTCCATGTAATATGCAAGGCTGGTCCTAAAGAGCACTGTCGCCCTCTTTTTACCGGAGTTAGTATTCTAACAGTGCTAAATATGTGTATCTGTTAGTGTACACTTTTTGTAGAGAACAACATTAAAGGATGTGAGAGAATCAATTTATGAACAAGACATTAGAAATAAGACAAACATTGAAATCGTAAGTTACAGGCTAGCAATAACAGGAAAGTGTCATAATGTAAATGCCCTCAAAATTTTAACAAGTTTTCCTCTTGCTCCTCAGTCCTTGCCAGTTAACAGATTCAGATGAAAATTATGTGATTAGCTAAAAAAAAAAATCAACATCTGTGATATGAACTATGTCAATATTAATATTTGAGATTATAACTGTATATAAAATAGGCTATTTAATTTGTACATGTAATATGAACATTAATTTTAAAACTGTTATTGGAACTGTAACATCACTATCACTGAAAAAAAATTCTGTATGTGGTCAATGGCAAACAGAAATCTAATTTGAATGAGCTACGCTGTATAATGAATGCTTTTCATTCATGATTACAGTGATGAGGTAAAACTTCAATGAAACAGACATAACTGATAGTCTTTCTAAATGATTTGTATATTTTGGATGCAGCTTACATTACTCCAAACTCAATATGGTGCTGAAAAAGCTGTATTTGATGTTTGTTTACTACTCTCCATGTACTCCATTAATACATGTGAAATGCTTCCCAGACAGTATGATGAGATATATATACCCATACCATTTGTGGATGAAGTGTCTGCAGAATGCCCTCATTCAAACTGTTATCACTTCAATTTTTCATTTTCGAATGGTGTGTGTTCATGTCAGTAGAATATTCATAACTTTCACAATGGGGGTTGGTTCTTACAATTTTCTAAGTAGAATTTTGAGAATGTTTAGCAGTGAGTGTCTAAAAATTTATGGGCAATTCCACAGTTACGGGTGTTACATGTACACACCTTAAAATTAGGAAAAATAATGTAAGGAAAAATATTTATTGAATTTAATATTGAAAACTTTTAAGGCTTACATTATATTTCATGTTAGAAATGTTGATACTGGAATTGTTTTATTGTTCTCCTGGTTATTAATCAAAAAAGTAGTGTTACGGGTATAACTCAGGTTGCGAAAGCTAGAGTTTTGTGTGTATGTTTGTGTTTGTTTGTTTGTTTGTCTATTGACCTGCCAGCGCAAGCGCTGGCAGGTCGATAGACAAACAAACAAACACAAACATACACACAAAACTCTAGCTTTCGCAACCAACGGTTGCCTCGTCAGGAAAGAGGGAAGGAGAGGGAAAGACAAAAGGATTTGGGTTTTAAGGGAGAGGGTAAGGAGTCATTCCAATCCCGGGAGCGGAAAGACTTACCTTAGGGGGAAAAAGGACAGGTATACACTCGCGCGCACACACACACATATCCATCCGCATATACACAGACACAAGCAGACATTTTCATATATATATTTGCTGTTACGGGTGTTACATTGATGCATCAGATTTGATTCTTGAAGGAAGTAATTTACCTCTCACAATTGCATAAAAAGAAAAGAAGTATTGTAGTTTATTTGGAATAAAAGTATGTACTTAAGAAAACATATTTGAAGGATAAAGCTATTTATTACACAAAAAATTTTGTTACAATTTTATAGTACAACTAGGCCAAGATATTGTTACTTAACATTTACCTCATTTTGTAGGCCTAATAAATTTATGACAAAAATGTTTTCTTATTATTGATTGGTTTAAAAACTTCATTTAATAATCTTTTTCAGCAACATCCAACTCAAAATTGAACTCTTAGTACAAACGGTTACCTTGTTTGATTTCTGGTGTTGTTACCTTAGATAGTACTTGACTGAATTTCACGAAACAAACATCAGTTTCGTCTAGTTTAAAAAGTGTTTTACTTTTTCCTACTGACTTCAGGAACATTATTTTCACATCCTCCTCTTCATCAACCTCACTCTGGCAAATTCCCAAGTAACGGTATTGAGTTTTGGATAGGGTTGGTTTCTTTTTGTCACTTGGAATGTCAACCAAGACAAATAACCCAAATTTTAAATCAGACTTTTCAATTTTATTAGTTAGGCTTAACTCACAAGCACTTCCAATATTGTCTTGTGATTCAGATAGTGAAACAGTCTCCTGATCAGAATCATCAGAACCGCACACTTCATAGAAGTTTATGTATCTTTTGCATGTAATGTTTTAACTTTGGCCTCCTCAGTAATAAATACTGACATCCTTGTCATTAATGACTCTGCTATTTTTGAAGCCAGCAAATCAGTTATGTTATAAGGCCGAAAGTGATGGCAGCCCTGGATTTGAGGAATTGCTTGTAAATTTTTCCACCTTTCATCCAAAATAGGAATGTTATGCTCCACTGTTATCTTATCAACCCACAGTACCTTAATTTTAGAAAAACTCGTCAGAGTGTAGTCATAAAAGTCAATTGCGTTGTTAATAATAACTTTCCTAGATCTAACAGCTGTCCACATGCTCCTCTTGAGTGCACCTCCAATGCCATCCATGGCTCCTTTACCATGTGAACTGGCAAAAAAATTCCACTCAACTGTCAATCCAAAGTCTCTCTCAAAATAACATAGCTTGGACAAAGTATATTTATTTTTGAACTGCCCAGCACAGTTGTCAGAAAATATAAAAACTCTTTTAACTTTAGAAAACGCTTTTTTAGTCTCCGTTATAACAGTTTTAAGAAAAGTCCACACAAAATATTTTGCGTGTGAAAGGTCGTTACTGATGACTGCATAGGACCTGACTTCATGGTTTGCAAACTAAATGCAGAAAGTGCAAATAGTTACTTGTGAATGCGCCCAGTGTGCACTCTGTACCTCATCTTGTGAAATTAGAGCATAATTCTCTGCAAAGTCCATTTGAAGAACACATTCTTCAACATCAAGGCTGTTTTTCTTTCCTTGGAAGAAATCACTCTGCTTTATCTTCACATAGCAATGTTTTTTAAACTGAGGCAATTTGTCAACCAGTGATGCTAAGGCATCATCGCAGCTCACTGAATGTTCACTAAGACGAGGACGATGTTTCACATCATTTTCCCATTGCTGCCAGACACTCTTTTTTGTTAAGTCAAAGCCTTCTGGGATAAATTTGCTCAATTTAATTTGACATTCCTGGCATGACCCAAAAACACAGTCTTTGTTCTGTGAATTATAACTTAATTTGTTCAATAATTCCTTGTGATTGCTTGGAACAGATGGAACAGCTTTGCTCAAATACTCAAGTATGCTTATGAAATTGTAGGCTCTTATGAATGGCTAGAATTTGACTCAATAAGCAGTTTACTGGGCCTATATAAAATTTAAAGCTGAGGTTAGCAATATTGTTGTTCTTGGAAAAGTTAGAATGGAAAACATAAACTAAATGTAATCTAAAGTATTTTGGGCTTAATTAACTTTTTAGGAGAACGTCAGTTGAGTCAGGTTAATGCCCCAATTAACTTTTATAATGTAGGTGTAGTGCTTAAACAAGTGTATGCAGAGGAATAAAATTTTTTGTTTTCGCGCTTAAAACTGTTTTCATATGTAATAAACATAGTTAAAAAACTTTTTTCATTCATAATAATACCCTTTGGTTATAATTTAAATGTAGGGCCTAGGCCTACTAAAGATGAAGGTGGCATTAAACCTTCCAATTCAAGTTACGGGTGTTACGTATGTGTTAAGTAACGCCCGAAACAAAAATTAGTAACACCCGTAACAGCTCTAGGATTGTTAAATAAGATTTCAAAATGCCATGTAATGGTATGATATTGTAAAACATGTGCATAACCTCACTTTTACAGAAAGGTATTGTACAGAACAAATTTACTAGATTACAAATTAAACTTTTGTATCTTTTTTGTTACGGGTGTTACAAGCTGCACATATATTAGAAAACTAACAAAATAAAGAAATGCAAATAGCTTAGCTCAACAAAACGAGTTATTATGAGCTATAACAATGTTGACTTCAATATTCTTTGCAACAATAGAACAATCGGCCATAGATAACACAAGTAATACTCATCTGGAAATAGCATAAAACATACCTCTCCGTGGCACCATAGAGTAGTGCACTTTAAACACTTAGTGAAGGTAGAAATTTAATTTTTTCATAGTCATGATTATTTTGCAATGAACAAATGTACTTTTAACTTGACATTTTTAAGATTATATTTGAAATATTGTCTTTTTAATTTTTTTTGTCACAAAGTCTCTTTAACATGGAATGACCCTTATATTTCTCACCATTACAGCTATCTCCTAACAGTTAAACAAACCTGTGGCCATTAATGGTGCTTTTGACATGCTGGTGTCTTCAATTATACAAACATACAAATCCTATACACTTAAGACAACTTTATATATAGTCCTCACAAATTTTTACAAACTTACACCTGACAGTAGCTTACCAATGAATATAAGGTTTGCATTTGTATTAACTGAGGTCGTACTTATGTGATAAATTCTAGTGGTAATTCCATGTATGTGACATGGCACTACACTTAGATTAAGTTGTCATTCTTTTGTGCCAAGTTGATATTTTATCACTATTTGATTTGTTTGAACTTTCTGCAGTTTTTTTCACCTCATATTTCCTCACAGGCAACCATATTACTTGTTGAAAATCTGAGATTGAGTCTCATTACTCATGAAGTCGTTACCATGTAACCTGGTCAATAGTGATTCTATCAGACTACTCTGATATATATCTGAAACTATGCCTCTGTATCTACTCTCGTCCCAAAATAAAGTGTTGCATCCTGCTTGTAGAAAAGTCCTTAACCCATTTGCAAATCTGTCGGGGTACCCAATGTTAACATACAGCAAATTGTTGATTGTCCAAGTAAATGCAGACCCAACATTGCACAGACAACCAAAAAGTACAGATAATCCGTAATACACATTCTTTACCAGAAACTGTTATTTACTGTGTACAAAACGTGCTGAGTGTCACATTTGAAATGCCACTGCATTTCATGTAACTTTCTTGCATTTAACATTCAGAAAATAATTGTCCAATTTTTTTCTGTTTCTATTTTTCATTCAATTTTTTCCCAGTAATGGATCTTATTTTCTGGGGAGTCAGAACATTAGTGAGGGCAAACAAATTTTGTTCTATGTAGTTTGACAACAGATCAACACATTTAAGCACATCAGTCTGGGGATGATGAAACTCGTGTCACATGCGTAATAGCACATTCTAACTGAAGGTTTCATTGTAACTGTAACGGAAATCTTCAGGGGTTTCTCCCAAAAACTACCAAAGTATGTGTGTATAATCTAAAAATTGGATAATTCACAGTATTTTCTTCAGCAGGCATCACTCCAGTACAGACTAAAAAGGAAAGAGTCATGAAATCCATTAAATTATGGCCATCCACAAGTTTGGTGGGTAAATAAGCATGATAACACAATTCCTTAACTCTTAGTAATTTGTGATTATACAGGGTGGTCCATTGATGGTGACTGGGCCACATATCTCACGAAATAAGCGTCAAACGAAAAAACTACAAAGAATGAATGTCTAGCTTGAAGGGAGAAACCAGATGGTACTATGGTTGGCCCACTAGATGGCGCTGCCATAGGTCGAACAGATACCATCTGTGTTTTTTTTGTTTTTTTTAAATAGGAACCCCCATTTTTTATTACATATTTGTGTAATATGTAAAGAAATATGTATGTTTTAGTTGGACCACTTTCCATCCTTGCCACGTTTCTTAGCTCTGCCGTAGTCTATACCGATGGTTTCTGGTCAAGTTGGTTATGCTTTTGCTCTTGGGGGAACAATCTGAACAATGCTCATTGCTGGCTGGCTGCAGTGTTCTCACTGCGGAGCTTGTAGCCATCTCTGGCGCCCCAGATTCTATGCGCTCCTGCCCAGGTGAGTACTTCATTATCTGTAGTGTCTCCCTGAGTGCTTTATGAGCTATTGACCAGTGTTTTCCTCGCTCTTATCTGGTGATGGCTATCCAGGAGTCCATCCATACTCTTGCCCATTGCAGCCCCTCCGTAGTTTTTATGTGGACTCCGGGTCATGTCGGCATCCCGGGTAATGAACATGTTGACATGCTAGCCAAACAGGCTATCAGTGCACTGGCCCTGGAAACTGGCATTCTGAAATTTGATCTCCAGTCAGTATTGTGGCAAAAAGTCCTTGGTACTTGGGGTGATGAATGGCACACCCTGCCTTCCCTCAACAAACTTTGGGTCATCAAGGAGATTACAGGTGTGTGGTGCTCCTCCTTGTGAGCCTCACGCAAAGACTCAGTTGTTCTCTGCCAGCTACGCATTGGCCACATCTGGCTGATGCACGGTCATTTACTGTGCCGCGAGTACCCCCACCTCTGTGTCGCTGTGGATCAGCGTTGATAGTGGTCCACATCGTGTTTGCCTCTCCGCTTTTAACTGCGCTTAGGCAGATGTTTGTGCTGCTTGATATGCTCCCTGCAATTTTAACAGATGACACTGCAATGGCAAGCTTAGTTTTGAGTTTTCTTCTCTCAGGGGGCTTTTATCGCTCAATCTCGGGGTCTATCTCTTTATTGTGTTGAGTCTGGCCTTTGTCCTACGGTTTTAGATTGGGGCTTTTAGTGTGTGTCTTGGTGGTTGGCTTTTCCTTCTTTTTTTGTTTCCTTGGTCAGCCAGCCACTGTAACACTCTGTGTGGTTTTAATTCCTCTTTTATGGTCTTTGTCTATGTCTTTCTTGCTCTGTGTCATCCCTTGTCATCTCTGTTCCTTGTTTTTCTTCCTTATGGTTGTGAAAAAGGGACCGATTGGCCTTTGTTGTCTGGTCCCTTCAACCCCACAAACCAACCAACCAACCGGTTTGATGCAACTCTCCATGGTATTCTATCCTGTGCAAGCCTTTGCATCTCCGAATAACTACTGCAACCTAAATCCTTCTGAATCTGCTTAGCATATTTATCTCTTGGTCTCCCACTACGACTTTTACCCTCCACGGTTCCCTCCAGTGCTCCCTTGATGCTTCAGAACGTGTCCTACCAGCTGATCCCTTCTTCTAGTCTACCAGTGCCACAAATTCCTTTTTTCCCCAATTCTATTCAGTACCTCCTCATTAGTTACATGATCTGCCCATCTAATATTCAGCATTCTTCTGTAGCAAAAGACACTTCTTGTCTAAACTATTTATCGTCCATGTTTCACCTCCATAAATGGCTACACTCCATACAAATAATTTCAGAAAAGACTTCCTGACACTTAAATCTATACTCAGTGTTAACAAATTTCTCTTCTTCAGAAACGCTTTCCTTGCCATAGCCAGTCTACATTTTATACTCTCTCTACTCCGACCATCACGAGTTATTTTGCTCCCCAAATAGGAAAACTCATTTACTACCTTAATTGTCTCATTTCGTAATCTAATACTCTCAGCACCACCTGATTTAATTTGACTGCATTCCATTATCCTCGTTTCGCTTTTGTTGATCTTCATCTTATATCCTCCCTTCAAGACACTGTCCATTCCATTCAGCTGCTCTTCCAGATCCTTGCTGTCTCTGACAGAATTGCAGTGTTGTCGGCAAACCTCAAAGCCTTTATTTCTTCTCCATGAATTTTAATTCCTACTCCAAATTATTCTTTTGTTTCCTTTACTGCTTACTCAGTATACTGATTGAATAACATTGGGGATAGGCATAAGGGGTAACAATCATAAAATTTTTGGACTTTTGTATCACCCACCTGTTAAATGAGAATGTGCTTCTCATATCACTACAGAAAATTGAAAAATCCAAAAGTATTTCTACAAATGTGCTGTGCATAACAGAGTATCATTTGCAAGTCACAGAAATTTAATAAATGCATCTGCATGTGATAAGAGTTAATACACATTTTCTGTAGGTCTAATATAATGAAAAGGGCAGTAGTCAGTATACACAAATAATGCCAGGCCATAGACCTAAATTAGTACTGATACTACTTTGAGCAGCTCTTATGGTGCTGTGCTTCAGTAATATTCCTAGAAACATGCAAGGTAGCAGTTCCGATAATGTACTGGCCCCCTACAATAAATTTTTCAAATTACATGAATTTGTGGAATTAATTGGGAAGTCACTGTTTATGGAGATTTCAACATTGCTTGTATTGTGGGTAGTACTGTTCGAAGGCACTTGGAATTACTGTTATCCAGATTTGCATCATTCTCCGTAGTGACAACACAGCAATATTAATATATAGTATAAAGCCACTTGATAATTCATTTCTGAATCCAACTGTTTTTCAAGAAACAGTTGTAAGCTTCATACTGTATTATTACTGTGGCCATGATGGCCAAAAAAGGGGCAATAAAGCATCTCCAACAATCAGGTTTAGCTAAGAAGGAAAAACTACCATTTGACAGATGCATAAATATTAATTAGTTGCACTATTCAGAGAGAATGTAATGAACTAACAATGGCAAGAAGTTTACTGTAGACACACATTATTATTATTATTATTATTATTATTGTTGTTGTTGTTGTTGTTGTTGTTGTTGTTGTGGTCTTCACTTCGAAGATGGGTTTGATGTAGCTCACCATGCTACTCTATCCTGTGCAACCCTCATCTCCAAATAACTACTACAACCTACATGTCTCTGAATCTGCTTACTATATTCATCTCTTAATCTTCCTCTTTGATTTTACCTCCCCCCCCCCCCCCAAACTTTAGTACTTCATTACTTCTTCATTAGTTACGTGATCATCTCACGTAATCTCCAGCATTCTGCTGTAGCACCACATTTCTCTTTTTGCCTAAACTGTTTATCATCCATGTTTCAATTGCCTACATTACTACTCACCAGACAAACACCTTCAGAAAATACTTCCTGACACGTAAGCCATATTTTATGTTAAAAAAATTCTGTTCTTCAGAAATGCTTTTCTTGCCATTGCCAGTCTACATTTTATATCCTCTCTACTTCGGCCATCAGCAGTTACTCTGCTAACCAAATAAAATAATTCACCTAGCCCCTACTACCGTAAGTGTCTTTGTTTTCTAATCTGGTTTCCTTAGCATCATTTGATTTAATTTGACTACATTCCATTATCCTTGTTTTTGCTTTTGTTGATGTTCATCTAATAGGTTCCTTTCAATGCACTGTCCATTCCGTTCATCTGCTTTCCAAGTTCTTTGCTGTCTCTGATAGGAGTACAGTGCCATTGGCAAACCTCAAAGTTTTTATTTCTTCTCCCTGAACTTTAATGTCTACTCCAAATTTTTCTTTCGTTTTCTTTTCTGCTTGCTCAATGTGTAGTTTGAATGATATTGGAGATGGGCTACAACCATCTTCTCAACCATTGCTTCCCTTCCATGCACCTCGACTCTTATAACAAGTTGTAAATAGCCTTTCACCCCCTGTATTTTATCCCTGCTACCTTCAGAATTTCAAAGAGATGATTTCTTTCAGCATTGTCAAAAGGTTTCTCTAAATCTACAAATGCTACAAATTTGGGTTTGACTTTTCTTAACCTATCTTCTAAGATAAGTTGTAGGGTCAGTATTGCCTCACATGTTCCTACATTTCTCCAGATAACTGCAGGAACATAGTACCATAGTACATAACAAACAGTTTTTTTTTCTAAAAATAACAATACTACAAATCCAGTTTTCATTAAAAACTGGCCAGAGACAATTACAGAACAATCCAAGAGGTAAGGTGGTTAGCGTCTGGACTCGAAGTACATTGTGCCAAGAAGAGAAAGCTAATCAAGCGTTAAAAGATGCACTGCAAGAAATATTGCAAGTGTCAATACTGTCATCAAAAATGCTAAAACACTATGCAAAAAATTTAAACAACAAAGCAAATATAATTTGGAGGATTATTGGGTGTGGAAGGTATAAACTTGGTAAGACAAGTGATATTCAGATCCCTGATGACAGTAGCAGTGAGACAAATGATGTTAGGTTCAAATAAGTTGGCACTAAATCCAGTGAACTGTTCCTAAGGCCATCATTACTCAATTAAAGATCTTTGCTAGCTGTCTTTTATAAAAGTTATTTTGTAAAATCTGTGACTTTGTACAAAGATACTCTTATAAAGGTTAGACTGTGGTCCCAGCTTAATAAAAGATTTGTCAAAGAACTTTGGCAGTGTAATGTGCCTGACAACAGCTGAAAACACGAGGACAAAAACATAAAGAAAAGGACCATCACAAGCAGAACCTTTACACAATTAGAGAGAAATTGCATACTCCATTGACCAAACGAGGTTGTACAGTTGACAATGTAATGCGGGCCTGACGGCAGCTGAAAACATGAAGACAAAAATATAAAGAAAAGGACCATCATAAGCAGATCCATTAGACAATTAGAGATGAATTGCATAGTCCATTGACTGATTGAAGTTGTGCAGTGGTTAGCGCACTGTACTCGTATTTGGGAGAACGATGGTTCAAACCTACACCTGGCCATCCTGATTTAGGTTTTTTGTGATTTCCCTAAATCGCTTCAGGCAAATGCCAAGATGGTTCCTTTGAAGGGCACAGCTGATTCCTTCCCCATCCTTCCCTAATCTGGTGGGACCAATGACCTGTCTGTCTGGCCCCTTCCCCAAGATCAACCATCCAACCAACCACATTCCATCACCAGACTTCAGCTTTCGGGAGGGGGTGAAGGGGGGAGAGAAGGGAACACTGTTAAAAAGATCAAAACACTCATCACCTTGTCTGTGACATTCTTCCAGATGGTGAGTGTCACAGATTTTGACTGCGTGTGTGTTTGGTAAACCCAGAGCTCCTGAGCTATAGTTTGGTGTTCACCGCCAGTCTCCTTCAATCATAAGCTCTGTGCAAGTTTCAGCCCACAACGGTATATTGGTGAAACAGGGAGTAGGGATCTGCCTAGTCCACAAGAATGATACAAACCCTATTTCTTCTTAAACTACATATAATTTTAATAATAAATAAAAATAAAACAACAACACAACCTCAGGATAATGCTAGGTGCCAATGGGAAGGACAGCTGTCATTAGTGGGCAGCCTCTGGAACACCTGCAGAGCCATACCAAGGCGATTCTGCATCTCTGACACAACTACCAAGGCTGCACTGTCCCCTGCCCCCTCCATAAAATTATATTTCGACACCTTTTTTCTACATTCAAATAAATGCATACGAATGACGTCCATATCAGCATGACAGGCAGGCATAACAAAAACAACTGTCCAGTGAGATATGATACAGAAGTATATGGGTTAAATATTTAGCATTGCGATTAGCAGAGAAACTTCAGAATTTTGATGCTTTGGTGAATGTCAGGCCTTTCACTGACATTGAAATAACAGAATTGCATTATATAGATATGAGCCAAAACATTATGACCACTGCTGATCGTGAGACTGAATGGCAGCTGGTGACATATGAGCACATGACGGTAAGAACAAATACAAGCGGAACAGAGGCGAACAATACAGGCAGCAAATGAGGAAATCCGCTAACATAAGCAACTGACAGAGGGCGGATTGTTATGGCAATAAGCAACTAGGAAACAGTGAAGCTGTTTAGCTCTTTATATGCTACTACCTTGAGTATCAGTGGAAAATTGTTGAAGGACGGTGAAACCACGAGCAGGCAAGGTTGTGTTGGATTTCCATGCGTCTTCGCAGAATGTTATGGACAAAGGCTTGCCTGCTCTATAAACCAGCAAAGGTGATGACTTGTAGTTGATACAGCTATAGTGTACTATACTAGTGTATCCACAAGTGCTTGGGAATTCTCTGTTGTTCAACATGGGGACTCTGTATGGGATGACCCCAAAATGTCCCCATGTTAACCCAATTAAAACATCTGTTCCCATATTGACCCAATGAAAATATCAATTATGAGTGCAGTGGGCACAGGGTCACTGAGACTGGACCACAGATCAATGGAGACATGCTGGCTGGTCAGATGAATCACGTTTCTTTATTCACCAGGTTCACGATTGTATCCAGATACCACATCATCCAGACAAATGGGTGCTTGAAACATGCAGTGCGCCACAGTCACAGGGCATTGGGGCACTATTATGGTCTGGGGGACATTCAGCTGGGTTACCACAGGACCGGTGGTATTAATCGAAGACACTGTGACAGCTTTGGACTATGTGAACATTATTGTGGACCACCTGCATCCCTTCATGCTTGATGTGATGGTATCTTTCAGCTGGACAACTGTCCGTGTCACAAACCCTGAATAGTGCTATGGTTGTGAGAGGAGCCATGTCTTGGCCACCAGATTCACCTGATCTGAATTTGGTGGAATACATCCATTGGACACCAACTCTACACCAACAAACCACTGGGTTGCATTTTATGGTAATGGTGTGACCGGTGCTTAGACATCTGGTGCCAGACACCTCCAGAAGTCTACCATGTTATGCATAACTGTTGCATAATGCACGTCAGAGATGGGCCAACATGCTATAACCATGTAATCAAAATATTCTAGCTCATCAGTATGCATAAGTGAGGCCTACTTCCAGGGATGTGAAATCCTTGAGCAGTGCAACTGATGAGCAATGGCAGAGCATATGTTTGTTTACAGGATTGTTCATCTTATTTTTAGATGAATGGAATTTAGCTGTCTATAGGCACAACTACTAATTCCACAACGTTATTAGTCAGCCACAGAAGGCTTATTCTTGAATTGTTGCATATCATACCAACTGCAACTAGGGAGTAGCAAAATCTCTGGTCAAATGTGCAAGTATTTTGAATATTTGCTTCCTATTATCATCAGGTCTTGCTCCAGTCAGCAAAAATTGGAAGCCTTTCATCAAATAGCATATTTGCTTCAGCACCTGGTCACACATGTCTGAAATCCTACAACACTGTAGTGAAGTAGCAGCAAGAACTCCATCACTGAACTCAAGCAAGCGGTGTAGGCGGCAGCTGTGTGAGTTAAGCACATTGTCTCACTGACCCCGTTAGTGACTGACATCCGTTTGGCTGTAGTCATTTCTTTTTGGTGCTATTTGGATGAAATGACACTGTGATAATAGTGTGCATTTAGAGCCATGGGCTGAGTGATAGGCTTCCTCAGTTAGGCAGAAGATAAGAACAAGGGGTAGATGTACTGGCATATCTAACCTGGTTAGTTCTTAAATTGTCTTTTTTTCTTGTTTTTTTATGTCAGTT
Source organism: Schistocerca cancellata (assembly GCF_023864275.1). Lineage (NCBI taxonomy): Eukaryota > Metazoa > Arthropoda > Insecta > Orthoptera > Acrididae > Schistocerca > Schistocerca cancellata. The sequence continues at coordinate 49,351,069 of NC_064633.1, read as the reverse complement.
TTTGCACTCCTTCCGTGCTTATGCCCTAGTAGCGGCCTATGTTGTCGCAACCTTGGTATCAGCATGGACATCTGGTTCACCCATACCATATAAGGCTTACCCAGGCAAGTGAAACATTGTCTGGTTGGACCAGTGCACCATAGCTGCTCGTGGGGTGCCAGTTTTGCCTATCATAAGAAATGCTCCAAGGAGATTCGTAGATATCTGGTGAGCATTCACATCTGACCGAGAGAACTTTAGTGGCCAGCTCACCGGAATATGGGAAATCCAATTAAATGCACAAATAGTAATGGATAACATTTTAACATTTGTATCTAAATGTGAATGTAGTAAAAGAAAGAGAGGGAGTGCCCCCATTTTACATTCAAAAAGTATTAGTGGCAGTGACAAAAGACCTCATATGTGCAAAAGCAAGGATACTCTCCTCACTGAAAGACCAACATCTCAGCAAGTGCAACTTCGTAGATGTAAGTTTCTGGGTGAATATGGTGTCATTGCCAAGATACAAAGTGTACTTATCTGTGAGAAAGATGTCATTTCCTGCAGAATATTATGACAAGGTAAGTGAGCATCTAAAGTAAAGGTCTAAGGCAGGTGCTACAGAGGTGAGTAACATAATGGAAAGAGTAAATTGTGTGTTACAGAGGTGAGAAACATAATGGCAAGAGGAAACAGTGAGCTGGACAAAAATATTTATCACAAAAGTTTATTAATCAAGTAATTCATTTCAATCAAAGACGATCATCTTTAGACCTGAGCAAATCTAACATACTACACAATTTTTGTCAGCGTGCATATAGGCGATAAGCACCATTGGGTATGAAGATGGTCATCATTGACCAGGATTAATTACCTGATTAATTAACTTTTGTGCACTGTGACTAGAATTTATAACCAAATAATTATTTCCTGGATCACTATGAAACCTTATTGTGAATATGTCACAGAAAAATAGCTGCCTTTGTTGAAACTTTTGAGTCACCAATTCTGCCCGAATGTATCAAGGCAGGTTTTCTCCTCATTAAATTGTGCCCATATACTCAGATGTCATTGTCATGAGCATATTATCCTCATCTTTGAGGGTCAAGCAACATGTGGTGAAGCAGCCCATTAAGAAGAAATCACATCCTCTTTCTATCTGATCTTTGTAAACTGCTCGAGAAATCTTGGTGCTTGAGACTGAAAATGCATGTGTTCAATGAAATGAAAAGGTGTACAGGGGAAAAAAAGAGGCAAGCTTATGAGAGGTTGGCCTCCTATTTTTACAACTTTTTTCTTGCAGAGGCAATGGAAACAGCTCCAAAAGCTAAAGTCTCCACTCAGACTCAATCTAGTAACTCCAGCATGAATAACCTTGTGTGCAAGTCCACCTGTAAGTTCATACTTGTACAAAATAATAAAAATGTAAAAACAGTGCAGGATATAGAAAATCCTGGGAAGTCACAAAAGATTGCACAATTAGCACACATTATGCAACACTAACATCAAAATTAAAAGAAGAACAGAGGGAGAAAATAAACAAGGAAGATAGGTCTGTAGCCCCCAAATGATCCTATGAAAATGTTGTTGAACGGTCTGATGACGACCCACCTACTGTAGCAATGGAACTGTATGTCTGTTAGAGCGTAGCAAAAGTCCCTCTATCCATTACAAATTCTAACCAGATTTAAAGGAAAAGGGGGAGAACCGACAAACCTCACCAAATGAATGGTTCCCATTCTACAATAGACCATAAAAGGATTCATGGTTCATATGGAGAACCTGAGGCTCATATTACAGTGTAACGTATATATCTGCAGGAATCTCACTTCATAGAGTGTAACAACACTATGATGAGAAATTCCAAATACCACAGAAAGGGCAACCTCATTGGGGAGAAGGCTAAAGATGGTGTTGCTATAATCGTCAACTATACATGTTCTTGATATCTGATTGCATTGGGAGACGTGCACCACAACCATATTATTGTCAATATATTTTGGATAAATGGCAGCATTGGTCATAAATACTGAAATCGTTTATTTTACAGATTGACTTCAGTCACCGTGTGAGCACCTTCAGTGCAAATTATTCAAACCTTGTAGGTCTGGTCATACATGAAGTATGCTAGCAGTAAGACACAATCAATGCCTTCTCTGCAAGATGCAATCTAGACACTACCAAGGACAATGCTGCCAAAGCAGAGTTACTAAACACAGCCTTCTGAAATACCATCACAAAAGAAGATAAAGTAAATATTCCAGAATTTGAATCAAGAATAGCTGCCAACATGAGTAACGTAGAAGTAGATATCCTCGGAGTAGTGAAGCAACTTAAATCACTTAATAAAAGCACGTCTTCTGGTTCAGACTGTACACCAATTAGGTTCCTTTTAGAGTATGCTGATGCGATAGCTCCAACTTACCAATCATATACAACTGTTCGATCGACAAAAGATCTGTACTCAAAGACTAGAAAGTTGCACAGGTCACACTAATATTCAAGAAGGGTAGTAGGAGTAATCCACCAAATTACAGGCTCATATCATTAACGTCGATATGCAGCAGGATTTTGGAACACATATTGTGTTCAAACATTATGAATTACCTCGACGACAATGGTCTATTGACACACAGTCTGCACAGTTTTGGAAAACGTCATTCTTGTGAAACACAACTAGCTCTTTACTCACATGAAGTGTTGAGTGCTATCGACAAGGGATTTCAAATTAATTCCGTATGCTGGACTTCCAGAAGGCCTTTGGCACTGTAACACGCAAGCGGCTTGTAGTGAAATTGTGTCTCAGTTATGTGACTGGGTTCATGATTTCCTATCAGAGAGGTCACAGTTCGTAGTAATTGGTGGAAAGAGTAAAACAGCAATGATTTCTGGCTTTTTCCAAGGTAGTCTTATTGGCCCTTTGCTGTTCCTTATCTGCATAAACGATTAGGAGACAAACAGAGCAGCCGTCTTGGATTGTTTGCAGGTGAGACTGTCGTTTATTGATTATTAAAGTTCCAGTAGATCGAAACAAATTGCAAAATGATTTAGAAAAGATACATGTATGGTGCAAAACTTGGCAGTTGACCCTAAATAACGAAAAGTGTGAGGTCATCCACATGAGTGCTAAAAGGAACCCATTAAACTTCAGTTACATAATAAATCAGTGACATCTAAATGCAGTAAATTCAACTAAATACCAAGGAATTACAATTACGGGCAACTTAAATTGGGAGGAACACAAATAACATTGTTGGGAAGGCTAACCAAAGACTGCGTTCTATTGGCGGGACACTTAGGAAATGTAACAGATCTACTAAGGAGACTGCCTACACTACACTTGTCCGTCCTCTTTTAGAATACTGCTGCGTGGTATGGGATCCATGCCAGATAGGATCGACAGAGTACATCGAAAAAGTTCAGAGAAGGGCAGCACATTTTGTATTATCACAAAATAGGGGAGAGAGAGTCACTGAAATGATACAGGATTTGGGATGGACATAATTAAAACAAAGGTGTTTTTCATTGCAGAGGAATCTTCTCACAAAATTCCAATCACCAGCTTTTTCCTCTGAAAGTGTAAATATTTTTTTGACACTGACCTACATAGGGAGAAATAATTACCATGATAAAATAGGGAAATCAGAACTCGTACAGAAAGATATAGGTGTTCTTTCTTTCTGCACTCTATACGAGATTGGAATAATAGAGAACTAAGAAGGTGGTTCAATGAACCCTCTGCCGGGCACTTAAATGTGTTTTGCAAAGTATGCATGTAGATGTAGATATCTGTATCGTAATAGCACAACATTTTCTGTAAGGTGTAACATGTACTGAGATGATTACTTCCAGCATATATCTTGACTTTTACTGCAAACATAATTTTTAAAATTACTGAACTGTCTATCTTGTAACCTTAACAGTTGCTGATACAATGTGCAGTGAGCTTGTACTTACACAGCCAACTAGCAAAGCTCAGTCCGGCTTGCAAGCAATTGGTGTAATAGTGCACATGCCACATATAGTGATATGCTGTCTAAATGTGCTGCCTAGTGATCTAGACACAGGCTGTCGACCTCGTCATAACACATCTCCTCCCCAACAATTCCTCTCCTGTGTAGACCTAACTGCACATAAAGTATTGTGGGCATCTCTCACTTGTCAACAGGGTAGAGCTATTGAGTGTGCCATACAAAAAAAAATTCTTATATCTTCTGAAGAAGGGGCAGAGCACCCACTTCAACATTACTACAAGGTCATTCTCCACCAGGGATCCATAAATATGCTCTTCCAGCCGTGCTAACAACCCTCAGTGGGAGGGGACAGACTACTTGCACTCTACTGCACACTTCCCAATCAGTATATGACTAGGAGTCAACCAGTGCCCACAAGGAAGCTACCAACATGGGTAGTCAGCAGATTTAACTGGACACTGCACAGGCAACTGGTTGTAAACAAACATTGTGATAGTGCCAAGGACTAAGTGTATTGCATTATGACTGATCCACAGAATTACTGATGTATACATTCCAATCAGTGTTTCATCCTGAAGACTATATGTCCATGGGTGGAATGCTGCTCTGCAATCAGGGGCAGGCATGTGGTTATGCAGTAGTTTAAGTGCCAACCAGCAGCAAAGAGCCTCACAGAATTTCAGATAGTGAGTGCAAAAGTAGTTGAATTATTAAGGAAATGGCTTGTATGGATTCTGTAGATCATTCCACTAAGCCTACATTAGAATGGGGGGCCATTAGGAAGATTTCTTTGAAAGGTTCCTAGTGTCTTGTATAATAAGCAGTAGTGTTTATAACCCTCAGTATCACCCTACTTGACTGCTGATGACTTTTGCCATGACTATTATTACTCTAGTGTGGGTGTCTCTGGACATCGACTACAAGGTGCCATACGAAAGGTGCAGATATGGGCCCCCTCACCCATGGCTTTATGGCTTTCGGTTTTTACCCACCAAGACAAGCACTTCTGTTGGTGTCATACCATTCACCCACAACCAGAACTTTACCTTGACGACCCAACTGCTCAATGTGGTGCAGACTTTAGGAGTCGTCTTCGATGCTCAGCTGTCATATATTCCCCATCTTTGACACTTTAAGTGAAAGTGCTGGTTGCACCTTAATACACTTCACTGCCTGAGTAATACCAGCTGGAGTGCAGAACACACTACCCTTCTGCAGCTTTATGAAGCCCTGTTACAATCCTGTCTTGATTATGGGAGTCTGTGGTTCGGCATCACCCTCAGCATTGTGGATAATGGATCAGATACACTTTTGTGGTGTTTGACCTGTGAAAGGAGCTTTTGAGTTAGCCCTGTGAACAGCTTATTCATGGAGGTTGGGATCCCTCCATTGCAGATCAGGCACCAAAGACAGCTTGAAAATTATGCTACACACTATTGCAGCTCCGCTAAGCATCTGAACTACCGTCTCCTCTATCCAAACATGGAAGTCCATCTCCTGCAACAGCAGCCCAGATCAGGGATCACGATTGCAGTTCTCATCTGGTCCCTGCTTTATGAACTCCAGTCGTTTCCTTTACTACCCCTCCCCTAGGTCCACTCGTTTACAGCTCCGTGGTGCATCTGTTGGCCACAGCTTCATCTTGACCTATTACAAGGTCCAAAAGACTCGGTTGATCCCAAGGCCCTCCGCCACCAATTTTTCTCAATCCTTGGCCCATCTTGGGTTTCAGAAGTAGTCTATACTGGTGGCTCAATGGTTGATTGTCACAAAGGTTTTGCTTATACTCGCACCGGACATACTGAACTACGGTCATTGGCGGATGGCTGTAGTGTTTTCTCTGTGGAGCTGGTAGCCGTCACTCGTGCTCTTCAGCATATCTGCTCCTGCAATGGTGAGTCCTTTCCCATCAGCAGTGACTCCTTGAGCAGTCTGCAAGCTCTCAACGAGTGTCACCCTCACCATCCCTTGGCCATTGCTTTCCAGGATTCTCTGTATGCATTTGAGCAGTGTGGATGCTCAGTGACTTTCGTCTGAACACTGGGCCACATCAGTATCCCAGGGAATGAATTTGCTGACAGCATGGTCAAACTGGCTACCAGTAAGCCAACTCTTGAGACTGGTATTCTGGAAACAGACCTCCGATTGGTATTATGCCATCAAGTTTCATGAATCTAGACTACATAATTTTTCACTCAGACTTCACCAACCAAATCTGTGGAGGTCCTCCAGATAGATGTTTTGGAAGGACTCTATACCGTCTTTTGAAGGTTCCGTGCTGGCCATACTCAGCTGACTCATGGTCATCTCCTCTGTCATGAGGTCCCACTCACTGCCATTGTGGTTCCCATTTGACAGTGGTCCCCATTTTTCTGGACTGTCCCAATCTAACCGCTCTGCAGTGGACTCTTAATCTCCCTGACTTGCTACCCCTGGTATTAGTGTTACATTTTATTCATGAAGGGGGCTTTTACTGCTCTCTGTAAGGGAGGGCCACATAACCTTATAAGTCAATTGAGGGTTTGGCAGAATGCTCTGTGAAGGCCAGGGTGTGGCTGTCTGGGGTTGGTGGTCCACCCTACCTACTCTTCCTCCCCCCTCTCGTGTGGTCTATTCACCTTGTTCATCTCTTGTGTCTCTGTGCTTCATGCCCTGTCAGTGTTGCTAGTCTTTTGTTGACAATTTCTGAGGGGGTACCTCTGGTAAGTGGTGAAGGGTGAGGGATGAACGTCCCCTCATTGCACTCTGGTATCAAGAGCTTCCGGCTTCTCCTTAGATGGACCACCTTGCCTGCCTTTGTTCCTATGTTTCCCTTTCTTCTGTTTTGTCTCTTATCTCACCTTCGTTGACCTTTGGTAGACCTTGGGGTTTTCCTCCCCTGGGTTTTGTGCAGTGGACCATCCCTGATGTACAATCGTGTAGATCTGTTTGTTCAAGGAAATAGGGACTGATGACCTAATAGTTTAGTCCCTTTAATCATCCAATAAACCAAACAACTAACTCTCCTGATCATCCCATGCACCAGCAGTACATTTTGTAGATCCAGGTGCTACTGCCAGTCAGGATTTAGCATTTGATAATTATGGAACTGTTGCCGAGAAATCTAAGTGGAACATCAGTCCTTTCCACCTACACTCATGAAAGTGAGTGTTTCTATTATTTTTTTTCCTTTGTGGGTGGGATTTCCCTTTCTGTCTTACATTATTTAACTTCCTGTGGTTTGTCAGTTTTGCTTGTGGACTCTGTTGTGTCAGCTACTGTGAGAGTCAGCACCGACACAAACAAGGAAGGAGAGAAGTTGTGATAGCCGCTGCCAGGAATTCAAATTGATCTGTACATATCACATGCTGATTAATATAACACTTTAGTTCTACGAAGAAGAGAGCAAATTACTTAACTTGTTGTGCTTCCTATGTGCAAGTACCTTTCACTGTACTACTCACTGAACACAGGCTAAGTATCGGCTTTCTATTATTCAGTACAGATGCTCTCGAAGTCTGCAACTGAACTGGGACCAACCAGCAATGAGCGTCTGGTTAAATCAGCATTGATGGGGAGGGGGGGGGGGGGGGGGGGGGTGCTGAACTCTTGTCTTCCTGGAGGTGTGGCACTGCTTGCTCTTTCCATTGGCATGTAGGTCAGCGCCTTCTTGATGCCGTTTCACGGTGCTTTGCTGGTCAGTGTGCAGTTGGTGCTTTAGGACTACACAGACTCAAGAATCATGTCTGATTTTTTGTTGTTGACAGCAGATATGCCCAGCTTTACCCGACTCAAATGCTCTCCACAGCTGTAAGCACATCCCTGTAGGGTGACCCTGAAGTTAGCATCTGAAAAGTGTGCTGTGTTAAATACAGCATTAATTTCCTAGAACTTCTTGTCATTTCACTCTGTTTTCATGCTACTTTATATTTTGAAAATTATCTAGGAAACTCAGGAATTGATATACATAAAATATAAATGCTTTTACTTAAATGTTCTTAGGGGGTCATGACCCCTGCTTTGGTTTGCGTAAGCATGTGGGAGTTGGATTCAGCTTGCTCAAAATATGGAGCACTACACCATGCTGAGGCATTTCACAGGGAATGCAAAAGAAATCCTCCTTTGCTTGGTCAACTGCATTTGGGAAACAGTAGACTTTCCTGACTCATTGAAAGCATGCAGTCCTAATTGTCCTACTGAAACCAGGAAAGAACACTACTTGCCTGGGTGGTTATTACAGTATTACCCTCATGAGCTGCATAGGAAAGACATTGTAATGTATAGTGAATCACTATTTTGCCTGTTTTCTTGAATTATTAGAGTCTTCCATTGCGAATATCATCCAACAATTGATAATCTAATCCTGCTGGAGGCATCTATACTGCAGGCTTTCTGTTGGGTTGGTCCAGTGGTGGATGCTGAGACAGAGAGAAAAATAACAAGGAGCACACGTAATATGTTCTTAACTGTGGTTTACTTAGCTTCAATTTAGCAAGTCCAGTTGTGTTCCAACAGTCCCTTGACACAATCAGGTTCGTCATAGGTAATAACAGAGAGGTGAGGTTAACTAAAAGGCTTCAAATGCAGGTGAACACTGCTATCCAACTGGGTTGGCATCATTGCAGCATTGTCTTATGTCAGCTCTGTCATCGCATTACACTAACATGCAGCAGAAGGTGTATGTTCGAGCTGGCCGCAGATTGCAGGATAGTCACATAAGTTACTGGCAACCTCTTGACTTTGACTATCTGGTGTGGTGTCGATAGTGTACCACACCACACCACACTTTCCTGTAGCTGCAACGCCTTTTTTTTATCTAGAGATGGTAGTGTACACCACCACGTTCTTCCCCCTCCCCCCCTCCCCCTCCCAACCCAAAAAAAAAAAAAAACTCCTTGCCATCATCGTATACTACTACTACTACTACTACTACTACTACAACTACAAGGTGGTTTGGATACAGGTTTCACTGAGGAGAGAGGAGCTGAAACTTCAGCCAATGACAAGCTCCTCCACACAGCCTGACATTTGTGGCGTGAATGGCTGGGGACATTGGCTGAAAAACTAGCCATAGGCTGCACATCCACATCCAGGGATAGAACATCATCTTCCATTGGCAAAGGTGCAGCGGAGACTAGACAGTCTGCAGCAGCCTATTGGAAGGGTGCCATCCTCTCGTAGCCAAGGCTGCTGGCCTTAGTGATGGTCCTGTGTCGACGACCATTGTGTCCCTGTCCGGTGCTGCTGGCGTGGGACCCAAGTGATGCAAAGGCAGCTGAGATTGTGGGATCCTCCTGGGCATCACATCTGCAAATGAGAAACCCAGTCCGCAGCTCGTGGTCGTGTGGTAGTGTTCTCGCTTCCCACGCCCAGGTTCGATTCCCGGCGGGGTGAGGGATTTTCTCTACCTCGTGATGACTGGGTGTTGTGTGATGTCCTTAGGTTAGTTAGATTTAAGTAGTTCTAAGTTCTAGGGGACTGATGACCATAGATGTTAAGTCCCATAGTGCTCAGAGCCATTTTTGAGAAACCCAGGAAGCATCATACAACCTACAAAAACAAAGCTGATTCTGATGGTGCTTCTGCAGCCCAGTGGGACCTGTGAAATATATAAAGGGTAGCCCAAGACTTTGGTTGTAACTTCTCATTCCCGGTGCATTTGTCTGCCGAAAACTGAAATAGCCCAAATAATTGATATAAAACTTGTGCTGCGCGGAGGATGGGCTGACCGCTGCTGAGGATGTAGCATCTAAAACAGTGTTCTACGTTGGTGTCCATGCAAAACTTATGCTGGTGACTTGCTGTTGCATGTGTGGGAATGGTATGATGAAAGGAAAAGCACTAAAGGTGTGGCCGAGCGGTTCTAGGAGCTATAGTCTGGAACCGCATGACCGCTATGGTTGCAGATTCGAATCCTGCCTCGGGCATGGATGTGTGTGATGTCCTTAGGTTAGTTAGGTTTAAGTAGTTCTAAGTTCTAGGGGACTGATGACCTCAGAAGTTAAGTCGCATAGTGCTCGGAGCCATTTGAAAAGCACTAACGTCCCTCTCCCGCAAACTGGAGGCACATAACTTGTTCACCTGTTGCTTGAATGTTCTGATGAAGTGTTCCACTTCACCATTTGATTGAGGGTGGAACAGTGCTGTTGTCAAGCACTTGATCCCATAGGCATCACAAAACTACTGAACTTATGCCAATGTGAAATGGGACCCATTGTTCAAAACCAACAATTCTGGTAGACCCTCAATGCAAAAAATTGATGGCAGATTACTGATGGCACTAACTGTTGTGGTGGACTGCATGACCATCACAAATGGAAACCTGCTAAAGGCACCTACCCCAATAAGCCTTTGACAATTCCTGTACAGACCCACTAAGTCTATACGCAGTCACTGCCAAGGGGTGCTTGTCGACGGCCAATCAAAAAATTTCTGTGGTAGAGTAGTCTGGTGTTCCGTGCGTGCCAGACATTCTGAAGTCAATTATTCTATTTGAGTGTCCATACTGTCCCATGTGCAGTGATGTCAGCAAGCTGCTTAGGCTGTACAATACGCCAATGGCATTGATGTAGAATTTCGTTTTGAAGCAAATGTGACACAACCACACAGGACTGAGCATTGTCATGTATAATAAAATAACAGTTTTCTGGACAGATAAGTTGCACTGAAGAGCACAATAATGGCATACAACTGGATCGCTAAAATACTTAATTTAATGTGGCCAACTGGTGCAGAGGTAAAGCAACAGAATCTTGTGATGAAGGTTCGCTGCTGCTGCCCAAGCAGGCCACTGATTGATGGGAAAACCAGGAGGGTATTTCATTATCCTGAACATCAATGTAGAGACAAGAATTCTCTGAGGTGTCAAACACTGAATCAGTTCCACCTCATCAGTGAGAGAGAATGACTGCTTTCAAATGCTTAGCTGCTCACTTCTACGTAATTTCGTACTGATAATTTGAGAGGAACAGAGATCAACGCTGCAACTTTCGTGCTGTGTGTGGATAGACTGGCTGTGAAGGGCTTAAAAATGAGGTGAGAGGCTTGTGGTCTGTCACCAAGTAGAATTTTTTGCCATGTAAGTATTGGTGGAAATTGGTGACCCCATACTAGATAGCAAGAGCTTCCTTCTCAGTCTGCAAGTAGTTGCACTGTGCTTTGGTAAGGAGTTTGGATGCGACGGCAGTTGGCCTGTCCAATGATCCAACTCTGTGTGAGAGAGCAGCGCAAATGCCATGAGAGGATGCATCAACCACAAGCACGATTGGCTGAGCAGAATCAAACTGTACCAAACAACAATTACTCAGTAAGGCATCTTTCAGTTTTTAAAATACGACTTGACACCCTTGAGCCCACACAAAAGGAACATTCTTCCATTGAAGATGATGCAATGGAACTGCATCTGTGCAGAATTTGGAATGAACCGAAGTAATAAGTTAATTTACCCAACACAGTTTGGAGTTCACTGACATTCCCAGGAGCAGGGAGGTCCTGTATGGCGATTAAGTGTACTGCCAAGGGTGGATACTCTGACATGTTGATCACATGTATAAAAATATTCAATCTGAGTCTGGAAGAAGGAACACTTCTCTGTATTACACTTTAAACCAGCATCTAAGGGCACGTGAGACAATCTTCTGAGTTTGGAAAGATGTTCATCGGGAGTACAACCCAAAACGAGTATGTCATCCAAATAGTTCGAACAAGAAGGAGCTGTAGCAGTCAATTGTGAAGAACTGTAGTTGCTGCTGCACAGCTGAACTTAAATAACCTCGTGTAGGTGTTGATCACAAAAACTTGTTATGACTGTTCATCCAAGGGAAGCTGCAAATGCCAGCCGTGGTGGCCGAGCAGTTCTAGGTGCTACAGTCTGGAACCGCACGACCGCTATGGTTGCTGGTTCGAATCCTGCCTCGGGCATGGATGTGTGTGATGTCCTTAGGTTAGTTAGGCTTAAGTAGTTCTAATTTCTAGGGGACTGATGACCTCAGAAGTTAAGTCCCATAGTGCTCAGAGCCATTTGAAGCTGCAAATAACCACCATGAAGACAGCCTTGGAAAAGAAGCGACCTGCACAAAGTTTGTCCATTACTTCTTTAGGCCAGGGTAAATGAAAAGAGGCAGTCAAGGTCAGCGAATCTACTGTTGCTTTGAAATCGGAACATAAGCATATCCTGCCTGACGGTTTCTTTATTACCAATAAAAGTGATTGCCACTGACTGGCTGCTACAGGGGAAAATCACACCATAGTCCTGTCAAGAAAAAGAGTTACTATGCCACCTGACCACTGATAGCATGAGGGATGGTTTGTACTTGATATAACCATGGTTGTACATAGTGTTTCATGGTAATGTGAGCTTCAGAATTAACAGCTTCACCTAGGCCATCTTGAAAAAGTCACCAAATGCGTCATAAAGTTCAGCTACCGTATCAATAGGCACAGAAGAGTTGACAGAGAGATCATTGCCTGGAATGTGCAAAACAAACAGATCCATGCCAAAAATATTTTCACTTTCACATCAGCACAAAACAGTGAATGAAACTTTCTAGATAACATTTCGAAAAGTGGCAGATAGGTTGCAAACACTGACCAGAGGAATTTCATGTCCACTGTAACCAGAAAGGGTTTCCTCTGACATGTATCTTAGGCTTGCCTAATGGTTTGTAAGTGTTTCTATTTAACAAAGTCACTGACACACCAGTGTCCAACTGCATGCGTACTTTGTGATTGGCAAACTCCAGAGTGACAAGCAGTTTATTGGCCAGACACTGTACAAAAGAAGTGCTTTACTTTTTACTGTTGCTTTTGACTTGTACTGTGTAACACTAGAATCATTACTAGGCTTTGAAAAAATTGCATTAACATTCATTGACTGAGACTTTTGAGAACATGCAAAGTGCATGTTGGACTTGCATTTTTACAAACTTATACACAATGATAACACTTAATATCATGACGGGCATGCCTGGTGCTTGTATGCTGTGAAACACTGAGGGTGAGATTTAACACCGCTAGTCTGCTACCTATCACATTGGTTCTGTTTATGTTGCTGCCCTGGCTGACACCTGGCATGTCTCAGTGCACAAACTATGCGCACAACCTGTTTACCTCTACTCCATGTAGTACAATCAGGAGCAGAATCAAAATCAACTGCTGCACTGTCTTGTGATTCCTGACAATCCATGATTTCAAAAACCTGTCACAGGTTAGAATAAGGCTACTCAAGAATCTGCTTGGGAATGCGAGGATCCGACACATTTTGCATGATCATGGCATCATTATAACAACAATCACACTACACTTAAATTTTCAACAGTGTATAAGCCCTTGTAAGTCTGCTACCCACTGCTTATGAGTCTGATTAGGTTGCCTCTGCAAACAAAAGATGTAATGCACATCTGCCACATAAATTTTATCATCAAAGTATTTGTCCAGCACAGCAATTAATTCTTCATAAGGAACACTTTCAGGGTTGGCAGTAAGGTAAAGATTCCAGACAAGCCTGTACATAGACACACCAACCATTGCAAGAAAATAAAGTTTCCTTTCCCTACTTTCAATAGATGTGCATCGAGCTGTACTCAGCACTTGAACCAATCCTCATGTGTTGAATCAAATGCAGGAAATGGTGTTATAGCAACAGTTACTGCTGATCGTGGCTGTGCATTGGGAGGTGGGGCGGCAGTGGCCTATTAGCGTGCACAGCCAGCAGTCTTATCAAGATGTTCATTAGTGTCTGCATCTTTTGTTTCTGAAACTGAACAATACATGTTACTAACAGTTCTTGCAGAGGGCTAATCAAGGTCAATACACACACCAAAAATTACAGTGAAAAAGTAAGCACAAGCACAAATGTTAGCCTCAATGTGCACAAACAAATACAACTAGAGGCCATGTTCTGAAACACAAAAGTACAGTAAGGCTGGTTAGACACTGGACTCGCATTCGGGAGGACGATGGTTCAATCCCGTGTCCAGCCATCCTGATTTAGAGTTTCCGCGATTTCCCTAAATTACTTCAGGCAAATGCCGGGATGGTTCCTCTGAAAGGGCATGGCCGACTTCCTTCCCCATCCTTCCCTAATCCGATGAGACCGATGACCTCGCTGTCTGGTCTCCTTCCCCAAACAACCCAACCCTACAGTAAGGCACGCACGCTAAAATTGACTGTACTATTAAAAAAAGATACAAATGTATTAATGGGACTAGGTGGTTGTAAGGCAAGAATTAAGTGCAAAAAGAAACACCTGTAGGTACAGTCTGTCCAGAGATGGACACTGAGGAACAGATAGGTGCTGAGACAGAGAGCAAAATAATGAGAAGCACACATAATATGTTCTTAACTCTGGTTTATTTAACTTCAAGTTTATAGTAGAGAATAATAGATAGGTGAGGCGAACTAATAGGCTTTGAATACACATGAGTGACCTCCACTAGCCAACTAGGGTGGTACTGTTGTGGCATCGTCTTGTGTCAGCTCAATGGTGGTGCTACTTGCACATGCCTTGAGTGTGTGTCTTCAAGCTGGCCTTGGATTGGCAGGGCACTCTCACAAGTTACTGCCAACCTCTTGATATTGACTGCCTAGTGTAGTGTCGATTCTGTACCACAGCACACTTTCCCGTAGCTGCAACCCCATTTTTTGATCTAGAGAAGGCTTATCAGTACCACTAGGAGCTATAACATCCTCAGACAGCTCCATCAGCGGATCTTCTGGGAACAATTGCACATATCAGACTGGTTTGAGGAGGAATAGTCTCCCACAAGGAAGCACACTAATTGTCACCCTCTGTTTCCATTTACAGAACTACATCAGCAATAAAAGAGCCAGTATGGTGCTCTGTATTTGTGGATGATTCTGCTATATTTTCCTTGTTCTCTAATCAAGCAACAACATGTCAGTTGCAAGTGATGCTAAAGAGGATGAAGAGTAGGCTACATGCACATGATTCAAATTCTCAGTAAAGGAAACAGTGTGCATGAACTTCCATCATTCATGACAGATGTTGTTGTTGTGGTCTTCAGTCGTGAGACTGGTTTGATGCAGCTCTCCATGCTACTCTATCCTGTGCAAGCTTATTCATCTCCCAGTCCCTACTGCAACCTACAGCCTTCTGAATCTGCTTAGTGTATTCATCTCTTGGTCACTCTCTACGATTTTTACCCTCCACGCTGCCCTCCAATACTAAATTGGTGATTCCTTGATGCTTCAGAACATGTCCTACCAACCGATCCCTTCTTCTAGTCAAGTTGTGCCACAAACTTCTCTTCTTCCCAATTCTATTCAATACCTCCTGATTAGTTATGTGATCTACCCATCTAATCTTCAGCATTATTCTGTAGCACCACATTTCAAAAGCTTCTATTCTCTTCTTGTCCAAACTATTTATCGTCCATGTTTCACTTCCATACATGGCTACACTCCATACAAATACTTTCAGAAACGACTTCCTGACACTTAAACCTATACTCGATGTTAACAAATTTCTCTTCTTCAGAAACGCTTTCCTTGCCATTGCCAGTGTACATTTTATATCCTTTCTACTTCGACCATCATCAGTTATTTTGCTCCCCAAATAGCAAAACTCCTTTACTACTTTAAGTCTCTCATTTCCTAATCTAATTCCCTCAGCATCACGCGATTTAATTCGACTACATTCCATTATCCTTGTTTTACTTTTGTTGATGTTCATCTTATATCCTCCTTTCAAAACACTATCCATTCCGCTCAACTGCTCTTCCAAGTCCTTTGCTGTCTCTGACATAATTACAATGTCATCGGCGAACCTCAAAGTTTTTATTTCTTCTCCATGGATTTTAATACCTACTCCAAATTTTTCTTTTGTTTCCTTCACTGCTTGCTCAATATAGAGATTGAATAACATCGGGGAGAGGCTACAATCCTGTCTCACTCCCTTCCCAACCACTGCTTCCCTTTCATGTCCCTCGACTCTTATAACTGCCATTTGGTTTCTGTACAAATTGTAAATAGCTTTTCGCTCCCTGTATTTTACCCCTGCCACCTTCAGAATTTGAAAGAGAGTATTCCAGTCAATGTTGTCATAAGCTTTCTCCAAGTCTACAAATGCTAGGAACGTAGGTTTGCCTTTCCTTAATCTAGCTTCTGAGATAAGTCGTAGGGTAAGTATTGCCTCATGTGTTCCCATATTTCTATGGAATCCAAACTGATCTTCTCCGAGGTTGGCTTCTATTAGTTTTTCCATTCGTCTGTAAAGAATTCGCGTTAGTATTTTGCAGCCGTGACTTATTAAACTGATAGTTCGGTAATTTTCACATCTGTCAACACCTGCTTTCTTTGGGATTGGAATTATTATATTATTCTTGAAGTCTGAGGGTATTTCGCCTGTCTCATACATCTTGCTCACCAGATGGTACAACTTTGTCAGGACTGGCTCTGCCAAAGCTGTCAGTAGTTCTAATGGAATGTTGTCTACTCCTGGAGCTTGGTTTCGACTCGGGTCTTTCAGTACTCTGTCAAACTCTTCTCGCAGTATCATACCTCCTATTTCATCTTCATCTTCTTCCTCTTCCATTTCCATAATATTGTCTTCAAGTACATCGCCCTTGTATAGACCCTCTATATACTTCCTCCACCTTTCTGCTTTCCCTTCTTTGCTGAGAACTGGGTTTCCATCTGCGCTCTTGATATTCATACAAGTGGTTCTTTTTTCTCCAAAGGTCTCTTTAATTTTCCTGTAGGCAGTATCTATCTTACCCCTCGTGAGATAAGCCGCTACATCCTTACATTTGTCCTCTAGCCATCCCTGCTTAGCCATTTTGCACTTCCTGTAGATCTCACTTTTGAGACGTTTGTATTCCTTTTTGCCTGCTTCATTTACTGCATTTTTATATTTTCTCCTTTCATCAATTAAATTCAATATTTCTTCTGTTACCCAAGGATTTCTACTACCGTATTTACTCGAATCTAAGCCGCACTTTTTTTCCGGTTTTTGTAATCCAAAAAACCGCCTGCGGCTTAGAATCGAGTGCAAAGCAAGCGGAAGTTCTGAAAAATGTTGATAGGTGCCGCCACAACTAACTTCTGCCGTCGAATATATGTAGCGCTACACAGGCATCCTTTGTAGGCACAAAGATAAATAGCCAACCTCTGCGTCAGTAAATAATATTTAAAAAAAAAAAAATAAAAAATTGGAAGACGAGCATTTTTCTCCGCCCGAGTTTCGACCACTGCATTTTCATACATTATCCAACGAAGTAAATACAAATTCCGTATTGTTCATCTTCGAATTTCAATGTACTACGAAAATCCGACTGGTAATACTGGGATTTTTGACAATATGGCCAACTCTACGTTCTGAATTTTTTCCTACCTGTGAGAAGAGATGGTTGCTAATAGGAACCTGATGAAATGTGAATCACATGCAGTATTCTCTTCACCACAAGAATAATACGAATATAAACATTTTGCCATGTATTCTTTCGTGTTTGCTTCTATCTCATTTAAATCCTGTCTGCCAAATAAACTACAAAACTAGAGTGAGACAACAGCAAAAGCGGAAGAATATACGTATCGTGTCATGTTTATATTCGTATTACTCTTATGCCTAATAGTGATACAGTCAGAAATGAAGCAGGGCAACTGACTAGATTTTTAAATCTAAGATGACTAATTTCTGTGCAGAATTTGATGTACTAAAGAAGCGGCCGCAAAGATTTTCAAACGGAGAAAAATTTTCGCCAAACTCTCGTTCAGAAAATGTTATATCATACGCAGTCTATTATTTGGTTCTTGTTGATCATTATCAAAGAAAGCAGCAGTGTAAGTAACAACAAATAGCAGTCTCTTGCCATTGTTTCGCTAATTTGACGATTCCTCTCTTTTTTTAATTGTAGGCGGTGGTAGCGCGCACAAAAGCAAGCCATGCCGCGAGTAGCGACAGGCCGGCCGTAAACACGCACTATCAGAATGTGACAAACAATGCATGATACAGTATAGTAATGCATTTTCAGCTTAGAGTGACTGACGTAAACACCTATAACATTGAAAACGGCACTTATCAGATCAAAGCAAAATAAGCAATCGATTCAAACCAGACGAAGCACATGAAAAAGGAAGGGTATCCATATAAATACGGATGGAGAGCCTGACGCATAGCAGTGGCTACCTGGTAAAGCTTAACTGCTAAGCTTTCGACTCGAACCAAACTACTGTAGCTGTATCGTCATTCATTCGACCTAAATTGTGTCTCATATTACAATGGACCAACTTTGTTTCGATTTGGAGGTGCGGCCTAAAACTTTTCTCTCCCCTTGAATTTCGAGTCTCAAATTTCAGGTGCGGCTTAGATTTGGGAATTTTTTTTCCCTTATTTTGAGTCTCATTTTTCAGATGCGGCTTAGATTCGAGTGTGGCTTAGATTTGAGTAAATACGGTAGTCCTCGTCTTTTTACATACTTGACCCTTGCTGCCTTCACCACTTCATCCCTCAAAGCTACCCATTCTTCCTCAACTGTATTTCTTTCCCCCATTCCTGTCAATTGTTCCCTTATGCTCTCCCTGAAACACTGTACAACCTCTGGTTTAGTCAGTTTATCCAGGTCCCATCTCCTTAAATTCCCACCTTTTTGCAGTTTGTTCAGTTTTAATGTACAGTTCATAACCAGTAGATTGTGGTCAGAGTCCACATGTGCCTCTGGAAATGCCTTACAATTTAAAACCTGGTTCCTAAATCTCTGTCTTACCATTATATAATCTGTCTGAAACCTGTCAGTATCTCCAGGCTTCTTCCATGTATACAATCTTCTTTTATGATTCTTGAACCAAGTGTTAGCTATGATTAGGTTGTGCTCAGTGCAAAATTCTACCAGGCGGCTTCCTCTTTCATTTCTTAGCCCCAATCCATATTCACCTACTACGTTTCCTTCTCTCCCTTTTCCTACACTCGAATTCCAGTCACCAATGACTATTAAATTTTCGTCTGCCTTCACTATCTGAATAATTTCTTTTATTTCATCATGCATTTCTTCAATTTCTTCGTCATCTGCTGAGCTAGTAGGCATATAAACTTGTACTATTGTGGTAGGCGTGGGCTTCGTATCTATCTTGGCCACAATAATGTGTTCACTATGCTGTTTGTAGTAGCTTGCCCGCATTCCTATTTTCCTATTCATTATTAAACCTACTCCTGCATTACCCCTATTTGATTTTGTGTTTATAACCCTGTAGTCACCTGACCAGAAGTCTTGTTCCTCCTGCTACCGAACTTCACTAATTCCCACTATATCTAACTTTAACCTATCCATTTCCCTTTTTAAATTTTCTAACCTACCTGCTTGATTAAGGGATCTGACATTCCACGCTCTGATCCGTAGAACGCCAGGTTTCTTTTTCCAGATAATGACGTCCTCTTGAGTAGTCCGCACCTGGAGATCCGAATGGGGGACTATTTTACCTCCGGAATATTTTACCCAAGAGGACGCCATCCTCATTTAACCATACAGTAAAGCTGCATGCCCTCGGGAAAAATTACGGTCATAGTTTCCCCTTGCTTTCAGCCGTTCGCAGTACCAGCACAGCAAGGCTGTTTTGTTTAGTGTTACAAGGCCAGATCAGTCAATCATCCAGACTGTGGCCCCTGCAACTACTGAAAAGGCTGCTGCCCCTCTTCAGGAACCACACGTTTGTCTGGCCTCTCAACAGATACCTCTGTGTTGTGGTTGAACCTATGGTACGGCTATCTGTATCGCTGAGGCACGTAAGACAGATATGTAAGCCATATGTATTGATACTGAAAGTCACCATTCTGAATGTTGGTGATGTTTCTGGATCTCATTTTTGACGTAAAATTCTCATAGCTACCATACCTGAAATATCTGTAAGCAGGGATATCAAATCACTTGACATTTTAAAATGCATCAGCAACATGTCTTGGGGAGCTGACAGAATGCACTTCATCCAGTTCTATAAGGTTGCTATGTAGAGTAGGTTGGGTTTTGGATATCAAGTCTATAGATCAGCAAGAGTTTCATGTTTAGAGGTTTTATATGGCATCCGCTATAAGGGCACAAGGCTAGCCACAGGTGCATATAAGACCAGCACCATTCTCAGCCTTTATGCTCAGGCTGCATCTATCTATATGGTGGCAACGACTCACGGTATGTCTGGCATATGGGTTTTTGGCTGAACCACAGTCATCAGTACTCTGCCAGGCTGAGGATTGCCCATGGAATCAATTTTTGCAAATTGTCCATAAGCTACAAAACCATAAGCAATCCATGAAAAAGTAGAGCTTATAGCACCTTGTGTAGATGTCCATACAATTGGTAGGTCCCTCTCATTCTGGAGTCTTATTCAGCTGCCATGCCCTACTTTCTCCAACTTATTCATCTTTCCTCCCTGGGGAAGGAACTAATATTTCCAAAAGCTAGAATGCTTTCCTGTCCTATTATATGAATGTTATTGCCAATATTAAGAATTTTGTCTCTTGAAGGTAAGTACTGTTCATCAATTCCTTCTCATGATTTTAAAGATCAAGGGGCACACACACTGGAAGTAGTTAGTGTGCAGGTGACATGGCTAGTCGAGAGGGTACTGGAAGTTTTTATTGTTAGTTTAAAATTTTTATACTTAAATTTTTGCCTTCAGTACTCATGTATTAATAACTGTGACCTGCTCGTGGTCTCGCGGTAGCATTCTCGCTTCCCAAGCACAGGGTCCCGGGTTCAATTCCCAGTGGGGTCAGGGATTTTTACTGCCTCGTGATGACTGGTGTTGTTGTGTCATCTTTATCATCATCATTCATCCCCATTACAGTCGGAGGAAGGCAGTGGCAAACCACCTCCACTAGGACCTCGCCTAGTAAGGCGGCGCGGGTCTCCCGTGTCGCTCCCCTATGCTACATAAAGAAGTATGGGACTCATCATCATGTGCGAAGTACACTGTTCAGTCACATCAATATGACCACCTATCAAAAGCCTGAATAACCACGTTTTGCAGTGCAGACAAGCAGGAAGAGAGTCGGTGAGTTTCTGGAAATACCAACAGGGGTGTGAAGCCATGTCGACTCTCCTGCCATGGCCAGCTGCTCTAGGTTTCTCAGTTGAAGGCCATGGCACATGCAGCCTGATCAAGGTAGTCCCACAGATTCTTGACTATGTTTAAATCCAGGGAATTTGGTGGCCAGGGAGGTACGGCAAATTCATACTGGTGCTCTTCAAACTGCACACATACACTGCGAGCTGTGTGACATGTTGCATTGTCCTGATGATCGACGCCATCACACTGAGGAAAAAGAAACGACATTTAGTGTTGGATATGGTCCCCAAGGATAGATGCATACTTTTATTGATCTATAGTGCCTTCCAGAATGACAAGATTACCCAGGGAATGCCTGTGGCCTGGACCTTTCTGAGACAATTCTTGCAGTGTGTTTTTCTTTTAGGTGTCTCACACCATACGCGCCAAAGGCCACCTGTCTGATGGAACATAAGATATGATTCATCTGATAAAGCCATCTGTTGCCCGTACACTTCTCTGCAGCCATTGTTCATGTCTGAATCTATGGTCTGCTGGTACATCACAGTCGCCTCGATGACAGTTTTGTTTAGCACCATTTTGCCGTGCATGGTTTACTTTAACCATGGCAGCACATGGACAGTGTACAAACATAGCCATTTAAGAAACACCTCTACCCTTCGTCTGAAAATCAATGATCATGCCACTTTGGATGTCTGTGTTATGACAGTGAATACACTGTTTCTTGCATTCCCCTGATACGCTTTATGTACCTTCCACTGCTAGTGCTACCACTTTCCGTCTGTGCATAGTTATTACACATTGACATCGAAGATAGGTTGGCTGTCACATTAATGTGATTGGACATTGTAGATTCATCACTTCAGCAGATGTTTATTCTCGTAAAACCTGTTAACTGACAATTCCCCGTGCACTCTGTCAAAGTGACCAATGAGGAGTTTGGGGGAAGAATCGTGCTGCAAGTAGTGACTGAAATACCAAGCTGTGTATGGATGGTATCTCTGGCTCTGCCTTACAGCTAAGTGTGACATACATGCTCTCCTCTCTCTTCTAACTGCTCTCAGGCTTTGTTCTGCTGCAAAACAACATTTTCCAATACCACCCTGACTGACTAGTATCATGTTTTTCTACCCCAGAGTATGCTTATTCGAAAAAGACGACTTCTATAGATGCCCACAATTCTGACTATCTAGAGATTTACTTCTGACACCTGGAACATTTCTTATATAAACTTCCTAGATGGATAATAAATTGAAGTGGCACTAGTGTATGGAGAAGGTAACCAAAAAGCTCAGTTCTGTCAGTTTTGCACTTAGAAATCTCTCTCACTGCACTGTGCAGCCAACAGGATTGCCAGCATAGTTTCTATAACTTCACTTAAAACTGTCCTGTAGAGTAATCTGGGGCAATGTGGCTAAAACTAAAAAAAAGAAAACATTTTTTTACAGAATCATACATCTTTTAGAAGCCTATTCAGTGAAGTTGGGATTTTTACCCTTACATGCAATAGTCTACAACAGGTTGCCATTAGACTTCCAGAAGAAAATTGAAAATCCCAAGATATTCAGAAACAAAGGAAAAGTATATCTTATGAGCCACTTCTTATATAATTTACCATAATATTTAGGCTAGAGGATCTAAATTCCACTTAGCCCCTAACTCTAATATTTGTATTAAACAGGTTTTGATTCTGCCAATTTATAATCAGATGATAGTGTTCCGTTATCACATTTCATAAATGCTTAATTTGAAGTATTAGATGAAAGCAGCTACTGGGTTCTGTAACAGGAGGGGCAGTGGCTTTTTTAGAGTTCTGTACCTCAGTTAGTAAAAACAGAACCCCTATTGAATTACTTTGTTGTTTGTCTGTCAATCTGTTCAACCCCCTTTTCTTTGGACTGGTAGAGGTATCAAGCTGAAATTTATGTCAAGTACTATGGCCTATGATCCCTTGGCAATGTAATAAAATTAAGTATTGAAGTCAATTCAGTCAAAAGATATGGTCGTACATTTGGATACAAACTCACTCATCAAAACCCATAGATGATCTGTCTGTATAAATAACGAACCACTGCTTATATTTTCAATCATCATCATATAACACTTGAAGAATACTGTGCATATATGGAATACGAACATGGAAAGATAAGAGGGCAAAGAGATTATGTTGATACATATGGTAACATGTTGAAAATTATGATGCAGACGTGAATCAATTTATTTAAATCACTATTTAGTACAAAACAATGTATCACAATAACATGGAAAAACCAACAAAATTACATAACTATCCTATGTTAATATAATTGTTATTTCTAATTTTTCCTGTATTTGGCGAGGGCCCAATTTTAGTTTCTACTAGATGACATTTTAAATCATCAGAAGATTACTTGTCATCTACCTGAAGACAGATATCACTTGTCATACTAACGTGGCACTATTCTTTTAGATACGGAAAAGGTTAAGAAAAATACAGGAAGACAAAAAAGAAAATTTCTGTTTCACAAATATCCAAGAGAAGACTATTTTGCGAATAATAACATAATATTGCATGGAATTTGATAGCTCCTGTTCCTACTATAACAAATACCAACATGCTATATTTATATGAAAGACTAATATAGCTTTCAACAAGAATATATCAAGATTTGAAAACTAAGCAGCCCATTGTGGATTACTGCATTGATGTGAGGCATATTAAAGATTCTAAAAGGCTATTTCATAAGATCCATGTGTTGCCATCTGTATACAAGTGATTAATTTATCCTGTGGATCAGTGATGGAAATGGGACAGTTAACTACAAGGAAAGGATTTCTGCTTGAACATAAAACTATTGGATATAGTGCAAAAATAATTTTGATGAAGGTACTTAATTCTTATAAACTGTTAACTATATTTGCATTCAGCACCTAATTGTATGTTCACGTATAAATAAAATTTTTTTATAAAGTGAACTTAAGGTGCATTTTGCATATTTAACTATAGGATACAGTACAAAAATATTTCCTTTGTCAATCTAGCACCTATTCTTTGAAAATGTTAATTGTGTGCTTATTCACATACGTGTGTGTTAAAATGTTCATATGTAATTTTTTAAAAAAAGTATGTATGAAACACTCAGAGAGCGAGTCCTGCTCACATTTGTCCTGTTTTTTCTCCTTTTCTCTTTCAAATAATCTGCTTTTCTCTTAATGTACACACTCATTCTGGCTACACACATAAAGTTATATAGAAGGAATTCCCATATGATTAGTGTAATTGGATTATCATCAGTCATAATTTGCTGTTAGTATACTTTACAGAAATAGCTAGCAGTGGTTTCTTCTGCCTGTTAATGTATGACTTATGGTAATTTATTCCACCTTGTGAGGGCCCCTTTTATGGTGTCATTTACAGAACACAATGTGTGAATGAATAAATCAAACTTTATTTCAGTTTCCTCAAAATTCTGTCAGTATAATTATTTTTTTTATGTTTAAGTTACTTTTATACAGATTGTACCAGAAATGCTGTGACAACTTTGAGGGATTGTGCGGGGTGTCTTCAAGAATAAATTGTAGATAGACTTATGTCCATAAACATCATCCAACAAGTTTACAGAGCTGAAGTTATAGGCACCGTGTCCTGCTGCTACTTCAGAGCGCCAAAGTTATAGGCACTGGATCCTGCTGCTACTCCAATCCTTCAAGGGAACTTTGTGTGCTGACACAGTTTATTTTTCTCCTGTATACCAAAAACCGTTGGAGGTTTTGGAGGGTTCTAGAAGAAAAATAAACTGTGGATGGAAACCAGTGTCCAAAACAGTCACCCATCGAGGCCACAGGGCACCACATTCACAGGAGACAAGACCTGTCTACACAGTAACAAGCTCCATCTTCCCCAGCGGCGATCGTGACAGCCTAACAGTATTGCAAGGCATTCCGCCTACAGTTCATCAGCATTCAAAATCATGTTTGCTGCCAAAGGTGTAACCTAGTGGTAAGCATCAGTACTTGTAACACTCTGTAACATCATTGGATGACATTTTCAGATACGGGTTCCCTCCCTCAATTTGTTTCTCAAACCACCCTCTACAACCCCTCATAGTTTGCCACAATATTCCTGGGAGATATAGATGTTTAAAAACATTCAGTCTCTGTATGAAGCCTTTTTTTCTAGCTGCTGGTCTCTTTATAAATGGAGAGTGGATGCCTTTAGATGATGTACTTTCAGATAAGGCAAAAGAAGATGGTTGTTTTCAGGTAATTTGAATGTACTTCAGTTGAAAATTATGCTTAACATTGTCCTGTATGTGTCATACTGTTCATTCTCAGCTGGCAACAGTACATTATTTTTCATCTCCATTTTATGTGCCATGAGAAAAGAATCTGTCACTGGCATTAGTCAATTCTGTGACACACAGAATAAATTTGTAACAGTGCATTATTAGTAGAAAAAACTTGTGAATTAGTTTAATTAACACACTGATTCAGCAAAAACAGCCACTATGTTCTACAGTAAACAGAAATGAAGCATATACAAATCAAGACCCAGTGGCGTAATTGTCTTGCACATAAGCTTGAAATTGATAGTGATGGTGTGAAATTCAATTTTTCACTGTCAGATTGTTCTGAAATGTAGAATTGTTAACAAATCATTCAAGCTTGTTTTAAGCAGTATTAAATTTTGAAAGGAGTGTGATTTTTATTTCACAATCAGTGCTCATAAAAAGAAGACAAAATACTAAAATTCTGGAAAAGTGGACAATGTATTCTCCCTCCCATCATTTCATCTTGAATTTTTTCTACTGTTGTTACTTGTTATTGTTCTTCATAATTTAATTTCACATTTTACAACTGTTTTGATCTTGACCATATATTGATGAATGTGAATACTCATGTGCATTGAGAAAATATGTTTTTAAATTTTATTTGAACTTTAAAATAGGAATATAAATTTCTATAAAATTAAACTTTTTAGGCAAAGTCATCCAAAGAGAGAGCTGTCCACTTTATAATGAGTCAGATTTTCTATCAGGAGCTGGAAAGTCCAGATGCATTGGAGATGGAGGCTGTATTTGATCTTCCTGACTTTACAGATGATATAACCATTCTCTGGCAGAATGGTACAGCAGTTGGATTTTACAGTACAAAACAGAAAGGTAAGTGAATGGTCAATTAAGTAACATTGACAATAGAAGTGACCAATAGGTAGCATCTCGAAATAATGTAAAAACTACAACTGTAATCAAGACAATATTATGAAAAGGTTAGATTGCTACTCACTATATAGTGGAAATGGTGCATCACTGATAGGCACAAGAAAAAGACTGTCAAACAAGTAAGCTTTTGGCCAAAGAGGCCTTCTTCGGAATTAGACAACATACATGTACACACAAAAGCAACTGACCACAGCTTCTGGCTACTGTGGCCAGAGTGTGACCTTGGCAGCCAGAGACTATGGTAATTGTGTGTGTGTGTGTGTGTGTGTGTGTGTGTGTGTGTGTGTGGGGCGGGGGGGGGGGGGGGTTGCTATGTGGGGAGCAAAATAACTGATGATGGTCGAAGTAGAGAGGATATAAAATGTAGAATGGCAATGGCAAGGAAAGCGTTTCTGAAGAAGAAAAATTTGTCAACATCGAGTATAGATTTAAATGTCAGGAAGTCGTTTCTGAAAGTATTTGTATGGAGTGTAGCCATGTATGGAAGTGAAACGTGGACGATAAATAGTTTAGACAAGAAGAGAATAGAAGCTTTTGAAATGTGGTGCTACAGAAGAATGCTGAAGATTAGATGGGTAGAGCACATAACTAATGAGGAGTATTGAATAGAATTGGGGAGAATAGGAGCTTGTGGCACAACTTGACGAGAAGAAGGGATCGGTTGGTAGGACATGTTCTGAGACATCGAGGGATCATCAATTTAGTATTGGAGGGTAAAAATTGTAGAGTGAGACCAAGAGATGAATACACTAAGCAGATTCAGAAGGATGTAGGCTGCAGTAAGTACTGGCAGATGAAGAAGCTTGCACAGGATAGAGTAGCATGGAGAGCTGCATCAAACCAGTCTCAGGACTGAAGACCACAACAACAACAACAACAATATGGCATACACTTCATCATTTTTAGCTCCTGTACCTTCCTTTCTTCAAGGTAGGAAGTGCAGTCTTCACTCTAGACAAGACAATCTCCAAATCAGTTAGCACACTTCACAGGAGATGAGCAAATGACTCCTTTGTAGGAGGCTTTAGCACATTTGCTGAAAATAGCATCCCCAACATGCTAGAATGGTATGCCCAGAGTGCTGACATTTAAAACAGTGCATTGTGTTGGGTATATAAGGCCTCATATTTAACTGAATGAAACCAGAATAATATTCTCTGGAACCATTGTGGTATGGAACATAAGAATAAAGGACTCTGATTTCATCAGTTTGCCATCTGCCCTTTTCATGATGCTTTGCAAATCAGTCACACCATCATGAGCCCACTCATCCTTCAGTTCCTCTTTGGGAATATCAATAATATCCCTGCATAATGCAACACCTTTACTATAGTTTGTTGTGTAGCTCTGTTTTAAGGCATATGGCAATGTGGAGGTTTTTTGCTTGTTGGGAATTAGTTATTTCTACCAGCAGTGTTCCACTCCTAAATTGCTTAATAGATTTTAATGTACTAGCAATGCCCTCTATGCCCTTTTGTATATAGAAAGGTGAAACTTTTTACGAGCTGCCCTCCTTCACTTTAACTGTCATAAGCACATTCTGCCTAGCAGCCTGTGTTCCATTACTGTAAACTGAAGTATTGGAAATAAAACCTATGTTAGAAGGACTGGCAGTATGAGCCCTCTTGTGGGTGTTGATACCTACCAGCAGTACAACCTTTGTACTGGGAAATCATTTGAACAGATTCAAGGGTTCCATCTCATTCCCACAAAGAGCAGGGAAATAAGGGCCCACCCACACAGCCCCACTTGTTTAGGTGAGCCTTGCACAGCTGAAGTGTGACAGGTTGCCCACTAATGACTATTCCACCTCAACAGCCATGCAGCTCATCAGTGCATGGTACACCTTGAGATTGAGGACTTTTTATAGAAGTTTTCATAATTTTTTTAGTCCAGACACCATAAAAAATGCATCCTCATGAAGTTCTTTGATTAAGTATTTACCCTTTGTAAATCTCCACAGAGCTAACTGTGCCTCTTGTTGTTGATGAGCAGTAGACTTCTTAAGGTATAGTTAGGAACTAGTGCCAGGCTGAAATTTTGGTTTAGTCCTTGAGATATATTCATGGATTATGTTCTGCTATGAAAGACAAAAGCTCGTGGTCTGAGTCTCAGTCCAGAACACAGTTTTAACTTGTTTGTCATTTAACTTCTATACACTGCACAACGTTTTACATGGGAATGCCTACCACTAGATTGGCTGAGCAGATGAATGACATAGAAGAGCTGTCTGCCTTGAGGATGCCTTGTACCCAGTTCTGAACTTTCTGCACAGCATGAATTAGGGGAGATTGCATGCCTGCTATGGGCTGTTTGGATCCTCCAATGTGTTATTAGCTTCTCTGAGCTCCAGAGCAGAATAGAATATTTATTCACTTTTAAACATGTTTACAGCCAATTGGTACTGTCATGTGAAATTTGTATATATGTATAGTTACTACATTACATTATTCTCACATGGATCTTTGCTTAATTATGTTACACAAAAGCTTTTATATAAATTACTACTTCAGGAAAGTATATTGTTATGGAAACTGACCATTGTTTGCAAACTTAATACAATATGCTACAGTGAATAAGCATATTATCACATTCAAAACTTTATACAATCTGTAACAATAATAATCATAAACTTTATATAGCTCAATATAGTATGCCACAATGAATCAACATATCACACTAGTGACTTTGTAAAACATTTTGCAATACCTAATTTTATATATGCCCATTTTAGGACTCCAAGTCATTTATTATATATTCTTCAATATGTAAAATACTTCATTTTATACCCATTTTGTTATGCTTTTAAATTTATTCAAGGGCACTGAGTGTGCTTTTTAAGTAGTTAAGTTTGTTAAAATATGCGAGACAAAGATATTTATAGCTGTTATGGACTTTTGCTTGTTTGGTTTATGGCTTGTCAATTGCATGTTTGTTTCTTGTGTTATGATTCTGTATTGACATGCTAGGGTCAGAGTTATTCAGATTTTCTTTTGTATATACTAAACAGCTATAAGCATATAAACTAGGGAATGTCATAATATTTGATTCTTTGAAATAATGTTTACAGGATTCTCATGGTGTTAGTTCCACAATGCATCTTATTGCCTTTTTTCTCATTTAAGTGGTCTTAGAGCCAGGTAGGTTTCTCACAGCAAAATTTGGAATTTAAGAAAGTAAAAGTATGCATGTAGTAGTAGGATTTCATAAACAAATCCTCTCAGCTTAAGCAGCAGATAAATCACACCTGTGAGTTGGGGCATAATTTATCTGTGGCTAGACATTGATCAATATGTAATTCCTGAAGTTTCACCAATTTGTTTTCCTGTTTGGGTGCATTGAAATTAAAAACTGTGTTTTCTGGTTTTCTACTATTCATGTGTAAATACATTAACCTGAAACCGTGAGGTACCCCTATATTATGCTACTGACACATTCAGTTGCAATTCATCCAAGTTGGAGTACTGAGCAGTTAATGTGGTATCACCTGTATACAGCACAACCTCACACAGCATATATATAACTGAAAGGATCCAAGAACAGACCCAAGTAGCAGTTCTTTTGTAACAGGTAAAGGGCCTTTAGGTGGAGGGCATTCTCCCCTATTTCATAGTGCTGTAGCTTTCTTATTAGGATGCTGTGAGACACTGTGTCCTTCAGTCCAATAGCTCATTGACTTATTCTCGAAGTTCTGTTATAATGCTGTCAGCTGCTTTACAATAGAGAGGGTGGATCTAAAACTACATTGTGCGGAACAGATTAGGTTATCATTTTCAAAATACTGGTTCATCTGCTGGTGCATACAGTACTCGGTTATTTTAGAAATTATTGTGACAACTGAAATGGGTAATGGTATGCTACCTTCCTTATTGTTAGGCATTCTGGATAGACTCTTTCTATAATATGTTTATTATTTTTGTCAAGGGGTGTCCTTCTATTCCGGCAATAATGCATTTATCTATTGCTTACTGACTTGCCAGCAAATTACAGAACTTGATCAAAACTAATCCATTGCTTTATTGGGTAATGGTGGCAGTTCATGTCGAAAACCTTTTCACATCAAGTTGGATGTGAAAAGGTTTCCGACACGATTATGGCTGCACAACGGAATTGACAGACTTTGAACGTGGAATGGTAGTTGGAGCTATAGACATGGGACGTTCCATTTCTGAAATCGTTAGGGAATTCAGTATTCCAAGATTCACAGTGCCAAGAGTGTGCTGAGAATACAATTTAAGGCATTACCTCTCACCTGGACACTGCAGCGGTCAATGGCCTTCATTTAATGGCCGAGAGCAGTGGTGTTTGCATAGAGTTGTCTGTGCTAACAGACATTTGGCAACAGATGACCAACGTGAGTACCTTTGCTAACAGCATGACATCACCAGCAGCACCTTTCCTCAGCTCGCAGCCATATTGGTTTTACACTAGATGACTGGAAAACTGTTGCCTCGTCAGATGAGTCCCAATGTCAGTTGGTAAGAGCTGATGATAGAGTTCGAGTAGAGCACAAACCGCATGAAACACCACGAATCAGGTGGGCTCAGGTTTGTCAACAAGGCACTGTGCAATACGATGGTGGCTCTATAATTATGTGGGCTGTGTTTAAAGGAATGGACTTGGTCCTCTGGTCCAACTGAACTGATGATTGCCTGGAAATGGTTATATTTGGCTATTTGGAGACCATTTTCAACCACTCATGGACTTCATGTTCCCAAACAATGATGTTATGTCACTGAGTCATAACTGTTCACAGCTGGTTTGAAGTGAGTTGCGAACAATTCAAGCGAACGGATTGTCCACCCAGATCGCCTGACACGAATCCCGTCAGATATTTGTGGGACATAATTGAGAGGTCAGTTTTGCTGTGACAACATTTCGCAATTATGGGTGGCTACAGAGGCTGCATGGCTCAATATTTCAGCAGGGGCTTTCAGTGACTTCTTGAGTCCATGGCATTAGGACATATCCCATGACTTTTGTCACCTCACTGTAACTTTGCGTTGTTTCAGAATAGCACTTAATAAAGAACCTTCAAGGAAAGCTTTATAAACTGTTCTTCAGTTTGTATACTCATCTCCTGTTTGTGGGGACATTTTTAGTAACTTTTGTTTGGATTTTAGCAAGAAGTTGAAAAACAATCACCTGAAGTTATCACATCATTTGCACTGTATATCGGGTGTCCCACAAATATTGAGACAATATCTGAGCTCTTACAGAGTACATCTTGAAGAAAAAATTGTGTATGTACATTGTAAACAGTCCTGTAACATTTTCATGGGTACTCTGGAAGTTATCTTTACATTTGTTGATTTTGTTCTATTAAGAGCAGTCTGTTGAGTTCCGTTTGTAAGGAAGTCTGGAATTGAGTCACAAAACTGATCCAATACTTGGTAA
Organism: Schistocerca cancellata; assembly: GCF_023864275.1. Classification (NCBI taxonomy): domain Eukaryota; kingdom Metazoa; phylum Arthropoda; class Insecta; order Orthoptera; family Acrididae; genus Schistocerca; species Schistocerca cancellata. The sequence continues at coordinate 49,319,523 of NC_064633.1, read as the reverse complement.
TCTCATATTTTTTTAACTAAATGCCAATGCAAGGCAGTGTCAAATGCTTTCCTAAAATCAAGGAACACGATGTGTAGGTACTTCTGCAATAAGTGATATTAAGAAAGATACTGATTCAATTTTAAAGTCCACCAGCAAAAGTGATAGTGAAGACAGAAGTAAACCTTGAAAAGTTATGAAGAAACCGAAAAATGAAGTTTTGTGTTACTGGTTTTTACAAAAATGATGAATTGGGTAATTGATATCTGATCCTTAAGTAACAGATTGTTGTACAGATTTAAATCTCATTGTAAAATTTACAAATTGGTAATACCAGGTGAAAAAAATGTCAACTGATGTAGTTGGAGCAAATACCATTTAAGGTGGTTTTGAAAAGGAATTGGAAAAAAAATGACTGTGACTTGGACTTTGTTTACAGAGCTGATGCAACCGTATTAAATTGGAAATCGTTACTGTTAAAATCTGTTGCTCCTCGGCGAGAATTCTGCTCCATGAACTAAAACTAATTAAAAGCAAATAACAATATTAATTTGTGCAAATGCTATTGAGACCCATAAAATGCTGTTGCACCTCATCAGAAATCCCAAAAAACCAAAATGCTTCAAAAATATCAGGGTTCCCTTAGTTTATAAAAGCCAAAGAAGCACATAGATGAACACTGAAATATTCATTGCCTGGTATGACAACACTTTCATCACTGAAGTAAAATAATTTTAAAACAAATTTGGTAAACATGGAATTGTCCTACTTTTACTGGATACGTTTCGGCTGAACTGTTAGCGAGAGAAAATGGAATGTTTACAGTAAAATGTTTGCCTCCTAATGTGACATCCTTACTACAACCAGTGGATCAAAGTGTTATTGAAACATTAAAACGACTTTAAAGAAGACAATCTTTACCTAGATTTTTATCTGTTGATTAAGATAATGTAGACGTCATTTGTCTTTTCTCAGGCAAATGAATTTAAAGAAGTGTTGTTACATGACTGTATATACATGGGATCTGATTGAAAGAAAGACTTTGAACAAAACTTGGAACACAACACTAAAACGAGAGTGCAAAAATTCAGTATCTGATATAGGTGATTCTGTTTTGGAGAATATAATGAGCTAATGACAAACCCACAGATATGCAAGGAATGTGATGCCGATGGTATGAAGGAGTAGCTCACTTGTGAAAGTAATGATCAAGGTTTTCAGAAGAAGTCAGATGACGAAATTGTTGCAAACATATTGCTGAAAACAAACAGCAGTTAATCCAAGAAGATGAAACAGAAGAAAGTGAAGATGCAGAAAATGATTTAGGACCATCTCGTGTGGAAACATTTCAAGCCCTGGACACAGCCTTCAGATGCTTTGAGAAACAAACTGTAAGTTTACTACTATTCCAATGAATTCATGATGTAGCAATAGTGAAGAGTTTACATCAAATGACAATTAGCAAATACTTTAAATGGAATTAACTACAGAGACTGTCCTATTATGAATTTTGTTAGATATTTCATGATTAACAATGCAATATTTTAGTAACTTTAAGAAAATGTCTGTAAAAAGTGAAATATTCAGAACCAATGCTCTGCAACAGGCCATGATAAGAGGACATGTAGAACAACGGAAGCATAATAAGTGATATAAATAGCAGGGAGGTGGCATGCACATAGGCCCAACAGTGCCTTCTTTTATGTGACCAGACAGGGCAGTGTTACGCAATGCTTAGTCAGTGCACAGCCTTCACACAAAGTGTAAACATGTAACCAAGTACCACTATGTTTTGCTGACATCACAGGGTTGAATATCATCATGTGAGTGGGTTCAAACAGGGCAGAATGATTGGTCTCCAGGAGGCAGGTCTATTGTTCTGTGACACTGCAGCTTGTACAGGGCACACTGCTTCAATAGTGAGGCGTACGTGGAGCCAGTAGAGAGAAAAGGACCATACACAGTGCCAACAGGGCACTGAACGACTCAATGTGCAAGATGAGCACCACATTGTCTATTTGGCCATAATGGATAGAACAGCTTCTTCCACAGTGTTGGTAGGACACTGAAGCACTGCAATCGACCTGGGCATGTCTGCATTGATGGTTCAGTGCCATTTTCTGCAGGCTGGACAGTTGGCATGCATGCCTTTGTGTAGGCTTCCACTGACCAGTACCCATCGATGCCACAGACTGGTATGGGCATGTGAATGCCCACAGGATACAGATTAGCTGGCTGTTTTTCAAGGAGTTCCTTGATTGGCCATGTACATAAAAAACAGTATTCCATTTGAGTCCATAGACGTATCACGGCACTGCACTGAACAGATATTTGAATGTTGTACAGGGGAAGTTGAATTTAGTGAAACTAAACTTCTAATTTCTGTCATTTATAGGTCCCCTAACTCTGACTTCAGAGCATTTCTGCTCAAGCTAGAGAGGGTCCTTGGTTCACTTTAAGGGAAGTACCTGAGATTAATTATGTGTGGTGACTTCAGTATTAATTTTGTATATGATTTTGCAAGAAAAGGGATGTTGGTAGATCTCCTAAACTCATATGATCAGATGCAGACATATTTTTTGCAACTAGGGTGCAGGAGAACACTAGCACAGTCATAGACAAGATTTTTATTCATTCTTCATTACTAGATGGGCATTCTGTTAGTAAAAGAGTGAATGGACTTGCAGACCATGATGTGCAAATTTTAATACCAAAAGTAACTTGGTTTAAGAATCATGAAAGAAGGTTGTGTACATGGAATAGACCTAGAGACATAGGAAGGTGTCAGATTGATTATACGAGGGCTAACCACAAAGTACATTACGTTTTGGAGTTAAAAATAAATAAAGTATTGGAATTTTTTTTTATTATATACAGATGAAAGCCACGCATAAATACTACTTTTCTACATAGTTGCCATTTAAATTAAGGCACTTATCATAGCAATGGACAAGCTTGGAAATTCCTTCGTCGTAAAATTCGGCCGCCTGCGCCTTCAACCACGTGGTTACCTCTTCTTGAAGCTGTGCGTCGTCATCAAAACGCTGCATAGCCAACCACTTCTTCATTGCTGGGAATAAGTGGAAGTCGCTCGGTGTCAGGTCGGGACTGTACGGTGAATGAGGAAACAACTCCCACTTAAAAGATTCGAGAACTTCACAAATGGCATTTGCCGTGTGGGCCCAGGCATTGTCGTGAATCAGCAAGATCTTTGAGCCAAACTTTCCCCTGCGCTTGTTTTGTATTGCTCTTCTGAGGTTGTGCAGAGTTTGGCAATACCTTTGAGAGTTTATTGTAGTGCCTCTTTCCAGGAAATCCACAAAAATCACACCTTTTCTGTCCCAAAAGAGGTAACCACGTGGTTGAAGGTGCAGGCGGCCGAATTTTATGACGAAGTAATTTCCAAGCTTGTCCATCGCTACGATAAGTGCCTTAATTTAAATGGCAACTATGTAGAAAAGTAGTATTTAAGTGTAGCTTTCATCTGTATATAACAAAAAAATTCCAATACTTTATTTATTTTTAATTCCAAAATGTAATGTACTTTGTGGATAGCCCTCGTACAATGGCAAGGCAAGGTTGAAGGCGCAGGCGGCCGAATTTTATGACGAAGGAATTTCCAAGCTTGTCCATCGCTACGATAAGTGCCTTAATTTAAATGGAAACTATGTAGAAAAGTAGTATTTAAGTGTGGCTTTCATCTGTATATAACAAAAAAAATTCCAATACTGTATTTATTTTTAATTCCAAAATGTAATGTACTTTGTGGATAGCCCTCGTACAATGGCAAGGCAGATTTCAGAAGCAGATTTTGCACTGTAAAATGTTTCCAGGGGCAAATGTAGACTCTGACCATAATTTATTGGTTATGAACTGTAGATTAAAACTAAAGAATTTGCAGAAAGGTAGAAAATGAAGGAGATGGGGCCTGGATAAGCTGAAGGAGCTAGTGGTTGTTGAAAGTTTTAGAGGAAGGATTAGAGAATCTTGGACTGAAACAGAGAAAAGAACTATAGTAGAAGATGAAGGAATGGGTAGCACTTAGAGTTGATGGAAAACTAGTACTGAGCAAGGAAGAGAAAGCTGAAAGGTGGAAGAAGTATACAAAGGGACTGTACCAGGGGAATGAAATTGGAGGTAATATTATAGAAAGGGAAGAGGAAGAAGATGAATGTGAGTGGAAGATATGATACTGCTGGAAAAATTTAACAGGAGACTCAAAGACCTACACTGAAACAAGGTCCTTAGAGCAGACATGATGTCCTCAGGACTGCTGATATTCTTGTGAGAGCCAGTCATGGCAAAATTATTCTGCCTGGAGTGCAAGATATATGAAACAGGGAAAATATCCTCAGACTTCAAGAAGAATTTAATAATTCCAATTCCAAAGACAGCAGGAGTTGAAGGGTGTGCGAATGTTACCAGACTATCAGTTTAATAAGTCATGGTTCAAAAATACTGACATGAATTATTTACAGAAGGCAGGAAAAACAGGTAAAGATCAGTTTGGGTTTTGGAGAAACATTGGAGAAGTGACGCAATACTGCCCTTCTCAGTTGCAGATAAGGAATAATAAGCCTACATTTATAGCTTTTGTAGACTTAGAGAAAGCTTTTGACAGTGTTGACTAGAATACACTCTTTGAAATTCTGAAGATAGCAGAGATAAAAAACAGGGAGCTGCAATTTGTACAGCAACCATATGATATGTATAAGAGTCGAAGGGCTATGTAGAAGCATCAGAGGGCATGAAAAGCAAGCAGTGGTTGAAAAGGAAGTGTTATAGGGTTGTAACCTATCCCAGATGTTATTCAATTTGTACACCGAGCAAGCAGTAAAGGAAGCCAAAGAAAAATTTCAAGAAGGAATTAAAGTTCAGAGAGAAGAAATAAATACTTGAGGTTTGATAGTGATATTGTAATTCTGTCAGAGACAAAAAAGGACTTGGAAGAGCTGTTGAACAGAATAAACAGTGTCTTGAAAGGAGAATGTAAGATGAATATTAAGAAAAACAGAGCAAGGATAATGGAATGTAGTCAAATCAATTGAGCTGAGAGAATTAGATTAGGAAATAAGACAGTAAATGAGATAGTAGATGAGTTTTACTATTTGGGCAGCATAGGACATATCCCATGACTTTGGTCACCTCACTGTAACTTTGCATTGTCTCAGAATAGCACTTAATAAAGAACCTTCAAGGAAAGTTTTATAAACTGTTCTTCAGTTTGTATACTCATTTATGTGTCTCCTTCTTCAGGGCAGAGCTTTGAGGATGCAGTTTTATGAGAACAAGGTCATCGACCTTGTACTGAGGTTTAATAGCCTTATCATTATGTCTACTCACTTGTTGTTGTGCCTAGACAACTAGGAGACTATTTCCTGTTGAAGTTGGAAATCGTCAGTAGGTTGTTTCAGGCCAAATGAAAGATTTAATAAGTTCAAAGTCTTTGATCTCCATTGCCCATAACATATGTTTTTCATGGCAGAAGGTGCGGCATAATTACCCAATTTCTTTCATTACTCGTTCAGATGGATTTGACAACAGGTTATAGTTGGATATTAATAGTTGACAAATATCCTCCCAAGCTAGAATTCTTTAAATTTGTTACTGGCAAATTGTGGCCCATTAATGGAGAGAAATCGTTTTGGTTTGCCTACCTCAAAAAAGTATTGTTGCAGATACTGTATCACGGTTGGTGTATTTGCTTTGTTAATAGGATACAACTTAACATACTTCAACCAACACTCTGTGAGAACAAAAATGTACGACACTCCCTCCTTTCCTTTCGGAAGTGGTCCAAAGAAATCCGCTGCTGTAAGATCATATAATGTCTTAGGAATGATTGGATGCATTTTGTATTTAATATGAGTGTTACTCTCTTTCACCTTCTGACAGATTTCACAAGTACTGATTAAAGATGCTACCTTATGTCCTAGCTTCTTAAAATAATAGAACTTCTTCGTATGAGTTATACATTTCTTTATTCCAAAATGTCCATATCCAGTATGAACAGTCTTGGTTAGGAGGTAAAGACTTTCTAAATACACATAGCAAATATTTCTGTAAAGTAGTGACCATGATGGATGTCTTCAGTTATTCTTCGAGCCATGTCTTGTACCCTGTTATGTAGATATTATACTGTCAAAAAGTTATCGCAAAAATTATTCCAGGCCCTTCCGAACGTTTTAACTCTTTCATGCCTACAGTAACCTAGACAAAGCGTCAGGTACAATATTTTCAGAAACTTTTATATACTGAATTTTAATGTCATATTCCTGTAGGAACAACATCCACCACATACATCTACTATGTAATAACTGACTATTCAGTAAAAAGGGTAGAGCTTGGTGATACGTATATATATGTCTTTCTGACCCCCATACCAGTGTTTGGAATTTTTGAATACTCCACATTATTGCTAATAGTTGTGTTTCTGTGCCTGTATAGTTTAATTCATGTTTGTCAAGACTGGCTAGCAGAAGCTACTGATCTGTGGTTTGAACTTTCCAGACCCCACTCTCCTTGGAAAAGTTCTGCTGCTATACCATAGTTGGTTGCATCTGTTGAAATTTTGAATGGCTCGCCCATAACCAGATGATGTAATATTCGACCAGTGCTCTTTTTATATTTTCAAATGCATCATTGGCTTCTTGGTCCCAAACCCATGGTATTCCCTTCCTTAATAAACGTAAAAGTCTTTGGTCGTTCAGCTCTTGACTTTGTATATATCATCTATAGTACCTGGCCATTCCAATAAACCCCTTCAATTGTCTTTTGTTTTTAGGGGGTAGATGCTCCTTAATGGCTTTTATACGTTCCAGATCTGGTCTAGTTCCTTGCACTCCTACGATATGCCCTAAAAACTTAAGCTATTGCCTCGCAAAGTGCGATTTAGACAATTTTATTGTAATAACTTTTTCTTTAAACCTTTTCAGAGTTTTACTCAAGGTCAGGCAATGCTCTTCACAGGTAGATGAGATGACTAGTAAATCATCTACATATATGATTAAACCCTTTAACAATTCCTTTCCTAATGCCTCGTCCAGTGCATGTATAAACACGGATACTGAGATATTTAGTCCAAATGGTAACACATTAAAATGATACGATCTCCCATCAAACAGAAACGCTGTATATTTATTTGATTCAGGATGTAACTGAATTTGCCAATATCCAGCAGTCAGGTCCATCGTGCTAAAATACTTTGCTTTCACAAATATGGACAATAACTCATCGAGATTAATGGGTCTGTCTCATTTCATCTCTCTATGCTTATTCAAAGTACAAACGTCTAGTACTAACGGCACACCTCCTGTAGCCTTTTTACTACTACAGAGGGGTTATTCATAACGCTAGAGCTATGTTGTATTATGTTATTGTCAATCATTTTGTCAATTTCTTCCTTAACTGCTTCTTTTAAACTTACTGGTATTGGATAAGGCTTACAGAAAAATGGAGTACTATCTTTGATTTCAAATTTACATACATAGTCATTAATACTACCTGGATGATCAGAAAATACCATTTCATATTCCAATAGAATTTTAGATGAACCTAATTTTTGGTCATTGGTTAATATTGGAGATTCATTTACTTTGATTTGTATGTCAGTGCGGTGTGATATGTGACTTACATTATCAATTGCTGGTGACAATCTTGCTGTAGCAGTTAATCTCAGGATATAGAGATTATCTTTGATTGACAATGAGACATAAATAATATAAAATTGAAGAGTATTGAGAAAGGGTGATTAATTATTAACAGTTAGACTCCACGCTGTGTTATCTGCAGTGAAAAACTTTTCGATGAGCGGGTAATGACAAATTGTTGCTTGTAGTTATGGCAGCCGTGCTGAACAGTCGTTTGTGCTTCGTGTGGCAGCCGGCACCGATTACATCAGGTGTTTCATGGAACTGTTATAATTTTTTTTTTTTAAATAATCTACTGGATATTTTACCTACAAGTAGTTAGCAACAGGTGTCGAAGCATCACCACTGTGAGATTTCTCTCAGTGGCTATTTTTAAAATGGAAACTAAGGACGAAATCCCAGTCAATACCGGCCAAGGGTTGGCTGTCGCTTTGTATATGAATCACAACATCGAGACTGTTATGATGCACCCTCCTTCAACAGTATTAATTACAAATAAGCATCAACTGGTACCATCGAAATGTCCTCTCAAGCTCACTGTCCTCAGAATGATCAGATGGAGATGGATCAGCATTTATCAGTTCAGCTGTCTTGTCGCATTGTCTGACAGACAATGCCTAGTGACAAAAGGCAAGACACCAATCACTATCACCCCAACAGTTAGCAGCTCCTGACACAAATGTTCCGAAGAAGGCAAAGGCAAGTGAAAAGCACACCAGTAATGTTGAAGGGGACGTAGATATGGTTGATATTGATAATACATATCAATCAACAGAAATGGGTCCCTACGTCGTCTTTGTGAAGGGAGAAAATGATAATGTAGGAAAGTTACATCCAATGGCTCTTGGAAGAATGTTGTTTACAGAAAGTAATAACTTAAGACATGAAATAGTTAATATCTCAGCTATAGGTAGAAACAGGTATAAAATTGAAACCAAACCAGTCTGCCAAAACAGTCTGCAAACAAGTTGCGGTTGCTTGATGTTTTTTGGCTGAAGAATATGGAGGCATATATTCCAAATTTCCTAACAAAGAGAACCCCGTTATACATGATTTTGATATTGCATTATCCCACCAAGACATCCTTGCAGAAATAAAGTTGGAATTTTTAGTAACTGACGTACGAAGGTTCCCAAAGAAAGTAATAGAAAATGGAGAGTTGAAAGTACTTCCCACACCACAGAAAGTGTTGCAACATTTAAATCTCAACAACTTCCCCAGTATGTATATTTGTGCGGTATGCAATGCCCTGTTGCACTGATGTCCAGTCAGTTCTGCAATGTCACAATTGCCTTAGATATTTCCATTTATGTTCGCAATGTTGTAGTAGTGCCCGCTGTGCCAAATGCACGGGAGCCCATGAGACTTCACAGTGCTCACATGCCAGAGAGCCCAGATGTTTGCATTGCAATGGAAACCACCTTGCTACTGATCACTGTTGCCCAATTTATCAGCAGCACATGGAAGCAAAGCACAGCGAAGCCTATGGCACTTCTTATGCAACTGCCGTCTCGTCACTGCAACCATCATTTGCTCAGACTACTGCTGGCATTTCTACAACATAGAGCTCTCTCCTAAAATATACGAGAAACCAAAAGGTTTGAACATGATGGACAAAAGGCTACAACAAGGACCTAAGTATGCAGTTATGTCGGTTCCAGCTCCCAGGTCTTACAAAAATAAACCATTTACTCGCAGTCCATATAAGCAGGGTTATTCTGATGTGTGATACGAATTTCAAGACACACAGAACTCAATACAAAACAATCCATATCCTCCCACTCCTCTGGCAACATCTTATACTGGTCAAGAAACTACCATTAACAGCCTATGTGCTTTAATAATACAGATCTTTCTTTCTCTTAAAAATGAAACAGACGTGGTAATGACACAGGCTCTTATACATAATGCTATTGAAGACTTCTGAAAATCTGACAAGGGCTTTTAAAATACTCCAGTGGAATTCACGGTCAGCAATCTCGAACAGAGAAAGTCTTTATCAGGAGATTAGCAGCAACCACATACCGGTAGCCTGTATTTGCGAAACTTGGTTTCAGCCAACCCAACGAATACAATTCAAAGGATATGCTGTTCTCAGAAATGACAGAGATGATGGAAAAGGAGGAGGAGTAGCCATTTTGATTAGTTTAAAAAATTGGACATCACTATTAGGACAACAGAATGCCAGGTAGTTGCTGCTGTAACTTACACTCCTAACAGCGCATTCACCATCATCGCCATTTACAAACCACCTAAGTGTAAAATACAAGATCTTTCACTGGATAAGATTGTAGCCTGGCTTCAAAAGCCATTTCTCCTTTGTGCAGACTTCAGTGCACACCACTATGGGGTTACAAAATATGACGCGGATGGCAGAGAGTTAGTTACACTTTTTGAAAAGTTCAATTTGATTCTTCTAAATGATGGTTCTCCTGCTATGATACATAACCCAAACAGACAACCATCGGCAGTAAATTTGACGTTGTGCTCTGTTGACTTCAACCATGTAATGGAGTGGACAGTCAAACGAGACCCTCTTGGCTCAGGTTATTTCCCTCTGGAAATCACAACAGACTTACCTATAAATACAGTAGAAATTATCCACCCAAACAGCAGGTGGAAAATAAATGGTGCTGACTGGCCAAAGTATACTGCAACAGTCCAGGTGAAGTTCCAATCTTTTAACAATGTGTTAGCTCCGTAAGAGGCCTACCAACAGCTAATATGAATTATTTAAGATGCTGCAACAATTTCCATTCTAAGAAAAAAGTAAGTCATCGTTTTGAAGCAACAGCCCCAGTCTGGTGGACACCAGAGTGCTCTAGAGACATAGCACAGTGCAAACTTACATACAGTAACTTCTGTAAACAACAAAATGTAGAAAACTTCATTGTATATTGGAAAATAGCAGTGAAAGTTCAAAGGCAGTTAAAAGACTGTAAAAAGAATAGCTGGCAATATTTCTGTGAATCTTTAAATAACAATGTTAGTATTGCTGATGTTTGGAAGAAATTAAGATTTTTCAAAAACAAAAACTCCACTATGCATCAGCCATTAAGTGATGCATGGCTTGAGGACTTTGTGAATTTAATCTCACCAGCTTCCGCAGCTGACCAGCCATATTGCCCCCCGGAGCCTCAGGATTACAATCATCTGCTTGTGGTACCATTTTCATATGAAGAACTGATGAACGGCATAAAAAAGAGTGTGACTTCCACACCCGGTTTGGATTGTATACACTATCAGATGATAGAAAATCTCCAAGACATAGCACTCAGAAAACTGTTACAGATATTTAACCAAATATGGATGAATGACACGCTAAGGATGAAGAGCAGGCCAAATCATATAGACCTATTTCTCTATATCTATGAGAACACCTGGTAAAAAATTGCTTGGAATGGTGGTTGGAATCAAATTAGACCCTGTCATAGAGTCAGTATGGGTTTAGAAAAGGCAAGGGAATAATAGATAATTTAAATATATTAACCTCAGAGATCTTTGACGCAACAACAAGAAAAGAGAATGTAACAGCTATATTCCTGGATGTACTTGGAGCATATGGTGATGTTCTTATAGCTGTGTTGCTACGGAAGCTGGAAACCATTGGAATCCTGTGGAATCCTGCCACAACTGATTTATGGAATCAGCACTTTCCTCGCTGAAAGGCACTCATGGGGTCGGTTCCAAAATAAATTAATTGGACCACGTCATTTTACAACAGGTCTTCTACAAGGAGCTATCATCAGCCCCCTACTCTTTGCACTATATACTAACGAGCTGGCGACGATTATCCCTTTCCAGTTAAAATCCTCCAGTATGCAGATGATATTTGTTTGTATGTGTCAACCAAAGGAATAGAGCAGGCTGTGTGTGAGCTATCAAAGGCGATGGGCACACTGGATCAAACATTACGTAGCTGTGGGTTACAGATTTTGGAAGAAAAATGGGTACTTGTTCCTTTCACAAACCAAACTATGCCAGGCTGCTTGAATAGTGTAAGACTTTCTGGTCATAAAATACCACTGAAATCCCAGGCGAGTTGCTTGGTATTCTCTTCGATTCCAAAATGAGTTGGATACCTCATATTCAAACCTTCGTCACTATGTGTGAAAAAGCATTGAACCTTATCAGATTAGTGACAAGAGTATGGTGGGGGGCTCACCCCAACACTCTGCTCACTCTCTACTGCATGTTGATAAGTTTCCGTATAGACTACGGATGCATGGTCTATCACACTGCTGCTAACAAGTACCTAGCACTACTGGATAAACTGCAGTACAGAAGCTCATGCATCTGCCTCGGAGCTATGCATTCTTCTCCCACCAACGCCCTTCTCCTGGAAGCATCAGAAATGCCTCTACATATTCGCAGAACAATGATGTGTGATCGTTATATCTTACAGCAGATGGCAGATACTAAACATCCACTGATAAAAAAGTGAGAAACACTCTCCCAAATTGGGAATAACAGAAACGTCAGGAAACAGCAGTTTTATATGTACAAGTGGTACGAAGACTGGAATTATCTCCAAAAGAAAGTATATCAAAGTGAGGTTCTTCCAGTGTTCCCATATGACTACCAGAGCTCTTATCACAATATTCCTGTAACATACGTCGACTATTCCAGCAAAGGAAAAGGATATGGGCAGTTTTTACCTACATCACACCTGGCAGAAAAGTGGGCAGGATATCTTAAAATATATACATATGGCTCGCAGGAGAAAAGAAGTTTCAACTACCAGGTGATGCTTCCATATTTCTTGCTGAAACTTCCTATAATTAGAGGCAATCAAATATGCAAGATCACTCAAAATACCCAAGGCAGTAATAATCACTGACTCTCAAAGCATTCTGACATCCATTAGTTACAGGAACTGGGACAAAAGAACTAGTAAATACACACTCGACATACTGTATCATTATCACAAAGCTAAGAAGACTGGCCAAATAATAGAATTTGTATGGGTCAAATCACATTCCGGCATTCTATACAATGACAAAGCAGATCAACTATCAAGAGATGCAATTAACAGTGGAAGACCTATGGACATTAAACTCCCTCCTAAAAGTAAAACAAGAAGTGTTTCTCTAATGGCTGAAAGAATGAAATGAAATCCAACAAACAATAGGTAAAAGCTATGCACATATACAGACATTCATACCAAGACAGACACGGTTTGCAATCATCAAACATTCAAGGAAAATTATAACGACCATAATGAGAATGCGTCTGAATCATGGATCTTTCCCTGCCCACTTACATAGAATTGGCATATCGGAGACACCCTACCGTCAATGTGAAGGGGAAACAATTGGTGATGTAAATCACATCTTATTTCAGTGTAGACGCTATGAGAAAGGCAGAGCCAACTTTTTAAAAGAGCTCTTAAGACTTGGTCACTGCCAGCCGCTTTGCACAATCCCAATTCTCGGAGACACAACGGGGTGGCCGAGTGGTTCTAGGCGCTACAGTCTGGAATCGCGCAACTGCTATGTTCACAGGTTCGAATCCTGCCTCGGGCATGGATGTGTGTGATGTCCTTAGGTTAGTTAGGTTTAAGTTGTTGTAAGTTCTAGGGGACTGAAGACCTCATAAGTTAAGTCCCATAGTGCTCAGAGCCATTTAAACCATTTTTTGGAGACACAACCAGGAGTACATATGATGCCATATCCTGGTTTCTAGCAAAATATGACATAAAAATCTAAAATGAATTGAACTTAACTAAAGAACTTAATTAACAAGTAAATTTTTAGCAGTCAAATGTGTTTTGCAATCTGATTGCAATAATTTTAATCTGAAAACATATGAATGCATGCCCTAAACAGTAGAAGAAAAACTGTTACCTTGTTATGTGTGTCAGTACATTTATTTATGATGGCTAAAACGTTTGTGTGCTAGAAGCCAATAAAAAGGAAAAAAAAGTTAATCTCAGGCATTGACTATCAGTTGTTTGTTTACCAATATAGCTGTCTGTCACAAACTTTACACAATATTTGTAGTCACCTTTTCCAAAATAAAGAAAATTCTCCTCAAAATTCAATATGATGTTTAATTCTGATGGCCAGTCTAGGCCAAATAACACATCCCTATTGATATTTTCTACTATTAAAAGTGTCTGACAAAATGGGATAGTCCCAATGTTGGAGTTCACCTGGGTCTCTTGTTTTACAACTTTGCTCTTCGTTCCAGTAATACTGACTATGTACACTCCTGTTACTGGTAATATCAGTAAGTGATATTTTGATCGTAATGTGTTAAAGAAAGTGCTAGAAATAAGTGATACTTCACTCCCGGAATCTATAAATATGTTAACTTCAAAATCCTCCACTTTTCCTATTATTATTGGTTGTGGATTAATGGTAGTTAAGTTCGGATCTTCCAGTAACAACCATTCTTTGGTTGGTATTTTATGCAGGAAATTAACATACCCATTATAAGCCAGGACTCCTAATGTATTTCTACGACCTGGACCCTGGCCCTGGATCCAGATCGCACTACATTTTCCTGATTATTGGTGGTCACTGGTTGGTTACCAAATCGAGGTATTACGTTTCCATTTTGTACTCTATTACTACTTGGTACAAATTCTTGCGAAGTAACTAGATCTAAATTTGAAGGTGGATGCTTCTTCTGATAATATTCATTACCCTTATTCCAGTTACACTGGTGTACTCTGGCTAAGTTGGCCTCATGTCTCTTAAAATTGCTATTACTGTTATTACTACCTCTTCTGAAATTCTGATTTTCATTTTGATGTACGCTCTCATTGCGGTCTTTGTTTAAGGCATCAAGTGTGTCTACAAAGGATAATAATTCTTCTACAGTTTTCCACCCACTACATAATATATTCTTCCTTGCGTAAATGGGTAAATGTCTTATTAAAATTCACGTCAACCCTTCTTCCTCCATGGGCTTATCCAAGTACTTCGCTCTTGTTAAATGCCAATCAAGATGCTTTTGCATTGTACCCCGTGACATGTTGTAATACTTTGGGTCTCACAAGTTGCATATTAGTTATTCCTGGGCGCTTGCTGACCAATACTTCTCCTTAAACTTTTTCTGGAAGTCAGCCCAAGACGAAAAATTCTCTATGTTCACTGCACCCCACTCTGAAGCTTCTCCTAAAAGGTACCCCATCGCAAATTCAATCTGTTTTGAATCTTCCCAAGTCTTGGGCAAGGCTTGATTGAACCTTTTCAAAAAATGAGTAGGAGTATTTCCCCATCCGGTTTAAACTTAGGAAACTGTCTCTGTAACCCTGAATTTGCTCCTCATTGTAAATCTGTCATTACTTCACTAGTTAATACTATGTTGGGAGAAGTCACTCTATTATCTACTTTGTCCTGCATAAGTTTGAATTCTTTCCACTGTTCATCTACATTTCTCATGGTATTAATAAGTTCGGAAGATGAAATTGGAGACACATTGTCGGAGGATACTCTTGCAGCAACTTTTCTGTCCATCATCTCTTCTACTTGTTCCTCCAGACTGCTTATATTTATTGTGTCTGATGTTGCTAGTTTCTCTTTAAAATTTCTTTCCACATTCTCAATTCAAGTGTTAATGCTGCAATTTGCGATTGGACTATAATAATTAGCTTGTCCTGTTTCTCAAAGTGTGTGGTCTCTGCTTTACCGCATCAAATGCAACATTACATATACTTTGAAATGATCCTAAGTTTTCACTAAATTCAGATTCTACATTATTACATTTATCTTTGATATCAAATTCTTGTTTTTTAGCTAAGTCCTGAAATTGGTTACTCTGAGTGTGACTAAAGTCAGTGAACAGTTGGTTTATGTGGATAGTCAGGGAATTACTTAATTCATTCTTTAAATCTAATTGCAAACTCTCCACTTTATCATTTAAGGCATTGAACTTAGCATTTAAAACCTCATCCTGTGCTTCTAGTTTTCCACGTAAAGTAGTACTTAGTTTCTTTCTTATAGCAGCTGAATCCGCCTTCTGTTCATCTAATCTATCATTTAACTGAGTATTTACTGAATCTAACTTAAGACTTAGTGCGTGTCATAAAGTAGCTGAATTTGCACTCTATGCATCTAATTTTTCACTTAAAGTTGCAGTCTGAGCATTTGCAGCTGCACTGTGGTCATCTAATCTAGCATTTAGTTGAGTATTCACTGAGTCTAATTTAAGACTTAGTGCTTGAATTAAATTTGCTACCTCAGTCCAGTCTGGCCTTTCTTTTGTCACTGTCATGGCCATGGCTGGTTCTGATGTTTCCCCAGTTTTTTGAGTATTATCCATATTTTTCTTTCTTTTATATCGAGTTATCATTTAAAAAAATTCACCTCTGAGTATAATAACTATACTAACAGTCTATTATTGAACCGTGTCCTTAACTTCACACTCAATTAATTGTCTTTCGCTCACCCGGCGTAGAGTTTTAGGCTGTGTCGGTGAGCAAGTGTGGAATCAGCACCAGTGAACAGCACAGGCGCTGGTAGCGTCAAAGGTTGGTTTCAGCGTCGGTGTCGGTGAACGGATTTGTAGTCAGCATCGGTGAGCAGCAGCTGGTGTCATTGGTGTTGGTTGCTGGTTACAGGGTCCACGCCCCCGCAGTGTGTGTGAGGGCTGCTTACTCTCCACACTGGATCTTCGTTGTGAAATAGATCTCGTCGTAACTCTTCTTAGTCTAAAACTTGAGATTTTCCTTGTGTCTTTTCTTGTATGGTATTTATTAATTTTCACCCCTTTTTTACTGTTTATACAGAATCCAACTCTGCAAAACAGTTTCCCTGCCTTGTTACTATTGGTTGCTGTAGCAACTCACAATATCTTTCTATCTTGATTTTGTTTGAAAATTCCTCTTTCTTCGAGTCTGATCACGTTGGTCAACTGCACACTTCTCTTACTACAGTTGACTTACTTGAAACATTTAGCCGATCCTCTTCTCTGGATATGCAGCTGCGTCAATCTCCATAACTTCTTCTCCAAAGAAATAATGCTGGTTAGGGGAACCAAAAAATTACTATCTCTCTCACTTGAAATAATTCGGTACTCTCATACTTTCAGTTCAGCTCAGGTGTATTTTCCTTTCCACAAGTTTCATATAAGCATACAAACTCTTGCAAGTCAACTACACTTATACCTATTAGATACAATTAAATATAATCACAATTGCCTGGTTTTAACAACCAAATAATTTATAGACATCCCATATGTCTTGCTTTGTTCAGAGCTAAGACATGAAGTAAGTTAAAAGTCTATAGTCAAATGTTCATTTTTCTTTTTTTCTTTCAACAATCACATTCACTAACACAGCAAAGAATAGCATGTAATTACTCCAGGTCCTTTCACACATTGTCTGTAGCTCTTGCAGCAACACTTTTCGGCGTCATTTGACTGCCCCACTTATCGTCTTCTCATTACAAACTTCCAACCAGCACACAGAAACCAGCAGCGCAGTAGATACGTTTCCGCTCTCTTACTTACTTTTAAAATATCGGGTATTTCAGACGGTAGAAGGCCGAGTGTCTCTAGAATTTACACCAAAATTCTTGAGTCACTACTAACTATTGGGTGGAGGGTGTGAGAGCAGTAACTTACTGTAGGTTGAGACTGGGATGTTTTCAGCAGCAGAGAATGTTGTGTAAGGCTAAATCCCACCTGTGCAGTTCAGAAAAACTGGTGGTGGAGGAAAGCATCCAGATGGCTTGGACAGTGAAGCAGCCATTGAAATCAAGCAGCAGCATGTTGTGCCAAAGGATGATCTACTACTTTGCACTTGGCCACGGTTTCATGGAGGCTGCTCATCCTGATGGACAGATGGTATGTAGTCATAAAAACAACAGTGCAATGATTGCAGCAGAGTTGGTATGTGACATAGCTGGTTTCACAGGTGGCCCAGTTTCTGATAGGGTGGATAAGACTGTACAGGACTGGAACAGGAAGTGCTGGATGGGTTGGTTGGGCAGGTCTTGCACCTGGGTGTTCCACAGGGATTGGAATTGGTGTATGCATGGACTAGGATGTTGTGAAGGTTGGTTGGGCAATGGAACACCACTTTAGGAGGGATGGGAAGGAGCTTGGGTAGAATGTCTCATATTTTAGGGTGTGGTTCTGGTCTGAGCTGCCAGAGATGGCAGTCAAGTGGGTTTGTGTGGTGTGTTTGCTTGTGTGAGTGAATGTATTTGTGTTTTCTTTTCCAATAAGGGCTTTGGCTGAAAGCTAATGTGGAAATGGCTCTTTGTTGTGCCTGTCTGCAACTCAACGTGTCATCCTTAGGGTGAATAGCAATCTTTCTTTTTCTTATATTGTTGATATTCCAAAATGCAGTTTCCATTGTTTTAATAGCTATTTTAAATTGTTGAGGTATTGCCCCTGGGTATACCTAGTGACATCAGTCATCTGAATAGCTCAAAGTGCGTGGTACCCTATGTATAAGATGTTCTACATATTTTTTAAATGTTGCTGGAGCACTCATAGTAACTATGTACAACAGTGGAAAACCCGAAATGGAAAAACATTAACATGAGTTATGATAATTCGTTACTCAGCACATAGAGAAGACATAGAGTGACAAACAG
Organism: Schistocerca cancellata; assembly: GCF_023864275.1. Taxonomy (NCBI): domain Eukaryota; kingdom Metazoa; phylum Arthropoda; class Insecta; order Orthoptera; family Acrididae; genus Schistocerca; species Schistocerca cancellata. The sequence goes on along the minus strand of NC_064633.1, from coordinate 49,301,342 downwards.
GCACATTTAAAGGTGGACTTTGGATATTAGTAAGCTATCAGACAAAATATATATTTTTTTCTTTCTGTCTGATGAAGGACTTTGTCTGTGTGGCACAGGAAACATTGCGAGTAGTAAATGGCTGTAAATACTTACTAAAAATATTTATTAATAATGCAGTTGAGCAAGTCAGAGCACATGAGTGTAATAAAAACATAAGGAAGTATTACCTGCACTCAGGTCCTACAAATACACATGAATTTAATATCTAACATAAAATGCCAACTCAGTAAATTTCATGGCCCTAAAAATAAATGTGAGTTTGCAAGAATAGTCGAGCACAAAGTAAAGCAACAAGCTGGTAACTAATTAACTATATAAGCTGGAAGTGGCAGTAATGGAATATGGTAGCTGGGCTCAAGTTCAGGTCACAGTTCACAACTAAAAAACAAGTGAGAAGTGACACCGAAACTTCTAAAACTAATATTAACTCTACCAATCACCTAAAGGCAGCAGAAAATAGAAAATTTGAAGGAAAAATAAGAGTGAAACAGCCTTTGCTTCCTCAGCATTTTCTGAATTTCGTTGTTAAACCATGGTGGGTATGTTCCAATCTTAATCCACATACTAAACACATTCTTCTGCAGATCATGATTTACAGTCTGTTTAAACTTTGCACATAATTCCTCCATGTCCAATTTACTGGAACTAACAAGGGAATGGTCAGACTTGTCATGTCGAAACTTGTGTTGCTTTTTTTACCACTGTGAGTTAACATTGCAAGAAGTCTGTATGCAGAATTTTAGCTGCTGACATGACCTGGAAGTCTGTAAACAATTTTAGGAAGTAAGACATTATTGTCGCATGGTTTCCACGCTTATAACTGCCTCTTGTACAACCCTGACCTCTCTCGCTAAGTTATACCAACGCCATCTAGGGACAAGGTGGCGTTAGCTACGCGCCGTTCTCTTGCCACAGCGGTGAGAGAGCTGATTCCCCCAGTGAAAGCGATCGTATGATAATTAAACATTCGTTGACAAATATGGCTGATATGTTATCTATGACATTATTTCCAAATAGCTATGAAATAAACACAAATAAATATACAGTTTAGAACACGTCCAAATTTTATTTCTTGTAATTACCGCAAAAATGTGAAACATTGATACAATGTTCAAAACATAGGTTTTTTGTGCACCAAGAACATACAAGCAAAGATGACATATGACAGCCCTGCGAATCACAGACGTTGTTAGATGTCCGTAGACGAAACTGGGCTGGTGTTAGGAATGAATCAGGCCTAATATCAGCATATTTCGAGGAGTGCCACGCATATTTAATCAAATTCTGAAATCGTGGGGAGGAAAATTGATAATGTACTACTGATTGCAGCTTGAGAATATTGTCACGGTAATAGACAGGAAATTGCAGTGATCAGCACACAAAAATTTTCTCTGTTGGTTTTCTGTAAAATGCCTTCCACTGGCGGAAAAATTCTCTGTCGAAAGGTTGAATTACGTTGGTCGTGCCGGGTGGAATCTGAAATATCTCTACTTCTTTGTCAGGGTGGGCTCGAAATACAGCTTTTAATGAATCAGACCTTTTATGACCTGACCACGATTCTAGAAGGAGAAGAGATTTGTTCCCGCAGAACGGAAGAAAAGCATGACGCATGAAAAGTGTAACGTTTTCGTTTCCCATTTTTCAAGACTTCGATGCGTCTACTACAAGACTGTTTGCGTAGAACATTGTTCTTTTGACACGTGGTCCAAAACGTCCAGTTGGTTCTTGAAGACACACATATATTTTAGGCAGCAATGAACCATCCAGACTAATTATGGGCATTATAGTGTATGAATGGATGAGTGCAGTCGTGGACTGTGCAATCGCCTCAATATGTTTTTCTCCTTTGAATGGCAGTGTTCTCTTCACACGCATTTCTTTTTGAAAACCTGACTGATCTGCATTGTACACGTATGATTCACTAAAACTAGCGATCTTATTTTTTCATTCTTAAGAAAAGCTTCTATCATTTCGATTTGTGTCACTTCATTTTCCGACCTGTTTCTCGATACAAATTTTGTTATTTTTCTTGCCACAACTTTATGTGATCTTTTGAAGCGACTAATCCAACTTTGAGAAGCTGTAAATTCTTTAGCGCCTATCGCGTTGGCAATCTCTAACGCCCAATCACGCAGAGTTGTATTGCTCACACCAAATGACTGTTGTCTGGCATCAGTAAATAACTCAAAAAGTCGCGCATTTATCTCCGTCGCAATTTCCAGTCGACTCTTACGTCGTCCAGCGACTTCCTTTTTCCATCTATACAATTCACGTTCAGAACGGACAAAGCGATACTTATTTTGAACAGTACTGACACATAGGCGTTTCTTACCACTTTCGTTCAACCAATACGTCACCGCTTTTTCTTTGTCTGATAAGGTAATTGTAGTTGCCGGTGTTACTTTCGGAGATAACTGGTGATGGTACGTGGCACTATCACTCGAAGACTCTTCATGAGTGCAACTTTCGTCAGTGTCTTCGCCGTTTGTAGATTCACAGTCTGCAATATCGAGTCTTCCAGTTGATTCTAGCCACATGTCTGCGCCATTTACATGCTCTTCTAGAAGTTTAACAACCATGTTGCACAACACATAGTCTTCACGCGTGTTTTCTGTTGATTGCTTCATTTGGCGTCTGTGGTAATCTCCATGGCAAGCAGCAAAACATTTACAGCGTTCGCCATCACCTGTGAGGGGAGATAGAATGTTCACCGTAAAGTAGCTTGCGGAGTATAGATGCACATGTACAGAACATATTTCATATCTCTAACCAGTTTCAGGACGGTATGTTTCGAAATACGTACCAGAAATTAAAAGGACGGGCATGCCACAGAAACGTATATTCGTTTCCCCTTTCCACCAAAACCGTGCAGCGATATTCCTCTTTAGTGAACGCCGGGATAAGACGGCCGCACTTGCCGACCATGCGCACAACGATCGCGACTCGCCATTTCCAGGGGTGGCCAGCCGTCACTGCAAGCGCCAAGCAGGAAACACAGCCATGTTCGTGATTTTTTTTAGGTGACTTCCAGTTCATGTCAGCAGCTACAATTTTGCATACGGACCTTTTGCACAGTTAAATAACAGTGCTAAAAAATCAATACATGTTTCGGCATGACAAGTCTGACCATTCCCTTGTAAGTGATGTCTGAATGTCTAAGTGAGATCCTAACAAGAGCTTATCTGCTCTTTCTAACAGAAACATTCTCCTAATCTTCTTCACTGATTTATTAACTTTCAATAGTTGCTATAATGACATCATAATCACTAATCCCTGTCCCTACACTGATGCTGTCAGTAAAGTCTGGCCTGTTTGTAGTTATGAGATATAAGATAGTACCATTGCTTATGAGTTCCCAAACTAGCTGCCCAACCCAGTTTTTAGAAAGCTTGTTCAAAAGTGCTTCATAAGACTGCTTTTCTTTACCCTCCCACAATGAATCCATAGACATCCCATTCTACACTCAGTAGGTTATAGTTGCCTCAAACTAGTATTGTCTGGGTATTTACATGCTACTGATAGTAGACTTTCTTTGAATGACTCTAGAACTGTTACGTCGGAATTGGGTGGCTGGTAGGAATGTCCAACAATTAACTTGCTTTCACCTAGACATGTTATACATGTCCAGATAACTTCACTGTCACACTCAACTCTGACCTCAGTAGAGACAATATTTTTGTCAACCAGAATGAACACCCCCCCCCCCTCCTATGACCTCTAATCTGTCTTTCCAGTACATGTTACATGACACAGAAAATACCTTAGAGCTTTCTATTTCAGATTTCAGCCAGCTCTCACTCCCAAGAATAATTTGAGTGCAAGAATCTTAGTAAATTCGGGAACTTTGTTATGACTACTACAAAACTTTACTCCTGAAATTTTGACAGTCAAGTGTCTTTACTTTGAACGAAGTCTGACTTCTCTTTCTGCTATCCAAGTAGCTGCTTCTTTTGAGTAGTGCACCCGTAACCTATCATGGGGAGTTCTACAAATTCTCACCCAATAACGCAGGTCTAGAAATCTGCAACCAAATCTGATGACTCTGAATGATCAAGATCCACTTTAATTACTTCTTACATAACAAAAATATGATGCAAACTGAAACTTGTATGTGAAAACTAGAGCTTATAAAGATGACTAGACGAAAAGCGTTAGTTGCTTCCAGTGATAACACTGCAAAAAATACTATTCGTTTACATGTGAGTATCAAAATGTTAGAAGTAGTCACAATCAAGCTACAGATGCTCATTACAAACAGTACTGTAATGTGCTTAAAAATGTTGTTAGGAAGGCAAATAGTATGTGGTACACAAATAGAATACCTAATACACAGGATAAAATTAAAACCATATGGTCAGTTGTGAAGGAAGTGTCTGGTCAGCAGCACAAGGTCAACGATATAAAGTCAGTTCATAGTAAAAATATTTCTGTTACTGATAAATCAGATGTATGTACAGTATTTAACAATCATTTTCTGAGCGTTGTTGGTGAATTAAATAAAAATTTAGTTTCTACACGGAATCATATAACTTTCTTGACAAATTGATTTTTTTGGGTACATAATCATTTCTTTTTTATCTGTTATTACTTTTACGTTGTAATTTCGTGTACTGACATGTTCCATGACCTTGGACATTTTCTCATCGGTTAAGTCCTACAGAATTGGACGTGTATGTAAATAAATAAATAAATGATATAGGTAATGTTGAATGTTTCTTGGCATTATCAAGCAGTAGGTTGATTACTGTACGATAATGAATTTGATCCAAAGGTGATGAGTCAATACACCAATATGTTTCAGCATTAATTATGGATACAGAAGCTCCAGTATCTACTTGAAAATTCATATCCATGTCACTGGTGACCAGTGAGACCATCAGTTTGAGTAGAGCTTTATGGTTAGCTGATGGCACCAGCTTGATGATGTGCAGTGTGGTATTCCACAATGGCAAAAGCTTAAGGTGCATTAACACCTTTGTGACTTTCTATGCATACTAGGCGCATGCAGCCATTGCACGAAGAGGCAAGGAGGTGTATGCACCAGTGTAAAGTTCACCATGCCTCTTAATTATGCACACAGGGGCACAGGAGTCTCCCCATAATAGACAGGGAGATATGTGCCTCTGCTTACGCATGGAGCAAGCACACTCCACAGCAGCTAGCTGCAAGGTGCAATAGCCACATGCCCCCATTTTTTGCAAGAAAAACGTGGCATTGTGCTATGACCAATTGTGCTGGCTGTGTTACCATTGCTATAGTACGTGGTCCTAAAGTAGACAAAGTACCAGGGGTCGATTCTTTTAACAGTCAGTAAATTATTGCTTATCAGAGATTTCAGATTTGTGAGGTTTGCAACAGAGACATGAGTAGATATTATTACATGTCTACGGTGCTGTTGGCTATTAGGACCAGGAATAATCGTAAAATAAATGAATCCGAATCTGTCTCAGTTTGGGTCAAAGATATACAGAATTTCCTCTTTCCACTACCTTGCTGAACTTTCTCTATAATTACTACTACTACTATTATTATTACTACTACTGTTACTAATGCTACTGCTACTTGAATTTCTATCTACACAACACCATATTTTTGCTTGAGTCTGTGTTCATGAAAAATTTCTAACTTCATTCCTCATTTGTCTGTTTCCTCCACTATGTGATAATACCACAGAATCTGCAGAAGATGTCATTGTCCTGTCATCAGTTTAATTTAGAGGACAGTGTTCTGCAAGATGCCCTTGTGCTATGCCTAAGTCATGGTCGGATGCACGTTGTGCAGCTGATGAGATAACACCGAATGGACTTTGTGCTGCAATCTCAAATGACTGTGCTGTATGAATAACCCCATTGTAACTAGGCTCAGTGTTTCTAAGTCATCTAGCTAAAACTACCTACTCAAGGGCTAGACACACTATCACATCTCAGTCTAAAATTTGGCATAATATTTGTTACACTGCCAATAAGGAAAATTGTAATGTTGAGTAAGACCCTGTAAGCAACCAAGATTTTTACTTTTTTTATCTGCCAGTGGTTGTAACTTACACTAACAGCCACTTACTGTGGTGTGTGTGTGTGTGTGTGTGTGTGTGTGTGTGTGTGTGTGTGTGAGAGAGAGAGAGAGAGAGAGAGAGAGAGAGAGAGAGAATATGAGTGGGCACCAAACTACACAGGATCAAACACTGTAGATATAGAGGTCATTGTTGGTGTAAATATCATTCATGTTGATGCTGTTTGCAGAACATTATCCCACTTTTTGCTAAGCACTTCAGTAAACCACTCTACTATTTTTGTAGTGTCTCAGATGCCTCAGAATTTTCTGTAGTTGATGATCTTTCAGCCTCAAGTGCACTGCTACAATTCAATAAACTTTGCATCCATAATGCAGTAATAATGTGTAACATTTTAGTTCTTCATCACCAGTTGCATGTTGCAGCCTGACACAAAGTACCTCATAGTGTGTGGAAACCAAAATTGGTGCCAAGTTGATGACGAAAAATGTTGTAGAGAGTGAATGTTAAAACTTCAAATAATGTGAGCCTAAAACAGTACTGGTGAAAGAGCCGGGATTGTCCTATACATCAGAATGCAGTCAGGTTGAGTTCAAAATTAAATTCCCGGTCCAGAAAAGGAAAGTGGCAATGGTATTTGGATATCAGTATAATGAAGGATTCAATAGCTGATACGAACTGTTGATCAATCCACTTGGCTGGGTTCTTATTTCCTCTAGTGGGCCAAGTTATAGCTGCCAAATATGGAACTATCCGCCACATAATTATTGTTATTGCCATAAGCTAGTATTCATACTTGTGTATAAATGGAGGCTGGCTACTTGTGTATAAAAAGAGCTGACAATATGTTGGCTGGATACATGTGTATAAAAAGAGCTGACAATATGTAATAATCTACCTGGAGTGCATTCTAAGATCATTGCTCACAGCACCTTGTGAACAACAACTGGGCTGGTCATCGAAATATTGTGCAGAAATGATCGTCATGCTTGAGTATTCATAAATGTGTCTCCTAACTAGGTAACTGTTGTGACTCGCCAATTATTCAAAGTGCCGCCGCGCAATTACGCACGTCCTCTACGTGCGGCGCTGTCTGCCAGCCAGGCAGCAGCTGCGCCACCTAAGCGGCCAGCCGAGCAGCGGCTGCTAGACTGAGACTCAGTGTTTAATCGAATGCCGACTTGTACACAGGTCAACTTACTCAGTGACTTATATGTGTTGTTGTGTTGTCCGAAATATGTGTTAAATTTGACGATTTAACAATTGGCGACGAGGTAGTGGATTTTTCCTTTTCACCGTTGACTCACAGGTTTCCATGGCTACTATCGAGCAGCTCTTGCAAAATCTCCTTGAACAGCAAACGCTTCTCACAGCGGCGATTCGCGATTTCGTCGTGGCGTCAAATGCGGGGCGTTTCTCGTCGCTGGCTGTACCTCCTTTTCCACCTTACGACGAGACGGCGGAAGACTGGTCTGATTATGAAAAACTTCTTCGACAGCACTTCTTGGCATTTCATGTCGCGGACGAACAACCATGTAAGTCTCTGTTCCTTTCCTGGATTTCACCTCAAATGTATCAGTTGTTGTCGCAATTGGCTCCTTTGAAGGATCCTGCATCTTTGTCCTTTGCTGAAATGTGCTCCCTTCTGTCTGTCTATTTTCAAAAGCAAACACATGTGGTAGCCTCTCGTGTTGCCTTTTATCATTGTCAAAAACAACCAAATCAGTCCTATCGCGCTTGGGCTGCTGAACTTCATGGCCTCAGTCGAAAGTGTCAATTTGTTACTGACGTTCACAAAGAATCCTATGCTGATTCCATGGTACGGGATGCTATTATCCGGTCGGCGCCCGACAAAGAAGTTCGGCAACGTGCCCTTCAGTTGGCGAATCCGACTCTAGATGAAGTTCTCTCCATTGCGCAGTCTTTTGAAATTTCTCGCGCCGCTGGGGCGCAAATAGAAGCGTGGGGTGATGTCGGGGAAATAGAACCTCTGTGCGCTGTTGACGACGCGTGCGGCGCGTCCTCGCCGGCCGACGTGGCCGCAGTACGCTCCCACGCACAGCCTCGGCCTAGCCGTAAACAACCCACTAAGAAACTGCAGCAAAATCCCCGGCAACTTCCTTCATGTCCGCGGTGTTTTACGAAACATTCACGCAAGGATTGTCCCCAACATTGGGCTGTGTGTCACAATTGCAAAAAGAAAGGTCATGTGTCTTCCGTTTGTAAATCCGACCGCATACATGATGTTCATGAACATGACGCTGATTCTGATTCTGTGTTGTCTGTCAATTGCACTTCTTCCCTTTCAGGGAAGTTATTCCTCACTGTCCAAATCCTTGGTCGAGATGTTCGCATGCAAGTGGATACCGGTTCTGCTGCCACTATAATGAATTCTCAGATGTATCTTCAGCTGGGTTCTCCACTCCTGTCCCCTGTCACTCGGCAATTACGGACGTACAATAAACAGAAGATTTCTCTCTTGGGACAGTTTAATGCTGAGGTATCTTACAAATCCGTCATTCGCACTGTTCCCATATTTGTGGTTGACCAGAGCAACGCAGAAAATCTTTTTGGTTTCGATGCCTTTCGCGTTTTTGGGTTCTCCATAGATGACTCTGTCAATATTGTCTCTGACGCTTTTCCTTATGCTCAACTGGATTCCTTGTCGACAACATTTTCGTCCCTTTTTTCTCATGGGTTAGGCCGTGCAAACGACTTTGAAGCTCATATCACGCTCAAACCCACTGCTCGGCCTAAGTTTTTTTGGGCTCGGCCCATTCCTGTGGCCCTTCGTGATCGGGTAAAATGGGAGTTGGATCGTCTCACTGCTTCAGGGGTTTTGCTTCCTGTCACTTCCAGTGTGTGGTCCTCTCCTGTCATTGTAGTTGCTAAGCCCAATGGTGATATTCGTCTCTGTGGCGATTTCAAAGCCACTGTAGATGCTCAATGCCTCATCGACACTTACCCTATGCCCCGTCCTGAAGAACTGTTCACTAAACTCGCTGGAGGACAGTATTTTTCTAAAATTGACCTGTCGGAAGCTTATCATCAACTTCCTCTCGACGCTGCTTCCCGGCAGTTTCTGGTCCTTCACACGCCTTTCGGCCTTTATCAATACCAACACTTGCCATTCGGGGTTGCTAGCGCCCCTGCTCTCTTTCAGCGATTCTTGGAACAATTATTGCTCCCTGTCCCAGGGTGTATCAATTACATGGACGACATTGTTGTCACTAATGTCTTACAGACTGCCGGTCTTAAGTGTAATCTTCAGAAATCACAATTTTTCAGGCATCTATCATGTACTTGGGGTTTCAACTCTCTCGGGATGGTATTCGTCCGCTTCTTCACACTGTTGCTGCGATCGATGCCCTTTCTCACCCTACATCTGTTAAGGAACTGCAGGCCTTCTTGGGGAAAATAGCATACTATCACAAGTTTTTACCATCTGCGGCGTCGGTGGCTCAGCCGTAACATCGCCTGTTGCATAAAAACATGCCTTTTCACTGGTCCGCGTCATGTGACGCGGCTTTCCGGAAATTAAAGACTATGCTGAAACAGGCCCCGTGCCTGGCTACTTATCGACCTGGTCAACATCTTGTTCTTGCCACAGACGCCTCTCAATACGGGGTCGGTGTAGTCCTTGCGCACCGTTTTTCTGACGGTTCGGAACAACCCATCGCTTATGCCTCCAAAACGCTCACGGATGCCCAACAAAAGTATTCTCAAATTGAGAAAGAAGCTTTGGCCATCATTTATGCTCTTCATAAGTTTGGTGTTTTTCTCTATGGCTCAAAATTTCATCTTGTTACGGATCACAAACCACTTGTTTCCTTGTTTCTTCCATCATCCCGACAAGGCTGCACACCGCCTCCAGCGTTGGGCTCTTTACTTGTCCCGTTTCAATTATGAGATTCATTTCCGGCCAACGGCTCAACATGCGAATGCTGATGCTTTGTCTCGCCTTCCCATGGGTCCTAATCAGGCATTTGGTAGGGACAAACTTTTGTGTTTCCACCTGGATGTTGCCGAGCAGCAGGTTGTGGACGGGTTCCCCATCACTGGGAACAGGCTGGCGGCTGCTACGGGTTCTGACCCTACCCTCTCCCGGGTTTTACGCTGTATTCAGAAGGGTTGGCGAGATCACCCGTCCGCTAAGACTTCTGATCCATTGCAGAACTACTACACTTTGCGCTACCGCCTCACGGCTAGGGATGGTGTTATCCTCCTCTCCACTGACAATGCTTCGCCGCGTGTTGTGGTACCTGCGTCTTTGCATGCTTCGGTCTTGCGCCTCCTTCACCAGGGGCACTGGGGTGTGTCTCGCACAAAATCTCTGGCGCGCCGTCATGTGTACCGGCCTGGCATCGACTCTGAAATAGCACACATGGTCGCTGCCTGCGGCCCTTGTGCGTCACAGGCCGCTGCCCTGAAGTCATCTTTGTCACCGTGGCCTTCGCCTGAGAAGCCCTGGGAGCGCATTCATGCTGACTTTGCGGGACCCTTTTTAGGTACTTATTGGCTCCTCGTAATTGACGCCTACTCTAACTTTCCTTTCATTGTCCGTTGCACGTCACCTACCACCGCGGCAACCACCAGTGCTCTCGCCCGCATTTTTTCTTTGGAAGGCCTCCCCTCTACTCTTGTTTCTGATAATGGTCCGCAATTTGCCTCTTCCGACTTTGCGGATTTTTGTGCTCGTCACGGCGTTACGCATGTCACGGCCCCGCCATTCCATCCACAATCCAACGGTGAGGCTGAACGACTGGTCCGCACATTTAAGGCTCAGATGCGGAAACTTCTGACTTCTTCTGCTGCTGATGATGCGCTTCTCCAGTTCCTGGCGTCTTACCGTTTCACCCCCATGGGCGATCACAGCCCGGCTGAGCTCTTACATGGCCGACAGCCCCGCACGCTACTTCATCTTCTGCGGCCTCCCACCTCACGGCCGCGGGTGCCTTCACTTGGCCGGTTCACCGCCGACGACCTCGTCTGGGTACGGGGATATGGCAGGCGGCCAAAATGGAGCCCAGGCCGCATCTTAAGACACCGTGGCAGACGCCTGTATGAAATCCAGACGGACACGGGTGTTGCAGTGCGTCATTCGGACCAGCTTCGGCCTCGGGTGCCAGCAACGCCTGTTCCGAATGCCGCCACACCATCTTTGGCTCTACCTGATGCTCAGGATCTTGGCATCTCTCAATACTCACAACGCAGCCCTCTCACCGTCATCACCATGCCAGCACCAGAACGGACGCCACCAGGAGACGTGCCCATGCAGGAACCGGAGGACCATCCTCTGGCAGAGTACATCTACTCGCCGCCTCCTCCAATGGACGCCGACACATCGTCCATGTCTCCTGTCATATCAACTGGACTTGCCGCATCGGGCAGATTGGTGCATGGGGCCCCAGCAGATTCAACCACTACGTCTCCTGTCATCTCGACCCTTTATCATCGGGGACACTTCCGTCCGTATGGGAAGCCTCCTCCTCGAGACTTTACGGCGAGTCAAACAACGCCTATGGATGTTAGCCATCTCCAGGACACCTCCGTTAAGACCAGTGCAACAATTTCAAAGGGGGGAAAAGTGTTGTGACTCGCCGATTATTCAAAGTGCCACCGCGCAATTTCGCACGTCCTCTACACGCGGCGCTGTCTGCCAGCCATGCAGCAGCTGCGCCACCTAAGCGGCCAGCCGAGCAGCGGCCGCTAGACTGAGACTCAATGTTTAATCGAATGCCGACTTGTACACAGGTCAACTTACTCAGTGACTTATATGTGTTGTTGTGTTGTCCGAAATATGTGTTAAATTTGACGATTTAACAGTAACATATGTTATGGTTGCGGTTAACTTGTGTAAATGTTCTACCAGATAAACAGTTTTCAATCAAATAATTCTAATTACATCTGGATATGCTCTTGTACTTTGTTAAAAAAGAAGAGAAATTTGTATTTCAAGTACATTGCTGTGATTATAGCCCTAAATTACATTTCACTGCATACTAAGTTCACAGCGAGATAGTCTATCTATATGCTGCAGGCAGTGTTACTGTCTATTGTTTGTAGGAAAATGATGGCATCATGAGTGGAGAAATTTTTTGTATTGGAGGTGATTAATTTCAAATTTCATATGGTAACCATTTATCTTATTGCACGCACAAAGAGAGAGTCCTCTTGCATGCATATAAAATGAAAATGGTTTTTGTACCATAACTAAATGTGTTTCCAAAGAAACCACAGGAAATGTAAAGTGTGGAGAAAGTAGCAAACTCAAGATTACACAACCAGTACAATATTTAACAAAGTCTCTTGTGCGTAGCAGCCTATACATATTTCATACATTGAGGTCACAAAAGTCATGAGAAGTCGTATGCAGAAGACACTATTATTGTGTGCACAACATATAAAATGGCATTGCACTGGCACAGCTGTCATCTGTATGCGGGGTGATACATGTGAAAAGGTTTCAGGCTTGGCACAACTGGAATTAGCAGACTTTGAACAAAGAATGGTAGCTGAAGCTAGATTTGCAGAACATACTATTTCAGAAATTGTTAGAAAATTCAGTGTTCCATGATGCACATTGTCAGGAGTGTTTTGAGAATGCCACATTTCATGCATTTCCTCTCACTACGCAGTGGCTGATGGCCTTCACATAATGACCGAGCAGCAGCATTTGCGTAGAGTGTCAGTGCTAACAGATAAGTAACACTGCAAGAAAGAACCACAGAAATCAGTGTGGGACATACGGCGAACATATGCATTAGGACATTGTGGCATTAATGGGCTATGGCAGTACATGTCCAGCATGAGTGCTCTCGCTGAGATCACATCATCAGTAGCACTTCTCTGAGGCTCATGACCATAGTTGTTGGACTGTAGATGACTGGAAAACCGTGGCCTCGACAGATGAGTCGCGATTTCAGTTGCTAAGAGCTGATGGTAGGGTTTGAGTGTGGTGCAGACCCTATGAACTCATGGACCCTAGCTGTCAACATGACACTGTGCAAGCTGGTGGTCACTCCATAATTGTGTGGGCTGTTTCTACATGAAATTGACTGGGTCCTCTGGATGTTCAGCAACTTGGAGACTATTTGCAGCCATTCATGGGTGTCATGTTTCCAAACAACAATGGAATTTTTATGGATGAAAATGTGCCACATCATGGGACCACAGTTGCTCAAAATTGGTTTGAAGAACATTCTGTACAATTTGAGTAAATGATTTGGCCACCTGGATTACTCGACATGACTCCCATTGAACATTCATGGGTCATGATCAAGAGGTCAGTTCATGCACAAAATCCTGCACTGGTAACAATTTTGCACTTATGGATGACTTCTTGTTGTTATTGTTGTTGTTGTTGTTGGTCTTCAGTCCTGAGACTGGTTTGATGCAGCTCTCCATGCTACTCTATCCTGTGCAAGCTTATTCATCTCCCAGTAATTACTGCAACCTACATCCTTCTGAATCTGCTTAGTGTATTCATCTCTTGGTCTCCCTCTACGATTTTTCTTCTAGTCAAGTTGTGCCACAAACTTCTCATCTCCCCAATTCTATTCAATACCTCCTCATTAGTTATGTGCTCTACCCATCTAATCTTCAGCATTCTTCTGTAGCACCACATTTCGAAAGCTTCTATTCTCTTCCTGTCCAAACTATTTATCACCCATGTTTCACTTCCATACATGGCTACACTCCATACAAATATTTTCAGAAACGTCTTCCAGACACCAGTCTATACTCAATGTTAGCAAATTTCTCTTCTTCAGAAACGTTTTCCTTGCCATTGCCAGTCTACATTTTATATCCTCTCTACTTCGACCATCATCAGTTATTTTGCTCCCCAAATAGCAAAACTCCTTTACTACTTTAAGTCTCTCATTTCCTAATCTAATTCCCTCAGCATCACCCGACTTGATTCGACTACATTCCATTATCCTCGTTTTGCTTTTGTTAATGTTCATCTTATATCCTCCTTTCAAGATACTGTCCATTCCATTCTACTGCTCTTCCAAGTCCTTTGCTGTCTCTGACAGAATTACAATGTCATCGGCGAACCTCAAAGTTTTTATTTCTTCTCCATGTATTTTAATACCTACTTGTTTCCTTTACTGCTTGCTCAATATACAGATTGAATAACATTGGGGAGAGGCTAAAACCCTGTCTCACTCCCTTCCAAACCACTGCTTCCCTTTCATGCCCCTTGACTCTTATAACTGCCATCTCGTTCCTGTACAAATTGTAAATAGCCTTTCACTCCCTGTATTTTACCCCTGCCACCTTTAGAATTTGAAAGAGAGTATTCCAGTCAACATGGATGTCTATAGAGACAGAATGTCTCAAGATTTCTGTAGGGAACAACTTGTTGACTCCATACTACATCAAGTTGTTGCACGACGCAAAGCGAAAGGAGGTCCAACACGATATTAGGAGGTATCCCATGGAATTTGCCTCTTCAATTTATGTATATATTTAGGGATAGTTATAGAGACTACATGTTCATGCCTAATGGTTTCTGATGTGCTAATAGTTACTATGATCTTACGTTAGGAAGGTACAAGCCTCTGTGGTACACATTTTAGAAATTCAGTAGTGCACATACACAAGTCCCTGGAGTCACAGCAAAGCAGCCCTAGAGAATGGCCTCATGGTTAAGGAGTTGTCCTAATCAGGGTAGAAAATCTAGGTTAATAGATTTTAAAGATTATAAAGAATTTGATACATGCAAATGGCTGAGTGAGTATAGTGTACACACGAGGAAAAATTATATTAGTAGGCTGTATCAAGTATGGAATGTAGCAGGATGGTGTACAATCTCAGATCAGCTGTGGGCTGTATGAGGAATACTTATCAACAAAGTAACAAGGCAATGTATTTCAGCTTCACATTTGCCTGCTGCCTGATGCCCAGTATGCAGCGGCCACACACCTCATGGTTCTTGTTCACCTGAAGATGGGCTTATAATCGCCTGAAACTAGTTGTGACTGTACTAATAAAACTATTTACAACAGAAGCTATTTTTTACAGCTGTTAACTAAATTTTATGCATACTGCATTCACCACAGAGACTGGATACTTTTGTCACAAAGAAATGTTCAGATTAGATAAGTCACAATAGGGAATTTGGATGACAATAACTTTTTAGATAAAATATTTTTTAAGTGTATTAGCATTTCATCTGTCAACTGAATATGGAACCTGCTTGCCTGAAGTGTGCAGCTCTCTTGTACCATACTGGTGAATACAGTTAACTGCCAGGTTATGAAACATGGTTGCTTCACTGTCTTTGAGGAGGATTGGTAAATGGTAGATTGCATTTCTGTTTGGAGTGCTTATACATCTGAGCAAATTTTCTAAGATGAAGATATGGATATTACCTCCAAAACCACCTGTTTTTACCCCCTTGCAACTGTTGAGTGTAACAATGCAAAAAGGGAAATGCGTTTGATCATTCTCTGCTTATCACTCTCAAATGCCTAGGTCACCAGTTTACTGAGGCTGCACATTTAATAAAATTTACTGACTCTTATGTGTGTAGCAAGTGACAACTGCTTTGAAATTTGTTAACCAAGCATGGCACGTGTGTTGCATATAATTTGGAATATTTTGCCATTCAGTATCTGCTCTCACCCCATAATTTCAAATGCTATGACCATGATCCTAATGGTTGGCTATCGGACTATAAAGAGAGAGGCCTACTTCAGGTATGATTGCATAGGAAACCAAACCACAGCCTAATTGTGCTTGACATGATTATCATGTACAACCAAATTTATGATAAAAGATGTAAAGTTCCTCACAAATAAAAGATGATGTCCTTTAATGTAATCTATTTGTCTTCATATGGTGTAAAACATGCCTAACAGTAACACACACATTCACACTAACATGACAAATTCTAAAAATCATTCATCCAGAAAAATCATACACAATTCAGTATTCCTGTTCCAACAGAATATATTTCTCTCAATGCATTATCAAACACTTTAGAATTCAACTTCATGTATTTCTGACCCCCTACTCTTCCATTACATGTTCACTTGACTGAGTCTGCCCCACTATTATCTTCATGCCCTTGCTACTAACTCACATTTTTCGTGCATAATGACAATGCACTATCCACCAGAAAAGGTGGGAACTACAGAAAGTTCTGGAAGTTAAGGCTCACCAGCTAACGCCTGCTGCTAGGTAACATTCTGGCAAGGATTTTGGTTACGATATCCTTACACCCCCACCCTTAATTGTTTGGCAAAATGTAAATTTTGGCAAAAATAACAGCTCACAGATCCAATGACACAAATCTCCCATCTAGATCATAAGACAATATTAAACACTGAAACACCCAACCAAATGTCTGTGACTTTTTCAGCCACTGTCATGAAGGCTGCCTTGCACAACAGGTGTGTTGGATGGGATAGTACCAATATGCTTCACAGGGCAATCTATATGTCAGGGGCATTAAAATTTTTTTTCAAGCCCCTGACATGTAAGCTGCACTGTGCAATGTATGTGTTGTAGGAGTACTATCGGCCTGCTTAATTGATCTATTTTACAGGTGCTACACATGAGGATGGACATGGCTGAGTAGAGGGGTGAGCAGGGGACAGACAGAGAGGGGGCGGGGGGGGGGGGGGGGATGAGATGAACAGGCAGAGTGGGGAGGAGGACAGAGAGAATGGGCAGCAGAGATGTGTGCAATATATGTTTTGAATACGTACACACGTGAAGGCGCAGGAAAAAGGCTAGCACATATGTAAATGTACATATTTGTCTCTGTGTGTGATGTACGTGCAGTGTCCCCTCCTAAACCACTGGATCAATTTCAACCAAATTTAGTACACATACAACTTGCTATCTGGGAATCAGCACTGTGCTCCTAGCTCCCATGGGAATGGAGAAATGGTGAAGGGTGTTTTCAACCCCTGGCAGCTAGACTTTCCTACATGCAAGGTGGACCATAGATAGATATAATGAGTAAAAAAGACACCCCAATAGTCAATACAGTGTAAGGAAAGTCCTCACAGTTCAGAATGCTTCAGACAGCTTTTAAATGTGAAGTACAATTGACTACAAAATTAAAATTACAGCAATCAACACAGCACCATTTTCTTGATTTGATGGTGCAAAGGCAGTTCCCTTCATTTCGTTTAAAATTACAGGCTGAAATAAAATAAAATAAAGACTGCACATATACTACACAGGAGATGGGGGGAGGAAGAGGTGGAGGGAGAAAGGGAAGGAGGAGACGTATGATGTATGTGTGGAATGTGCAAGCAGGCAAAGCCAAGGGGAAAGGCCAGTATTAACATAGCGATCAAAATATTGAGTGATTATGAAACACATAAATATCACACAAATTGAATACATGACAAGCATATAGAAAGATATTATCTGTAAAAAAAACCTCTGTAAATATATAGTAGTATATGAAAGGTGAGTCTTTGTGTGATAATGTTGAGTTAGGCATGTTAATCATCCAAAAATACAAATTACATCATGTATTTTCTTAACATATAGCATGTCAGTAGTAAACAAACAAGTGCTCAAATTCTGTTCAACAAATTTGTAGCTGCTACAAGTGTGTAAATAATCAAGATTGGAACATTGCAAGTATAGTGTACGTAAATTGCAATTGGTTTTAAATGTACAGTTATCAAGCAGTCAATCACCTAAATACAAAAATAATCACCTTTATATTTTTATTTTCATTACATAAATCATGTTAGAATGTTCTCTACCAAAATGATATTAATAAACAAACATACATAAATAACAACAATTAGGCATGATAATCTTGTTAGAAGAAGCGTGAGCTGTAAGACGAATGAAGAAACAGAAGAAAAACACTCATTTGTTTTATTAATGTTTTGCACCGTTTAAAACACTGCACTTTACTTACACTTACTGCACTCACAAACACCAGAAGTTCTCATCCAGAATGTATACACAGACAAGAAAAAATAATTTCCTGGAATTTTTTTTTTTAGATTTCCCAGTTAAAATAAAGTTTTTTTTCTGGGTGAAAATAAACTATACTCCAGTTGAAAGTACATTTTTTCCATGTTAACTGACAATATACTTTCCCTCGGAGCTGTAAAGCATATCAATCTTTGAACGGTAAAGATTATATACCCTGATGTAGAACTTCTCATCAAAAAACAACACGTTTTGGAAAGATCTTATTGCATGGCAACATGTTCACTGCATATTTTGGTATTACAAAAGTATAAATACAAGATCACCAAATACAGCACGCTAGTTTCTGAACACAGAACACCAACAAATAAGAAGTGCGATGCCCATGCAGTGATACAGAAACAGAGGCCACAGTAGCACTCTGAGTGGCATGGCAGCGAACTTCGAATTCGGAAAAATATGGCGCAATAATATGTATCCTTGCTTCATGAAATGCGACTACTAGATTATATTTTTCATCAAGAAAAGCTAACCTTTCACTTTTAATACTGGTCCTCAAAAACTTGCTGTTTTTTCTCATTGTGTTATTAGGTAGGGTCCTAAAAACCCAGCTTAAACTGCTGTAGCTGAATATTTCTGACAAGCACAATTGTAAATTTCACTTTTGTGCACCAAACATTTTGTGAGTTACCTAGCTGAATACATGTTCCTTCAAGCCTTTCGACTTTTCCATACAAAAACTGATTATGTGTGAAACTGCTCAAGAACTCACCTTGCACTTTTTTTGGTATAATTATACTTTTTGCCATTGTTATTGCATAATTTGTAATCTGTGAAAGAACTACAATAAATATGGAAAACTAACCTTGAAGCTTGGTGTGCTCCTTTTAAGATAAGCACAAATGTGCCAGTAAGATTTTAAATGAATGCATAAATGGCTGGTCTCCTGGCCCTCAAATTTTTGTAATAGGCTGATCCTCAAAGTGTTTAAGTTTTGAAAGAGTCAAACCCTCAATGATTTAAGAAATTCATTGTACTTTCTCACACATTGTCTTGTGTAAAAGGACATTTACTTTGAAAGTAATCGCAATATTTTCCCACACCCTATTAGAAATGTAAACAGTTGCAGTGTCACACTCATCGAATGCAGCTCTTTTCTATGATGTATCGCGTAGTCTTTGTTGTAAAGCCTTTGACTCATTTTGCTGTCAGCACTGCACTGCCCTGTGTTTTGTTTTTGTAAATAGTGCATTTTCTTTGCAACTAAATTTTTATTTTGGTGTTATTCTCTCGTTTATGTTATACTGCTGCAGTATTATTCTGCAGTAGTAGACTAAAGTCAAATTATTTGTTAGAGTATCAGTTCTTACCACTCAAAATTGCGAATATTTAACTTAAAACTAAAATGACAAAAAATTCCTGGGATCCTAAAATATTCTCTGGTATTTCCCAGATGAAAAAATTCTCGTGCTTTTCTGTTACGGGGAAAGCTGGTGTGTAGGGAAGTGCAGGTAGCAACCTGCCTCTTTATGAACTCATGCTGGTGTTGAACCTCTGCCCCATCACCTCTGTGGCAGTGGCATTGTCACTGTGCAGCAGTTCTGTAATAAACTGGGTTACTCAGTGAGTGGTGAGCACGTCCATGATCACACGTGGGAGAGGATGCAGCCTGCCTCTGTTGGTGTGTCCAGTAAGCTGATGCTCAGTAGCTACGCACTGGCATCAAATGAATGAGAGGGCATTGCCTTCCCATGGGTATATTTGTGTTTTGGCAGAGCCAGCCGTCATGGTATGGTGATCTGCTGCTGTCTGCTAGTACGTCTGTTGCCATGCAGCTGATATTATCTCATTCCTCCACTGCGTCTGTGAAACAGTCATGGCACCAACTGGTTGAAGCACGTTGCACTGCTGTCCCCATGTATGTGGAACTCAAATGCTACAAATGTGAATGCACAGGAGATCCACTGGCATTTTTCCACAGTCCAATTGCTGTAATACTATGTTCCCAGCCTTAATTGGCCCAATACAACTTAATTAAGATACTCCATATGACTCTTCCTGTCACAACAGCATTTAAACTGGCTTCACCTGGGCATTGGTGCTGCCACTTAACATGACAGTTAATGTTTCACAGCTCGTATCTGACGACGGTCTCATATGCGTGAAAAGCAACAGCAAATTGGATCAAATCATGATATTTTCTTCACTGCACTGGCTGTTTACAGCTACCTGTGTAGTGTCATTTTTTTCTTCACTAATCACTTGCTTCATATATCTTGCCATATTTTTCTCTTCTGCCTTGCGAGTATCGCATGTACTCATACCTGTCTTTTATATCTGCATTTTCATTTATATTGATTCTTATTTTTTTGTCATGCCTTTCCTGTAAAGCCATTAAGAGGTTTGTTTGTGTTACCATGCTTCACATTTATTCTGATATATTGTTCCAAACCACTGGATTTTACACTTTGCATCCTCAGTGTCTTCCATCGATTTTTGGGAGTAAACCCTTTCCCTTTGTACATCTGTTATTCTCATTTTGGCAGCTTCTAATTATTTCTTTTTGACAGAAAACATTTACTTTAAACAATTCTTTATCCCAAATCTCCCATTTAGTTCCTTTTCCATTTCGTACTTACAGCATGGAGATTTACACCGTGCAACTCTACTAAAGAGTCACTTTTCCTGTAATTGTCACCCATTGTGATGCTGAAAGTTGATGGCTCAAAGGTGCCTAACACCTTCCTATGCAACAGTGCATAAGCATAGCACCCTGTGACATCATCCTCAGGCTCAGTGACACTTTAAACAGCAAGGTGTCAACACTTGTGACAGAAATGCCAGAGCTCAGAAGTTCATGTGAGGTGTAAGATTCGTTAATGATGCCAAATTGCTATCAAATTTCACCACAATTCTGCCCAACAACACAGTGGCTGTGTCATGTGCTGGAAAGGTCATTATACCTCTCGTACCATACTTCAACCCTTCTTCTGACACCTCTTTGATGGAGATCAGAACTGCAACACCCAGAGTTGAAATCACAGTGTTTTATTATGTGTGGCCAAGGAAAACCTTTCAGATGTATCATTTCTCAGAACTGACACAAAAAGGCATCAGGATGTAGTGTAAAAGGCATCAATGAAAACACTGCTGTCTTTGGTGTCTTGATTCCCACACATTTTGCAGTCAAAAATGATGGTTCCCAGTGTTATGAACAACAGGATGACATTTTTGACTGCTGACATCCTATGAATGAATGATTCGCCATTTCTATAAGGATGTTGTGGGCCTGGAACCCCACTGAATATGGTCTGACCCTTTGGAGAGGAGAGCAACTCTCTGTTGTACTCTGCAGTGGAGTGGATGCTGATATGAAACTTCCTGGCAGATTAAAATTGTGTGCAGAACTGAGGTTCAAACTTGGGACATTTGCCTTTCGTGGGCAAGTACTCTACGAACTGAGCTACCCAAGTAAGGTTTACAACCCATCCTCACAGCTCTTCTTTCTCCCAGTACCTTCGCTCCTACCTTCCAAACTTGACAGAAGTTCTACTGTGTAACTTGAAACAGTTGTTGACAGCATTACATGGTACACCTTTCATAACTGAAAGTAATTAAGGTTTCTCATTTGAGGGCTCTTTCTTAGGAAGCACAGTTTTTCTGCATAAGTATACAATGTGTTTTTGCAAGTCACACCTATAATATTGATGAGATAGACTCCCAGTAATGTATAAAACATATTGAAATCAACAATATTATGAAAAGGATAGATTGCTACTCATCGTAAAGCTGACAGGTTGAGTTGTAGACTGGCATGACAAAAAGACAGTAACATATAAGCTATTTGCCAAAGCCTTCTTCAGAAAAGAAAAACAAGGAAAAAAAAAAAACACACACACACACACATTCACACAAGCAAGCATACCTCACACACACATGACAGCTATTTCCAGAGAGAATGCAACAGAAACACACTGAACAGGAGTAACAATTCAAGGCAGGGCAGGGAAGGGTGAGGGATGGCAGGGTACAGGTGGGGAAAGAGGAATCGGCTCTGCCTGGCAGAGCATGCGAGTATTAGTAGTGGGAGGACAGAGTGCCAGGCACAGTGTCGAGAGGCTGTGGAGGAGGGAGGGAGGGAAGAAACGTGAAGCAGAAAGGAGAGAAGTAGAGAAAGGGAAAAGATTTCGGGGTGGGTGGCTGACGGCAGTGCACAATGAGGGTGAGGGGAGACAAATTGTGAGGAAGTGACAGGACAGACGGGGTGGAAACAGTTGGGTGGAGGTATGGAGATAATAAGTTACTGTTCCTTGAGTCAAGGATGAGTTCAGGAGCAAATAATGTGTTGTAAGAATAACTCCCATCTGTGCAGGTCAGAAAAGCTGGTAGTGGAGGGGAGGATCCAGACAGCTAGCGTTGTGAAGCAGCCATTGGATTCTCCTCTCCACCACCAGCTTTACTGAACTGTGCAGATGGGAACTATCCTTACAACACTTTCTCTGATCCTGAAATCATCCTGGTCTTAAACTACGGTAACCTACTGTCCCCAAACCCTCCACCCAATTGTTTCTGCTCCCTGTCACTTCCTTCACCTGCTCCAATTTTCCTCCCTGCACTCTCATTCTGCACTGTTCCCTGTCAGTCCAACCATTGGGCAGAGAGCCCCTCTCCTTTCTGCTCAACATGTTTCTCCCCCTCTCCCTCCCCAACAGCTTCCCAATGCTGCATCTGCCAGCCCTGTCCTTCCATCTCTAGTCCATGCATGCTCCACCAGGCAGTGCTGTTTCCTCTTCCGCTCACCTGTACTCTGTCACCCTTCCCTTCCCTGCCCTGCCCTGCCCTGCCCCGCCCCGGATTGTTGCTCCCATTCGTTGTGTTTCTGTTGCATTCTGGCCAGAAAGGACAGAGATAGTGTTTCTCTCTCTCTCTCTCTCTCTCTCTCTCTCTCTCTCTCTCCCTCTGTGTGTGTGTGTGTGTGTGTGTGTGTGTGTGTGTGTGTGTGTGTGTGTGTGTGTGTGTTAGAGAGAGAGAGAGAGGTATGATTGCTTGTGCGGATGTGTGTGCTTTTTCTGTTGTTTTTTTCTGTTTTTTCTTTTCTGAGAAAGTCTTTGGTAAAAGTCTTATATGCCACAGTCTTTTTGTGGTGCCTGTCTGCAGCTCAGCATGTCATCTTTATGGTGAATAGAAATCTATTGTTTTCATAGTATTGTTGATATTCCAATAAGAACATTGCACTGTTTTGACATACTGAAATTAAGGGTACATTGCAGGTGTAACAGATGAACGAACAGCTGAGCAGTATCCAATGGTCACTCTTGACTCTATATATGTCTCCCCATTTCATCGACGATGTGGAGCTGCTACAAAGTTGCTTGAGCATCTTGCTGCAACTCATTGTGATCAAGATATTGCTGTTAGTACGCCTATCTCATCCACAATGAGAAAAGGTAAATTTTCTTGTAATATCAATGATTTACAAATTTTAGTAGAAAGGCAAATAGAAAAATACCATTTATTTGAGTCTTACTTTAAGATCCAAATATTCTCTTTAAAGAATTCTATAGGAGATTAATATATTTATAAATGCATAGTTTCTCTGACTATCTCAGTACTTTCTGTTGAAAAAAATTTAGTTGCTATTCACGCAATTAAAAAAAGTGTCCTGTGAAATTATTTGGTAAGATTATAAATGTTCACAAGCTATTTTGATGTACTAATCATTACAGATGTTTTTTACTCCTCTGCTGTCACGGTGCTTTGATTGATACTTGTACTTACGTATATAGTATATGTATAGTATATGCAATTATACATGATCTCGTCAGTTATTCTGAATCCTCAGATTTCTATAAATAGTTTGGTCACTGTTTGCAGCAGTGGACCAGACGCTCTTCTCAGTTCCAGTCTGCTATGCTAATTGTTCTTCTTCAACGGGCAGTTGTGCATGGAGCAGTAAGAGAAGCTGTTCTCCTGCTGTCACCAAATCAAGAAATACCCAGATGTCAGTTTAAATCATATATTCTTGAACATTATAAACAACATTTCCCATTAACATCTTTCAGAACATCAGATTATAATAGAAGGAAACATTCCATGAAGGAAAAATATACCTAAAAACAAAGATGATGTGACTTACCAAATGAAAGTGCTGGCAGGTCGACAGACACACAAACGAACACAAACATACACACAAAATTCAAGCTTTCGCAACAAACTGTTGCCTCATCAGGAAAGAGGGAAGGAGAGGGAAAGACGAAAGGATGTGGGTTTTAAGGGAGAGGGTAAGGAGTCATTCCAGTCCCGGGAGCGGAAAGACTTACCTTATGGGGAAAAATATGGTATATGTGTGGATGGATATGTGTGTGTGTGCGAGTGTATACCCGTCCTTTTTTCCCCATAAGGTAAGTCTTTCCGCTCCCGGGACTGGAATGACTCCTTACCCTCTCCCTTAAAACCCACATCCTTTCGTCTTTCCCTCTCCTTCCCTCTTTCCTGATGAGGCAACAGTTTGTTGCGAAAGCTTGAATTTTGTGTGTATGTTTGTGTTCGTTTGTGTGTCTGTCGACCTGCCAGCACTTTCATTTGGTAAGTCACATCATCTTTGTTTTTAAGAACACCAGATTAGTATTACAAGTGCCTGAAATATGTTCTGTACATGACAGATCATCACCTAAGGTCCAAATAAACACCATTTCATATCATGGGCCGAGCTCATCTTTGGTGTGGCACCATCATGGAGTAAGCAGCCCTACATCACAGCAGGTGGCAATGTTTTAATGCCCACACTGCTTCGCTGTATTATTCCATCTCTGCACAGAATTCCCCACATTTCCCACACAGTGGGCTGTCAGGTCTTTTTGTCTCACTTATACATTAAGGAATCTTCCAACATATTTCATCGGGTAAGTTGCACCTACAGAATAGCCTGTGACACTACATATTCTGCCATTGGGGCAATCACTTACATTGAGCTTTCATTGCTTCTTGCTTAACTTATGTCTTTTTAATATTTTATTATTGTACGCACCATATAGCAGAGATGCTGAGTCGAGATAGGCACAATAAAAAGACTGTAACAAAATAAGCTTTTGGCCGAGAAGGCCTTTGTTGAAAACAGACAACAACAACAACAACAACACACACACACACACACACACACACACACACACACACACACACACACACACACACACACACGACAGTAGTGTCTGGCAGCTTAAGCCAGGCTACAAGCAGCAGCAACAGCACGTAATGGGAGAGGCAACTGGGTGGGGCTGAGGAGGAAGCTGGGGTGGGGAGGGAGAGGGTATAGCAGGTGGGGGATGGCAAAGCATTGCTGGAGGGAGTATCTAGAATGAGGTGAAGAGAAGATAGGGCAGCTAGGTGCAGTCAGGAGGTAACACAGAAGGAGGGAGAGAGGGGAGGGGGAAGTGGAGAAGGAGAGAAGTAAAAAGACTGGGTGCATTGGTCCAATAGAGGGCTTGTAGTGCTGGAATGGGAACAGGGAAGGGACTAGATGGGTGAGGACAATGACTAACAGGGACTGAGGCCAGGATGGTTACGGGAACATACGATATATTGCAGTTAGAGCTCCTACCTGCGCAATTCAGGAAAGCTGGTGCTGTTGGGAATGATCCATATCGCACAGGCTGTGAAGCAGTTATTGAAATGAAGAATGTCGTGTTGGGTAGTGTGTTCAGCAATGGGGTGGTCGAGTTGTTTCATGACCACTGTTTGTTGGTGGCCCGTCATGCAGACAGACAGGGAATTTTTTAGAATTCCAGGAATTTCTCATTGTTTAAGTTTTCAGTTAAATTTTTGTGATTTTTACTGGTAAGAACCAATACTCCAGCAAAGGATATTGCTGTATCCCACTTCTGCTGAATAATACTGTTGTGACTCGCCGATCATTCAAAGCGCCGCTGCGCAATTACGCGCGTCCTCTATGTGCGGCGCTGTCTGTCAGCCATGCAGCAGCTGCGCCACCTAAGCGGTCAGCTGAGCAGCGGCCGCTAGACTGGGACTCAGTGCTCATTTGAATGCTAACGTGTACACATGTCTTGCTTGTCAAATTACTCTGTGACTTATATGTGTTGTGTCGTTCTGAAATATATGTGTTAAACTTGACGTTATAACAAATACTGCAGCAACAAAACATGAACTAGAGGGAAAAACATGAAAATAAAACTTAAGTCGCAAAGGAAATGCACCATATACAATAACAAAACATAGTGCTCATACAAGCGTCTGCCAACAGCGAAGTGTCTCAAAGGCTTTAGGAAGACTATGCAATGCTTCCTAACAACAAATTGCCTCCAATGAACGTGACAGCTGTTTACATTCAATTCGTATGAGCAGTTGTGGGTGGGCTCTTGTGCATGTGCAGTTGAGTCGTGTATGATTAGTATCTTCTCCTGCTTCTGGCTACAGATGTGTGGTTGGGTGCCACTATCTAATATTGCCCCAGTTCGAAAATATCGTAGATCTGGGGCTATGCACAGAGCAGTCTGAGCTGTAGTGGGGAGGTGGGTAGTCTCTGCATGACCTGTGTTTACATTAGTGATTTTGCTGTTTCCTCTTCATTTATTGCTCTCACATTAAATGAAAACAAAATGGATTTCTGTGGCCAGGAGCTATCAGATGAATTAAAATACATACCCATAATTACAGAAGACTAAAATATGTTATTAGTTTCAGGTTTTATTTCCACCTTTCTGACAGTGAAACATTAATCGCCTTGCAGAACAATGAAGTTATTTTTGTCGGTTTGCTAAAGAGATTTGGTTTTTAATAATCTTTAGCGCTGAGGCAGTCAATTTATTTGAAACGAAGTGTTTAATTTCACACTGTTGGCTAGTTTCAACTCTTCACTGCATTTCAAGTGCATGTTTTCCATCTTCTAGCTCGCATGGCATTATGGCATTATGTCATAATAAAGAACCAAACATGAGACAATACAGTATTGGTACTCAAGAAAATTTACATCCGAATCTGGACATACGAATGTGCACTTTAAGCCGACTTATGCATTTTAGTATGGTTCACAAAATTCCGATGCTCTTGAAGTATCCTCTGATGTCTTGTTTCTTTTGTTACATAGTGCAAGATCTTTTAATGTTTTACACATACAAACATATGGGCTTCCTGCGTCATCGTAGCTGCGCAGGCGCAGTGGTGCTTATTATCTGGCACTCTCTGGCAACTGCTGAAACGAATCAGTTTCTAACAGGTCACGGGAAAATATTGCAAATGGTTACTTTCAAAGTAAATTTCCTTTTACACAAGATGAACTATGTGCGAGAATGTATGATGAATTACTTAAATCACAGAGCGTTTGACTCTCAATTAAAAATCAACTCTTTGAGGACGACCATCTAGAAGAATTTCAAGCCCAGAAGATCAAGACATTTATGTCTTTATTAAAAATTCTACTGGCACATTTGTGTGATATATCTTAAAGTGTAATACACTTAAAAGAGATCAACATTATATGTGGAAGCTTAATTTCTCTTGCAGCTTATTAATCTTTGAGACCATGATTATATGTGAAAGCTTTGTTTTTCTTGTAGCAACACTATGTATATTAATTTAAACCATTAACTTTTCTTATTTGTGTGTTCGCGCTACTTAAGAGTGATCTTGCTATTGGATGACTACAGCACGTGTCCTGTGCTGTCATCAGCTGGTGAGATCACGTGACATGAGCTATGACTGGCTTACAAAAGCGCATCGCAATCTCGATTTCAATGCTTTGGAATGTAACATGCGGTGTTTGATGGAATTCGAGTTTATATGTAATAGACCTAAATGCAGGACCTGTCTCATACATCCTCCCACCACTACCTACTCCAGTCCAGTCACAGGGCTACCTGTGAAACCCCCACCCCAATCCACATTCCTCCAGAACCTCAACACCTTCTCCCCATTCGCTTTACCTGGTCCTACTCAACCGAACAAGCCACCTTCTTAGATGTTGACCTCCACCTTAAAGATGGCTATATGAGTACCTCCATCCATATAAAACCTACCAACTACCAGCAGTACTTCTACTTCGACAGCCGCCACCCATTCCATACCAAGAAGTCCCTTCAATACAGCCTAGCCACCTGTGGCCGTCACATTTGCAGTGATGAGCAGTTCCTCTCGAAATATATTGAGGGTCTCACTGAGGCCTTTACAAACTGTAATTATACTCCCACCCTTGTACCAAAAAATCTCCTGTGCCTTATCTTCCCTGTCACCCACCACCTCCCAAAGTCCCACCATCCAGCCACAGAGGAGCATTCCCCTCTTAACTCAGTACCACCCATGACTGTGGCAACTGAATTACATTCTCCGCCAGGGTTTTGACTATCTCTCGTCATGTCCTGAAATGAGAAATACCCTGTCCACTACCCTTGCCCCCCCCCCCTCCCCACATTGGTATTCCTCTGTCCACTGAACCTACACAATATCCTCATCCGTCCCTACACAGCCCTTCTCCTAACCCCTTCCCTCATAGCTCATATCCCTGTAATAGACCTAAATGCAGGACCTGTCTCATACATCCTCCCACCACTACCTACTCCAGTCCAGTCACAGGGCTACCTGTGAAACCAGTAATGTGACCTACAAGATAAGCTGCAACCTCTGTACTACATTATATGTGGACATGGCAACCAACAAGCTGTCTGTCCGCATGAGTGGCCACCAACAAACGGTGGTCAAGAAACAACTGGACCACCCTGTTGCTGAACACGCTGCCCAACTTGATATTCTTCATTTCTATGACAGCTTCACAGCCTGTGCCATATGGATCCTTCCCACCAACACCAACTTTTCTGAATTGCGCAGGGGGGAAACTCTGCCTGCAATATATCCTACATTCCTGTTATCCTCCTGGCCTCAACCTTCATTAGTCATTGCCCTCACCCATTTGGACCTGTTCCCGTTCCAGCACTACACAGCCCTCTATTCCATCAACACACCCAGTCTTTTTACTTCTCTCCTTTTCTGCTACCCCTGCCCCCTCTCGCCCCCTCCTTCTGTCTTACCTCTCAACTGCACCTGCCTGCAGACCTCTATCCACCTTGTCCCTAAAATGCTTCCCAGCAGCCCTTTACCATCCCCCTCCTCTATCCTGTTATCCCCTCCCCCTCCCCACCCCAATCCCCTCTTTACCCTCACCAAGTTGCCTCCCCAACCACACACCACTGCTGCTGCTGCTCATAGTCTGGCTTCAGCTGCCAGAGACTATGATCATGCGTTTTTTTGCCTATCTGCAATTCAACAACTGTGTTATATGGTGAGTAGCAACTATCCTTTTCATAATATTGTCACGTAGGAGAAGGTGTAATTAGATGAATGATGAACACTAACTTCTCTTAACAAAGGTTTATTCAGCACTTGCACATACAAGAGCGCGGAGCGAAATGCCTCTGGCCAGAACACATACGGTATATATACAGTTACAGTACATTCCAGTACAGTGATCTTAACATTTGTGGATACTTCTGGAATGTACTCGAACCAAATATAAAAATTAAAATTTTACAGTTCAGGTGAGTTTTGAACTCACGACCCTCCATGCAACAGTCTAGTATCATAATCACTACACCACAGTGACTGTGCTACTCAGCTTCTTCTGTGACATTGCTCCATCCTTAAGAGAACAGCGTCTCAGTGTTATGTCCTCCTAGTCTGGGAATGCGTCATCAGTCCTGCATACTCTGACTCCGGATGACTGATATTCGCCCTGGTGGTGATCTACTTAGAACTTACTTTGCCACTATGCTCTTCATCACCTTTCTGCTTGTTGCCTGTTGTTGGAGCTTCGAATTTACCCTGGGTTGCAGGACCCTTATAGGGCTTCATTCGAAGGATGTGGACCGTATCTCTCATCTTGTGTCAGGGTCGACTTCTTCAACTTCAAAAGTAACATCAGCCAACTGTCTTGCAACCTTATAAGGTCCAAAGTAGGGCCTGAGGAGCTTCTCAGAGAGACCAGCCTTCCAAACGCGAGTGAAGATCCAGACGAGGTCACCAGTCTGGTAGACAACAGGGCGGTGGCTCGCGTCATACATTTGGCGATCGTTTTCTTGAGGCTGCAGCGTGCAGAGTCGAGCTAACTTCCGAGCTTCCTCAGCTCTGGTTAACACCTGGCTGACTTATTTGTCATCCATGTCATCAGGATGTAATGGAAACACAGTTTCCACTGTCGTAGTTGCCTCACGCCCATGCACCAGGAAAAATGGCGTAAATCCAGTGGTGTTTTGTTTGGTGGTCTTGTAGGCAAACATCATTACAGGAGCACATCATCCCAGTTGCTTGACGGACATTGATAGCATGTCGGCCAAGGCCTTATTAAGGCCTGCAGTAAGCCCGTTAGTTTGTGGATGGTAGGCAGTCGTCATGTGATGAGTAATGTTGCACGAATGGTTTATCTCCGTCACAAAACTTGATTGAGAAACTTTCTCTCAATCCGTAATTAATGACCTTGGGGCCACTATGTTTTAATACAATGTCTTCCACGATGAATTTGGCTACCACGAATGCTTTGGCTGTTTTCATGGTTTTTGTAATGGCATAGTGTGACAGATAATCAGTGCAAACAATAATCCATCTATTGCTACTAGCAGATGTTGGAAATCGTCCGAGGAGGTCAATCCCAATATGCTGGAAAGGCGTTTTGGCTGGTGGAATTGGTATGAGTCGGCTAGTTGGTTTCTGATGAACTGCCTTTCTCCTCTGGCACTCTCGACAGTGCGACGCATAGTGACGGACACTCCTAAATAAACCTGACCAGAAAAATCTCTTGCGGACCCTATCGTATGGCTTAATAAATCCTAAATGTCCGGCCTCAGGCATGTCATGGAATTCCTGTAGCACTTCTGGTATCCATCTCTTTCCAAACAGATTAAAGTTTTTCTTGCAAAGTAATCCATTAACTATTTAAATTGTCCTTTCACATCCTCTGACCAATTTAAGGCAAGCATAATTTGAGATATCTTGGCGTCCTCCTTCTGCTCAGCAAAGAGTTCCTGGAGTGCAGCGAGACATTCACTATCTTCATGAAAATCTTGATGGTCTTGCACATTATTTCTTGAGAGACAGTCAGCATCTTGGTGTTTTCTTCCACTTTTGTACGCTATGGTAATGTCATGCACTTGAAGACGTAATGCCCACCTGGTGAGTCATCCTGTTGGATCCTTAAGACCTGTTAACCAACAAAGTGAATGATGGTCTGTAACAACTGTGAATGGCCTTCCATAGAGATACTGTCAAAATTTGCACATGGCCCAAATTACAGCAAGACATTCTCTTTCTGTAGTTGAGTAGTTTCTCTCGGCTTTTGTAAGTGTCCTAGAAGCATAGGCTATAACCTTCTCTTTTCCATCTGAAATTTGCACCAAAACAGGACCGATCCCATACCTACTGGCATCTATGTGTAGTTCTGTAGGTGGTCTCTCATCATACAGACCGAGTACAGGGTCAGTTGTCAGAGCTTTTCACAGCACATTGAAAGAATCTTGTTGAGCACCCCAGCTAAATTTTGCATTGGCTTTTAACAACTCTTGGAGTGGCCTGGCTTTGATACAAAAGTCTTTGATAAAATGACAGTAATAAGAACATAATCCGAGGAAGCTTTTCATATCTCTAATACTTATGGGAATAGGAAATTTCATTACAAATCTCACCTTTTCTGGATATGGCCGCACACCTTTGTTTGACACAAGGTGTCCAAGTATTCTGATTTCTTTTGCTCCAAAGAGACACTTTCTTGGATTAAGGTTCAGTCCGCCTTGTTGGAGACACTTAAGAACGGCCCTCAGTCTTTTTATGTGTTCATCAAATGTCTCTGAGAACACTATAATGTCATCAAAATAACAAAGACACATTGTCCACTTAAGGTGACTTAGAAGATTATCCATCATCTGTATAAAAGTTGCTGGTGCATTACACAAACCAAAAGGCATTACCTTGAACTCATACAGGCCCCCAGGGGTGATGAATGAAGTTTTCTCATGATCAGCCTCATCTACTTCGATTTGCCAGTATCCCAAGTACAAGTACAACTTAGCCCCCTTCAGAAAATCTTGCATATCGCCAATTCATGGAAGGGGGTAAACGTTCTTTTTAATTATCTTATCGCGAATTATTCGACGTTCTGTTGCTGACACATGGTATGCTTTCTTGCTTATTGGTTGATGGTCCCCAGTGCTAATCCAGTGCTTCACCATCTACTTGTCTAATTTGCTCTTCACCTGTAGATTGAAGCATTCAGATAATTCATGAAGAATGGCAAGTAGCTTCTTCTGTTGTTCATTTGGGAGATCTGGTGATAGTCGATCTAGAAGATCGTGTCTCATAGTAGTAGCGCCAATTTCGCCCACAGGCTTAGCATGGGAGGTTTCTATGACGCTCAGCTGTTCGGCAATTAATGGCTCAGTGTTTGCTATGCACATGCATCTTGGAAGGATCTGCAATTTTCGGCAACAGCTAACTATCCACAATTCACCAAATCCGTCCTTAAACAAGACAACAGAGTTTCAAATAACTTCCGGGAATTCTGCAGGTAACACTTTCAGCGACCGCCGATATTTTGGCAGGAGAACACCCCGCCATTTTCAAGGCAAACTCCTGTGGACAGGCGACGTACGTGCAGATTTAAACCTCAGTTTCGGACTGAAGTAGGAAAGATAACACACACACTGAACACTAGGGCCACCAAAGATGACCAAAGTCAGAGCTATTGATAATGAGACTACGAATTCGCAGGTGAGATAGCGTTGACTCTGTCCCTCTGTTTTTTGACAAGGGAGAGAGCTGGATTCAAAACAGAGTTTAAACAGAAACCTCCATCCCTGTTAATGAGGTTGCTCGCTAATTTAATCTCAACTGCCTCCTTAATAACACTGTCCCAATAGCTGGACGTGTATGCCAATATCTCGGTGTTATATAATAACATGGGGTGACCAGTATCCAAGCAATGTTCGGCAATAGCAGATCTACTTGGCTGCTGTAATTGTGTGTGCTGTTTATGATCAGTACATCGGTACTCCACGGTCCTGATAGTTTGACCAATATATGCCATGCCGCAGCTACAAGGAATACGATATACACCCGCCTTACACAGTCCAAGATCATCCTTAACAGAACTCAAAAGCGCTCTAATTGTAGATGGAGGTCGGAAAACACATTTCACATGGTATTTCCGTAAAATGCGACCGATCTTGTTGGACGTGTTTCCTACGTAAGGCAAAAAGGCTGTAGACTTAGGTGTTGACTCAGAATTATCATCAATCACCCCCATGTACAGTTGGTCGATAGCACAACACACATTCAATCTGTCTATCACTATAACCATTTTGACGAAATGTAACTTCAAGATGGGACAGCTCAGCTGGCAAAGTCTCAGTGTCAGAAACGACATGTGCCCTGTGTACCAAGGTACGAAGTACCTCTTCACGCTGTGCCGGATGGTGACAACTACAAGTCGGTGTGAGTACATTTCCTGTAGACTGCATGTCCCAATGATCCATCATCCTTCCTCCTAACCAACACGTCAAGAAAGAGAAGGCAACCATTCTCTTCCACCTCCATCGTAAAATGAATGTTCGGGTGGATCGAGTTCAGATGTTCTAGAAAGACATTCAAATTCTTCCTATCATGAGGCCAAACAACGAAGGTATCGTCAACGTATCTAAAGAAACAGGAGGGTTTCAAAGGCGCCAACTCCAATGCACGTTCCTCGAAGTCTTCCATAAACAAATTTGTGATCACAGGAGACATCGGACTACCCATCGCAACTCCATCTGTCTGCTCGTAATACTGATCATTGAATAAAAAGTAAGTGGATGTCAACACATGCCAAAAGAGATTAGTTAATTAAGCACCAAACCTGGCCTCAATTAACCGCAACAAAACAGACAGAGGAACACGAGTGAAGAGAGAGATCACATCAAAACTCACTAAAGTATCAGAGTCATTCAAAAGCAGTCCCTCCAAATGACGTCAAAAATCAGCTGAGTTCCTAATATGATGTTCACACCGACCTACTTGTGGACTCAACAGAGAAGCAAGATGCTTGGCTACACGATATGTCAGAGCGCCGATGTTACTCTCTATAGGACGGAGAGGAACCTCTTCCTTGTAAACCTTCGGAAGGCCATATAACCTAGGGGGAACAGCACTATAGGTGTTAAGAGTCTTTATAGTGTCCTGCGACAAACCACTTTTCTTCTGGAGGCTGTTAGTCTTTCTCTCAACACTTTTTGTGGGATCAGCATCGATATGCTGAATCAGATAGTAAATGTTGCATCTTTTGTACATAATCATGTTTATTTAAAACAACAGTGTCATTACCCATGTCTGCAGGTAAAATAACAATATCAGGATCAACTTTTAGAGAGCGTAAAGCAGCCCTCTCTGCTTCTGTTACATTACTCTTGGGTGGACGAGCACTTGTCAAATCATGGCATGCTCCCTCCTAACCTCCTCTGCAGCATCAGGAGGTAGTTTGCAAACTGCCTGTTCAATTGAACTAATAAAATCAGCTACCGGCAAACTCTTCGGAGTGAGTGCAAAATTTAAACCCTTCCCAAGCACGGATAAGGTTGCGCCATCAAAAGATTTCTCTGTAAGATTTATCACAGAAGTTGAGTTATAACATCAGACTCCACATGATGAATACGTTCAAACTTTGCCAAACGCTGGGCAGTAACGGAGTTGTATTCCCAGTCAGCTTTAGTCCATGTGGCACCGTCCAACCAATCCTGTCCTATTGTGAGTAACATCGGCACTCCGACATATGCTTGTAGCCAAGCATCTAGCTTCTCTGTTGAGTCCACAAGTAGGTCGGTGTGAACATCATATCAGGAACTCAGCTGATTTTTAACGTCGTTTGGAGGGACTGCGGTTGAATGACTCTGGTATTTTAGTGAGTTTCGATGTGGTCTCTCTCTTCGCTCGTGTTCCTCTGTCTGATTCGTTGTGGTTAATTGAGGCCAGGTTTGGTGCTGAATTAACTAACCTCTTTCGGTTGGTTAGGAGGAAGGATGACGGATCATTGGGACATGCAGTCTACAGGAAATGTACTCACACCGACTTGTACTTACAGGCTAATAGTTGTCACCATCTGGCACAGTGTGAAGGGGTACTTCGTACCTTGGTACACAGGGTACATGTTGTTTCTGACGCTGAGACTTTGCCAGCTGAGCTGTCCCATCTTGAAGTTACATTTCGTCAAAATGGTTATAGTGATAGACAGATTGAATGTGCATTGCGCTATCGACCAACTGTACATCAGGTGATTGATAATAATTCTGAGTCAACACCTAAGTCTACAGCCTTTTTGCCTTACGTAGGAAACACGTCCAACAAGATCGGTCGCATTTTACGGAAATACAATGTGAAATGTATTTTCCGACCTCCATCTACAATTAGAGCGCTTTTGAGTTCCGTTAAGGATGATCTTGGACTGCGTAAAGCGGGTGTATATCGTATTTCTTATAGCTGCGGCATGGCATATATTGGTCAAACTATCAGGACCGAGGAGTACCGATGTACTGAGCATAAATGGCACACACGATTACAGCAGCCAAGTAGATCTGCTATCGCTGAACATTGCTCGGATACTGGTCACCCCATGTTAAATAATAACACTGATATATTGGCATGCACGTCCAGCTATTGGGACAGTGTTATTAAGGAGGCAGTTGAGATTACATTAGCGAGCAACCTCATTAACAAGGATGGAGGTTTCTGTTTAAACTCTGTTTGGAATCCAACTCTCTCCCTTGTCAAAAAACAGAGGGACAGAGTCAATGCTACCTCACCTGCGAATTCATAGTCTCACTATCAATAGCTCTGACTTTGGTCATCTTTGGTGGCACTAGTGTTCAGTGTGTGTGTTATCTTTCCTGCTTCAGTCCGAGAACCGAGGTTTTAAATTTGCATGTATGTCGCCTGCCCATTGCAGATTCTCCCGCCAAAATATCGGCGGTCGTTGCAAGTGTTACCTGGCTGAATTCCCGGAAGTTATTTGAAAGTTGTATACGCCAGTAGAAACTCAGGTCTCACGAGACGACAGAGGCTGGGACAACCAAGTTATTCTTCAATGGTATGCTTCTCTTACATTCCACTACAAGCTCCATGGGTTGATGCATGGCATGACACATGACAGTTACCTTTATAGTGCTGACTGCAGGAATGATCACTTCATCCAGCACACATAGTCTCCACACTCTCGGATGCGCATCTTCCTGTCCACAGTATCTCACCTCGTCTAGCATAATCTTCGAGTGACCACAGTCTATAATTGCCTGAGAAGCTTTCAAGAAGTCCCATTTGAGAATGGCGTCATGACTACATTCTTGTAAGACGATGAATTCTAAGGGCTGTGTATGGCCACTTATACCCACATGAATGACACATCTTCCTTTAAGTTTTACATATTTCCCATTAGCCACCTTCAGCAGAGATGTTTTGCTGTCAACGAATATGGGTTTCTGAAACTGGCAACGGTACTTCTCCAAAATGACTGAATATGATGCTCCAGAGTCCACAAGAGCTTGGGCTGGTTGGCCATCTGTGAGGATATTGACATAGTTTCCTATCATTTTTGTAGTGATCAACGGCGGAGGTTTTTCTCTTTGGCGGCCTCACCTCCAAGGAAGGTCACACCCTTTAGTTTTCCAGGTTGCGGTGGCTATGTGATTGGCTGGAGCTTCTTAACGGCGATGGAGACCTTGATTGACGGGTTAGGGAGCATCCTCTCCAGCGGCTAGCTTGCGCCGATGGTGACCTACGTCATCATGCACCCACATCTTCTTGTTCATCTTCGCCGTCCCGGAGTTGGTGTCGGCTAAGATTGGTCTGCTGTCTTCTGGCGCGGGGGTCATTAAATATCCGATGCCATTCTCAGCAATAGCACACCACATAACTCGGTCATCTGCAGTGGAAACGTACTGGTTGGTTATCCTGGGTCCTCCAGATGTAAGTCTTCCTTGGTGCCCAAACAGTTTCCTCATGCACCGTTGTAGGAATGTAACTTCGCCTGGGTCTCGACTTTTTTACCATTTTAATGGGAAGTGAAGGACGAAAGATTGGGTTCAATGTCTGTTCCACTCCCTCCCTTATGACCTCTTGAAGCGTCTCGTTTTTTTGCTCTCTGTGCACTCCAAGTGCCTTCTGAGCTTCCTCTCTCACTATCTGATGAAGAAAACTTGCGATATCAGTTTTTTCTTATCAATACAACATTTCGAAGCTGCTCAAACTTGTTGCATGTAATTCTTTTTTGATGCATTTCCTCAATATACTGGCACCATTTTACGAAGTCATCTGCTGTTGAAACCTCCTTCAGGAGTAGGGCTTGATACATGTCCTCAGCAACACCCTTCATGAGATGTGCAACCTTATCTTCCTCCTTCATTATAGGATTGACTATTTTACACAGCTCCAAGATGTCTTGAATGTAGGATGCTGTCGTTTCTCCTGGATGCTGTGCCCTGCACTTTAATTTATCTTCAGCCTTGCACTTCTGTTGTTGTGTGTTTTCTGAAATACTTGCGCAGTTCCGCCTGGAATACTTCCCAGCTTGTGAACTTCTCGTTGTTCTCATACCATTGCTTGGCAGTGCACTCCAAGTAGAAAAATATGTTAACCAAACACATGGAGTCATCCCATTTGTTCAATTTGGCTATACGCACATGAACCTTGAGCGACTTGTTTGGATCTTGGCCATCATCACCACAGAACCCGGAAGGCTGTCTCATGTGGTGGCACACAGTTGCTGTCATTGTAACATCCTCTTCTTCTTCTGTCTCCAATAGATTGCGATCTGTTGAATATGGCTCGAACTTGGGTTTCTCACCGCGTGAACAGCGGCTCTGTCGTGGCCTGATGGGAGCCACTGTGTCATCGATAATGTGTGTTATCACAAGTTCCAGTACCCAGTGTCTCCACCAGAATAATGTCAAATAGGAGAAGGTGTAATTAGATGAATGATGAACACTAACTTCACTTAACAAAGGTTTATTCAGCACTTTCACATACAAGAGCATGGAGTGAACTGCCGAAGGCCAGAACACATACGGTATATATACAGTTACAGAACATTCCAGTACAATGATTCTTGATGTTTGTGAATACTTCTAGAATGTACTTGAACCGCATATAGAAAATAAAATTTTACAGTTCAGGTGAGTTTTGAACTCACGACCCTCCATGCGGCAATCTAGTATCATAACCACTACACCACAGTGACAGTGGTACTCAGCTTCTTCTACGACAATATTGTTACATCCCATCCTCGATTTTCCATTGTTTTATTATTGTACACCTACATACATACTCCGCAAATTGTCTTACGTTGCGTAGTGGAAAGTACCCTGTACCTCTACTAGTCATTTCCTTTTCTGATCCACTTGCATACAGACAACACTAAAATGATTGTCTATATGCCTCCATGTGAGCCCTACTCTCTCTAATCTTGTTTTCATGGTTCTTATGTGAAATGTATGTTGGCGGCAGTAGAACTGTTCTCCAGTTAGCCTCAAATGCCGGTTCTCTAAGTCTTCTCAGTAGTGCTCCTCAAAATAGAACATTGCCTTTCCTCCATTGATTGCCATTTGGTTTCTTGAAATATCTCTGTAATATTTGCAGGTTGCACACCTGCTGTTGAGTACTCTTTGACTGTTTTGGATTCACACAAGGCTGGATTAAAGGCAGACATCAAAGCAGTTCAGAGGCAGGCTACTAGATTTTTTTACTGATTGGTTCGAACAATCTGCAAATATTACAGAGATATTTCAATGTGGAGTCTCCTTTACAGATGAGCCGCACTTTCCTAAGATTCTCCCAATAACATGAAGTCAACCATTTACCTTTCCTACTACAACCTTTACATGCTTATTCCATTGCATGACATGACTGTGTGCAGCAGCACACTACTTATACTGCATTTGAACAGTATGGTTTTGTTTTTCCTACTCATCTGGATTAACTTAGATTTTCTATACTTAAATCTGTATGCAATTCATCACACCAACTAGTAAATTCAGTCTTAGTCATCTTGTATCCTTCTGCAATCATTCAACAATGACATCTTATCATACACCACAGCATCAACAGCAAAGAGCCACAGACTGATACTTTCCCCATTTGCCAGATTATTTGTATGTATTGAAAGTAACAGCGGTCCTATCACACTTGCCTAGGACACTCCCGACACCTGTGTCTGTGATGAACACTTGCTCTTGAGAACAATGTACTGGGTTCTGTTACTTAACACACTAGAGACCTACTGCAACACTTTACATATGTCTTTTAATACTACTCATGTTGTTATATTCTTTCAAGAACAAGAGAAAATAGAAATTTTGTTATTCCATTTTAGTTTATTTTTACTGTCTCTGCATACTTTTGTGCATTTTTCAGAATGTTTTTCTTTAAAATTTCATCTGCCTGTATGAGGAAACATATTGCATACAATTTAAATTTTGGAAGGTGTATGACCTTTTTCACTTACATTCCCTTACACTATAATTTATAATGCTTCCATTATTCACCTGCAAAAAGTATCATTGTGATCAGTGGCACTCTTCTTTTGGAGGATGCTTTTAGGAATACTGATTCTTAATTTCTTATAAGAAAGGATACATTACCTTCATTCAGAAAGGATACTCTTCGTTATTCATAATACTATATTTTATGAATATAATAGAGGGAAACATTCCACGTGGGAAAAATTTTGCCTTTACAAATGTCTGCTTGTGTCTGTGTATGTGTGGATGGATATGTGTGTGTGTGCGAGTGTAAACCTGTCCTTTTTTCCCCCTAAGGTAAGTCTTTCCGCTCCCGGGATTGGAATGACTCCTTACCCTCTCCCTTAAAACCCAATCCTTTTGTCTTTCCTTCTCCTTCCCTCTTTCCTGACGAGGCAACCATTGGTTGCGAAAGCTAGAGTTTTGTGTGTATGTTTGTGTTTATTTGTGTGTCTGTCGACCTGCCAGCGCTTTTGTTGGGTAAGTCTCATCATTTATACTATATTTTATGGTCTATAAGATGCCACAGGCTATATGACCACAAAAAATACATTTTTACCCTTTTTATTATTAGATTGCAAAGCCAGACTGAAACAAAAGACTTAGTTTATAAAACCGAACTAAGCTTCAAAATCCCTGAAAATCACCCCTTCTTGGGCATTGTTGTCCTCTTCATGTATAAGGTGGTCTTCACTGCTATTGAGAGTGTTACTTATGCAACACTTCTTGAAAGATTTAACAGTAATATCTTCTCTCACTCTAGACCACGATGTTTTATCCACTGACACATTGGTTTGATCATAGGTCATTTCTAAGCTCCCTTTAGCATGAATTCATGTTGGATTTTATGCCTCAGCCATTTGTTCCATTCCTCTCTCATATACATTTTATTGGCTTATTTATCTAAACATTAAGAGGTTGGGGACCTATGACCATCGCAGTCTGGTCCCTTGAATCCCCAAAACCAACCAACCATTAAGAGGTTGCAATTGTGATGTAAGTCCTCCTGGAATAACAGCAAGCTCTATATTTCACTGTCTCAATTTCTCTTTCTCAGATTTTTTCAAATGACTACTAAACTGATCTAGTACAAGAAGAGAACTCTTCTTCAATAAAGCACCTTTCCTTCTCTCCCATGCTCTGTTAATTCATAATTGCATACCAGTCTCTGCTCATGTACATGAACATCAGCACCTGGCAGTATTTCAGAAGGTTTTGGCATTGTTTTGCACTTGAAAATGATCATTGGATTAAGTTTAGTACTGTCAGCAGAGCATGAAAGGACAATAGTGTAGTGCATTTTTTCATGTCCACTTGTTTTTATAGTTTTAGCACCGTTCATGGCAACCGTTCTGTTATTCTGCACATCAAATGTCAGAGGAGTTTCATCCATATTCGCTATTTCACTTAGTCTCACACTGGTTTTCTTTCAATATAGAATAATAAAGTGATGGAAAGTTAATATTTTCTCTTCATACTCTTGTGGCATTTTCTGAGATATTTTGTCTTTGGTTCACGTGCTAAGTCCATGATGTTTGATAAACCTGTAGCAGCTACCATCTCCACCATTAAAGTCCACTGTAGCACTAGCTTACAAGCATGTATTTGAATCAGTTTTGTATTAACTCCAGTGCCAGTTTGATGGCGTCCTAGAATCGATTTCAATACATCATTTTCTAGTTTTGGCCATTTTGCATTCAGTACTCTATTTGCACATTTAGTCTTCCTCTTTTTTTCAGTTCTTCTTTATTAGCTTGCCAATCATGAATGGTTTTTCGCTGTTGGTGGAGGGGCGAAATGCCGCTAAGCTGCTCTGTTTCCATGTTCTTCTGCATATTTTATTACTGTCAATTTATAACCTGCTTCATATGTTTTGTGTTGTTGTTGACACTGTGGAGTCTTGTACCAAGGGAAGCAAGGGAGAAGATGATGTTTGGTGGCTGGTCTCCTCTTCCTACAACGTGACTGCACTTATGTATTAACAGGATTCTTTATTAACAAGAACAAGAAGCTACTTATCTTTAAGCAAGTTGTTGTGGTACAAGCTTTTCCATAATAGTCCATGTTAGCCTCACTGCTGGTGAAGTACAAGTCCCACTATAAACGCTACATTTTCATAGTTGGTGATGTGAACTGACAGACACCAACAAGAACAGTAACTGAGGTAGTAACTGAGCTGACTGTGACTGCAAATCTTTCCATGACTGGGCTGACTGTCTGTGACTGACTAGGCCCTCTGGTCCATGGTGGCAATCTAAATACTGGCGGTAGAGAGGGTGTTGGTGGCGCATTGCTTTTGAATCTGTCTTTGGCCTCTCTCCTGATAGGTGCACTTGATTCAACACCTGTTATCGATATTCTTGCAACCTCTTTGCCAGCCAGTGTGCTGGCAATACCTTACACCAGCACAATATGAATACTTTTTTATTTTTTCAATTGCAAAACTAAGTACTAACAAATGAATATAATAGAGGGAAACATTCCACGTGGGAAAAATATATCTAAAAACAAAGATGACGAGACTTACCAAACGAAAGCGCTGGCAGGTCGATAGACACACAAACAAACACAAACATACACACAAGATATTGTACTCTTATTGATGACATAAACCGCTTTCAGTTCCAGTTCACTGGCATTGTAGACTGCAGTGGTGCATAGGCTAGACAGTGATCTGGGTTGGTGATGGTGGGGCAGGAAGGAGACAGTGTTAGCAAGCTTGTGAATCCCCTCAACTCATGTTCATTGCATCGGTGCATTGCTGTTGCTAGTTGAATCCAATGTTTTCAGGTAGAGAGAGGGTCTCCCATGGCATTGAATATACTGCCATTTTTAAGACTGGTGGGAATTTTTAATCAATCAGTCAGCCTTTTTATATTAATCTCAAGTGTAAGATGCACTTGAATTTTGGAGGCAATTTTTCAAAGAAAAAAGTGCGTCTTATAGTCTGTAAAATACGTTACCCAAGAGGTCTGTGTTCTATATTCAATCTAATGTAATCCCTCCCATAGTAAAGATAATATTATCTGGGAGTTAAACTAGCCTTAAAAGAAAAAGGAAGGTAAAGGCCATCTCTTCTCTATGTTCACGTTACCTAACTCAGTCCACCTCAGTTCACCTAGGCTATTTACCATCTAATCTCAATATTATGAAAAGGAAAAATTGCTACTCACCATATAGTGGAGATATTGAGTCACAGACAGGCACAACAAAAGACTACTAAACATGTAAGCTTTTGGCCAGGAGGCCTTCTTTTGAAACAGACAGCATGTGTGTCTTTTAGCATGTGTATATGTACGTTTCTATTTTGGAAGACAGTCTTTTGGCTGAAAGCTTACATGTTTAGTAGTGTTTTGTCATGTCTCTGTCTCAGTATCTCCTCTATATGGTGAGTAGCAAGCTTTCCTTTTCATATTGTTATGATATTCTATCCTGGATTTTCCATTGTTTGATTTTACTACCTAATCTCCATTTATTTATTTATTTATTTATCATTGCCCTCAATACTATGTCATGGAGCACCTGACCACCTCACTTATACAATTTTATTGCCACTCACATCCCTACGTAACACTATCCTCAAATTACCTATTTCTTCCTTTAATATTTCATGTTCTTCCTCCTAATAGCCTTACATTATTCCTCTCCTTTTAGAAATTCTATGTTACCTTCTTAACAACGGTATTAGTTCATAGTAATTTTATACACCTTTTCTCCTGTTGCTTGACTTACTGTTATCCATATATTTAAAATGTTAGCATATCATTCACTTCCTTCTAAGAGGCTGAGTTACTTTACTAGCATCCCCCACACTAATGAAAGATGACATAACTAACTCTGAAAGCAATCTCAGTACAATAAGTGCTTCTTTGTTTGTACCTGTTAAGCGTTTGCTTCTAACTGCATTTGTGGGTATGCATGGGTGAGGATGTATTCATATGTTAGGCCTGTGTCCTTGAACCATCAAGATTCCAAACCACTAGTCTCAAGTCATTTATTTCTATATATGTAGTCTGGATCTGTCCAAAAGAATAGACACCACGTCTATATAATTAAGGCAAGGATGGCTAATGATTTCTTCAGCACAGATGAACACCAGCCTTGAACTCCTACAGGAATTGGCAAAATGCCATGAGTAATGGGGATAATGGGCAAGGGACACAACATTAGTAGTGGACACTGCTTTAGGGTGTGGAATTCCAACTATTTTATAAGGACCAATGCAAGTCATAAAAAATTTACTCATTTCCTATTTTAATCCCAAAGTCTGTGGATGATCTTTCACTAATAACAACTCGCCAATACAGAAGTTAGGTGTACTATCATTTTTATGAAAACTGTGCACTCTGATATTTGCTTGCTTAAACAAATTGTACCACTTTTTGCATATCATTTGGCTGTATTAATGTACCAGTAGGCCAATAAAACAATTTCAATAGAGGTTCTCCTACGAAAGGTTCACCTAAATCTTAAACAGGTGATAACCATGTAGAAAGGTGCCGTAGTTTGTTTGAAATGCTTGAAATTTTGGAATAAGCTGAGCCCAAGAAGTATGCCTTTCAGAGCAGAATGTTTTACGAAGTGTGCCAATTTCCTTCATCACCTATTCACACCGATTCAATTACAGATGATATTTGGACACACTAATATGCTTAAAGCCTAGTCACACTAAGAACTGTTTAAAGGTAGTACTTTTAAACTGAGATCCATTGCCTGTCAGCAGTCGACATGGTTTTCCGATGCTAACAAAGTTGTAGTAACCAAGTAATACAGGAAACCAATCCAAGTAACACAAATATGGCTTTATTCGTGAA
Source organism: Schistocerca cancellata (assembly GCF_023864275.1). Classification (NCBI taxonomy): domain Eukaryota; kingdom Metazoa; phylum Arthropoda; class Insecta; order Orthoptera; family Acrididae; genus Schistocerca; species Schistocerca cancellata. The sequence continues at coordinate 49,257,033 of NC_064633.1, read as the reverse complement.
CCTCTGAACAATAAGGGAAATGAGTCTCTCATGACGCAACATATAACAAGACAAAAGAATCATGAAGAAGGTGCAACTTAAGTGATACACAAAACAACTGATGTGAGCCTCACCAACTAAAAGAACATAGTGAGAGTGAATCAGTGATGCTCCGTGAGTATATAGGTGTGAGTCACCAGTAGACCGCGTGGCAGGGACTGTGCCATGTGCACATCTCCTACAGGCGTCCTCTAGTGGCCGCCCATGCTGATACAGATGATGATTGATTTAAGTACATACATGTGGTGTCACTACACTCAGCACACTCACACACACTAGTAGTAGGATACAGCACTCCTCTCCCTTGTGCGAAGAAGTCTCCCAGCCAGTGGAGGAGATGCCAGTGGCCTGATGAGAGACACAGCCATCAGATGTGGAGTGGCGGCAGGTGATGCCAACAGTGGGGGTAGGATTATGTGCGGGGCAGATAAGGGAGAATCCCCAATGGTGGTGGGCCCACACGGTGCCAGAGAGGATGCCGTCGCCATCTCTGCATCATCATCAACTGGCAGGTCCCAGTGTTGAGGAGACAGGGCCGGACCCACTGGCAACCATGGCTGAAGCGATAATGCTAAGGAGGCCAGTGTATGCAGCCCAACCAGAACAGCAGGCTGGAGTAGTGGACCCAAAGTTCGAGATGGACCATTGCCTGGCACGGGGAAGCTGGAACCCCAGAGTGCCACATGTGGAGGAGGCAACCAAAGGCACAGTGATGTTCCCACAGCAGGCAATGACAGGCTTGAGCTGGAGAGTGTGAGGCAGACTGCAGCTACAGGGGCTGCACCTGCAAACCAGTAGCTTCTGGTGGCAAGCGAGGGCACAACTGATCAAAACGTCACACCATCAGCTTGTTGGCCATACAGATGTCAAAAAGATGGCCTCCCCATTGGTGGACAACATTGGCCAGTGACCAAAGGGTTTTGTGTCCACACCAGCAATTGCAATGTGAAGTGGCCGGATGAAAGCGACAGTGGCAGGTGTGGCACAGGCCACAGAAAGTGGAAGAGCATGTGCAGCTGCTGGCCATGAAGCAACTCCCCCATAGGTGTGACATGATAGTTGCTCAGAAAATAGAGAAGGGCTTTGTTCAGCAAAGAATCCTTAACAAACTTTTTCATCTGGGACTTTGAACAAATGCACTAGTCGTTCCGCCTCACCATATAATGGAGGGTGGAATGGTGGAGCCTTAACATGACAAATGCCATGACGGGAACAAAATAGCTGAAAGGTGAATATAAGGTGCAAGGCAATCCCTCAATAGAAAAAATGCTCAAATGTGTACAAATTGTGACCTAGGTGATGTTGAGTCACACCGGAGAGTGTAAGGAAACTGAGAAAATGCATCCACAACCAAGAGCCAATAAGAATTCAAGAAAGTACTCACAAAACCTACGTGAATGCTTTCTCAATGCTGGCATGGAGCGGACCAGGGGGCAGAGAGACCCTGGGAGCTGCGTGTTGCTGGGCACTGCTCACAAGCTGTGACGAAACAGACAGGGGGTCTGAAATCTGACCCAGCAGTTTATGTGGTCATCCTTGTTGAACAAAATGAACCATCTGGCAGAGAGCCAGGTCAGTGGCAGTGGCTGCTACTATGCACAAGCTTTTAATTGGCAAACTCTTGACTGTGACCTGCATTTTGGTATCAAGATGAAGCAAAACATTTCTTCATGATAAAAGTTGGGAACAGGGCCCACGGGAAGATGGGATAAGGCATCCGCATTGGCATGTTTAGACATAGGTCAAAAATGGATTTCATAATTGTAGTGAGACAAGAACAGTACCCAGTGTAGTGGGCGGTGTGCTACCTTATCAGGCAAGGAAGTATGAGGGTTAAACAAGGAAACTTAGGGTTTCTGCTCAATAGTAAGGCGAAACTTGGAGCCAAAAAAAAAAAAAAAAAAAAATAAATAAATAAAAAGTATATATATATATATATATATATATATATATATATATATATATATATAAATGAAATTTCTGGAGCGCATAGACTATGGAAATGGTATCTTTTTCCACTCAAGAGTAATGCTGCTGGCTGAAAGTGAAAGATTTAGAGACAAAAGCAATCAGTCGTTCAGAGCTGTTGACGTATCAGTGCTGTAGGACTGTGCCAAGGCCATACTGTGAGTTGTCAGTCACCAAAACTGTGTGCTATTCCGGAAAGAATGTAGCTGGATAAGGAGCCTAGAGTAGTATGGATTTCAACATTTGAAAAGCATTTTCACAATCTGGGCTCCAGCAGAAAAGTACATTCTTGCATAACAAGGCATGCAACAGGTGGACCAATGTGGCCGCCCCTGGCAGGAATTTATGGTAGTGGTCTGTATTCCCTAGGAAGGCCTGAAGCTCCTTTGTGGTCGAGGGCAAGGCACAGATGTAGCAGCAGAGTTGAACCACATCCTACGAGACCTTTAACCACAAATAAACAATAGAAGGTTTGGGGGGGGGGGGGGGGGGGACAGATTTCACAAGGTGACACTATAAGCCTGCAGACTGTAAGACAGAAAACTAATTGCACAAATTGTTCAAGTGATCAGCCATGGAGGAGCCTGTGACGACAATATCATCCAACCCAGGATGGACATAGTCAGTTGCTGTAAACATTGAAGTTACAAATATTGGATAAAGACCAAAAGGAGTATTCTGAACCAGCAGATATGCTTCAGCCAAATCAGTTTCAGAAAAGTACTGGATGCCTTACATTTTTGCCAACAGTTCCTCTTGGCATGGTAGAGGATAAGTATCCCATGATCGACTGCACACTGACAGTTATACTGAAGTCGCCACAGAGGTGAAGTTATCCCAACAGCTTCTGAACTACAACCATTGGAGATGGCCATTCTCTAGTGATAACAGGTTGCACCAACCCGTAGAGATTAAGTCTCTCCAATTTAGCTTTCACTTGATCTTTCAGTTCACCAGATATAGGATGTGTGCAACAAAAACAAGGTTGAACCATGGATTTCAAAGAATTATGAGCAGAAAAATTCATTGTATACCATGTAATGTCCAAAAACAAATCTGTTAGCTCATCACACAATGTTTCCTATCAAGAATATGGTACCTTATCAGACACAAGGTGAACTGCTTCTCTGATAGAAAATCCAAATGCCTGAAATGTGTCCATCCTGATCAAGTTTTCAACACAGACATCAGCAAATATCAAAATATAATGGAACGAACGACTGACTTGTAAGAGGCAGATGCCATAAACTGTCCCAACTGCACAATGTTCTGTTTGTTATAACTGACCAGCTTCCGTGTGACCAGTGTCAGTGGTGGAAAGACTGAACTCACAGAAGTTTGAGAATTCAATAATGTCACTACATCACCTGTAATAATGTCACTACATCACCTGTGTTGATCTGTAGCCAGAGCACATGGTGAAAAAATACTTAACTTGATAAATAACTTGGAAGAAGTTACAAGAATTGACGTCACACGGTTTTTGTCCATGTCCGTACCCTGAGCAGCCTCCAGTGAATGAGATACGGAGGCAATTTGACTTTTCTTCTGGCAAGCATTACAAGCAGCCCAGCATTTAAGGGCATGCCAAACATTTGTGTCAGTCAAAACAGAAAGGACAGTATGTAAACAGAGAACACTGCCACTGGAGCTGTGGTGGTCATGGCTGCTGGGGCCAGCCTTGGTCTGCTCGGCACTAGGGCTGCATGTTTATCGCCACTGCTGCCATTCCTCATGCAAGCCACCTGTCATCCTGGTGAACATATCTTGTCACACTACTGCCACGTCACCCCATGCTTCAATTTGGTCACCTGCTACCTAAGAAACTTCAAAAGATTGTGGTATTTGCAAAACTTCTGCCAACAGCAGTTTTCATGGGGTAAATCCTTCTGGCACACTTCCTTATCCGGAGCTAAACAGATAATTGTACCATGCACCATAGAGTCTGCATAAGAGTCGTTATGAGCATCAGTAACAAATTAACACTTATGGCTAAGCCTGTGAAGCTTGGTTGCCCAGGCCCTCTACGACTGGTTTGGTTTCTTGTGGCACCACTGTGACATAAGTTCATTTGTGATGGTACGAGGTGCATTCAAGTTCTAAGGCCTCCGATTTTTTTTCTAACTAACTACTCACCCGAAATCAATGAAACTGGTGTTACTTCTCGACGTAATCGCCCTGCAGACGTACACGTTTTTCACAACCCTGATGCCATGATTCCATGGCAGCGGCGAAGGCTTCTTTAGGAGTCTGTTTTGACCACTGGAAAATCGCTGAGGCAATAGCAGCATGGCTGGTGAATGTGCGGCCACGGAGAGTGTCTTTCATTGTTGGAAAAAGCCAAAAGTCACTAGGAGCCAGGTCAGGTGAGTAGGGAGGATGAGAAATCACTTCAAAGTTGTTATCACAAAGAAACTGTTGCGTAATGTTAGCTCGATGTGCGGGTGCGTTGTCTTGGTGAAACAGCACACGCGCAGCCCTTCCCGGACGTTTTTGTTGCAGTGCAGGAAGGAATTTGTTCTTCAAAACATTTTTGTAGGATGCACCTGTTACCGTAGTGCCCTTTGGAATGCAATGGGTAAGGATTACGCCCTCGCTGTCCCAGAACATGGACACCATCATTTTTTCAGCACTGGCGGTTACCCAAAATTTTTTTGGTGGCGGTGAATCTGTGTGCTTCCATTGAGCTGACTGGCGCTTTCTTTCTGGATTGAAAAATGGCATCCACGTCTCATCCATTGTCAAAACTGACGAAAAGAAAGTCCCATTCATGCTGTCATTGTGCGTCAACATTGCTTGGCAACATGCCACACGGGCAGCCATGTGGTCGTCCGTCAGCATTCGTGGCACCCACCTCGATAACACTTTTCACATTTTCAGGTCGTCATGCAGGATTGTGTGCACACAACCCACAGAAATGCCAGCTCTGGAGGCGATGTGTTCAACAGTCATTCGGCGATCCCCCAAAACAATTCTCTCCACTTTCTCGATCATGTCATCAGACCGGCTTGTGCGAGCCCGAAGTTGTTTCTGTTTGTTGTCACACGATGTTCTGCCTTCATTAAACTGTTGCACCCACGAACGCACTTTCGACACATCCATAACTCCATCACCACATGTCTCCTTCATCTGTTTCAATTGGTTTCACACCACGCAAATTCAGAAAACGAATGATTGCATGCTGTTCAAATAAGGAAAACGTTGCCATTTTAAGTATTTAAAACAGTTCTCATTCTCGCCGCTGGCGGTAAAATTCCATCTGCCGTACGGTGCTGCCATCTCTGGGACGTACTGACAATGAACGCGGCCTCATTTTAAAACAATGTGCATGTTTTTATCTCTTTCCAGTCCGGAGAAAAAAAATCAGAGGCCTTAGAACTTGAATGCACCTCGTAATTGGACAATAAACAGCACTGACACTGTATGTGATACACCTTATGTGAAATCCATGAGAGAAATAAGGCTTTGCACAAATTTGAGTCTATCACACCAAAAGCCAAAAAATGCACATACATCTTGCTCACAACATGGTAGAGTTTTGTCAGGACTGGCTCTCCCAAGGCCGTCAGTAGTTCTAATGGAATGTTGTCTACTCCCGGGGCCTTATTTCGACTCAGGTCTTTCAGTGCTCTGTCAAACTCTTCACACAGTATCGTATCTCCCATTTCATCTTCATCTACATCCTCTTCCATTTGCATAAAAGTGACCTCAAGTACATCGTCCTTGTATAGACCCTCTATATACGCCTTCCACCTTTCTGCTTTCCCTTCTTTGCTTAGAACTGGGTTTCCATCTGAGCTCTTGATGGTCATACAAGTGGTTCTCTTTTCTCCAAAGGTCTCTTTAATTTTCTTGTAGGCAGTATCTATCTTGCCCCTAGTGAGATAAGCCTCTACATCCTTACATTTGTCCTCTAGCCATCCCTGCTTAGCCATTTTGCACTTCCTGTAGATCTCATTTTTGAGACGTTTGTATTCCTTTTTGCCTGCTTCATGTACTGCATTTTTATATTTTCTCCTTTCATCAATTAAATTCAATATTTCTTCTGTTACCCAAGGATTTCTACTAGCCCTCGTCTTTTTACCTACTTGATCCTCTGCTGCCTTCACTACTTCATCCCTCAAAGCTACCCATTCTTCTTCTACCGTATTTCTTTCCCCCATTCCTGTCAATTGTTCCCTTATGCTCTCCCTGGAACTCTGTACAACCTCTGGTTTAGTCAGTTTATCCAGGTCCCATCTCCTTAAATTCCCAACTTTTTGCAGTTTCTTCATTTTTAATCTACAGTTCATAACCAATAGATTGTGGTCAGAGTCCACATCTGCCCCTGGAAATGTCTTACAATTTAAAACCTGATTCCTAAATCTCTGTCTTACCATTATATAATCTATCTGATACCTTATAGTATCTCCAGGATTCTCCCATGTATACAACCTTCCTTCATGATTCTTGAACCATGTGTTAGCTATGATTAAGTTATGCTCTGTGCAAAATTCTACCAGACAGCTTCCTCTTTCATTTCTTCCCCCCAATCCATATTCACCTACTATGTTTCCTTCTCTCCCTTTTCCTACTACCGAACTCCAGTCACCCATGACTATTAAATTCACTATTCATTATTAAACCTACTCCTGCATTACCCCTATTTGATTTTGTATTTATAACCCTGTATTCACCTGACCAAAAGTCTTGTTCCTCCTGCCACTGAATTTCACTAATTCCCACTATATCTAACTTTAACCTATCTATTTCCCTTTTTAAATTTTCTAACCTACCTGCCCGATTAAGGGATCTGACATTCCACACTCCGATCCGTAGAACGCCAGTTTTCTTTCTCCTGATAACGACGTCCTCTTGAGTAGTCCCTGCCTGGAGATCCGAATGGGGGACTATGTTACCCAAGAGGACGCCATCATCATTTAACCATACAGTAAAGCTGCATGCCCTCGGGAAAAATTACAGCTGTAGTTTCCCCCTGCTTTCAGCCGTTCGCAGTACCAGCACAGCAAGGCCGTTTTGGTTAGTGTTACAGGGCCAGATCAGTCAATCATCCAGACTGTTGCCCTTGCAACTACTGAAAAGGCTGCTGCCCCTTTTCAGGAACCACATGTTTGTCTGGCCTCTCAACAGATACCCCTCCATTGTGGTTGCACCTATGGTACGGCCATCTGTATCGCTGAGGCACGCAAGCCTCCTCACCAACGGCAAGGTCCATGGTTCCTAACAATTTCCAAAATGTAAGGTCCCATGTCTACCACAGTGTGTTGAAAGTCTGTTAATACCCTTTATGCGGCCATAATCACATCAGAAATCTTTTTGCATGAATCATGTGACTACAGATGACAACTCCACCACTGCACTGTTCTTTTATATCTTGTGTACACTATACTGCCAAAGACCTGCCGCAGTGGTAACACTTGTGGTAACACTGGTTCCTGTCAGATCACTGAAGTTAAGTGCTGTCAAGCTGTAATAGCCCTTGGATGGGTGACTATCCGGTCTGGTAAGTGCTGTTGGCAAGTGGGGTGCGCTCAGCCCTTGTGAGGCAAACTGAGGAGCTACTTGATTGAGAAGTAGTGGCTCCACTCTTGCAAACCAACATATGGCCAGGAGAGCAATGTGTTGACCACGTGCCCCTCCATATCAGCATCCAGTGACACCTGTGAGCTGAGGATGACACAGCAGTTAGTCAGTACCATTGGGCCTTCATGGTCTGTTCAGGTGGAGTTTAGTTTTTAGTTTAGTACACTATACTAGTGCCATCTGCATACGTGCACATAGTGTTATCCCACGACGTTTGTCACCACAGTGTATGTGACCTTTACTGTAATACAGCTTGAAGTGTGTCTCACCAGAAAACAATACATTTTGCCACTTGGCTCACTAGTGATAGCAATTGCAAGCCTGTTAACAGTCTGAGGCATCTGTTTTTTTGGAAAATGACACTTGTGGTATGGATACCTCCAGTCCAGCTTGCCAAAGATAAATATCAAACCACAATTCAGATATTTTCACACTTGTCACCATGCTCTGTTGTCAAGTCAACACTATAAATGAAGGCCAGTTTTGTTAATCCCATGCTGAATGCAATCATCATTGTCGGTGTCATTGAGTGAACATGGTAATACTGCTGTAGAACCCCATGTTCAGCAATGTACTCTGAACTGATTGCTCCAAAATTCTTGTGTCTGCTTCAGCAGAGTGTTGTCATCAGAACCACCACAGATAGCCTCCTATTCTGGTTTAAAAAGTGGCCAACTCCTTTTCACCTAATAGCTATTTCATCATCCTTCAACAACATTCCATAGATGCTCATGACAACACCAGACAAACAGCTGACCAGCTTCACCATTTCCAAGATGCTCATTCTTAGGTGGTTGTTCATAAGAATCTGCACTTTGTCAAAGTCACTTACAGCAGTGGACTTCCCCATTTTTGGTCTGTATTGCTACAGAATGATTGATTCTCCATTTGTCTCTGCTGCAATTTTCTTACCACATCATGTGTTCACAATTTCACAAGGGAGCATCCAATCTCACGTTGGGCAGGAATGGTCATCATTGCATTCCACCTCATAGTTCCCATTATTGTATCAAATTTAATAGTTTAACTCACCATTGTTAAAATCTAATGCATAAACACTGAAGCACCAAAGAAACTGGTATAGGTATGTGGATTCAAATACAGAGATATGTAAACAGGCAGAATGCAGCACTGCAGTTGGCAATTCCTATATAAGACAACAAGTGTCTGGCACAGTTGTTAAATCTGAACGTGGTGTTATACTTGGCACATTTGCGATGGGACACAGCACTTTTGCGGTAGCGATGAAGTGGTGATTTTCCCATATGACCATTTCGTGAGTGTACCGTGAATATCAGGAATTCAGTAAAACATCAAATCTTTGACATCACTGCAGCCGGAAGAAGATCCTGGAAGAATGGGACCAATGACAACTGAAGAGAATCATTCAACGTGACAGAAGTGACAATTCTGCAAATTGCTGCACTGGACCATCAACAAGTGTCAGCGTGTGAACCATTCAACAAAACATCATTAATAGGGGCTTTCGGAGCCAAAGGACTACTCATGTACCGTTGATTACTGCATGGGCTCATCAGCACCGACACTGGACTGCTGATGACTGGAAGCATGTTGCCTGGTCGAGCGAGTCTCATTTCAAATTGTATTGAGCAGATGGATGTGTACGGGTACGGAGACAACCTCATAAATCCATGGGCCATGCATATCATCAGGGGACTGTTCGAGCTGGTGGAGGCTCTGTAATGGTGTGGGGCATGTGCAGTTGGAGTGAGATGGGACCCCTAATATGTCTAGATATGACAATGACATGCAGGTAAGCATCCTGTCTGATCACCTGCTTCAATTCATGTCCATTGTACATTCCAGCGGACATGGGTAATTCCAGCAGGACGATGGGACACCCCACATGTCCAGAATTGCTACAGAGTGACGCTCTCCTGAGTTTAAACACTTCTGATGATAACCAGTCTCACCAGACATGAAATTGTTGAGCATATCTGGGATGCCTTGGAGCATGCTGTTTAGGAGAGATGTCCACTCTCTCGTACTCTGATGGATTTATGGACAGCCCTGCGTGGTTCACGGTGTCAATTCCCTGCAGCATATTTCAGACATTATTCGAGTCCATGCCACGATGTGCTGTGGCACTTCTGCATGCTCACGTGGGCCCTACATGACATTAGGCACATGTACAAGTTTCTTTGACTCTTCAGTGTATGATAAATAGAAGATGGGCTGATATTTATTGGATTCTAGGAAGGCTCTCCCTATGTGGCACACAAAAACACTGGTGTATAAGAAGAGGAGGAGAAGGAGGAGATTAGTGTTTAACGTCCCGTTGACAATGAGGTCATCAGAGATGGATAGGGAAAGATGTGGAAGGAAACTGGCTTCAAAGGAACCATCCTGGCATTTGCCTGAAATGATTTAGGGAATGAATGCGAGTCCAGTGTGCTAACCAGTGCACCACCTCGCTTGGTGTAAGAGAAGATATCTTTCTGTTGTCTAGTGTGTTTGTTGGTCTCTCCTCAAAGACGAAATAGTAGTTGTTACACCATAAAAACTAATTAAAGTGAAGTGAAGCGAAGTGAAGTAAGCTGAAGGGAAAGGAGGTGACACATTAGTTTACATATGGGTGATGTTAGCCTGTCAGAAAGTTTCAAAACACAACACACATTGCAGCAGAGTAAAAGAGTCAGATACAACCCCTGGGTTGTGGCTAAGGTGTTACTCCTCAATATCCTTTCTTCCTTGTTGGTAGTGTAGTGATATGTGCTGTAGATCATCTGTGAAGTTTGGAAAGCAGGAGAGAATTGAAGCTGCGAGCCTGGATTGTCATTGGTGGCTGAAAATCTCAGCTGGGAAGAGTGCTGAATGTGAAAAGTAAGGTGCTGGGTCTGAGTCCTGATGTGATAAACTATTTTAATCTCCCAACTACACAGTGAAAATTTCACTAAAAACCAGTTTTTGTGATCCGCCATTGGTAAATAATGCACTCACTAGTGCCTAAATCAGCACAGTTCCTTTGTTTTTCTTTCATTATTCCTAGAAAATTCCTTTGTGCCAAATTATGGGTTCACCATTATTATTCATTTGACATCCACTATTATTTTCTTATTTAATGTAACAACAAAGTTCCTTCTTTCATCATTAAGTTGTTTTCCTGCTTTGTGTCCTGCCCGCCTACATTTCATTTTTGTTAAAGTCATACTCATTTCTTCCAGTCCTGTAGGTTGCCTGATCCATTTCTTTGTGTTTTTATTTCTAATTCCCAACATGTGTTGCTCCTATAGCTCCTAAGCAAAATGTTTTTGTAATGGAAGTCTGTATCTCTCTGTCAAAATTCAAAACTAATTATACAGACTTATTACAAACTTACCATTTCTGACACAGTGAAATCTTTGTTTTGACAACTGAACAACTGATTACCTTACTAGGCAATTTGTACTTTCCTATTTATTTACTTTGCTGCCCATACAGTTATAGTATTCAACTACATTAGACACAAAAACTCAATGCGATCAGTGACTTCCTTGGTAATTTGTGCTATTTCTTTTCCATATGCTTATTTTAGTCTTATCATAATTTAATTCTGGTCTCCCTGCACTCAGTTGTTCCATAATTCTTGAAGTTTCTCTTCACTGGAGGCCGATAACACAATGTCACCAGAAAAAAAATGTTCCAGGTATAAATATATTAATAGAAGGAGCAAAATGTGACAACTCAATATATAGTTGAGGTGTTCAGAAGTCGATACACACATAACACATAAGCAAGCCTGAAACCAATGGATGATATCCTCCTTAAGTGATACCTACTACAGAAAACACACACACACACACACACACACACACACACACACACACACACACACCTACATTGTCCTGGCCAGCTACAATCCACCAGATCTGCAGCTTGACGAGTTATGCTCCAGTCACCCTTCTGCAGTTCCCACTATTGTGATGAAGTGTAATGGAAGCTTATCATTGGTGGGTATATTCGCAAATCTAACAGATTGAACCAGTTCCTTGTTTATCAAGATCTTGTTGAAACTGAGCCAAATGTTTCCCAAAACTAAGAATCCAATGGAAGGTTTTATTTCATATTCATTGCTCATTCCAGTTATGTTAAGTGTAACTTGTTCTATAGAATTTGTATTAAAAAATTTAGTGGAATAAGTTTAGATTGACTTGCTTGTTTTTCATTTCTACAGTGCTGAAGAAATTTCTTGCAGAGAGACCAACATACCGGCGAAAATTTTGGGAAGTAGAAGGGACAGGACAAGAAGGAGACAGAAAATTGATATGGTATTCTCTGCTGAAGAAAGAAAGACTGTTACAGAAGACTGAAAGAAGTAATTCACAAGTTCCTATTTAGTCCTTCGAAGAACAAAAACCTATGAATGAAAATTTTAGTAATGTTTGTTATGCCAATTCATCAGAACCATGGAGGAGAGTGGAGAGAGAGAGAATAAACTAAGTTTCTCCCAAACATTTCTTCTGTTAATGTATAACTTTTTATGTTCATTTATATGGCATCTCTTCTTCATAATGAAATCTACAGCACACATTGTGGCATATAGTGGGATATTCAGTCTTCAGTTCTGACCCAGCATGCAGTTTAAGATTAAATGTGATAATGTAATGTGGTGAAGTTTTTGGAGGTGTACGAATGATGTAAATTTTAAGGTAAAGGATGCTTATGTAATTACGAGTGTCACTAGGTCTTCTTAACACTCAGAACAAAGTGTGTACTATCTTAAAACAGATAAACAAATATTCTCTGGGTCAGCATTAGGATTTCACACATGGAAAAGGCACTTGAAGTAATGAGGAGGAGTCAAGTGTGTAATAACAATAAGACAAACCTCAATACTGCAGCACTTAGCAAGGCAATTCATAGTTCAGTGGCATAATTAACATACTTATAAGCAACTGTACAATGGCAGGATTTGGATAAAATCCCAGTTGGTTGTAAGTTTTTTGATTTACTGCATTCATTTGTTTATAGTAAACACAAATTTAGCAGATGAACAGGTGACAGTTCTTAACAAGTTTTTTTTGAGCACTTTAAAGGGCACAACATGTGCTTTTTTAATCACGTAATAACCCTTCTGAAGTTCCTACACTTCAGTCTGCCTTCTGTAAGAAAGTGGGTTTATCAGATGAGTAATAAATCTATAAAATTCTGAGACAGAATTATTGGCCAGTTCTTGCCTTCAGCAGAAATGACAGTACTGCCAGTAAAAGTATGTACACCGTCCTGGCTTTCAGAACTAATAGTTTTTTCCTTGGCGAAATAGATGGATAGACTGGGGTAGCTTAAAATGTAATGGCAGATGACTTAGACACCAGAAATAAAGGGACCCACATGCAGGGAGAGCATAAATCATTTCGGTGATACAAACTGAATAATCACCACACAGAGTAAGCACTGAGTGGCAATCAGGCACATTGAAAAAAAGACTGCTAGATATTCTTAGCCTTTGGACTAAGTCCTTCACACATCCACTGTTGTTTCCAGGTCCTAAGACCCGACTAACACTGTATCTGAGATGAGCGTAACCTTTGCTGGTGTGGGTAGTGGGGGTACAAAGGAGGTGTGGGTTGAGGAGAGGGAGGGATTGGAGGGTTGGGGTGATGTAAGATGCTAGGGCTGCCTAAGGGAGAGTGTAGTGATGTGATGGGGCAGGATAGTGAGCTGCTACGTGTGCTGCATCGCAAGGGCAAAGAGAAAAGAAGAGACGCACAGAAGGGGAAAGGGGAAATGACTATGCAGGTGCACTGGTGAGATAAAAGGCGTGTGCAGTGCTGGAGCTGGAACAGGAAGGTGTTAAGGGAATGAATGACACCGCCTAGAGAACGTTGAGTCCACAGATCTTACAGCAAGAAAGGATATATTGCAGGGAGTTTCCACCAGTGCAGTTCAGAAAAGCTGATGTTGTTGGGAAGAATCTAAATTGCACCTAAGTTCAGTGCACTGTGTCGGGTGGTAGACTCAACAGCTGGGTGGTTCAGCTGTCTCTCAGCTAGTCTGGAAGTGGCCATTCATATTGTTGGTATCTCATACTGGATTTCAAACAGCCAACACATATTACATTCACCAAGGTGCAGACTACTATTTTTTTGTTTGTAGATCATTTCCACTGGGCTCATTTCTGGACATCGTGCAATAGCCAGATGCCATTGTTAAACACATACTGAAAACTAATCAGATCTCTAACAGTAGAACCATGCCACACAAGGGGTCTTAACATGAAATTAGCAACTAAACCCTAAATGTCACTACCAATTAATCCACAATTTTGGGTTTGTGGTTTGCAGGCAACCAATTCATTTATGAATGGGAGCCAGTAGTCATAATGTCACATGAAAGTCCTCCTCTTATGAACAAGCAGGGACACCTGAGGATCTACCAAAGAAACTTAAAAGTATCTGGTACCCTTATCCATTTCCAAAACTCCTTTCTCTCTTATATTGTATTTGATTCCATAAGGAAGTTTATTATATTGTTCAACTTGATGAAACACAATATTCGCTGATTTCTACAAACATCATCAATCTAAAAATGATTCAAGAGCGGACTACTTTTAGAAAGGATAATTTCTGGTAATTGTGTGTTTATTTACTCTGCCATAGGAGATTGTTACCTAACTGCAACAAAAGTTGCTAACAAATATTGGTGAGACAAAGAATCTAAGCTGGCCAATAAAATGTAAGGACACGCGTGCAGTGGACTGAGCAGAACATTGAGGAGAAAAAGGGGTGGGGGTGGGGGCAGGGGTGATACTCCTAGTGCGACACTTTACTGCTAGCCAGCTGACATCGACCACTGACTTATTACCACATGGTAATGATGTGCACTAAAGCACTTCAGTAAAATGTAACCTACAAACGTTATGTTTGTTCCAAAGTAAATGACCCTGAGGTGTGTGTGTGTGTGTGTGTGTGTGTGTGTGTGTGTGTGTGTGTGTGTGTGTGTGTGTGTGTGTGTGTGTGTCGGGGGAGGGGGGGGGGGCAACTTGTGCGCACCCGTGTGTAGTTGTGTAGTGCCAAGGTTATCACCTACACATATTAAAAGAAACAAATGTGGGTAAATTGACTGAAATTGTTGTCACACAGTGAGGAGCAAACTTACAAAATGACACTCATTCACTCACTCCCCCCTCACTCACTTTAACCCACACAATCACACTACCTCACAGGACTTAATACAATGGAGAAGGCTGAAAGGTGCTATATGTGGGAGTAAAACAGAAGTAAAATCACAGAAGAGCTAAAAGAGAGAAGCAGGGAAATGTAACTGGCTGACCACTTACAAAAATGTGGGTGAGCCAGTCACCCTGTTAACATAGTAAGATCATCTCCCTAAAATTTGCAGAAACAAGTTGGACAGATCAGAAAACTTTAAAACTCTAACCACATTCCTTTCAATCGAACTTAAAATAGAGGGCACATCTGCTGGCAAATCTACCACTGCACTCTGGTCTGAAAATAACATGCGGCCTAGTCAAATGTGGGGCACATGACCTGTACACCATACTTAGTGTGTATATAGAAAGGTATTAATTGTTTCAGAATAAGTCTTGTTATGGGTAACTACAATTAATTAAGCCATTGTCCAAATTGAATAATTTCTGTGAAAACAACTGCAATTATGACATGTTGTTGTTGTTGTTGTTGTCTTCAGTCCTGAGACTGGTTTCATGCAGCTCTCCACTCTAATCTATCCTGTGCAAGCTTCTTCATCTCCCAGTACCTACTGCAGCCTACATCCTTCTGAATCTGCTTAGTGTATTCATCCCTTGGTCTCCCTCTACGATTTTTACCCTCCACACTGCCCTCCAATGCTAAACTTGTGATCCCCTGATGCCTCTGAACATGTCCCACCAACCGGTCCCTTCTTCTTGTCAAGTTGTGCCACAAACTCCTCTTCTCCCCAATTCTACTCAATACCTCCTGATTAGTTATGTGATCTACCCATTTAATCTTCAGCATTTTTCTGTACCACCACATTTCAAAAGCTTCTATTCTCTTCTTGTCCAAACTATTTATTGTCCATATTTCACTTCAATACAAATACTTTCAAAAACGACTTCCTGACACTTAAATCTATACTCGATGTTAACAAATTTCTCTTCTTCAGAAACGCTTTCCTTGCCATTGCCAGTCTACATTTTATACCCTCTCTACTTCGACCATCATGAGTTATTTTGCTCCCCAAATAGCAAAACCCCTTTACTACTTTAAGTGTCTCATTTCCTAATCTAATTCCCTCAGCATCACCCGTGTTAACTCGACTACATTCCATTATCCTCATTTTGTTTTTGTTGATGTTCATCTTATATCCTCCTTTCCAGACACTGTCCATTCCATTCAATTGCTCTTCCAAGTCCTTTGCTGTCTCTGACAGAATTACAATGTCATCGGCGAATGTGAAAGTTTTTATTTCTTCTCCATGGATTTTAATACCTACTCCGAATTTTTCTTTTGTTTCCTTTACTGCTTGGTCAATATACAGATTGAATAACATCGGGGACAGGCTACAACCCTTTCTCACTCCCTTCCCAACCGCGGCTTCCCTTTCATGCCCCTCGACTCTTATAACTGCCATCTGGTTTCTGTACAAATTGTAAATAGCCTTTCGCTCCCTGTATTTTACCCCTGCCACCTTTAGAATTTGAAAGAGAGTATTCCAGTCAACATTGTCAAAAGCTTTCTCTAAGTCTACAAATGCTAGAAATGTAAGTTTGCCTTTCCGTAATCTTTCTTGTAAGATAAGTCGTAGACTAAAGTGATGGTGAGTGGCGCCCTGAACTACAATGAACCCATACGAATAACAATAAAGGGAGAGAAACTAGGGCAGGTTACAGAATTTAACTACTTAGGTAGCAAAATAACAGCAGATGGAAGGAGCAAAAGTGACATTAAAAACAGAATACAACTTGCCAAAATAGCATTCAATGGAAAAAGAAACTTACTGACGAGTAGAAATGTTAGTTTAGACGTAAGAAAGAGAGTCATGAAAACCTATGTGTGGAGTACAGCCCTTTACGGATGTGAAACTTGGACTTGTGGAAAAGAAGAAAAGAGAAGATTAGAGGCATTCGAAATGTGGTGCTACCGGAGAATGGAAAAAATCAGCTGGCGAGACAAGGCTACAAACGAAGATGTCCTCAGAAGAGTGAAAGAAAACAGATCTCTTTGGCGAAATATACAGAAAAGAAGAATAACCTTCATAGGTCACATTTTACGGCATAACAATTTCATTAAGAGAATATTAGAAGGAATCATTGAAGGAAGAACTCGCCGAGGACGACCTAGATTAACCTACATTCAACAAGTAATAAATGACATCGGGTGCCAGACCTATGCAGATATGAAGAAGAAAGTTGACAAAAGAACGGAATGGCGTGCTGCTGCCAACCAACCTGTGGGTTGATAACCGAAGAAGAAGAAGAAGTCGTAGGGTCAGTATTGCCTCACATGTTCCAACATTTCTACGGAATCCAAACTGATCTTCCCCCGAGGTCAGCTTCTACCAGTTTTTCCATGACATACTTTAATTAAATCCATAAAGCTTGCTTTTCTAGGTTACTGATAGCAAATGTGCACTCATCACTACGGTATGAACTCATAACAGTCCTCACATAGACCATCCGCGCAAGGAGGGGGAGTGGGTGGGGAGGCACAAGCCCAGATGACCTTGCCTACCTACCAACCACACAGTAGGCACCTTAAAGTGTGGTTTATGCTTCTACGAAAGCATAAGTCATGCCCAGAGATGAAGATCACTTAAATGTTGTTTGTAATCAAGAGGGAAATCACCTTATTTTTTGGCATGTTTAATAAAAATCGTAACTGCAGCAATTAAGTACACTTATCACCAGGAAAGGAAACAGTATGAAACAGAGTGAAATACAGCACTAACACAGCAGTCAACGATGACCAGCTCACAAAATACCATCTGCTATGTAAATTGACTGCAGCCAAAAACAAGAGACTACCAGCTGAAGCCTTTCATCGTTAACCAACTTCTACTGAGTCAGAACTAGGGAGTTGATTGGCCTACTTAAATTTAACACACTGTACACAGACCCCATCCTGGGGGGAGTGGTGGCATAAGGAAGGACATCCAGCCACCATCTACCACTCAATGGCAAAAGTCATAAATTATAACAACGTTGACCCCATCAGGAAACAGGACAGGCCAAAGAAGAAGAAGAGAAGGGAACAAAAATAAGTTGTTTGGCAATATATTAGGTGAATACAGGCAATGATGTATTAATTCAATGTTTTTCTAGATTAAATAGTTAATCATGTGATGTACTGTATGGTGGATGGCCTTGTAATGCTAAAGAATTATGCAACCTTTTGGTTTGTATTTCCTGATTTCATGAACGACTTATGGCTATCAAAATGTCTGTTCAGCAAGACTAACTGACACAAGCCTGGTTTTGATGGTCAAACAAATTGTGTGAAATCCAGTGGGAACAGTTCTTTTTCATCGTTAAGTGATCCTGAAAAACAGAATGTACAGCAGTCCTCAAAATGCTTAAGGATGTCACTATCTCATGGTAAGTCTGGGGACATAAAAAGACTAGAGCAACTGGGGCACTGCCCATGGCCACCAAAGATATGGGTCCCCTGGTATCTAGAAAAAAAAAAATAACCACGTAAATATTACAATGGAAAGGAAAAGTGCAAAATTAACCAAGTGAAGTATTTCCCTCTTTTAAAATAATCAAAGTTGGATTTTGAAATTCTTCAGAGGTAAAGATATGCAAATTACTTAACGTCATTTACCCAAGGTCAAAGATCTACCTGCATCAGGACTCAAACATCAGTTAATTAGATCTAATGAAAAGCAAGGATTTGGCATGAGCAAATTTTGTGGCCAAGGCTATGACTCAACTAAGGACTTTGAGATGTATTTGTGAAATACAGACTGGATCTATACAAGACGCCTACTGTGGGCATGAACGAAAAATATATCCTGTAACACAGATGTGGATTCTCACTTTGAAAGGAGTTATAGGAATCAGGAAAATGAGAAATTTTTAAAGGTTAATAATGAATTGATCAAAGACAGTGCCAGAATTGTGGACACTTTCAGCAATCTTTTTTATGTAAGTAGAACAAAGTCTGAACTAAAAACATTCCAAAACAAACTTAACACTACTCATGAACTATAACGTGGCATGTGTTGAGTGGGAATAGCAGATAAGAGGTATTGCGGGGAGAGATGTGATGCAGAGAGAACCCCTGTACTGTGAGTAGGCAGTGTAGGGAACAGAAATTTATGTCTTGAGCTTCCACTAGCTCCTGATAAACAGCTTTCTTTTCCAGAAGGGAGCAGAAGGTAACCCCTGTGATGGGTCACAACTAATTCATTTAGAAAGAAATCACAATGAAAATAATGCAACAAAGCACAGACAGCAACAGCACAGCACAGCACAGTAACAAGGCAAATGACACTGACAACACCGACCAATGGTATGCTGCACAGTCAATGACAAACATCTTCCAATCACTGTAGCACCCAGTCTCCCACCTGCTGCTGATCATAACTAGGGAGCCAGCATTCCCAGTTATAGTTCCCCCTTACATAGTGCATTACACCTTTGTTTTTATAGGTACTAGCTGATATATGCAGATTTGCTTATCATAGGAGATAATTTTCGATAACAAGGCATTCTGACACAGTGGGGTTCGAAACATTCGTCGAAATCACTAGGTGAATCATTTGTGTGTGACTGCACACAGGTGATGTGGCCAGCAACTCATTGCTCCAGTGTTGAGGTGCTACTGAACTCATCATTGATGAACAGATTGTTGTGTCAAAGTAGGGGATATGTAATGATGTAAGAGGTCATACTGTTACAAATTACTCTGAACTGAAATGAAACATAGCATTAAGCTATGATGGCTAGAGTTTGAGCTATTACCCTGTGTCATTTAATCACTTAAGTTAACAGTGAGAGAAATCAACATATTAGCATCTCAAATTCTAGCAATCTCTACAGATTCAGTTCTAGGGAAATAAGTAGCCAAGATGATGTGGACACATTGTACCAGGAGTGAGGATATAAGTTCCACAGCACAAAGACTGTAAAGCTGACTCACCTTATTTAATGACATGCAAGCAGAAACAATGATTTCAAATTGGATTTTATTCCATTGATAAGAAGCCTATGATTTAAGAGGCAAATTTGTTTCCTGATGAAAATGTAGTTTAATGCATGAAATATGTCTAACGTATAAAAAAGTATTTATTTCTTCCTATGATATATGCATGGAAAATATGTTTTAAGCCACCATGATTATGAGCTGTATTTGTTGAACATTATCTGCATGAGCGAATACTCTGCATGGTAACTTCATATGAGTGATGTATGAGGGTTGTATCTGACCTTTGATTTTCCCACACAAAATAGAGATGATAGCACAGTGCCACTGTACACAGTAAAGGAAGAGATCTTTATGTGATTCAGATTCAGATTCTTTATTTGCCGTTGACCACATGCAGACATTACAATTATGTCAAGATACTTAAGAAGTTACTAACTTTGTGAGTGTTTAATTACAAGTACAAATTATTACAGTATTAGAATCATAGACTTAAAACTCAATTTCTATATTACAAGTATCCATGAATTCTGTGAGACTGTAGTATGGATTGTCTATTAACCATTTGTGCAGTTTACTTTTAAAATTATTGAAAGGTGTATTGAGTGCAATATGTGGTAATTTGTTAAATAATTTGAAACAGTTCACTTTGTGAGAGTTGCCTGTTTTTGTCAGCCTATGTCTAGGAATGTCAAAAATGGTTCAAATGGCTCTGAGCACTATGGGACTTAACATCTGTGGTCATCAGTCCCCTAGAACTTAGAACTACTTAAACCTAACTAACCTAAGAACATCACACACATCCATGCCCGAGGCAGGATTCGAACCTGTGACCGTAGCAGTCACGCGGTTCCAGACTGAAGCGCCTAGAACCGCACGGCTACACAGGTCGGCTCTAGGAATGTCAATACTCTCTTTGTTTCTGGTGTCATGTAAGAGTATGTTCTTTCTGGTGTTAAATTTTGTTCTGTTCTTTTTAGCATATATCAGTGATGCATAAATATAAAGATTTATCACTGTCATTATTTCCATTTTGATGAATAAGGGACGGCAATGTTCCCTTGGACCAACCTTGCACATTATTCGTAGTGCACATTATTCAGTAGCATATCACTGACATGACATGAGTGGCCCCATAGTAACAGCCCATAAGATATATGAGACTGAAAAAGTCCAAAGTAAGCTGTTCTGAGATATTTGTAACTCACTAGATCAGACAGTTTCCAGATGAGATAGGACACCCTCGGTAACTTTTTGCAGACCTGGTTGATATGGGGTTACCAGTTAAGTTTGGAATCAATGTGTATTCCAAGCAGTTTTACGGATTTTGGTTTTACCTCATTAGCCAGTCCCAACTGCGGATGCTGAGTTTTCTCTGGATTATATAGAAGTTTGTTAGCTTAGAACCAGTTTAGTGTTAAGGTGAGAGTGTCGTGTGATTTCTGGTGTAGCTTTGATAAATCTCGATCTGTGCTGATTAAGGTTGTATCGTCCGCATAGCAGATAACTGACTCAGGCCCAACATAAGATGGCAAATCATTAATTGCAACAATGAAGAAGAAAGGACCAAGGACTGAGCCCGAAGGTACACCAGATGCGACATTATTCATAGAAGTGTGTCTGTTTTGAATTGACACAAATTGTCTCCTGTTATGTAGGTAAGAGTTGATTATTTCCAGCTCTGTATTATCTATACCATAATACTTTAGTTTGGATAGTAGGATGTCAAATGGGATACAATCAAATGCCTTACTCAGATCACAAACTTCAAGTGAGACGGTTTGTTTATTTTCAAATGCTGTTAATGTCAGATTAACTATTTCAAGGACTGCAGAGGGGGTATTTTTCCCTTCTCTAAATCCGTGCTGTCTATTACAGGGAAGATCATACTTTTTAAAAGAGTTGCTTAGCTGTTTGTGGAAAATTGCTTCAAATATTTTTGAAAAGATTGGTGCAATAGACACTGGTCTGTAGTTTTCAGGAAGGTCTTTTTCCCCCTTTTTGTATATAGATATAACTTAGCAAATTTTTAGCTGATCAGAGGAAACCCCAACTTCTAGGTATTTATTCAGAATAAAAGCAAGTGGATTGCAAATAAAGTGTATTGTCCTTTTTATTGTGTAGTTAGATAGCCCGTAGTAGTCCATGCTTTTCGAGTTTGAAAATTTTCTAACAATATTTATTATATCTGTGGGTGTGACAGGGTCCCACTGAAATTTATGCCCTTTAGGTCGCTGATCAGCAAGTATATCAATTGCTAGTATGTCTGACGAGAAGCAAAGTTGCTACTCACCATATAGCGGAGATGCTGAGCTGGGATAGGCACAATAAAAAGAGTCACACAAACATAGCTTTCAGCCATTAAGGCCTTTGTCAGCAGTAGACACACATATACACATGCGCACACACACTGACGCAAGTGCAACAAGCACACACATCTGCAGTCTCAGAGAGCTGAAACTACACTGCGAGCAGCAGCACCAGCGCATGATGGGAGTGGCGACTGGGTGGGGGTAAGGAGGAGGCTGGGGTGGGGAGAGGGAGGGATAGTATAGTGGGAGTGGTGGACAGTGAAGTGTTGCAGTTTAGACGGAGGGTAGGAGAGAAGGTGCGGAGGGGGGAGGGGGTAAGTAGCGGAAAGGGGAGAAATAAAAATAAAAGAAATTAAAAGACTGGGTGTGACGGTGAAATAACGGCTGTGTAGTGCTGGAATGGGAACAGGGAGGGGGCTGTATAGGTGAGGATAGTGACTAACGAAGGTTGTATTGCAGAGAAAGTTCCCACCTGCGCAATTCAGAAAAGCTGGTGTTGGTGGGAAGGATCCATATGGCACAGGCTGTGAAGCAGTCATTGAGACAAGGGGTATCATGTTTGGCAGTGTGTTCAGCTACAGGGTGGTCCATTTGTTTTTTGGCCACAGTTTGGCGGTGGCCATTCATGTGGACAGACAGCTTGTTGGTTGTCATGCCTACATAGAATGCAGCACAGTGGATGCAGCTTAGCTTGTAAATCACATGACTGGTTTCACAGGTAGCCCTGCCTTTGATGGGATAGGTGATGTTGACCGGACTGGAATAAGTGGTGGTAGGAGGATGTATGGGACAGGTCTTGCATCTAGGTCTATTACAGGGGTATGAGCCATGAGGTTAAGGGGTTGAGAGCAGGGGTTGTATAAGGCTGGAAGAGTATATTGTGTAGGTCCCGTGGATGGCAGAATACCACGGTACGAGGGGTGGGAAGAATAGTGAGTAGGACATTTCTCACTTCATGCACGACGAGAGGTAATTGAAACCCTGACGGAGGATGTAATTCAGTTGCTCCAGTCCTGGATGGTACTGAGTTATGAGGGGAATGCTGCTCTGTGGCTGGACTGTGGGACTTTGGGAGGTGGTGGGAGACTAGAAAGATAAGGCATGGGAGATTTGTTTTTGTACAAGGATGGGAGGACAATTATGGTCAGTGAAGGCTTTGGTGAGACCCTCAGTATATTTAGAGAGGGACTGCTTGTCAGTGCAGATGCGACGACGACGGGTGGCTAGGCTGTACGGAAGGGACTTCTTGGTATGAAACGGGTGGCAGCTGTCGAAGTGGAGGTATTGCTGGTGGTTAGTAGGTTTGATATGGATGGAGGTACTGATGTAGCCATCTCTGATGTGGTGGTCAACATCTAGGAAGGTGGCTTATTGGGTTGAGTAGGACCAGGTGAAGCAAATGGGGGAGAAGTTGTTGAGGTTCTGGAGGAATCCAGATAGCAAAGATGTCATTGATGAATCTGAGCCAGGTGAGGGTTTTAGGATTCTGGGTTTCTAGGAAGAATTCCTCTAGATGGCCCATGAATAGGTTAACATAGGATGGTGCCATGCAGGTGCTCATAGCCGTATCACAGATTTGTTTGTAGGTAATGCCTTCAAAGGAGAAGTAATTATGGGTGAGGATATAGTTGGTCATGGAGACTGGGAAGAAGGTTGTTGGTTTGGAATTCAAAGGGTGTCTGGAAAGGTAGTGTTCGATAGCAGTAAGGCCATGGGCATTAGGAATGTTAGTGTACAGGGAGGTGGTATCAATAGTGACTAGCAGGGCACCGTGTGGTAAAGGGAGAGGAATTGTGGAGAGTCGGTCAAGGAAATGGTTGGTATCTTTTATATAGGAGGACAGGTTCCGGGTAATAGGTTGAAGGTGTTGGTCTACGAGAGCAGAGATTCTCTCATTGGAAGCACAGTAACTGGCCACAATTGGGCGTCCTCAGTGGTTGGGTTTATGGACTTTAGGAAGCATGTAGAAGGTGGCAGTGTGGGGAGTGGTAGGGGTAAGTAGAGAGATGAACTCTGGGGAGAGGTTCTGGGATGGGCCTAAGGATTTGAGTAGTGACTGGACATACTGCTGGGTAGTGACTGGAGATACTGCTGGATTGCTGGAATGGGATCACTGTGGCATGGTTTGTAGGTGGAATTATCTAACAGCTGACAGAGTCCTTCTGCCACATAATCCTTGCGGTTGAAGACTACGGTGGTGGAGCCTTTGTCTGCAGGTGGGATTATAAGATCGGGATCAGTTTTTAGATTGTGGACTGTGGTTCTTTCTGCGAATGTTAGGTTAGTATGCAACAACCAACAAGCTGTCTGTCTGCATGAACGGCCACCGACAAACTGTGGCCAAAAAACAAGTGGACCACCCTGTTGCTGAACACACTGTCAAACATGATACCCCTCATCTCAGTGACTGCTTCACAGCCTGTGCCATATGGCAATATCTCAATTTTTCATTTGGCAAAAGGTAATTTCCAAGAAACTTTGGATATAACAGTCGTGTCCTCACTGCGAGTGATATATATCAAACTCCCGAATGTTGAAGCACACTAAGTAAGTGAATCAATGTTTTTTTAATTAAATCATGTGAGAAGATACGTGGATCATTGTTTATTAATAATAGAGTTGGCTGTTCAATATATTAACAAACATTGATCCATCTACCTTCTCCCATGATTCAATTAAAAAAACAGGACTGTGAACAATATTATAGCACATTCCCATGTCAATGCACAAAACAGTATACAGGCCCCCTGGCTTAACATTTTGGTGTTCAATATATGAAGCCTGTCTAAAAAGTATCCGACCTTTGGCCAGAGAAAAAATTTCGAATACCTGACGTGGTTGGGACCCTAATCTCCTTCAAAGTAGTCCCCTTGTGCTTGCACACACTTAGCCCACCGATCCTTCCACTGCCGGAAACACCTCTGGAAGTCTTCTTTTGGAATGGTGTTCAGCTCCGTCATGTTCCGCATTATCTCTTCTCTACTCTTAAAACAGGATCCTTTCAGTGGCATCTTCAATTTTGGAAACAACCAGAAGTCACAAGGAGCCATGTCTGGAGGGTATGGAGGTTGGCGAACGGCTGTAATTCCATGTTAGGCAAAGAAATTTTGGATCAAGTGGGATGAATGTGCCGATCTGCATCACAGAGTCGCCAGAGAACATCTTGATAATACTCCTTTGTCACTGTTTGTCCTTCGGTGCATATTTGTGATGCACAATTCCACGGACATCAAATAAGACAGTCAGCATCACCTTGATTTTGCTTCGGACCTGCCGCACTTGCTTCAGCCTTGGAGACTCGGGATGCTTCCATTGTGGTGACTGTCTTTTTGTTTCTGGGTCATACCCGTACACTCGTGACTCGTCTCCAGTTATCACAGTGTTCAGAAACCCAGGATCAGTGTTCGTGGTGTCCAGAAGGTCCTGTGCAAAGTCAAAACAGAAGTCTCTTTGTTCTGGTGACAACAACTTGGGCCCAAATTTTGCAGCCACTCGGTGCATGTTCAAATCAACGTGCAAAATTGCATGTGCAGAATCTTTACTCACTCCAACCTCTTGGGCAATATCCCGCATGGTCAAATGACAATCTGCCATCACCTAATTTTGCACCCTCTCAACAATAGCTGCACTCCGAGCAGTTTGGGGCCTGTCAGAAAGCTGGTCACTATTTGCTGATGCGTGGCCATTTTTGAATCAGTTGAACCACTCCTTACTTTGTGTTACACCCATTACATCTTCAAACACCTGCTGAATCTTACGGATTGTTTTGTTTTGAGGATCACAAACTTTTGACAAAATCTGATGCAGTATCTTTGCTCAACACTTAAGTCATCTTGAGAGAATTGGTAATCCGATGAACACATTGTGTAGCACCTCACTCAGTGACCAACAGGCAGTGACTGACGTGCTGGAAGGCAGGGACAAAATTCGTGAAAAATTAATGACTCAGAGAGGGAACAAAACAGATGAAAAGTAGGCCCTCTTACCATCCTGAAAATCAACATTTGCGGCATTAGGAACAAGCTTTTAGAGTTGGAATATTTTTGTAAAATAAAAAAATGTAATGTACTGTGTGTCTCAGAACATTGGCTTACAGAATATCAAGTAGATGTTTTCATACCTAAGGAGTACATTCTGGCAGCTATAATGTGTAGAAAAGAGATAGAAAATGGAGGGGCCGCAATATTTATCAGACAATGTATACAATTCTCTAAAATAGATGTAATTCATACTCTTCAGAATTAAATAGTGAATTTATTTGTATAAGACTGATAGACCAAAATATTGTAATTGTTAGCTTGTATAGATCTCCAAACAGTGATGTTAACCTATTTTTCGAGAATTTTGAACAGGTGATGAGAAAAATCTTAAAACTCAAAACAAATGTAGCAATATGTGGTGATTTCAACGTTGACTTGCTAGACGCAGAAGAACTCAACACAAAACATTCTTAAACCTACTCAGATCACTAAATCTATGTTATACTAACAACAGCCCGACACGTGGAAATGCCTGTTTGGACAATATTATAGTTAATTTTTCAAGAAACCTATATAGTATAAGCATTGCAGATGAATGTTTAGCAGATGACGATCCTTTATTCCTAACATACCAGTATACACAGTCAGATAAGAATTATAAGGTTGCGAATAAGAAGCCAAGCATGACATGGGTTAAAGGTCAGAAAGAGGAATTTCTTAAGTTATTCACAGATTCCCTCAAGAAGGTAAACTGGGACTTTGTTTATGAATATGACACAGATCAATCAACTGTTGAAACTCTATTTAATAATTTCCTTAAGACATATACTGACTTTTGGTACTCTTGTTCACCAATGAAAAGAAACAGAACTAAACCAAATAGAAAAGGTAAAAAGCTTAAATGGTACACTGATGACCTTGCTAGTATCTGGGAAAAGATGCTTTCACTCTACAAAACACATACACACACTCACACAAGCGCAACTAGCACACACTTCTGCAGTCTCACAGAGCTGAAACTACACTGCGAGCAGCAGCACCAGCGCGTGATGGGAGTGACGACTGCATGGGGGAAAGGAGGAGGCTGGGGTGGGGAGGGGAGGGGAGGGGAGGGGAGGGATAGTATGGTGGGAGTGGCAGACAGTGAAGTGCAATTATGGAAACTATCCAGCAGTAATTACAGAAGCATAACTAGGCTGGGATGAAGCAATCCACAGAAAATTAGGCAGCCCTGGCACTTGAATTAGTGACAGAAAAAATAAGGCATTAAAATATGAAGGAAAAGTTACTAAAATCCATCACTCGAGAGAAGTCTCTCACCATGTTAAAACAATCAATGACAGTTTCGGAAATCCTTCAAGGTTAAAGTGATGTCAAATATTTACCTCATTTACCCAGGTCAAAGATCAGTCTGCATCAACCAACTCATACATTTATTCATTTATTTATTAATTTACACATTTATTCATTCTTTTCTCAGTCCTCTAGCGGCTAATTTGCATCTGAGAGTATAGTGTGTGTCATAAAATTTTAAAGGCAGACAGATTAAGTAGACCAAAATCTGTGTTCTGATTGCATTTACAATACTGTATTACATTACAGCACGGCTTACATAACATATGTGTGCACATTTCATGAACAGTTAAGAAAACAGGAATACTGTACATTTCAAAGGCTTATATGAGGTTATTATTCTTTTTCTGCCACAATATATCTAAGATTTAATTTGATACATACTATTTGCTCATACTATAATACTTTCTGTGTGAGATAAACTTTTAAATGATTTTTTAAAAATTCCTCTTCTTCAGTAGTTTGATAAAAAATCTGTTACCTGCTTCATTTGGAGCACTCATTGGCCTCACTTATTAGACTGGTGTAGATATTCAGCCTTGCAACTCTTGGGATATACCTCAGGGTCCAGATACGCTGTGTCCTGTTCTTCCTCAGCATCAACTTCTTTCTTCCATGCAGATTTGTGTAAGTGAAGTAGTTATAAAACAAAACACTGCTTCTCTACTTAAATAAAGTGTAGGTTGCTTCCAATTACCTCTGCATATTGTCACCAACTTTTACAAAAGGTTACACATTAATGCTCTCCAACAGGTAGACTCCGCCCCTGTTGAGTAATACATTCCCACAGTATGTGGCCTGATGTTTACAAACTAAATGCAATCACACACATCTGTACTCTGAGCTCCATATTTGATGTACATGGCCTTCCATGAATGGCATGGATCACTACATATTCCTCCACTAAGAGAAAAGATGTTGTGTTCGTACAGTTAACGATTCATTACTGCAAACATACATATCCTCTAATTAAAATTTCCTTAACTCAGATGTTTTATATTTAATAGCTCCTATACTTCAGCTTGCATAGCGACAGAGTGAACCGTTGCTACATTGCTTTAGTTTGGAGTACTTTCAGCTCTTTAACCATTAATTCCTTTTATTTGTATTCTTGCCTATTGAGGAAGCACTTATTGTACATCATTCTAAGATCAAACATCAGATTATGCAGAGATTCCAGTAATCATGGTAAAGTACAGAGTTAGCTAATTTTTTCTTTCTCAATTTACTATCCAGTTTGGAGGAGGTGCTCCCTTAAGTAGGGTCTTTATTCTTTTCCTTTGTTACTATTACCACTAAGCATTTCTGCATCATTGAAAGCAATCTTTCTAAAGATTCAGCACTCTTTTTTCCTCTTATTTCATAGGCATGGTTGGTGTGACGTACCTCTCCTTTCCTCTAAACGAGTCGGGGGCCTCCCTTCCATGGATCCACCCAAGCCTGGCATAAGCTCCCTTCTTTGGGGATTATTTACCCATAAAGTGGCTGGTGTCCTACCTTCCTTGGGTTCACCTGAATCTGGCATAGGCTTCTGCCTTTGGGGGTTACTTAAGCATAACTCCCAACTTGAAGTATCTCACCCACCTTTCCTACTACTTTATTAACTACACCAGTACTTCCCTCTTTCACTTCACCTCATCTTAAGACTGCACCCTCCATGAAACTCCAGCTATGAGTTCTGTCTATTTTCCTCGCCCAAAAACTCCTTTTCCGTCTTAGCGCTGGCTTGTCATTTCTGTATCATGCTTATTAGTAGGACACCCTGTCCTATTCCTCCCTCCCCTTGAAACAGTGATAAGCCTAGCAAAATATTATCCCTAAATCATCTTTGTTTTTGTGTATTCTTGTGTGTGTGTGTGTGTGTGTGGGAGGGGGGGGGGGGGTGACATTATGTAGTATGCACAAATCCCACACCTCCACTCTAAAAGGTAAGCACAAACCAACCCCCAACACTTCAAATTACTACAAAAGTAGGAAAAAAAAGTCATCAGGGACGTCCTCAATAATCATGACATTGTGTCATGAGAATAGTCCACTGTCATCATCATATGTGAAATACTCCCCAATGCAATACTGTTGCAGGTTGTAAATTCTACTGTATAGACTGTAAAAAGAAGGGAACGTATTATAGGAATTTTGCATATGGACAGAGAGAAGTTACATTTGGTACTCCTAACAGAGAAGTAAGAAAACTGAATAGACAGGTATAGTACGATCAAAGAAGTACCTCGAAGATGGCTTTCCTTACCACATCCCAGCCCAGGGACCCCATCTGCTAAGATACTCCACAGTGGCACCAGAGGGAGAAGTTGTTTGGCATTCCATACAGAACGTGCTTGCCACTGATTCGCTATTGCAGAAACCCCGAAAATTGATCCTAATAAATCGCCATGATATGCAATGGAATAGGCAAGTATATTCACATAAGTCATCATCAACGGCCAGTATAATATCTGTAGTCTGTCTATTTGTGGTCAGTACTCGATCGAGGTGATATCACTGCCCATGATTAATCTCCCTTAAAAAAAATTCACTTACAAACCCAACTCTTGTTTTTACCATATGATGGTCAGCTATCTTAAGCTGCATACACACTGTCTCTGGAAACATGTTTTTGTTGGAAACATTGTTTTCTGCAATGTTTTGCAAATGTTTCTGACTTTGATTCTTGTCTGTTTCCATCCGCACTGGCGGCAAACATTTCTCGTTGTGTATTCGTGCCATCTGCAGTGCTGCTTGTCTTATTGTGTTCACATCATCTGCTGCTGCATTATGTCTGGTGTTAAGAAACTATAATGATATGTAGTGCTGCATTATTAATACTAGAAGGTTTACGCAAACAAAATGAAAGGTGTCCTCGTCGTTGGTGGAGAAAAACTGTCTATACAGGGTGGTCCATTGATAGTGACTGGGCCAAATATCTCACAAAATAAACATCAAATGAAAAAACTACAAAGAACGAAACTCGTCTAGTTTGAAGGGGGAAACGAGATGACGCTATGGTTGGCCCGCTAGATAGCACTGCCATAGGTCAAACAGAAATCAACTGCATTTTTTAAAATAGGAACCTCCATTTTTTATTAAACATTCTTGTAGTATGTAAAGAAATATGAATGTTTTAGTTGGACCACTTTTTTCACTTTGTGATAGATGGCGCTGTAATAGTCACAAACATATAAGTACGTGGTATCACGTAACATTCCGCTAGTGCGGACGGTATTTGCTTCGTGATACATTACCCGTGTTAAAATGGACCGTTTACCAATTGCGGAAAAGGTCGATATCATGTTGATGTATGACTATTGTGATCAAAATGCCCAATGGGCAAGTGCTATGTATGCTGCTCAGTATCCTGGACGGCATCATGCAAGTGTCCGGACCGTTCACCGGATAGTTACGTTATTTAAGGAAACATGAACTGTTCAGCCACATGTTAAACATCAACCATGACCTGCAACAAATGATGATGCCCAAGTAGGTGTTTTTGCTGCTGTCATGGCTAATCCACACATCAGTAGCTGACAAATTGCACGAGAATCGGGAATCTCAAAAACGTCGGTGTTGAGAACGCTACATCAACATCAATTGCACCCATACCATATTTCTATGCACCAGGAATTGCATGGTGATGACTTGGAACGTCATGTACAGTGCTGCCACTAGGCACAAGAGAAATTACGGGACGATGACTAATTTTTTGCACATGTTCTATTTAGCGATGAAGCGTCATCCAGCAATAGCGGTAACATAAACCGGCATAATATGCACTATTGGGCAACAGAAAATCCATGATGGCTGTGACAAGTGCAACATGAGCAACCTTGGTGGGTTAATGTATGGTGTGGCATTATGGGAGGAAAGATAATTGGCCCCCATTTTATCAATGACAATCTAAATGGTGCAATTTATGCTGATTTCCTATGTAATGTTCTACTGATGTTACTACAAGATGTTACACTGCATGACAGAATGCCAATGTACTTCCTACATGATGGATGTCCGGCACATAGCTTGTGTGCAGTTGAAGCGGTATTGAATAGCATATTTAATGACTGTGGACTGGTCGTCGAAGCACCATCCCATGGCCCGCACGTTCACTGAATCTGATGTCCCCGGATTTCTTTCTGTGGGAAAAGTTGAAGGATATTTGCTATCGTGATCCACCGACAGTGCCTGACAACATACGTCAGCGCATTGTCAATGCATGTGCGAACATTATGGAAGATGAACTACTCGCTGTTGAGAGGAATGTCGTTACACGTATTGCCAAATGCATTGAGGTTGACGGACATCATTTTGAGCATTTATTGCATTAATGTGATATTTACAGGTAATCACGCTGTAACAGCATGTGTTCTCAGAAATGATATGTTCACAAAGGTACATGTATCACATTGGAACAACCAAAATAAAATGTTCAAACGTACCTATGTTCTGTATTTTAATTTAAAAAACCTACCTGTTACAAAGTGTTCATCTAAAATTGTGAGCCATATGTTTGTGACTATTATAGCGCCATCTATCAAAAAGCAAAAGAAGTGGTCCAACTAAAACATTCATATTTCTTTACGTACTACATGAATATGTAATAAAAAAATGGTGGTTCCTATTTTAAAAAACTCAGTTGATATCCATTTGACCTACGGCAGTGCCATCTAGCGGGCCAACCATAGCATCATCTGGTTTCCCCCTTCAAGCTAGACAAGTTTCGTTCTTTGTAGTTTTTTTTTTTTTTTGTTTCACCCTTATTTCATGAGATATTTGGCCCAGTCATGATCAATGGACCACCCTGTAGAAGAACTGGCAGGAATAACTTGCTACATGAGCTGAGTATGGAAGACGGCTCTGGCTTCCGTAACTTCACTCGCATGTCATCTAAAGATTTGGAATATCTGGCAAATATGATAGCACCATTTGTTTCAAAAAAGGATAAAGTGATTTTAGTCAACCGAAGGCTTGCAGTTACTCTACGTTTTCTGGCAACAGGAGATTAATTTCAGAGCCTTGCGTATTTATTTCAGATTTCGAAGCAAGCAATATCTCAAATAGTCTCTGAAGTATGTGGAGCTCTTGTGGAAGTAGTGAAGGATTATGTAAAGGTAAGTGAATGAAAAACATTGTTAAATAAGTATCTTATCGAAATGTTAAGATCTCATCAAACACAACTTTTCCAATTGTGTTATCACTGTCTACATAAATCATAAATGTGGGGGAATTACTAATTGATGATGATGGCCCCATACCACTGCTGCCTTTCCAAATATGCTGCAGGCTGTTTCGTAACACTTCAGCAAAGCTGTTGTCTTTGCCCTTTGTAACTCTGGCAATTTGTGTTGCTTGCTGTTGTCGATGCCAGCTACAACTTTTTGAACACAGATATTGGCTGCCAACACAGAATATCATATGGTGGTGTGTTCAAAATGCCAACATAAATGAGTTAATTAACAGAAAGAAACTAAACTTGCCACAACCTGAATGCTTATCAAGTGGCACAAAGACCCTACCATATGTTTTTGTAGCTTGATGCTTTTCCTTTACAGGAAAATATTATGAAGCTCTATCCAGGAAAACATATTACATGTTCAAAAGAGAGAGTTTTTAATTACAGACTGTATAGGGCCAGAATGGTTGTTGAGAACACTTTCGGCATTATGACTTCAGTTTTTCGTGTGTTTAGAAAACCTATGTTGCTACAGCTGGAGAAGGCAAAAACTGTCAGACTTACAGCTTTTTGTCTCCACAATTTTTTAAGATGAAATGCTGAGGTAAGGAACCAGTACACCCCACATGAAAGCTTCAATTCCTACGATGTACAAACAGATGAGATAATTCCAGGATATACCAAGAAAAGCTGCTTCCACGAATAAACAAATTCGAGACAAATTTGTTAATTATTTTTTAAGCCCACAAGGAAGTGTAACATGGCAAAATAACTATGGGTGAATGTGACTGTGTACCATAAAATACAAATACAGACAAACAAGTGTAATTTTCGTACCTCATTTTCCACAGTATCTGTTGTCTCCTTTGGCTCATGAACATTGTCCAAGAACAGCAGCAGCCGATAGCCGAATCAGTTGGAGTCATATGCAGTGCCTGCACAAGAACCATATATTTTGCTGGAAATAATTTTTCTTTTCCTCACATTTGTAAGCAACCACGAGAGATCGTATTTTTTTCTCCACACTTTTCTTTTCCATGCCAAAAGCTGCTGCAATTTTTGCAAGTGCATCATGTTTTTGGACACTGTTTTTATATTCCTTGTTCCAGACATTCCATAAGCAATCCTCTGCCTGGTCAACAATTTGCTGCCTTGACCACCTCATTATTTTAGAAAAATAAAGCGAAAATAACACGATAGTAAACACATCACCACTGAACATGTTTCCAAATAGTGTCCACATCAAGTAGCCAGAAACTTTTTTTTGAAAATGTGTTTCAGGCTCAGTGTGTATGCAGCTTTACACACCAGACTCCGATGATATAGTTGCTGAACAGTTCAGAGTAAATTTGAGTCTCGTAACAAATAAATACCCCACTCATATGGTTATAGTTGGTGGGGACTTC
Organism: Schistocerca cancellata; assembly: GCF_023864275.1. Classification (NCBI taxonomy): domain Eukaryota; kingdom Metazoa; phylum Arthropoda; class Insecta; order Orthoptera; family Acrididae; genus Schistocerca; species Schistocerca cancellata. Next base: position 49,223,142 of record NC_064633.1, on the reverse strand, counting down.
AACCTTCCCTCGATATGTTGGCAAAAATACTTGTTCAAAACTGGAGGTAGGCAGAAAACATCTTCCAAGAGTGTCCTAAATGCTTTCTCTGAAAATTATTTCGAGCAGTTAGTCCACGAACCCACGCGAATTGTAAATGGTTGCGAAAACGCACTTGACCTCTTAGCCACAAACAATCCAGAGCTAATAGAGAGCATTATGACTGATACAGGGATTAGTGATCACAAGGTCGTTGTAGCTAGGCTCAATACCGTTTCTTCCAAAACCACCAGAAACAATCGCAAAATTATTTTATTTAAAAAAGTGGATAAAGTGTCACTAGAAGCCTTCCTAAGAGACAATCTCCATTCCTTCCGAACTCACTATGCAAATGTAGACGAGATGTGGCTCAAATTCAAAGATATAGCAGCAACAGCAATTGAGAGATTCATACCTCATAAATTGGTAAGAAAAGGAACTGATCCCCCATGGTACACAAAACAGGTCCAAATGCTGTTGTAGAGGCAACGGAAAAAGCATGCGCAGTTCAGAAGAACGCGAAATCCCGAAGATTGGCTAAAATTTACAGACGCGCGAAATTTGGCACAGACTTCAATGCGAGATGCCTTTAATAGGTTCCACAATGGAACATTGTCTCGAAATTTGGTAGAAAATCTGAAGACATTCTGGTCGTATGTAAAGTACACAAGCGGCAAGACGCAGTCAATACCTTCGCTGCGCAGTGCCGATGGTACTGTTACTGACGACTGTGCCGCTAAAGTGGAGTTATTGAACACAGTTTTCCAAAATTCCTTCACCAGGGAAGACAAATGGAATATTCCAGAATTTGAAACATGAACAGCTGCTGGCATGAGTTTCTTAGAAGTAGATACCTTAGGGGTTGCGAAGCAACTCAAATCACTTGATACGGGCAAGTCTTCAGGTCCAGATTGTATACCGATTAGGTTCCTTTCAGATTACGCTGATACAATAGCTCCCTACTTAGCAATCATATACAACCACTTGCTCACCGATAGATCTGTACCTACAGATTGGAAAATTGTGCAGGTCGCACCAGTGTTTAAGAAGGGTAGTAGGAATAATCCATCGAACTACAGACCTATATCATTGATGTCGGTTTGCAGTAGGGTTTTGGAGCATACACTGTATTCAAACATTATGAATCACCTCGAAGGGAACGATCTATTGAAACGTAATCAGCATGGTTTCAGAAAACATCATTCTTGTGCAACGCAGCTAGCTCTTTATCCGCACGAAGTAATGGCCGCTATCGACAGGGAATCTCAAGTTGATTCCATATTTCTAGTTTTCCGGAAAGCTTTTGACACCGTTCCTCACAAGTGACTTCTAATCAATCTGCGGGCCTATGGGGTATCGTCTCAGTTGTGTGACTGGATTCGTGATTTCCTGTAAGGAAGGTCGCAGTTCGTAGTAATAGACGGCAAATCATCGAGTAAAACTGAAGTGTTATCAGGTGTTCCCCAGGGAAGCGTCCTGGGACCTCTGCTGTTCCTGATCTATATAAATGACCTGGGTGACAATCTGAGCAGTTCTCTTAGGTTGTTCGCAGATGATGCTGTAATTTACCGTCTAGTAAGGTCATCCGAAGACCAGTATCAGTTGCAAAGCGATTTAGAAAAGATTGCTGTATGGTGTGGCAGGTGGCAGTTGACACTAAATAACGAAAAGTGTGAGGTGATCCACATGAGTTCCAAAAGAAATCCGTTGGAATTCGATTACTTGATAAATAGTACAATTCTCGAGGCTGTCAATTCAACTAAGTACCTGGGTGTTAAAATTACGGACAACTTCAGTTGGAAAGACCACATAGATAATATTGTGGGGAAGGCGAGCCAAAGGTTGCGTTTCATTGGCAGGACACTTAGAAGATGCAACAAGTCTACTAAAGAGACAGCTTACACTACACTCGTTCGTCCTCTGTTAGAATATTGCTGCGCGGTGCGGGATCCTTACCAGGTGGGATTGACGGAGGTCATCAAAAGGGCGCAAAAAAAGGGCAGCTCGTTTTGTATTATCATGTAATAGGGGAGAGAGTGTGGCAGATGTAATACACGAGTTGGGATGGAAGTCATTAAAGCAAAGACGTGTTTCGTCACGGCGAGATCTATTTACGAAATTTCAGTCACCAACTTTCTCTTCCGAATGCAAAAATATTTTGTTGAGCCCAACCTACATAGGTAGGAATGATCATCAAAATAAAACAAGAAAGGTTTAGGTGTTCGTTTTTCCTGCACGCTGTTCGGGAGTGGAATTGTAGAGAGATAGTATGATTGTGGTTCGATGAACCCTCTGCCAAGCACTTAAATGTGAATTGCAGAGTAATGATGTAGATGTAGATGTAGATGTAGAAAATGCAAAAATATTTTGTTGAGCCCAACCTACATAGGTAGGAATGATCATCAAAATAAAACAAGAAAGGTTTAGGTGTTCGTTTTTCCTGCACGCTGTTCGGGAGTGGAATTGTAGAGAGATAGTATGATTGTGGTTCGATGAACCCTCTGCCAAGCACTTAAATGTGAATTGCAGAGTAATGATGTAGATGTAGATGTAGATGTAGATGTAGAAAGGAATAATTTTTTTCTTCAGTCATCAGTATTTGGACAGGTTTGGTGGGGCCTGCCACTATTTCTTCTCCTGTGCCAACCTTTTCATCTGAGAGTAGCACTTGTGAGCTACATCCTCAGTTAGTTGCTGAATATATTCCAATCTCTGTATTTCTGTACAGTTTTAGCCCTTGACAGCTGCCTGTAGTACCATGAAAGTCATTTCATGATGTCTTAACAGATTTCCTCTCATCCTGTCCCTTCTCCTTGTCAGTGTTTTCTACATACTCCTTTCCTCTCCAATTCTGTGCAGAACCTCCTTATTCCTTACCTTATCTGCCTACCTATTTTACAACTTTTGTCTGTAGCACTGTATCTCTAATGCTTTGATTCTTTTCTGTTTGCTTTTCCCACAGTCCATGTTTCACTACCATACAATGTTGTGCCCCGAATGTATATTCTCAGAAATTTCTTCCTAAAATTAAGACCTATTTTTGATGCTAGTAAACTTCTGTAGGTCAGGAATGCACTTTTTGGCAGTGCTAGTCTGCTTTCGATGTCATGCTTTCTCTGTCCATCATTGGTTATTTTGATGCCTATTCCTTAACTTCATCTACTTCATGACCATCAATCCTGATGCTAATTTTCTCACTGTTCTTATTACTTTAGTCTTTCTTTGATTTATTCTGAATCCAAGTTCTATACTCAGTAGACTGTTCATTCTGTTCAGCAGATCATGTAATTCTTCTTAACTTTCACTCAACATAGCATTTCATCACCAAATCTTATCATTGATATCCTTTCTCCTTTAATTTTAATTCCACACCTGAAGGTTTCTTTTATTTCCATCATTACTTCTACAATGTACAGATTGATCAGTAGGGGTTAAAGACTACATCCCTGCTTTATACCCTTTTTTTATCTAAGCACTTTTTTCTTGTTTGTCCACTCTTATTATTCCCTCTTGGCTCTTGTACATATTATATATTACCTGTCTCTCCCTATAGCTTACCACTATTTTTCTCAGAATTTCCAACATCTTGCACCATTTTACATTGTCAGCTCTTTTTCCTGATCAACAAATCATATTAACACGTCTTGATTTTTCTTTAGTCTTGCTTCCATTATCAACCACAACATCATAGTTACCCCTCTGCTACCTTTATCTTTTCTAAAGCCAAACTGATTGTCATACAACACATTCTCAAGTTTCGTTTCTATTGTTCTGTACATTATTCTTGTGAGCAACTTGGATGCATGAACTGTTAAGTTGATAGTGTGATAATTCTCACACTTCTCAGCTCTTGCAGTCTTCAGAATTGTGTGGATGATATTGTATTTTTCCGAAAGTCAGATAGTATGTCGCCATACTCATACATTTTACACACCAATGTGAATAGTTGTTTTGTTACCACTTCCCCCCAGTGATATTAGAAATTCTGATGGAGTGTTATCTACCCCCTCTGTATTGTTTGATCAAAAGTCCTCCAAAGCTCTCTTAAATTCTGATTGTAATACTGGGTCCCCTATCTCTTCTAAATCAACTCCTGTTCCTTTTTCTATTACATTAGAGAAATCCTCTCCCACACAGAGGCCTTCAATTACCCTTTCCATCTATCTGCTCTCTCCTCTGCATTTAAGACTGGAATTCCCGTGGACTCTTAAATGTTACCACCCTTGCTTTTAATTTCATAGCAGGTCGTTTCAACTTTCCTATATGCCGAGTTAGTCCTTCTTACAATCACTTCTTTTTCGATTTCTTCATGTTTTTGATGCAGCCATTTCATCTTAGCTTCCCTGCACTTCATATTTATTACATTCCTCAGTGACTTGAATTTCTGTATTCCTGAATTTCCCTGAACATTTTCATACTTCCTTCTTTCATCGTTTCTTCTGTTAGCCATGGTTTCCACGTAGTTACCTTCTTTGTACCTTTTTTTTCTTCCAAACTTCTGTGATTGCCCTTTTTAGAGATGTCTATTCCTCTTCAACTGTACTGCCTATTGAGCTATTCCTCATTGCTGTATCTACAGCCTTAGAGAACTTCTGGTGTGTCTCGTCATTCTTTAGTGCTTCTGTATCCCACTTCTTTGCATATTGATTCTTCCTGACTAAGCTCTTAAACTTACTCTTCATCACTACTATATTGTGATCTGAGCCTATATCTGCTCCTGAGTAAACCTTGCCATCCAGTATCTGATTTCAGAATCTCTGCCTGACCATGATGTAATCTAACTGAAGTATTTCTGTATCACCCGTTCTTTTCCGAGTATATCTCCTCCTCTTGTGATTCTTGAACAGAGTATTTGCTATTAGTAACTGAAATTTACTACAGAACTCAATTAGTCTTTCTCCTATATCATTTCTTCTGCTAACCCCATATTCTTCTGTAATCTTTTCTTCTGCTCCTTTTCCTACAGCTGCATTCCAGCCCCCCATGAATATTAGATTTTCATCTCCTGTTATGTACTTATTACTTTTTAATCTCCTCATATACTTTCTCTGTCTCTTCATCTTCACCTTGTGATGTCACCATGCATACCTGAACTAGTGCTGTTGGTGTTGATTTGCTGTCAATTCTGGTAAGAATTAGAGAATTTTTCACAGTAACACACTCTCTGCCCTACGCTCCTACTCATAACAAATCCTCCTGCTGTTATATCATTTTCTGCTGCTGTTGATATTACCCTATTGTAATCTGACCAGAAATCCTTGTCTTCTTTCCATTTCATTTCACTGACCACTATTACCAAGTCTTTGCATTTCCCTTTTCAGATTTTCTAGCTTCTCTACCACAATCCAGCTTCTGACATTCTATGCCCCGACACATAGAATATTATCCTTTCATTGGTTATTCTATAATTTTCTCATGGTCACCTCCCCTTTGTCAGTTCCCTCCCAGAGATCCAAATGGTAGACTATTCCGGAATCTTTTGCTAATGGAGAAATCATCATGACACTTTTTCAGTTACAGGCCACATGTCCTGCAGATACATGTTATTTGCCTTTAATGCAGTGGTTTCCATTGCCTTCTGCGTCCTCAGGCCATTGATAACTGCTGATTCTCCTGTATTTAAGGGTAGTTTCCCACCCCTGAGGACAAGAGAGTGTCCTGAACCTCTGATCTTCAACCCTCTTTGACAAGGTCATTGACAGAATGAGGGTGACTTCTTAAGCCAAAAATCTTCAGCCGCCAAAAGCTAATTATTAATAAAATTTAAAGCAGTGGTGGGTTTACGAACCGGGGACCGAGGACATTTTGATTACTAATCAAAGATGCTATGCCAAGACTATGACCCCATGCCAAAACAATATTTAACAGCTAATTAAATAACAGTTGACTGTATTTATTTATAAACTTCCACCATTAAGCATCATCTTTTGTTGTTACTGTCTTTCTTTACCAAGTTTAATTTAATAGTGTCTTACCCTACTTAAGCATATCAATATTATATAATCCCTTTTCTTGACCAGCTTCTGGATCGACCAAGAAAGCTGCTTTTGTATTTGGTACATTTAAAACTTTATAGGGGAAAGTCTTGTGTGTTTATACCTTAGTTAGTACCAAATCGTCCACATCAAAGTTATATGACCTTGCTTTTTGATTATACTCACACGTATGTTTACCTGCTGCTCATTGTAAATATTCTTTTACAACATTGTCTAAGTTGTCTGTGTCTACATTAATATTATTGTCTGGCATTCAAACAATTTCAACAGTGTCTCATCTATGAGTGTACATTGCAGTATTTTGATGTGAGATAAACCATTAGATAAATATGAAAGTACATTAAGTATTACTTGAAACTCTGGTGTTTTCTGTGCCCAAGTTGTATGTCTGTTTGAACACTATGTCCTAAATAACTTAGCGACTTGTTTTGTGATCCGTTCACAAGAGTTACTGCGTGCTTTGTATCCTAAGACAGCAATGTGTCTAACATTTTCCCATGCTAAAATCTCTTTGAAGGCTTTATTCACAAACAGTGGGCCATTGTCTGTAAACAGTGTACGTGGAATTCCCATCTACGAGAAATATTCCCATAGACAACTGATCACCGTCTCTGTGTTAGCATTCTTAATAGAGTAGAGTTTAACATATTTAGACCAACACTCCACTAGTACAAATATATAAGTTATGTCCACCCCCCCCCTCCTCCTCTACTTGTTGATAATTGGCCAAAGAAGTAAGCAGCTCTGAGGTCATGTATGTCTTTAGGTATTGCTGGGTATAACTTATACCTTATTGCTTGATAGTTGTCTTACATCTTTTGGCATGTTTCACATGTACAGTCTTAGACGTAAAAACTGACCGCCGGCTGGCCGCCACAGAGACTAAGTCCGAGTCGTTCACTTAAGGTGGCCAATAAAACTGACCGCCCCTGACAACTCTAAGTCCGGACATCTGCACACTCTGGCAACACTGTAAGATGGGGAAGTGTTGTCTACTTCCGAGTTGATATGGAATGGAGAGAGCCCGTGGTCTTGCGGTAACCATCGTGCATTCTAAACTTAGAGTCGCATGTTCGCGTCCAACTGTTTTTTTTCTTTGTTTTTTTTTTTATACCACATTTCGGTCTAAAGTTATGAGTCTGATTGAACATCGAAGACAATTCTCTTAACATTCTACCCACCTGCAATAACAAGTATTCCAGAAACAATTCCGCAGGACAGCTCGTGGCTGCGTCGCGATCATAACAGTTTACGCTCGAGCGTTTCCTCGCGCTGCAGCGGCTACCGGTCACTGGCCCGACGCCACCCGACGCCTAAAATCCGGCGCCGCCCATGTGTAGGTGGCGCCACACTGTCAGTTTATGTATCAACTGTCATTTTCGAATTTGAAGGTCTAGTTATCATCTTGCAGTTAAGCGTTGGATTTTTCATACTTGGAAAATCATGAACTACAGTTAAGCATTGTGAAATTGAGTCGCAACTGTAACATCTGCAGCACAACGTTTACTTTTGGTATAACAGAGGGGTGAATGCAGAGGAGGCAGCTAGAATGATTTGAACTGTGTGTGGAGCGAGTGCTTTTGGGAAAAATAAGCCAGAAAAAGATATTCTTGTTTCAACAAAGATCGTTCTGGCATGAATGATTTTCCACATTAAGGAAGTCTCGACTACTGATATATGTGACAGATTACCATTTTACCATCATGCGACATTTGCATTCAACAGGCAAAATTCAAAAGTCTGGTGTAGGAGTACTGCATGCTCTAATTCGAAACAACAAAAATCAACGGCGTGACTATTATTGAACGTCATCAGGTCCCTCATTGAGCATTCCTATGCAGTAGTGTTACTGGTGACGTGTTATGATGCCTTTATCGTTAACTTCCAATGAAGAAATGAAAGGCTGAGCCCCACCAAAAGACGTAGACTAGAGTGAAGTGTAGTTTTGATAGCTCCATAAGTGTGTTTTGGACTACGAATTCTGCCCCAAGGGGTGTGTGCAACACAGCTGGAATTTGTTGTCAACAACGAGACACCTTTCGGTCGCAGTGTTAGAAAGTCGAGCAACAAAACTACATCACCTGTGTTACTGCATGATAACTGACTGTTGATTTGATAAACAAAACTATCCAGGAGATTGATAGGAAAATTAGTCTCTCAGACACTTGCATTGATAGGGAAATCCTCTCTCAAGCACTTGTCCATCTTGTCATATATTCGTAAAATATTACCTTTCCCGCTCTTGATCGATCAACCGTCAAGGCAGTTCATTTCTAGACGAAAATACTCTTAAAACTACTATGGTTTAATGACATCGTTAAAACAAGTAGGTTTCCACGGGCGTAGAATTTGTAAACAATTGTTGCATTGTCAGATTGTTGTAGATATCGTGAAAGAAAATTCAGCTGCTGATTTATTTCACTTTGATGATTACTGTTGCGTTTAGTAAACTAATGGAAAATGCAAATAAAATATTCACTTTACTAATACAAATTAAATTCAGCTTACTACAGAAATATCACCACGGCAGTCTTATGTTAATAAAGCATTAAGTTCAAAAATGGTTCAAAGGTCTCTGAGCACTATGGGACTTAACTTCTGAGGTTATCAGTCCCCTAGAACTTAAAACTAGTTAAACCTAACTAATCTAAAGACATCACACACATCCATGCCCGAGGCAGGATTCGAACCTGCAACCATAGTGGTCGCGCAGTTCCAGACTGTAGCGAAGCATTAAGTGTCTGTAAGACGATTGATCCTATTTTAACACGAATTATTAGGATGTTACCGACTTTTGACTTCGAAAGGATCTGTATTTACTTCATTTCCTGTATCATTCGCAAGTATTATGAAAATGTGGCATTTCATAGATAAAATTATGTATTCACAACAACAACAACAAATATGTCGGCAGAAAACAAAAGTGGCATTATGAAATTGGCAGTACCGTAAGGTTTTCGCTCTGACAGTAAGGGTTACTGAAAGTAGCAAGACGAATTTTGCTCGAACGCTGTCTTACGATTCTCTTATTGAGTTTGTATCTGCCTGCTTGTAGCTTTACTACAAAAGAATAAAAAATCTGGCTTTCAGCAAGTCTAGAAAGGCGAACGACAGCAGCTTGCACCTGGTAGCCAAGCATGTTACCTGAGAAATGGTATTTTCCTGAAGTGGGAAGACATCCTTTTGTGGTTGAATTGTTGGCAAATATCAGTCAGACGTGTGCCGCTGGTCTAAGCGTTTTGGTATGTTGAATTTGTACCAATGATTTTTCTACAGGTTTTTTTCTGTCCAAAATAGAGAATTGAAGTCTCCCTTTAGTATTTTCACGTCATCTTGTTGAATTTTGCTCATAGTATTTTCGAGTGTGTTTCCAGAATTTTTCGACATTTTTGGTGTTTTTCTTATTTTCTATGTTGGTGGGGCCATGTGCATTGATGAGTTTATTTTTTACTGGGGCTCTGAATGAGCATAGTCATAAGTCGATTGTTGATAGGTGTGATTTCTTCGACAGAACTGATGATAGATCTGTGTTCGAGAAATGCCATGGCCAAGATTGGTACTCCTTTCGGTACCTTTTGTTGCATTTTGCTCTTGAAGATGCAATGGTTTCCGTAATGCAAGGTTTCATCGTCAGTTAGTCATGGTTCTTGAAGAGCAATGATGAGAATTTTTTGTCGGTCGATTTATTATGTTAGATTATTTAGTTTTCGTTATTTGGATCAATGTATCGATGTTTTGTTATAAAATAAAGGTGTTATGTGTGTGAAATCTTATGGGACAAAAACTGCTAAGGTCATCAGTCCCTAAGCTTACACACTACATAACCTAAATTATCCTAAGGGCAACACACACACCCATGCCCGAGGGAGGACTCGAACCTCCGCCGGGACCAGCCGAACACTGCATGACTGCTGCGACTGAGACCGCTCGGCTAATCCCACGCGGCGTGTAGTTTTCAAATGCATGTTTTCTGCTTGTAGGGAAATTTACAAGAGATCTTCAATAGTCTCTGCCGTGCTAACCTGACCTCCCCAGAATCCGAAATTCCAATTGCCGCCTGTCGACAGTTTGCACAGTTCATGTTTGCTTGTGTTTCATTGGTTTGGCCTGGGTGTTCCAGGACTGGACAGGACCAGAGGGTGTTGAAGCCTTTGGAAGCAAATATTTTCAGCCGAGCTCAGACGTGCGTGGATTTTGAGTTCAACGGATTGAGTAGTTGTTGAGGATTGTGTTAGTATTTGGTTCACTCCAAGTATTTGATTTCCTCGGTACCATCCATATGGGGGAGGGTTTTCCCTATTGGCCCCACAGGATTATTATTGCTATTACTATTATTACTATTACTATTATTACTATTACTATTATTACTATTACTATTATTACTATTACTATTATTACTATTACTATTATTACTATTACTATTACTATTACTATTACTGCTATTACTATTACTATTACTATTACTACTATTACTATTACTACTATTACTATTATTACTATTACTACTATTACTATTACTACTATTATTACTATTATTATTGTCATTATTTCATCAGCAAATCCGATATGGTGCATCTTCCTACCACTGAAATAGATGTGCATTGTTCGACTCAGTATTTACATCACATAAATATGGGTTATAATTAAGTTACATTGCTGCTGGTAGACATATTTCTCACTTTTTCTTGGTCAGTTGCTATCTGTTACCCCATCATAGGAATTTATGTGCGCAGCATTGTTGCAATACAGACGTTCAAATTATCCGATTTCTGTAATTTCATTTCGATACCAGATCGTTCTAATCGGATTCAGCCAGTCAGGCTTAATGTGGATATCCGAATACGACTCTCATCATTTGATAGACTGGGTAAACCACATTCTTAATCGGACGGTTGAATCTAGATCACTTATTTATGACAGGGCCTGAATTCTTAAACACTGTGAAAAATAATAATACAATTTGCTTATTACTAATATTTTATTTAAATATAAATATGTGAATGTACGAGATAACAATTTATTTATAGGAGCAGAGCCCCATCCATCATAGCAGAGCAGTGCGAGGTTGTTTTCAGGGCCAAGTGAGGATAAAGCTGTTGCCATTTGTTCCACGATCACCGAACATCAACCAGATAGAGAATATGTGGGCAAAGGTAACAAGGTCATTGCCTTGTGGACCTACAAATGCAAGTGACCTTTGGACGAATATAGAAAACGTATGATGGGAAGTAAACCATCACGCTACACTGTCTATGACTTAATGAAAACAATGCCCCTACGCCTTCGAGAAATCTTACGTAATGATCGTGGGTGGGTTGGTTACTAAAAGTATACTCGTCCACAAAACCCATGTGGACAATTATCTGATAGTCGGTCAAGCTTTGCTTTGTCGCAGCTCTTTACATACAAGTCCATTTACTTTCAGTCTCCTCCTTACAATTCTTGCAATGCAAGGTAATTGAAAAATCACATCCACTCGACGCCAACTGAGGTATTGACTGGTGCATGTGTTGTTCAACACACAGTAGTTGTCACCCTCACTGGAATCAATGACTGTGTGTGTGTGTGTGTGTGTGTGTGTGTGTGTGTGTGTGTTTTCGTGTTCACGCACAATCGGAATCAATACTATTAACATTAGAGAGACAACCAACAATAAATATTGCATGAAATATGACTAAAGTATTTTAATGCGGTGGGAAGTCAGGCGCGAATTGCCATCTTTGCCGCATACCACATGCGCGGCTGTTTCGGGAATGTCTGAAAGGAAAGACACTACGAATCCGGGTTCAAACTTGATCTGGCACAAATTTTCATCTGACGCCGTTGTTCTATTTTAATACGCATGACAGCCTTGACATCTGTCCTTCAATCTTTAATTGATTAACAAGGCTGTCTATTTCGATTCATACTGTCTGTTCTTTTGGAAATGTCCGAAAGAACACACACACACTCACACACACACATTTTTATCTTAAGTGCTATTCGGAAAATGTTTGGCAACTCAGTGATAGTGCCGGACTGGAGCTGCATCAACCTACTCATTTCAGTAGATATAGTTGTAATTTTCTGAAGAAGAGAAATTTGTTAACATCGAGTATAGATTTAAGTGTCAGGAAGTCATTTCTGAAAGTATTAGTATGGAGTGTAGCCATGTATGGAAGTGAAACATGGACGATAAATAGTTTGGACAAGAAGAGAATAGAAGCTTTCGAAATGTGGTGCTACAGAAGAATGAAGATTAGATGGGTAGATCACATAACTAATGAGGAAGTATTGAATAGGATTGGGGAGAAGAGAAGTTTGTGGCACAACTTGACCAGAAGAAGGGATCGGTTGGTAGGACATGTTCTGAAGCATCAAGGTATCACCAATTTAGTATTGGAGGGCAGCGTGGAGGGTAAAAATTGTAGAGGGAGACCAAGAGATGAATACACTAAGCAGATTCAGAAGGATGTAGGTTGCTGTAGGTACTGGGAGATGAAGAAGCTTGCACAGGATAGAGTAGCATGGAGAGCTGCATCAAACCAGTCTCAGGACTGAAGACCACAACAACAACAGTTGTAATTTCTGAATAATTCCTGTTTAATAAGCGACAGCGACAGTGTCTCTCATCGTTTACTTGGTCGGAAACCTGCTTCTCTCTGCCCTAGCCTATACTATAGCAATGAGTGATTGCTCACATTCTTGATACCTCACTGGACATGCTACTGCAACTGTAGCCAAAGATTCAAATCCCGCTGGAAAAGTATGTTTCAAGTCAGATGGTTTTGCTCCTCCCGTACTGTCATCGATCACAACGAAATTAAGTATAGGTATCCTATGAAACCCTTGAGTTCATACTGTAGTCCTGTGAAGATGAAAAAAGTAGTTTTTCACAATTATCAGATGACAGATGGAATTTGTCAGATTCCACTAATTATGATTGCATTATTAACTGTTGATTCACAGGCGCTTTTCTGCCGCTTATTGTAACTGTTATTTGAATGTTAGAGCTGGAAGAATAGAAACATCAAATTTTCGCCATATGGAATGTTCGAATTCACCCCAAGTCTTCACGTTTCGAACAAAGGCGGAATATCCGTCAGGAAAGCTGACAACAATAAGCCTGTCTTCGATTGGATGGGCCATTGACAATGATCTCAATAACAATATTGTACAGCAAATATCCATTGCCAACTCAACCACTGGAGAAGTTCCAAAACTGTGAATCCGTCCGGTGAATATGCTTTCAAGGTTTCTGTCCGATTAAGTCAGTAAAACACAAATAACTGCCGCAGTTATTAATTTATGACATTTAGTTTGCATTCAGTGCATCGATGTATTACAAGTAATTGCACTCTAGCCCCTAAACCTAGTTACAGAAATGCGAATAAGACTCATTGACATAAGGAGGATCTTGCGGCCCTTGCCACCCGCAACTTTGAAACGAAGCTACAGTCACTTCCGAGGTCACTCACAGAACACATCAGCTGGTATCCTTCCGAGCGGTATAACTGAAACTTGGCAACGGCGCAGAATGTGTTTGGCAACTATGTGACCGACGAGTTACTTCCTTGATGGCACAGAACTATCCTGCTAAATTCACTTGATATTATCGTGTCATTTCAATTTAGTACTGAGTAATTTTCGCTTGAGACGTGACATAAGGATATCAGTTAATCATTTTGAGTCCACAAAAGTCGTTCCACATGGGAAATACAACTACTGTCGCCTCTTATGTTGCGGTTTATCTGCCATAGTGCTTACTAGGTCAATAAGTAAGTGGAAGACACCACGCCTATTCGCTAGCTCGTAGGTAACGTGCTTGCCTGTCTGGTGCATGCTGCCTCTGTTCTCCTTTCGAGCCTCTCCGAAAGCCAGATTTTTAATTGTTTTGTAGCAGAGCTACAAGCAGGCAGATACAAATTCAATGAGGGAATCGTAAGACAACGCTCTAGCAAAATTCGTCTTGCTTCTTTTAGTAACCCTTAGTGTCAAAGCGAAAACCTTGAGGTACTGCTAATTTCACAATGCCACGTTTTTGTTTTCTGCCGACATATTTTTTGTTGTTGTGAATACATAATTTTATCTGTGAACTGCCACATTTTCATAATACTTGCGAAGCAAACCATGTGAAGTAACACTTAACCAACTTGTTGGGAAGGTGGAAGAAGCACTACCCTTTCTGGATACTCTGTCTCTTCCTGGATGTCGAGTAATACGACCTTCGAGTAAATGGTTAGAGATGAAGAACCTAGTGGTGAATGAACTCTTAGATGAGCTGAATGTGGGAGACTACTCTTGAAAACAATAAGTAGACGGTCTATTCACAGTAAGACTTAGAAAATTTGCTGGTACTGTTAAACCTACGTGCACTGAACATTGTGAAAAAGTATTTAAAGACGAGCCCCACGAAAATTGGTGTAGTATTATTTATGGGGAAGCATGTCCAGCACACATACTGAAAAATTTATGTTTCTCGATGAAACTTTAGAGAGGGTTGCAGTGTATCTAGAGGTAGCCCTGGATGGAAAACTTATGAACACCTCACATAAAGAATATTTTCCACTGCTAAAGATAATCTTATAAGCACTAGAAGCTACTGTAGGGTAAACTGGGGTCTAAACCCGGTACGTACTTGATATACATCCCTGCAAAACGACCAATGATAATTTATTGGCCTACAATATGAACAAAGTCGAACAGAAGGTGGCTGCTAGGGAGTCTGGCAAAGTGCAGAGACTGGCCTGCTTTCACAAACAGATGGAATTAGCAGGATATCCGCTCTTGCAATGGATATTATGCTAGACATGCCAGCCTTACACCTGTGGCTTAAAATGGAGGCAGCGGCAGGGACATAAAGGCTAAAAATTGGAAATAACTGGATTAGTTAGAATATACGGACTCCCAAATCAGTAAGGCGATGGCTGGGGAAATGCCGACTAACTACACAATAACTTCTAGCTGTTTCAATAAACTTTGCCATGTAACAGTTGGAAGCAGGGAGCAGTGGAAAAACGAACCACAACACCGTGTAGGAGACATAATATAGTGATTTAGTGACAGGTCGAAAACAGATGAAAGTACCAGGTCTGGTGTACTGCCTAGAATCTCTTTAGGGCAGATGGCCACAGTATTACACGTTTTTTTCTGTCAGCATGTGCACGGAGGAAAATTAGAGTAGACCCCACAAAAATCGTAGCATCTACTTTTATCCAGACAGCCAAGCAGCTCTGAAATCTGTATCAGCCCCTGCAACTAGATCGAAGGTCGTTGCAGAATGCCATGAAGCATTTTCTTTCGGACATGTCCGAAAGAACAGACACCACACATATATCCATATACAGGGTGTTTCAGGAGGAATAGTAGATATTTTAGCAGGTGGTAGTACAGACAAAAAAATTCCATATAAATGCGTCCACTTTTTATTGAGTACAGAGATACAGCTGTTAGTATGTAACGCTAACAAACTCAAAGCAAAGGCAAATGAGGACATTCAAAGTTGATTTTCAAAAATTTACCAACCAACTTCAATGCACATTTGACTTCTCTTGATAACATCACGTGTAGCCTTACTGAGGTCGTCTTTGCATTCTTTTATGAGGGCTGCACTATTCATAACCCGAACGATCAAATCGGCTCTTGGGTTTCCTTTTTATTTGTAGACTTAGGCTTTAACCATCCCCGCAGGCAAAAATCCAAAGAGATAAGGTCCAAGGACCTTGAAGGCCAAGAAAAGTGCCCATATCTAATGATCCACCTTCCGGGAAATGTTAGGTTTGGATAATGTGTCACCTGACGACTAGAATGTGCAGGAGCCCCGTCATGCTGGAGGAACATACGCATTCTTGTGGCCAAATGAACCTGCATCTCGGTTCTTAAAATAGTACAACAGGTGCGCACTGGTTAGATGTAACTGAAGAGCGACTCCAACTCGGCTTGAGGTTAAGGGCGAATCCCAAGCGCATGGCCATGAACAATTGGGAGCGGTAACTTAATGTCATCGGAACCTTGTTGAAGGACCATGACATGCGATTGTTAGACCGACTGCAGAAAGTTCACTTTATAAATACATACATACTTAGGAAAATATATCACGTCGCAGCAGTCTTACTGATACTGCAGGTCACTACACATAAAATATTAGCTGTAGCCTCTTGGTATGTGTGGAAACAAAATATCTTCAAGTATACCTCCACATGGCGACTTTGCAGAGGCAAAATGGAGGACTTGGAATTAAAGACGTGCTTTTAAACTAATACATGCCTCTAAGACAGGTATCACGAAACTTCTGTTCCTCTCGTTAGATCCTGGGGATAGGAACGCTCCTGTAAATGTAGAATGCCAGCCTAGATTACGTCCGAAAGCACTACGGCGATTGGAGCTGTATAAGACTTCCACTAGCACAAACCAACACTAGAACCGTCTATATTACCACACATCGTCTTCACAAACCAATTCCGGTAAATTAACCTACAAAAACCGGAGGAAGTCTGGAAAAATATCAACAATAAAATTCTACCAACTAGAGTCAGTGCCGTATGGTGCGACGTTATAAACGAAACCATACCCTCAGCGGAACGATTATGGAAAATCAAATTGCGACCATCTCCATACTGCGACAAATGTCGGCTTGTAGAAACTGTAGCGCACATCTCCTTATGTGAAAATAGAATCAGAATTTGGAACTGGACTACGAAGAAATTAGCACTATCAACAGAACCGCAGGAAGTCATACACCGATAACTGAAGCTTTACAACCCGACTGGAAATGTTACCCGTCCGAAAAGAATAACAGTTATTCGTCGCTTCTGGGACAGTTTGTGTTTTACGTCGTAACAAACAGAACTTAGAAGAGTACATGTTCTCTATTGCAGAAGAACATTTTACACTGAAGAAAAGTAACAAATATAACGAATGGTTTCATTTTTATCTATTGCTTTATGTGGGCTACGAAGAGGTGGACAGTTTTTTTGATTGGAAGCAGAATGTTATTCTTTCACTTTTTTTTATTCCTGGAATATTCTTTTACGTTGGTTCTAAAATCAGAATTGTTCTAATTTCGCAAAACCCCTCCGGCTCCGAAATTTTTTTCATCCGCGGAAAAAATATGGCTTCCTTACAGACCTCATATTCATCTAGTGGAAAATAACTTAAATTGTGAATATATTTCTGAATGAATGTTTGTTATGTATTTTTTCCTCGCCCCTTTTCACTGTTATAAGTTATGTTCTACAAGGAACGCACGCCATTGGAGGCGCAATCTGTAATTTATTTTACCTTAATTACTACTTCAATTTTTTCCACCATTTAAAGGTATATATGGGTGCAAACATGGAATACATGGGAATAATGCAGCTGCTCAGTGACAGGTATGGGGGAGGCATTGAGGCCAGGCATCGAATCTTGGACCCCTGCCCTCTTTGCATCCGTCTATCTGGTGCTGAAAGTCTTCTCAAACTTTTTTAAAAAATAATAGTGCAGTGATCAGCATGTCTGTCTAGTAAGCAGGAGGTCCAGGTTCAAAACCCAGTCGGTCACAAATATTCGTCTGCCATCTTACCTGTATTTCAACGCGCTGTGACAGTGTGGACGTCGTTCCTTCGAAATTTAAGATGCAATTGTTTCTTGAGGCAATAGAGGTGATTTGCGAACATTTGTCTTGCCATCAATGTAACGGGACTTCAACGGCATCCAACCCTTAGTCATTGCTTTGTGCCGGCGCTAACCGATGTCATATATATGCGAATCAGATTGTAGCTCATATTTAGTCAAATAACGAATGGTCAGTATACAAGTATGCCGGCCGGGGTGGCCGAGCTGTTCTAGGCGCTACAGTCTGCAACCGAGCGACCGCTACGGTCCGGTCGCAGGTTCGAATCCTGTCTCGGGCATGGATGTGTCTGATGCCATAAAGTTAGTTAGGTTTAAGTAGTTCTAAGTTCTAGTGGACTGATGACCTCAGAAGTTAAGTCCCATAGTGCTCAGTCATTTGATCCATTTATGAAGTATACAAGTATTTACGAACAGTAGAAGCAGGATTGCAGCGAACTGATCCCTTAACCAAGTGCAACACAGAGTACCTGTGTAATGAGTCATTCCAGCTACATAGCTGAGGGTAATATTTGTTAAGCAATTCATTGCAGAATTAATGTAATACCCGCACGATGATCTCTGTAGTCATACTGTATCATTAGCAGCCCACGAATGGAGTACTATGTTCGTTAAATCGGATTACTCAAGCTGAGACCAAATAAAGAGAAGCGACGACGCCACAACATTAACTTTACTTAAGTAGGTAGTCAGCGCTAAATTATGTGTGCCACCATTGACGTTACTGTAAGCAGGCTGACAGCATAACATCACCACAACTACTGACAACCTGAGCCATATCATCACGCAGTTGTAATTCGCAGTGATTACAAGTTGCTGATGTTTGTCAAGAATAGCGAAAAGCGCCTCTGAAGTTCCATTTGCATTACGCCTAGGACGGAGAGAATCCTAAATAACAGTAATAGGTCACCCAGCGACGAGAAGAGTCCACGTATTGTCTCAAGTTCTTGTAGTCTGATATTAATGCAGTTCCCGATAGTTTCACACTAACGGGTTCTTTTGGCTATCGGAATACTCATATGGGAATTATAAAAGTGTAATTGCTAGAACGCTCAACTACCTTAATAACACGTCATTCTGGATTGAATACAACTCGGAAAGCGACGTTAATTTGACGTTTCCATCCATCTCCTGACGTCTTAGTGATGAAGTCTGAAGTGCACGCACAGTTGTGTTGCCTGCCACATGGATTCTGTGAAGTGTTATGGCAGCTGGCAGTCATTGCTGAATACAGACATTTGCAAATATCCCCACTGCTTTAGGCTTGTTCTGCTGAAGAACTTGATGCCCACAAGTCCTTAAATAAGAATCTCCCAGCGGGAGTAATGCATGAAAGGAGACAGACTGTTGGACAAAAGAATGGACAGCTCCCTGCTTTTTGCGTTTCCGATAGCGCCTACGGTAAGAATCTTGTCATATTATGCTTCACAAACTTAAACTGTTTTTTACTTCATACTAAAATTAAAGTTATGATATGAGAAGGGGAAATTACTGATATGCTTCTCGGGAACTTCAGTTTTTCATGTTTTTTTTCCTACTTCATACTAAAACAAGGCTGTTAATATGAGAAGAGGAAATGAAATATACGCTTCCAAGACGTAATATTTCCTTGTGTGCTACTACTGCATACATGAAAGCCCTGCAGTTAATTTTTGTATGTTGTATGAATTTTGATATCACCTCACATTCCTTTGTGAGAAGGTTCCTATTTTCTTGGGATTCAAATAGAGTGAACATTTCATCACTGGTTAATATTCTGATGACTAATGACATGATACCCATTGCAATTGCTCCATGGCACCTGTGAGTAGAGTCTCACGTTGTTAACTATAAGAACACGCTGGCAGTGATATCCGCTCACTGCCGTCAGAGCCAAGGTGATTTCTTTCTGTTTATGGCGAAGCGTCTGCTGCAGTGTCCACGCTCAGCCAACATAAACAAATCACGGCGGCATTGGGCACTGCTAATCGCTGCACTTGTCGCGAGCCTCGACAAGAGCGCACTGTCTCTGCTAACGATACTATGGAGTTAATACATCTTACTTAACATAACGTAATATGAAGGTCGTGGGTTGGGTAAAAATTCAGTTTGTAACTTCCCATTGCATTAAAATACTTTACAGTCATATTTGATGCAATATTGTTGGTTGTCTCTAAAAAATGGTTCAAATGGCTCTGAGCACTATGGGACTCAACATCTTAGGTCATAAGTCCCCTAGAACTTAGAACTACTTAAACCTAACTAACCTAAGGACACCACACACACCCATGCCCGAGGCAGGATTCGAACCTGCGACCGCAGCAGTCCCGCGGTTCCGGACTGCAGCGCCAGAACCGCTAGACCACCGCGGCCGGCGGTTGTCTCTTTAATGTTAATAGTGTTGATTCAGATTGTGCATGAACACGAAAACACACACACACACACACACACACACACACACACACACACACATTGATTCCTGTGAGGGTGACAACTACTGTGTGTTGAACAATACATGCACCAGTCAATACCTCAGTTGGCGTCGTGTGGATGAGATTTTTTCAATTACCTTGCATTGCAAGAATTGTAAGAAGGAGACTGAAAGTAAATGGAATTGTATGTAAAGAGCTTTTACAAAGCAAAGCTTGACCGACTATCAGATAATTGTCCACATGGGTTTTGTGGACGAGTATACTTTTAGTAACCAACCCACCCACGATCATTACGTAAGATTCTCGAAGGCGTAGGGGCATTGTTTTCATTAAGTCGTCGACAGTGTAGCGTGATGGTTTACTTCCCACCATACGTTTTCTATATTCGTCCAAAGGTCGCTTGCATTTGTAGGTCCACATGGCAATGACCTTGGCACAGCATTTGCAGTCCACAAATCTATCAGCGACTGTGCCATTGACTTCCAGTCTGCCTCAGAACGCGTATCAACGCTCTCCGTCAAATCGGCCAACAAAGCATATACCTTGATCAACGCACACGCACCCACAAATAACTATAACAAGAAGAACCGCCAGAAAGTTGATGACTTCTGGAATGACCTTCAAGAGACGACAAACAAAATTGCCAAACACCATGTAATTATCTTGTTAGGCGACTTTAACGCACAATTAGGTAAAGAGAAAAAAATACAGGAAAATCACCGGAATCCATACAGCTCACAAGAGAACTAACAAGAATGGGGAAAGATTGATAAGCTTTTGCGAAAATTTCGGCCCCGTAATTATGTCAACACAATTCAAAAACCCAACAAGAAACTGTATACTTGGAAGTCGCCCAACACAATGTTGGGTGAATTCCAGATAGACCATGTGGCCATCGCCAAGAGTAACACACCAGAAATTCTGAATGTGAAAACGAGAAGAGGATTTTTTGACTCAGACCACCATCTTCTACAGAAAGACCAGATTACAACCCAATAGAAAAAAAGCCAAAACTAAACAAAGTGCTGAGACCAGACCCCGAATACATAAAACTCAACAAGGAAAACATCTTGTTGTGGGTTGGCAGGAGAGCCAACACCGGGTACTAGAGGAAGCCGAAAGGCACGCGATTTAGCTCACGCAGGCTGGCGTGAGGTCTGGAACAGGACAAGGAATTTAGACTTTAGAAAAACGGACGTAGCTCGTGGAATACTTAACTTTAATCAATTAATGATGAGTGTCGCTCTTGACTGTACATGACTCAGTATCAATAGTAACTGGTAATTGCTCCTTGCTAGGTCGTAGCAAATGACGTAGCTGAAGGCTATGCTAACTATCGTCTCGGCAAATGAGAGCGTATTTTGTCAGTGAACCATCGCTAGCAAAGTCGGTTGTACAACTGGGACGAGTGCTAGGAAGTCTCTAGACCTGCCGTGTGGCCGCGCTCAGTCTGCAATCACTGATAGTGGCGACACGCGGGTCCGACGTATACTAACGGACCGCGGCCGATTTAAAGGCTACCACCTAGCAAGTGTGGTGTCTGGCGATGACACCACACATCTTACAGGAAATTAGACAAACACCACAAACTGGACAGTACTTGTGGACGTCCTCAAATCCATGATGAAATTGGGTCAACCCCCGAGAAGGAGAAAACACAAGTGGTGGAATATAATATGTGACCAAGCAAGAGAAGAAAGGACCAATGCCTGGAAAAACTTCAGTAGTCACAAAACATCAGAAAAATGGCATCAATTTCTAGTAATCCGAAAACAAACATCGAAAACTATTCGGAGGGAAAAAGGAAATTATGACAAACGGCAACTAGATGAGATAGAACAAGACTTTAAGAAGAACAACACCAGGAATTCTTATAAGACGCTTAAAGAACAATTTGCAGGATACCAGCCACCCAATCTTTGCTTCAAGAAACCGGATGGTTCACTAGAAACTAACACGAAGAATAACTGCCAAATCCTCGCAGACTATTTCAACAAACTTCTCAACTGCGAAAGACCTACAGAGGATATTCACTACGATATGTCTACACCAAATCTTGACACTAAACCGCCAACCATAAACGAAATAGTAGAAATTATCAAGACACTGAAAAACAATAGAGCCCCGGAGAAGATGGAATTATTGCGGAACTATGGAAACTAAATGATAAAAGATTAACAGGAAAAATTCACAAAATCATATTAAACATTTGGGAAACGAACAGATCCCTTCTGAATGGAAATGCGCACTCATCCATCCACTCCACAAAAAAGGGGACAAACCTGAACCAAATAATTACAGGGGTATCTCACTGGTACCGGTCACATAAAATCCTATCAAAAGTTCTCATGAATAGATTAGAAGAACAAGCTGACCCACAAATAGGAGAATGCCAGGCTGGTTTTCGCAAGGGACGATCATGCACAGAGCAGATCTGGAATCTGAAAATGATTCTCCAGATGAGAAACACCCGAAACACAGTAGCCACTTTTGTAGATTTTAAAAAGGCCTACGACTCAATAGACAGTAGCGCTCTGCAAGACGCTCGGAGAATTCAGCAGTGACAGAAAGACAAGAGCAATCATTCCGTAAACATTAACTGACACAGTCTCCAAGGTTAAATTTATGGGGGATATCTCGGAACCATTTGAAATCCAAACTGGAGTGCGACAGGGTGACGGACTTTCACCATTACTCTTTAATATCATTCTTGAAAAAATCAGCAGGACATGGGAAAAAGAAGTCAAAGGAATCCAAATTGGCATTAGAAAAGATAATAGATTCAATGTGAAGTGTTTAGCTTTTGCGGATGAGCTTGCAATCCTCACAAATAATAGAAAAGAAGCCACTAACGCCATAGAGAAGTTACACGAAATTGCACAAAGAACTGGCCTGCAAATCTCATATGAGAAAACCCAGTACATAGAAAGAGTGCCACAAGACAAATTGCCTATTGTGACAACCCATGGGAAAATCGTACAAGTACCAAAGTTTAAGTATCTGGGAGAAATCATCCAGCCATCAGGGATCAACCTAAAGCCCAATGAGGAAAGAAAAAAACTACAGAAAGCATAAAAACTCACGTGGAACTATTATAACACAAAGTCCATATCCATTAACGCAAAATTGAGGCACTACAAGACTGTCTTACTTCCGGAGGCAGTGTATGCATCTGAAACAACACAAATAGGTGGGCAAACTAAAATCAAAGAAATAGAGAAACAAGAAAGGAAAATTCTAAGCAAAATTTTTGGCCCGATACAAGAGCAAGGAATCTGGAAGAAGAGACCAACATCAGAATTGTATAAATACACAGCCAAGATTACGGATACAATAAGGAAAAGAAGAATGCAGTTCTACAGACATATCCAAGGATGAATGAAAACAGAATTTCAAAGCGAATTCTTAATTTCATCAACTCAGGCAGGGGAAAAACAAAATGGATAAAAGAAGTTGAAGAGGACCTCAGACAAACACACATAACAGTAAACGATGCAGAAAATAGAACTGAATTCAGGAACATCAAAAAACATACATTTGACACCACAACACTGAAGAGACCAGGATGCAAATGGACAGCGGAGCGAAAGAAACAACAGTGAACACATGAAGAAAATTTGGGCTCAGAAAAAACAAACAATCATCATAAAGGAATTCAAGTTAAAACGCTCTCTTAAATGGGAATAATCGAAAATAATAATAATAATCCCGTGGGGCCGATAGGGGAAACCCTCCCCTATATGGATGGTACCGAGTAAATCAAATACTTGGGGTGAACCAAATACTAACACAATCCTCAACAACTACTCAATCCGTTGAACTCAAAATCCACGCACGTCTGAGCTCGGCTGAAAATATTTGCTTCCAAAGGCTTCAACACCCTCTGGTCCTGTCCGGTCCTGGAACACCCAGGCCAAACCAATGAAACACCAGCAAACATGAACTGTGCAAACTGTCGACAGGCGGCAGTTGGAATTTCGGATTCTTGAGAGGTCAGGTTAGCACGGCAAAGAATATTGAAGATCTCTTGTAAGTTTCCCTACAAGCAGAAAACATGCATTTGAAAACTACACGCCGCGCGGGACTGATGACCTTAGCAGTTTTTGTCCCATAAGATTTCACACACGTAAGAACTTTTTTTATAACAAAACATCGATACATTGATCCAAATAACGAAAACTAAATAATCTAACATAATAAATCGACCGACAAAAAATTCTCATCATTGCTCTTCAAGAACCATGACTAACTGACGATGAAACCTTGCATTACGGAAACCATTGCATCTTCAAGAGCAAAATGCAACAAAAGGTACCGAAAGGAGTACCAATCTTGGCCATGGCATTTCTCGAACACAGATCTATCATCAGTTCTGTCGAAGAAATCACACCTATCAACAATCGACTTATGACTATGCTCATTCAGAGCCCCAGTAAAAAATAAACACTCATCAATGCACATGGCCCCACCAACATAGAAAATAAGAAAAACACCAAAAATGTCGAAAAATTCTGGAACACACTCGAAAATACTATGAGCAAAATTCAACAAGATGACGTGAAAATACTAAAGGGAGACTTCAATTCTCTATTTTGGACAGAAAAAAACCTGTAGAAAAATCATTGGTACAAATTCAACATACCAAAACGCTTAGACCAGCGGCACACGTCTGACTGATATTTGCCAACAATTCAACCACAAAAGGATGTCTTCCCACTTCAGGAAAATACCATTTCTCAGGTAACATGCTTGGCTACCAGGTGCAAGCTGCTGTCGTTCGCCTTTCTAGACTTGCTGAAAGCCAGATTTTTTATTCTTTTGTAGTAAAGCTACAAGCAGGCAGATACAAACTCAATAAGAGAATCGTAAGACAGCGTTCGAGCAAAATTCGTCTTGCTACTTTCAGTAACCCTTACTGTCAGAGCGAAAACCTTACGGTACTGCCAATTTCATAATGCCACTTTTGTTTTCTGCCGACATATTTGTTGTTGTTGTTGTGAATACATAATTTTATCTATGAAATGCCACATTTTCATAATACTTGCGAATGATACAGGAAATGAAGTAAATACAGATCCTTTCGAAGTCAAAAGTCGGTAACATCCTAATAATTCGTGTTAAAATAGGATCAATCGTCTTACAGACACTTAATGCTTCGCTACAGTCTGGAACTGCGCGACCACTATGGTTGCAGGTTCGAATCCTGCCTCGGGCATGGATGTGTGTGATGTCTTTAGATTAGTTAGGTTTAACTAGTTTTAAGTTCTAGGGGACTGATGACCTCAGAAGTTAAGTCCCATAGTGCTCAGAGACCTTTGAACCATTTTTGAACTTAATGCTTTATTAACATAAGACTGCTGTGGTGATATTTCTGTAGTAAGCTGAATTTAATTTGTATTAGTAAAGTGAATATTTTATTTGCATTTTCCATTAGTTTACTAAACGCAACAGTAATCATCAAAGTGAAATAAATCAGCAGCTGAATTTTCTTTCACGATATCTACAACAATCTGACAATGCAACAATTGTTTACAAATTCTACGCCCGTGGAAACCTACTTGTTTTAACGATGTCATTAAACCATAGTAGTTTTAAGAGTATTTTCGTCTAGAAATGAATTGCCTTGACGGTTGATCGATTAAGAGCGGGAAAGGTAATATTTTACGAATATATGACAAGTGCTTGAGAGAGGACTTCCCTATCAATGCAAGTGTCTGAGAGACGACTTTCCTATCAATCTCCTGGATAGTTTTGTTTCTCAAATCAACAGAGTGAGCTATCATGCAGTAGCACAGGTTATGTAGTTTTGTTGCTCGACTTTCTTACACTGCGACCGAAAGGTGTCTCAGTTGTTGACCACAAATTCCAGCTGTGTTGCACACACCCCTTGGGGCAGAATTCGTGGTCCAAAACACACTTATGGAGCTATCAAAACCACACTTTATGATGTGTTGGCAGATGTGCCAACACCTTGTAGTTAAAGGAGGCCGAAATGCACGCTATAATCTAACGCAGACTGGCGTGAGGTCTGGAACAGGATATGTAATGAATGCTATAAAGAAAAATACGTAGCTGCTGGAATACTTAACTTTAATCCATCATTTGTATACAGCATTCTTGATGATACAAGTGAGACTCTCTCTAGAAATGGTTAATGGCGCCTTGCTAGGTCGTAGCCATGGACTTAGCTGAAGGCTATTCTAACTGTCTCTCGGCAAATGAGAGAAAGGCTCCTTCAGTGTAGTCGCTAGCAACGTCGTCGTACAACTGGGGCGAGTGCTAGTCCGTCTCTCTAGACCTGCCGTGTGGTGGCGCTCGGTCTGCGATCACTGACAGTGGCGACACGCGGGTCCGACATGTACTAATGGACCGCGGCCGATTTAAAGCTACCACCTAGCAAGTGTGGTGTCTGGCGGTGACACCACACTTTACTCTAGTCTACGTCTTTTGGTGGGGCTCAGCCTTTCATTTCTTCATTGAAAGTTAACGATAAAGGCATCATAGCACATCACCAGTAACACTACCGCATAGGAATGCTCAATGAGCGACCTGCTGACGTTAAATAATAGTCACGCCGTTGATTTTTGTTGTTTCGAATTAGAGCATGCAGTACTCCTACACCAGACTTCTGAACTTTGCCTGTTGAATGCAAATGTCGCATGATGGTAAAATGGTAATCTGTCACATATATCAGTAGTCGAGACTTCCTTAATGTGGAAAATCATTCATGCCAGAACAATCTTTGTTGAAACAAGAATATCTTTTTCTGGCTTATTTTTTCCAAAAGCACTCGCTCCACACACAGTTCAAATCTTTCTAGCTGCCTCCTCTGTATTCACCCCTCTGTTATACCAAAAGTAAACGTTGTGCTGCAGATGTTACATCTTTTCCACTTGCGACTCAATTTCACAATGCTTAACTGTAGTTCATGATTTTCCAAGTATGCAAAATCCAATGCTTAACTGCACGATGATAACTAGAACTTCAAATTCGAAAATGACAGTTGATACATGCACTGACAGCGTGGCGCCGCCTTCACATGGGCGGCGCCGGATTTTAGGCGGCGGGTGGCGTCGGGCCAGTGACCGATAGCCGCTGCAGAGTGAGGAAACGCTCGAGCGTAAGCTGTTATGATCGCGACACAGCCACGAGCTGTCCTGCGGAATTGTTTCTGGAATACTTGTTATTGCGGGTGGGTAGAATGTTAAGAGAATTGTCTTCAATGTTCAATCAGACTCATAACTTAAGACCGAAATGTGGTATAAAAAAAACAGTTGGACGCGAACATGCGACTCTAAGTTTAGAATGCACGATGGTTACCGCAAGACCACGGGCTCTCTCCATTCCATATCAACTCGGAAGTAGACAACACTTCCCCATCTTACAGTGTTGCCAGATTGTGCAGATGGCCGGACTTAGAGTTGTCAGGGGCGGTCAGGTTTATTGGCCACCTTAAGTGAACGACTCGGACTTAGTCTCTGTGGCGGCCGGCCGGCGGTCAGTTTTTTTTCTTTATACTGTACATAGTACAAACATCACTTTTTTGTGTAAGTTCTTTAAGTAATAAAATTTTGCCATATGTTGAACACATTTCCATAACGCAAAGTGCCATACCGCTGATGAATAAATTATATACAGTTCTACAGATTTCAGTATACAGTGTCTCCATTTGAGTCTAATTTTCTTTACTCTCCAAAACCAAATATGATTTACTATTATCCATTGTACCATACCATTATCAATCCTCCCTCCTTCATCTAAGGTATTTCACTTATCCCCAAAATTTGGATCGTTGTGATGTCCTTCATTCTTAAGGCTTGTTTTCTCATTTCATTATTAGTATAACTTATTGATTAAAAATTAATGTTTAATGTAACTCCAGGACATTCCATTCTTACCAAATCATTCATGCCCAATTACTCTTATCAAATCATTAATGCCCAATTATGAGCATGACAGTGCTTCAGGAACTCTTTATATATTCAATTCCAATCTGATATTGTTGCAAAAATTTTTGACTTGAATACTTTCCTACAGAATACTACTAGTCCCAGAAATGCTTTCAATTTTTTCATACTTTTAGGTTCTGGACATTCTTTTGTGGCTCTTATTCATTTATACCTACCAAGTGGCCAAGAAACTTAAGTTCTACTCTCCCAAAAATCGATTTTGACAGTCTTATGGTGATACCTTTAACATAATACCTTCCTAATTTTATAACAAGTAATTCACAATGTTCTTCCCATGTCTTGGACACTAGGAGTATGTCATCTACATGATTATTAGTTCTTTTCATAACACTTTAGCCAACATAGCATCCAAGGCTCTTATGAATACTGACACTGAGATATTTAATCCAAAAGGCAACACTATCAATTGGTATGAGTTACCCTCATACAAAAAAGCAGTAAATTTCTTTGAATTCTCATCAAGTTTGACCTGCCAGTACCCACATATGAGATCCATCAGGCTAAAATACATCGCTTGGTCGAATTTCATCTATATTGACTGGTAAATCTCTTTCAGGTTCTATGTGTTTATATAGAGTATGTTCGTCCAACACTAGATGTACTCCCCTGTCACTTCATGCACTGCTAATAATGGGTTATGGCATGTACTAGGACTCCTTTCTATTATTCCTCCTCCTAACAGCTTATTAATCTCCTCTTGTATGGCTGATTGTACATTTAATGGTACCAGATAGGGTTTACAGAAAAAAAGGCAATTCATCCTTGATCTTAAAACTACAAACCTAGTTACCAAATACTCCTGATTTATCTGAGAACGCTTTGCTGTACGTCATCAATATATAGTATAAATCATTTTTCTGTAACTCAGTTAAAAGATCAGATTCAGAACATTTCATCCTAATTTTGCAGCGTACTTTGTGTATCCAAAGTATTCTCTAAATCAAAATCTTGTACTCGTTGCTTCAAGATGGATGTTATATGCCTTGGTACTCCCAGTAATCTTCCAACTAAATGGTATCTTCCCCCTAAACGGTACTACAGATACAGGGTCTTGATAAGTACATGTTGGTATCTGTTCCGAAAAATCCAGTATTACTTTAAATCTTATCAGCTGAACAGTACCTACTAACAACTGTAAATTTACATGAGGCACAACTTAACATGTCTGCATAAATGTAAAATTGTTTAATGCTAATGGTAACCACACTTCGTTCTTAATTTATCTTGCTTTGCTTCCAGTTATTCTACTACGTATTCCCCAGTAACTGGCAGTATTGGAAACTCTCTCTTGTCTTTTAATACTTTAAACAAAGACTCAGACACAATAGAAATTTCACTTACACTCACCTCCTGATGGTCAATTGTTCCATAAACTATTGGTTTAGTAAACTCAATACCTATTTCTTTGTCTTCTTTGGTGAGTAATCAATTTTGTAGTAGTGTTACTTCACTAAAGGCAACCAACTTATTTCCAAACTGGGGCAAAAACTTTCAAATAAACCTGCGATTTCAGTCTGTAATTCTGAACTATAGCCCCATTATGATATTTTCATCCTAAGGATGCAAAAAACTCAATCATTTTTGTACTGAACTTATCAGTTTCTCACACTCCATATTTCGTGTGTGTCATTGTCAGTTGATTTGACCAAAGGAAACAAACTAATCTGAATTTCACCAATTGTTGTCCAAAGTCTGTATCATCGAGAGATAGGACTGGCTACAGTGTGAGCACACATGTAGTGACATGCTGATTTGAAAAGATCATCTGTCTCTGGCTGATGTAGGTCATTAGTGGAATCCACCGATATCAGAACCACTGTGAAGGCAGCCTAAATAGTGTAGCTATCTGGCAAAAATTTTCTGTGAATTTCATTTTCTTGGATACAATGAGAAGACAATATGTAATCTTTCTTACCTGTTATTCCTGTTAGCCTTTTGTTTCCACTCTAGTAGTCTGAATCTATGTATTTCGCTAATAATTATAACATGCCTGATCATTTGCACACCCAGTCAGCTACATAAATGAAGAGCAATTGGCATTCACCTGTTTGGGTTTATTCAGCACAGCTCTTGTAGCCCCACCCCCTTTTGTCTACAGGAAAATGTGTTATTTCTAGATGTGACGAGGATTCCCCTAGCAGAGACAACATGTACACTATGAACACATTCAAAAATCAACATGCATTTCATTCATAAATCACTTAGAATGTCTTCAAGAATCTTCAAAAACCAACAAGGATGCATTTAAAAATCATGAATAATCAATAGACCAACATGTGCTGGATACTAGGAGCTTTGAGAAATAAAGATTTTTTCCCTCTTCAAGAATAGGAATGTGGCACCCCCTGAAATTGTCCCCCAGGGCAAATACCCCAGTTTGCCCCCACCCACCATCCCCCAACCTCAGATCTGGGCCTGTATGGGCCTACACGTACTAGGACACATCCAGAATAATGACCCCCTGACCAGGACATCAATTGTCCTCCATTTCTGTTGTTGTTTGGTACGTCGAAAAAGGATGCACTATTCTACCAAATTCCTTTAGGCGACTGTTTGTAAATGTTTGTGTATCAATGCATTGTTGTTGTTTAGATTTACTACTCTGACTTTTATTGACCGTACGGTAATTAACTTCTCATTTTTTCTGGTATTTAGAATTAAATTTACCTCCTTCCTAGCACGTATGGTCATGACTGAGATTATTGCACCCATTCTTCATTGTATCTAGATTTTCAGTGAATAACAGCAATCCACTCATGGTAGACCAACCTCTATATAAAATTTCCTTTCTTACAGAGTACGGTAAACAGCTTATCAATACATTTGCTAGATGCATTTTGTCTGTTGGGTTATCTAAATACTTAGATCTTGTTAGATGCCACTCAATATACTTTTTGAAACTACCTCATCCACTGTTAAAATGTTTCAGGTCTAATAATTCTAGCAGCAATTTCTCTTGTATTGTTTTATACCAGTATTTATGCCTGAATTTCTCCTGAAAATCGTCCCATGAGAAAAACTTTTCAACATGGGCTTTTCCCCACTCCGCAGTGCCCCCAGCAAATAACTCAAAACAACATCTATGTTTCAGAATCATCCCACTTTTGTGGTAATGACCTGGAAAACACTGTCAGGAAGTACATTGGCTGTACTTCCCCATCTGGTTTAAACTTTGGAAAATGCTTATAAAACTTCATTACACTTCTCAAATGTAGTTCCTCTAATAGCACTGTTGCATCAAAATATTTACCCTTAACTTGAATTTCTGTTAATCACGTTCTAGTATTTGCCAGTTCATCCCATAGTCTTTTAAATTCATCATTGTTGTTAGTGACTTCTTCCACAGAAAGCTGACCATTTCATAAGGAGCATGAATTCTCCTGAAATTTCTGGTCTACAAAGAGTACTAGGAAAGTTTTGCAAGACAGCTTTATTTATTTAATTTTTATGAAGTAATTTCCACCACAGTGAATATACCTCTCCATTCTTAGAAACCAAGTACTAAACCAGTTCTCCCAAGTCTCTGTATGAAGTAAGGCATGCTCGTTGTCCAAAGCCCTTGCTTGAAAACTGGACTCCTTTCAGCTTCATTTTCACAAGCAGGAACTGTGCAAAGTCACAAGAAGCAAGGTCTGGACTATAAGGAGGGTGCTCAAGAGGTTTCAGTCCTGTGTCCCATAAATATTGGTGCATGCTTTGGCGCAGTGAGCTGGAGCGTTGTTGTGATGGAGGAACCATGTGTCCATTCTTGACTTCGGTCGCAGGTTCTTCAAAGATTAGATGACTTTGGACAAGCACTGCTCAGTGTACCACTTAGCTGTGATGTGTCTTCCACATGTCCAAAACAACATGTCCACTTGAATTAAAAAAAAACAGCTATCATTTTCTTCTTTACTGATCAGGATTTTCTGACAGCTATGGGTGTGTTGCCATATTCAAAGACCCAAACTTTGTTTTGAGTCTTAATCAGCATGTCACAATAGCACGGCCAAGTCTTCTCACCTGTCACGATGTTATTCACATACTGAGATTGTCCCTTAGAAAACTTCTGTAACATCAACTGCACCAACTCACATGCCGTGTCATCTGCTCTTCTGTCAGTCTATGTGGTCCTCAGAGACAACAAAGTTTCTTTACTTGCAAATGATCATGCAGACTCGAATGAATTGCAGGTGCATTTAGCCCTAAGGTATCCTCCATCTGCTTACAGGTCACTCGCCTGTCTTCTTCTAGCATTTTTGTCACAGCAGGAATGTTTTTCGGCATAATTGATGATCATGCCCTTCCTATCCTCTCAGCGTCCTCCAGAGTGAAATTTCCTCTTTGGAATTCTCTGTACCACCTAACTATAGTTGTGCAATGTGGACACACATCACTGAGTGCAAGAATCATTTCTTCAAAGCACTGGTCTATATTTAAACCACACAGGAAGTTGTACCCCAGAACTGCCCAAATCTCACTTTGTGATGCCATAGCAAGCAATTCAGTCTAATCCTCCTGAACGACTGCGCCCACAGACTTGGCACAGCGGCTACAATTCATTGTGTCATATTGTAAAATTTTCCTAATACCCTTCCTAACAATGCCTGTATTTTTTCCTCCAAACCTGAAGGTATGTTGTGCGAAGATACGGGATCTTCTCTGATCTCTATTCAAAAATTTCTATGCTCGTTCACACATCTGACATCTGATCTTTTACCAACTTTCATTTTGTATCTGCAAAGTTATGTAAACTATCTATGTCCATATGTAAATCTTTAACATCTTCATGTATGTCTTCCGAAACTAAGTCATATTGTTTGAAAACTTCAGTGAGACATTGAGTCTTTGATCTCGATTATGTTCTGAATGTGCCTCTAATACTTCATGAGTGTCTCTAATCTGAGTTTCTAATTCTTGTTGCAGTCTGTTTTGGTTTTCCATTACTTGCTCATGAGTGTCTTTGATCTGATTTCCTAAACTTTTCATCCAGTTTTGGTAATGACATTTCCATAGTAAGTTGTGTTGACATTTTCCTTGTTATCACCAGCATAAACAAACTAACAAATATTACCGAATAGCCACATTTCACCCACAAAAACAATTTTGAAATAGCCGCACTACACCCAGAAAAACAGTTTTGAAATGAAGTACTGGTGTAGCTCACCTTAGTCGTACTGTGCACTGGCAATGATCTGGTCTCGATGTTTCTGTGATGACAACACTGTGGTTTAGACTGTGTGCTGGTGTCGTGGTGATGTTGACTGAATGCTGGCATTGGATCCTCTTTGTTGATGACTGCATTTTGGCCGGATGCCACTGGCCGTATGCTCACTTTTGGCGGGTTGTCTACGGCTGCATGTTTCATTGGTAGAGATGGATGCTCTTAGCCCAGGCACATCAACATTGTTTTTCATGCTCCCTGTTGCCATTGGCAACACATTTGCTTGTGTTTATTTAATATTTAATCGACACAGTTCTCACGTTTTTTTCTGCATTGAAAAGTAAAGCAATTTTGTGACATATTATAAGTTCCTAATCAGGACCTAAGTATTTAGTCTCGCCTGAGTCATTTGGCAGTTCAACTTTTGAATCTCTGCATGTTAATGTAATTTATTTGACACAGTTTTTTTGTTTTCCTCCATGTCTGCAGTGGAGTTCCACAGCATGTGTCGATAGTTGTGTACCTTTGTTTTGAAAGCTAGTGACTGCTTTTTGGCGTTAGTCAGACAACAGAAACTGGCCGAGACACAAGCAGCCACAGGACACAGGATTTTGTAATATTTTGTGAGAGTGAATTGTATAGTTTCATCTGTGTGCTTTGACAGTGTAGTTTCTCACCCGTGGTTGAGTGGGAGTTCACCTCGGGGCGTGATGCATGGTGAAAGACTTCCCAGGGGGCCAGACGTAAGGCCTCTCCAGTTAGTCTGACAAACAGGCTACAGGTGCTGTCTGTGGCTCACAATGTCCCTCAGCCAGGTGTAATCACTTGAATTGGCTTATTTCAGAGGGAACCTCTGAGCCTGAAAGATCTGGGTAATCACAAAGGGTGGGATTATTGGTAGTTGGGAGCTCCTGTTTTGGGCATGTTATTGGGCCCCTTAGGGACATGGCTCCCAAGGAGCCAATGTACACTCCATGTGCATACTAGGAGGAGTCATTCCAGATGTGGAATGGGTCCTTCTGGATGCTATGAAGCACACAATGTACAGCCAACTGCAGGTTGTGGCTCATGTCGGTACCAATGATGTGCGTCACTTCGGATCAGAAGAGATTCTCTCTGGCTTCAAGTGGTTAACAGAAGTGGCAACGGCTGCCAATCTTGCTTGAAAGATGAAAGTAGAGCTCACCATCTGCAGCATAGTTGACAGGACTGATTGCGGACATTTGGTACAGAGCTGAGTGGAGGGTCTGAATCAGAGGCTCCGACATTTCTGCGACTGTGTAAGCTGCAGATTACTCGACATGCGCTATAGGGTGGTTGGGTTTCAGGTTCCGTTGAATAGGTCAGGAGTCTACCACACGCAGGAGGCAGCTACAAGGGTAGCTGTGTGGCATGGACAGGGTGCGTTCTTAGGTTACACGGTCTCGAGGAAACACAAAAAGGGCTTCAGTCACAAAGGATGCAGGTCGAACATAGGATGAAAGTAGATACAAGAACCATCGGTATAACTGTTATAAATTGTCATAGCTGTGTTGGGAAAGTGCCAGGGCCCCAAGCACTAAAAGAAAGCACTGATGCTCCAATTGTTATAGGCACTGAAATCTGGCTAAAGCCGGAAATAAGTTCAGCCAAAATTTTTGTGGAGAACCTAACAGTGTGCGGAAAGGACAGGCTAAACACAGATAGCTGTGGCATATTTGTTGCTGTGAGAACTAGTTTATCTTGTAGCAAAATCAAAGCAGACAGTTCCTGTGAGATATTATGGACAGAGGTCATCCTTGGCAACCGGAATAAAATAATAATTGGAGCCTTTTACCGACCCCCCGTCTCAGATGACACAATTGTTGAAAGGTTCAAGGAAAACTTGAGTTTAATTTCAAACACATACCTCACTCCAACAATTGCAGTTGGTGGTGTCTTTAATTTACCGTCAATATGTTGGCGAAAATACATGTTTAAACCAGGCGGTATGCATAAAACATCATCCAAAGTTGTGCTAAACGCATTCCTTGAAAATTATTTTGAGCAGTTAGTTCATGAGCCCAAACAAATAGTAAATCATTGTGAAAACACACTTGACCTCTTAGCAACAAATAATCCTGAGCCAATAACGAACATCAAAGTTGATAGAGGGATTAGTGAACACTGGGTTGCCAGAGTGAGACTGAATATTGTAACCCCTAACTCCTCCAAAAATAAACAAAAAATATACCTATTCAAAAAAATCAGATAAAAATTCACTTGACACCTTCCTGAGAGACAATTACCACTCCTTCCAAATTATCAGATGTGGCTTGAATTCAAAGAAATAGTATCAACACCAACTGAGAGATTTATAGCAAATAAATTAACAAATGATGGAGCTTGATCCCCCTTGGTACACAAAACGGGTCAGAACACTGTTGCAGAAACAACGAAAAAAGCATTCCAAATTCAAATGAATGCAAAATCTCTAAGATTGGTGAGATTTTACAGAAGCTTGAAATATAGCGTGGATATCAATGTGAGATGCTTAGAGTAGTTTCCACAGCAGAAACTTTATTTCTGCATGGTAGCAATGGAAATACTATTGATGAGAGTGCTGCCAAAGCAGAATTATTAAACACAGCCTTCCAAAACTCCTTCACGAAAGAAGACGATGTAAATACTCGAGAACTTGAACCATCCAAGAAAAGCTGCCAATGTGAGTAACTTAGAAATAGATATCCTCAGAGTAGTGAAGCAACTTAAATCACTTAATAAAAACAAGTCTTCTGGTCCAGACTGTATACTAGTTAGGTTCCTTTCAGAGTATGCTGATGCAATAGCTCCATATTTAACAATCATACACAACTGCTTGCTCGTTGAAAGATCGTACCCAAAGAGTGGAAAGTTGCACAGGTCACACCAACATTCAAGAAAGGTAGTAGGAGTAATTCACTAAATTTCAGGCCCATATCATTAACATTGATATGCAGCAGGATTTTGGAACATACAGGGTGAAAAGTATTTAAACCGACAAACTCTGGGATGTTGTAGGGGACATCAAAACAAATATTTTTTCCTAATGTCATTTTTTCCTATGAGGAGTATTTAAACCGGTATAGGAAGATTTCTCTGGTGGCAAATTAATTAAACCAACAAACACTTTTCCATTTTTTTATGACCGAGAGACAACACATTAACACAACCCAATTTCAATTACAGTAGATTTTCAAAAATGCCTCCATTGACACGTAAACAAAGGTTACACCGTCGGATCATGTTCTGTCTGACACGGGAAAAACTCCCAGGAGTATCCTGAATTGTTCCTGCTGCTGCTACTATCTGGGCAACCAGATCCTCTTCTGATGCAACAGGAGTTGCGTAAACAAGTTCGCGCATCTCTCCCCACACAAAAAAGTCCAGAGGGGACATATCTGGGGATTGAGCAGGCCATGGTACAGGTCCACCTCTGCCAATCCACATTTCTTGGAACCGTCGGTCCAGGAATCGACGCACACAACAACTGAAATGTGCCAGTGCCTCATCATGTTGGAACCACATGCATTGTCTTGTAGGGAGCAGGACGTCTTCCAGCAATTCTGGCAATGTTCTGGCGAGGAAATTGTAATAGTGCCTGCCATTTAATGGCCTAGGTAGCAGATACAGCTCAATTAAACAGTCTCCAACTACCCCGACCCACACATTAACGAAGAACTGCACTTGGTGACTGCTAGTAACTGTGGCATGTGGGTTATTCTCACTCCAAACATGTGCACATTGAAGACTCCATCATGCCCGAACATTGCTTCATTGGTAAACAACACAGAGGATAGAAATGTAGGATGCATTTCACACTGTCCCACGTACCACAGCAAAAACTGTGCTCTGGATGGATAATCAACTGGTTCCAGGTTGTGGACATGCTGTAAGTGAAATGGACATAACAATTGCTCTCGAAGGACTGTTCTTACATTCGTCTGTTTTGACCCCATGTTACGTGCAATTGCACTAGTGCTGATTGAAGGATCCCACTCCACATGCTGCAAGACAGCTTCCTCAAATTGCAACGTTATTACTGTGTGACGGCGTCCCTGTCCAGGTAATCTGCTAAATGACCCAGTCTCACGCAGTTGTTGGTACACAGCAGCAAAGGTCATATGATGCGGGATATGGCAATTAGGATACTGTTGTTGAAAAACCCACTGTGCAGCTCGTCCGTTGTGGTGCGCTCCGTAGTACGCACCAACCATATCAGTGTACTCACTCCAGGTGTATCGCTCCATTAGTAAACAGAGACAATGCACTACTACACTGGTGGACAGCAGTTGCCTACAACTGAAGAGCATAATATGCCCTCTACCAACTGAAGATCGTAATACGGCCTCTAACAACTGAAGAGCATAATACGGCCTCCACCAGTTTAAATAATCCTCATAGGAAAAAATGACATTAGGGAAAAATATTTGTTTTGATGTCCCCTACAACCTCCCAGAATTTGTCGGTATAAATACTTTTCACCCTGTATACTGCGTTCGAACATTATGAATTACCTCAAAGAGAATGGTATATTGACACACAGTCAAACCAGATTTAGAAAACACTGTTCTTATGAAACACAACTAGATATTTACTCACATGAAGTGTTGAGTGCTATTGACAAGGTTTTTCAAATTCATTCTGTATTTATAGATTTCCAAAAGGCCTTTGACATTACCGTACAAGCAGCTTGTAGTGAAATTGCTTGCTTATGGAACATCATCTCAGCTATGTGACTGGATTCATGAGTTCCTGTCAGAGTGGTCACAGTTAATAGTAATTTATGGAAAGTCATCAAGTAAAACAGAAGTGATTTCTGGCGTTCCCCAAGGTAGTGTTATAGGCCCTCTGCTGTTCCTTACCTATACAAACAATTTAGGAGACACCATATTTGGTTGTTTGCAGATGATACTGTCATTTATCGTCTAGAAAACTCAACAGAAGATCAAAACAAATTGCAAAATGGTTTAGAAAAGAGATCTGAATGGTGTGAAAATTGGCAATTGGCCCTAAATAATGAAAAGTGTGAGGTCATGCACATGAGTGCTAAAGGGAATCCATTGAACTTCAGTTACGTGGTAAATCGGTCTAATCTAAAGGCCATAAATTCAACTAAATACCTAGGAATTATAGTTACAAAAAATATAAATTGGAAAGAACACACAGAAAATTTAGTGGGGAAGGCAGACCAACGACTGCATTTTATTGGAAGAACACGTAGAAAATGTAGTAGATGTACTAAAGATATTGCCTACACTATGCTTGTCTGTCCTCTTTTGGAATACTGCTGCACAATCTGAGATCCTTACCAAATAGGATTAACATAGTACATCAAGAAAGTCGAAAGAAGAGCAGCACGTTTTGCATTATCGCGAAATAGGGGAGAGAATTTCACAGACATCATACAGAATTTGGGATGGACACCATTTTAAAAAAAGGCATTTTTCATTGCAGAGGAATCTTCTCACAAAATTTCAATCAACAACTTTCGCCTCCGAAAGCAAAAATATTTTACTGATGCCAACCTACACATGGAGAAACGATCATCATAATAAAATAAGGTAAATCAGAGCTCGCACAGAAAGATATAGGTGTTCATTTAATCCGCACACTGTTTTGAGAGTGGGATAATAGAGGAATATTGTAAAGGTGGCTCGATGAACACTGTGCCAGGAGCTTGAGTGTGATTTGCAAAGTATCCATGTAGATGTAGATGCATGTATATGCTGATTTATTATGGAATTTCTTCCTTTCAATCTGGTTTTTATCTGCAAATTTCTAGTTATAATCATAAAGTTGCCATGTGGAGTGTGTGTAGTGTGTGATGACTGCTGTATTTAGCTAGTGTGGCAATGTGTTGGACTGCTTCAGCAAGGTCTGTTCTAAACATATTACTCCATGCAGCTACACTTTACACCACCACCTTAAAACTCCCTTTTTAGGATGGTGTAGATATTCATCTTGCAACTCTTGTGAATTACCTAAGGTCCAGCTATGCTGTGCCCAGTCCTTCTGTGTCATTGAACTTCTTTCTTCAGTGCAGATTTCTGTAAGTAAAGTGACTATAAAACAAAATGCTGCTTCTCTGCTTAAATAAAGTGTAGATTGGTTCCAATTAACTCTGTATATTGTCACAAACTTTCACAAAAGATTACACGTTACATAGGAACTAACTAACATTACTGTCTCAAAGACCTCTCACTAACATTCTGTGAATATTATATAACAACAATCACTTATATACATCACATTCTTCTTCCTTGGTGCCAGAAATCTTCCATAGTACTAGAGCTCCTTCATTTCTTCTTGCTCTACAGAGATTACAAATGCTCTCCAACAGGTAGACACTGTTGAGTAATACTTTCCCACAGTGTGTGGCCTGATGTTTACAAACTAATTGCGATAATGCACATCTTTAGTTTGAGCCCTATATTTGATGTATGGGATACATGCTCTTCCATGAATGACATGGATCACTACAACCTTACTGCTCTTTTCTAAATTGTAAACATTTTTTAAAAGTAGTTAGCCTGTGCATTTCTCCATGCATCAACCGAATAGGACAGATGTGGGAACAAGTCTACAACCTTTGCTGTTTTGCACATGAGGAAATATTTTGTTTGTATGTTTTTACACAATACATCTACGAGCTCCTCTCATGTCATGTGCTAATCTATAACAGTTCATAAAAATTTTTTATCACTTACTTCTTAAATTACCTCTTCATTAAATTTAATATTCAGATTATATGATCCACTTTTCTTTTTTTTTTTTTTTTTTAGATACCGCGGTCATTGTTTTAGACTGATTTATAAAAAGACTGTTTTGTGCTAGATACCTATTTCTAGTTTCATTATTTAGGAGTACTTCCATTTCAAGCTCCTACTTTGATTCATCGGCACACTGAATTGTAGTGTCATTGGCATAAATCGTAATTTTCCAGCTTTACATATTCTGGGAAATTATTTACGCAGAGAAAAAAGTAGAGGTGGCCTGAGCACAGAACCTTGTGGCATACTGTATCTGACAGTTTGTAAATCAGATTTGTTATTAATTATAGTTCTCCCCATAAGTCAATATAGTCTGTAGAATGAAAGAGACTAGATGTGAGCAATCTTTCAGTTAAGGCTACAAACTTTGGCGCCTTCCTTCTTTGGAGTAGCTGTTCTTGTGTGAACTTTTGGCACACAGATGTGTAACAGCCATTCTTTGTTATATATATGAGTGACCAATAAATGTGTATTCAATATTAAGTGTGTTACCTCTCAGCTAATCTCCCGTGATAACCACAGTGGTGACCCCGACACCATCAACATCTCATCCAGTGTTTTTGTGCTTGTTTTCATCATTCACTCACATCATGTGCCAGACCGCCATGTTTACGCCACAATGGATCTATCTGTGACCTTCAGTGCAAATGTAACGGGGGCCCCTTGAACTCTGCCGATTGAAACCATGTGTGGACAAGTGTGTCTCCTTCAAACTTGGTTAAAAGTGAAGACTTATTTATGCCCAGCCATGCCAGTGACCACCTAACCTTAACCGCTTCAACATGGCCGCCACCTAGCGCGGCCACAAAACAACAGCCACAACATGGACAGTGGTCACCACCTAACCACAACTTGGAGGACATTCCAGTTAAAGACATTGTGGTTTATCCTTCATGTTCATCATTACCTTCAGGATGGCTTGATGTGCCAGCGAATTTCCAGAACTGTTAATCAAACATTTCTATGCACGGGGTTGCACATTCTCATTTACATAGTGTCACTTCAACCCCCCCCCCCCCCCAACCCCTCTCCACTCACGCCATTTTGACTGTGCTGGAACCACGGCCATCACACCATGGTTGCACCATGATCGCCTTCTGCTCATTTTCATAATGGCGCTGGCCATTCCACCCGCACCGGTTACGGGTCCGTTGCCCCACGGCTCCACGGCAACACCGCTCACTGTTGCTATGGTACAGGCCATTACACTCACGTAACGCTCCTCATCAGGCTTGCTGATTGGACTCACCTTGCTGGTTTATGTGCACGCTACCTCCACCGCCCACTCCATTTCGTGTGCTGCTTGCAGCCACCACCCCACCCAGACCTTGGGCGACGCACCGCTACCGCACTTTTGGTGTCAGAGGTGCCCAGCTCTGCCCATACTGATCTCCATCTGCTGATGCTGCCTCAACATGTGTACCCAGGCAGGTTCCCTAAGCAACCTGCATTGCAAAAACACAATCCAAAAACTTGGTTTGCCTTAGTGGACCGCATCCTGGACACCCACGGCATTTCCGACGATTGCACGCATTTTGTCTGCCTGGTGAGCCATCTCCATGCACATACGGACCTCATCAGCAACTTGCTCCTCTCGCCGCCCACCTCACACAAATATTCAACGGCCAAATCACTGCTTATCGAGCACCTTTCCCACCCTCCGGTGGAGGCGATCCATCACATTATTCACGAGGAGCATCTTGATGACCGTACCCCTTTTCAACTTCAGTGGCCCTATGTGTTTTAATCAATGACCAAGCATTGTCTGATGCTGCCCTTTGGACGTTGTGGATGGTCAAATTGCCTTCGGACCTGCAGCTTCATCTACTGTCTCAGGTCGCTGATCCACTCAAGGTTCAGTTACACGTGGCAGATCAGGTGTGTAGCATCATTCATCACTGACACCGCCTGTGCCGACCTACATTTCCAGCTGAGGCACCTCGGTGCCTCAACTGCCCGTCAGGACCTGCCACTTAGCGGCCTACAGGATGTATTGCCAGCAGGCTCCCAACAGCTGCCAACCTCGTCCAAGCAGCGGCCTGATCGGCTACCAGCCCACCGCAGTCAGCCGCAACCCCTGCCCACACTGCACGGTATCCCACCAACCGGCCTACCTGCTGAGCTGGTTCCATGCTGCTTACAGGGATGCCGCCCGCAACTGGTATGCGCTTTGCACCTACCCAAACAAGACTGGTGGGCACATTTAGGTGCCATGTTCCGCCACGTACCTTCACAGTGCCTATCTTCTGACGCTGCACCACCCGCTTCAGCAGTGCGATGCCTACATGTCACAGATATCTCAACAGGCATCCGCTTTTTCATTGACACTGGCACCAACATTAGTATCGTACCGACCAAGCATGTTGTCGATGCACTATCCCCCTCTAACCTCACCTTGATTGCTGCCAACATTTCTCCCATTGCAGTCTATGGCTCCATCAAGATGTCACTTCACCTGTCACTGGTTCACACCTTCCCTTGGACCTTCCACGCTGCCGACGTGGATGAAAGTGTGATCATGTTGGATTTTCTACACCATTACGAACTTACACCAGACCTGCAAGCTGCCACGTTCTGCCACTCATCTGGCTGTACAGTTCCATGCACACCTGAGTTCAGCACCACTTCGCTCTCTGCCTCCTTGGCTACACTGTCCATGGTGCTTCCCTGGTCGAGTGCATAACCACACAGCTCTCTGATCTGTCATACGCGTGCTCCCAGATTGATGAACTCCGCACCCAGAATAATTACTTATCCGCCCACATCGCCTCTGCCTCCGCCAAATTGTCACATGCATGGCGTACCATACATCACCTATCTGCAGCCCCACAGCAAGGCAGTCCAGCACATGCCCCTACGGAGTCCTCTTCAGCGTTGAGCACTGCATCGCCTGCTGTTTTTTCGCATTGCCGCGGATGAATTTCCAAGACGCACCTGCATGTGCCTCTTGTGATTCTTTGTGCCGCTTCACTCCTGCACTTCACATTCTGTCACTGACTGCAGCTGACACCCTGCCTACCTCATCCCGGTTCATCAAGGTCAGGGAACCGAAGTTGCCTATGGATACCTTCTTGACCCCTCATGCCAACTTCTCTACGCCATTATCAGCCATCACTAATGGAACTCGCCATAAGATTTGCACTACCAACAGCCCACGTGTTCTTTATACGGCCAGGTGCCTTAACGCTTCCAAACTTGTGCGCGCTAAAGAGATCGTTCAGAATCTGTTGGCTACGGGAATCCTCCGCCCCTCCGATAGCAACTGGTCTTCCCTATTCACATTGTTCCCAAAAAGGATGGCACCTTACACATGTGTGGGATCTTCAGGTCCCTTAATGCCCACTACCCCATTCCACATATCCAAGATTTCACGCAGTTGCTTCATGGTTTTACCTTTTTCTCTGTATTAGATTGTTCCATAGCATATCGCCAGATGCCTATGCATCCACCAGATATTCCGAAGATGGCCATAATCACACCCTTCAACTTATTTGAATACTGTTACATGCCTAATGGATTGAAAAATGCTGTGCAGGCATGGCAGTGGTTCATTGATTCCATTTTGCTCCCTCCGCCTTTTGCCTACACTTACTTAGATGATATCCTTATCTTTTCCTCCTCAGCTGAGGAGCATCAAGTTCACCTTGATTCAGTGCATTTGGTCCTCACTGCCAACAGTGTGGTGATCAACCATGATACATCTCAACTGTGTTCCACATCCGTTATCTTCCTTGGCCATTCTGTCTCTGCCGACGGCCTCTGACCAAAATCATACTTAAACTTCCTCTCCCCGAGGATTACGCTCAGCTCCGTCGTTTTCTGTGTATGGCAAGCTTTTACCACCACCATATTCCTCAAGCTGCCTCCATCCAAATGGCCCTCACCCACGCTCTCTCCGGTAAGAACACCACAGGAAAACGAAAGTTGGAGTGAACCCAACCTATGCTTGACACTTTTGGTAACCTTAAAACTGCCCTAGCCAAAGCCGTCACACTCGCCCACCCTGACCCTGAGGCCCACGTCTTGATCTCACATAGAATAAAAACTGTAAAGAGGTATTTCAAGTAGCTTTGCAAAGACTTGAGGACTATATGGCCCATAACAATACCCACATGTAAAGCCCATCACAATACCCGTACATAAAGTAACATAATTTTTACCCAATTTGCTTGCAATTAAATACCTGATTTAAGGAATGCAGTATGTTGTGTATGGATATGTGGTAATAAAATCTGTTTTCATATCCACTACCAGCAATGGAGATCTTAAAAATGACTCACTTCAGTTCTTCAATGACATTTTGCCTCTGTTCTCAGCACAAATGGTGCTGATAAGAACATCACTTAA
This sequence comes from Schistocerca cancellata, assembly GCF_023864275.1. Classification (NCBI taxonomy): domain Eukaryota; kingdom Metazoa; phylum Arthropoda; class Insecta; order Orthoptera; family Acrididae; genus Schistocerca; species Schistocerca cancellata. The sequence continues at coordinate 49,178,895 of NC_064633.1, read as the reverse complement.
AAATGTTTGTAGAGATGATAAATCAGTGAATGACACACACAAAATAAATACCAGTTTCAGTTGTGACTCCGAACACCTCATTCAGAAAACATCCAACATTAAAAAGTTTAAACATTAAGTTCTAGAACGAATGTCTCAGATTGCCTGGCAACCACAATATACAATGTTGTGCCTATTAGAGAGAGTGCTGTGAATGTTTGCATTGTAATTATCTCTTGGTAATCATCTGAAAACATTAAACAAAGAGGGAAATGAAAGTACTTAATCCCAAAATGCCACACAATTGCTGATTTATCTGAGAACATTCATACTGCACACAATATTTGAAAATTCTATGTTTTATAACAGTATACAATTGCAATTGATGTAGCAGCAGCAGCAGCAGAAGAAGAAGAAGAAGAAGAAGAAGAAGAACTGATTTCTTTCCATTAAGAACTAGCTCGAGTGCACAACTCTTCCTCCATAGCTTGACTTACTGTGTTTGTGATTGCCTTCTTTCAATTTCCGAGCATTCTTATGTAGTTAGTGATGGGATATCAGAACTGTCTCATCAATGATAGGATCTGCAGAGCAAAAAGGAGGCATAAACAAATGTATTACAACCTTAAAGATTTAATTCTCAAGCACTGAACATAAAGCCTTTAAATTTTTTATAATTATTGCTGTTAAGCAGAGAGTGTATAATTTTATCTAACACAAGTTTTACTTACATTTTCTGACATCTGTAGTTGGTGAGGGCACATCTGTTGCTGTTTTTACATTTGCAGCTTTGGAGCAATCTCATTCCCCTTTTCAACACCTGTCCTATCATCTCTGCTGTCGATTCCTAGTGCTTCATCCTCAGCTGGTGCATCTTCATCCTATTTGCCTTAGTGGAAAAAATATGTGAACAAACTGTACAAGAGTTATAACTTATTTGTATATTAAACTTATGCCAGTAAAATTTAAAAATGTAAAACAGATCCAATGAAATAGTGATACCACAACTACTGTTGTATATACCATCCCCCCCTGCAGGTTCGGGGGTAAGAATAGGCCCGCGGTATTCCTGCCTGTCGTAAGAGGTGACTAAAAGGAGTCTCAAATGTTTCAGCCAATATGTGATGGTCCCCTTATCGGGTTTGATCTCCATCTTTCCAAATTCTTCCGAAGAGCGAGCCAATTGGGAAAAAGCCCCTTACATGGTGCATTTTGTCCCTCATGCCTCGAGACCTCTAGCCAGCTTTATCGTCGTCGCATTGCTGTCCTGCTCATTCTGCATCTTTTGGGTGAGGATACGTACCTGGGTGCAATTTCTTCTATACACTGTGCAGTGTTGCTTTTTGCGGAGACGACGTCCATGGACTTCCTTGCACCTAATATCCAGCACGGTAGCCAGTCTGTTGTGGTGGGGCAACCATGTACCCTGTCGGTTGTAGCCCCCTGACAACACAGGGATCGCTCTACTGATGCCTGCGCCATTAACTCCCCACGTATGCCAAGGAGTAGATGCCCGTCTCCCTGGGGCATCAGGCCTCCTGGCAATGGCCATCCTGCCAGGTGGCCCTTACTGTGGCTGGGTGGTGCCCGTGGTGAGGGCCCTTGGTCAGAGTAGGTGGCATCAAGGTGGATGACACACAATGAAGGGTGGCACATCTTCTCTTGCTGGTGGCCAACCACCAGCGGTCTCTAAGCTAACATGAATGACCCCAAAACATTCCTCTCCCTGGCCATACTGTGGGAAGAACGTAAGGCTATGAATGACAGCAACACGTATTCACCCCGGTATCTCGTCTGTACCAGAGCTGATGGGGAATCCTTTGTATCCGTGAAGCCTCAGTTCTTTGTAGAGCATTTAGAGGACAAGTTCGGGGAGGAAACAGCATCCTCTGCCCAGTCACGAGCCTTCCTCACTTGTAAGAAGCTTGGGGATGTTTCAGTTACTATCATGCCCCATAAAAGCTTAAATATGGTCCAGGGCATTATTGTCGACAGGGATCTCCTTTTACAGTCTGATGACGAGCTGTGCGCCTACTTAGAGCGACGAGGTGTCCATTTCGCGATTGTGGTCGTCCTTCCCATCCTGATACTCCATGTGCCCTGCCTCCCATCTGTGTCAACTGCGGAGAGCACCATCCCCCTTGCTCGCTGGACTGTAAGATTCTACAGAAGGAAAGGAAAATAATGGAATACAAGACCCTGGACCGACTGACCTACACTGAGGCTAAGCAGAAATTTCAACGGCTTCATCCCGTGCACATGACGCCATCTTTTGCCACCACTGTCACTTCTGCTGCAGTCCCATCAGCTGCACCACCTACAGTCAGCTCTCAGAGTCGAAGGACCACACCTGCCCCCTTGATGTGGGGGGCTCTTCCCTCCCTGTTGCTCCCACACCACCTGCCTCAGGAGCAGCACCCCCTCGACCACCGGGGACACCGGTCCCCACTTCTAAGCCGGAGAAGCGTAAGTCTTCTTCAGCTTCTCTCACTAGGAAAGGATCCTTTGGGTCACTCCCCTCCCAGATTCCTACCAGCAGCACAGCAGACACCCACCAGTGGCTGAAGAAGCCACAGGTCATTGGTCGTCGAGCTTCGCGATCATCTTCTGTCCCGGAGACTGACTCCAAGAAGCCCTCCCAGCAAGGGCATCCAAGGGAACAGCACGAGAAAGCGAAACTGAAGATCCCTAAGACCAAGGAACCTGCGGTGGCACCCACTCCACCGCTACCTACTAGCTCTGCGTCTGAGGATGAGGTGGAGATTCTTGTGTCCGTTGCAGGTTGCAGACCTCGATCTCGCCAGTCCCTCAGACTTGATGGAAGTCGCTCCTGCCGGTACTCAGTCGGTGGCAGCAGGTGACCCAGCGGCGTAATCTGCCTCCCCAGTCCCTTCACGCCTTTCTCAGCCATGGACAATGTCATCCTCCAGTGGAAATGCAACGGTTTCTTCCATCATTTTGCTGAGCTCCGACAACTTCTCAGCCTTCACCCTTTCCTCTTCATTGGTCTTCAAGAAACTTGGTTTCTGGCAATGCGAACCCCAGCCCTCCATGGCTATCAGGGCTATTATAGGAACTGGGCAGCCTATGAAAGGGTCTCTGGTGGCGTCTGCACCTACGTCCTTCACTCCCTTCACAGCGAGTCTGTTCCTCTACAAACACCTTTAGAGGCTGTCGCTGTTCGGGTGTGGACGCCTCAGGCTGTTACTGTCTGCAGTCTGTATCTTCCACCAGATGGTGATGTCCCACAGCATGTCCTTGCTGCGCTGATAGCCCAATTGCCGCCCCCTTTTCTCTTACTGGGCGACTTCAATGCCCATAACCCTCTGTGGGGTGGATCAGTGGCAACAGGCCGAGGTGCCACCATTGAGCATGTATTGGCACAGCTCGACCTTTCCCTTTTGAATGATGGTGCCTTCACATATTTCAGTGTGGCGCATTGACCTTTCGATCTGCAGCCCTAGCCTCTTACCGTCTGTCCAATGGATTGTGCACGACGACTTGTGCGGTATTGATCACTTTCTGATCTTTCTGTCACTGCCACAGCGTCACTCTTCTGGGCACACCTGCAGATGGGCTGTGAATAAGGTTGACTAGGACTTGTTCTGCTCCATTGCCGCTATTGAGCTTCTTTCCAATGACACCATTGATGCGGTGGTTCATTCCGTCACCACCGGCATTGTTACTGCCACAGAATCTGCCATTCCATGTTCTTCTGGGTCCCCTCAGAATAGGACTGTGCCTTGGTGGTCGCCTGAGATCGCTAAGGTTATTAAAGATCGCCGGCGAGCACTCCAGCGTCACAAGTGATATCCCTCATTAGAACACCTCATCACCTTTAAATGGCTCCGTGCGCGGGCCCACTGCATCATTTGCCAACACAAGCAGGAGTGCTGGGAAAGGTATGTCTCTCCATCGTAGGTTTGGGACAAGATTAGGCACCTCTATGGGTATCGGACCCCTGTCAGCGTCCCTGCGCTTTCACTGAATGGAACAGTTTGTACTGACTCCGCCATAATTGCAAACTGCTTTGCTCTGAGTTCCACTTCTGCAAATTACCCACTGGCCTTCCGCTTCCTGAAAGAGCAGTTGGTACATTTCCTTTCACATATGCCACCCTGAATTGTACAATGTTACATTCAGTGAGTGGGAATTCCAAAGTGCCCTAGCCGCTTGCCCTGATACGGCTCCTGGGCCAGATCGCATCCACTGTCAGATGCTCAAACACCTCTCGGCGGACTGCCAACAATGCCTCCTAGGCCTTTACAACCGTATCTGGGTTGAGGATGAGTTACTGTCACAATGGTGGGAAAGCATCGAAATCCCCGTTTTGAAACCTGGCAAGAACCCACTGGAGGCGGACATCTACCGCCCCATTAGCCTCACCAACGTTCTTTGCAAGTTGCTCGAACGCATGGCGAGCCGGCGGTTGAGTTGGGTACTCGAGTCTTGGGGCCTTCTGGCTCCGTCTCAGGGTGGGTTCCGTAAGGGCCGCTCTGCTGCCGATAATCTGGTGAGCCTGCCATCCGTACGGCCTTTGCCCGCCATCAGCAACTCGTTGCTGTCTTTTTTGGCATGCGGAAGGCATACGATACGACATGGCGACATCATGTCCTCTCTAAACTTCATGGTTGGGGTCTTTGGCGTCCGCTGCCGATTTTCATACGAAATTTTCTGTCACATCATACCTTCTGTGTGCAAGTTGCGGACTCCCATAGTTTCCCCCCGAGTTCAGGAGAATGGGATACTGCAGGGATCTGTCTTAAGTGTCTGCCTGTTTTTAATTCCAATTAATGGGCTCGCTGCAGTGGTGGGAACGTCTGTCTTAGCTTCCTTGTATGCTGACGACTTCTGCCTCTACTATATCTCCATTGGCATTGCAGCTGCTGAACGTCAGCTGCAGGGCACTATCTGCAAGGCACAGTCTTGGGCTGTAGCGCATGGCTTCCAGTTTTTGGCTGCCAAGACTTGCGGTATGCATTTCTGCCAATGACGCACGGTTCACCCTGAGCTACGGCTTTATCTTGACAGCGAACCTCTTGCTGTGGTGGAGACACATCAGTTTTCGGGTGTGGTTTTTGATGCCCGGTTCACTTGGCTTCCTCATATTCGGCAGCTTAAACAGATGTGTTGGCGGCATCTTAATGCTCTGCGTTGCTTGAGCCACACCAGCTGGGATGCCGACTGGTCTATTTTCTTATGGCTCTACCAGGCGTTAATTCAGTCCTGCCTGGATTATGGGAGCCTGGCTTATGGTTCAGCATCCCCTTCTGCGCTGCAGGTGCTGGATCCCATCCTTCACAGTGGGATCCGACTTGCCACTGGAGCTTTCCGGACCAGCCCTGTGAACAGCATACTTGTGGAGGCAGGTGTCCCTCCACTGCGGTTCTGGTGCCAACATTCACCGGTTGCTTATGCTACACACGTTTGTAGCTTGTCTGGGTTTCCCAATTATCATCTCCTGTTCCCTCAGTCTGTCATCCATCTCCCAGAACATCGGCCCTGGTCAGGTTGTACAATCACAGTTCATGTCAGAGAGCTTCTCTCCGGGCTTGGGGTTTTCCCTCTTCCACCTCTTTTTCCGGGCTCCTCTGCATACACCCCTGTGGTGTGTGCCCCGCCCATGCCTTCAGCTCGAACTGGCACAGGGCCCGAAGGACTTGGTCCCTCCTGAGGCCTTCCGCCGCTGCTTTCTTTCCATCCTTGCCACGTATCAGGGCTCTGGTGTTGTCTACACTGATGGTTCGATGGTTGCTGGTCATGTTGGCTATGCTCTCACTCTAGGGGACCATTATGAACAATACTCCTTGGCGGCTGGCAGCAGCATTTTCACTGCTGAGCTGGTTGCCATCTCTCAGGCTCTAGAGTATATCCACTCCTGCTCAGGTGAGCCTTCGTTATCTGTAGCAACTCCCTGAGCAGTTTACAAGCTATCGACCAGTGTTTCCCTTGCTCTCGTCTGGTGATGGCTATCCAGGAGGCCCTCCATACTCTTGCCCATTGCGGCCACTCTGTGGTCTTTGAGTGGTCCCCTTGTCATGTCGGCATCCCGGGCAATGAATGTGTTGACATGCTGGCCAAACAGGCTGTCGGTGCACCAGCCTTATTGATTGGGCTTTCAGCGAGTGACCTCAGGGCAGTTTTGCGGCAGAATGTACTTCGCAGCTGGGGTGAAGAATGGCGCACCCTGCCTTCACCAAACAAACTTCTGGCCATCGAGGAGGCTACCGGTGCTTGGAGTTCCTCCTTGCAGGTCTCTAACAAGGAGTCTGTTGTCCTCTGCCGGCTGTGCATTGGGCACACCCGGATGACGCACAACCACTTATTGCGCTGTGGGGACCCGCCTCTATGTCGCTGTGGATCCGCTTTGACGGTGGTCCACATTTTGTTGGCCTGTCCCCTTTTAGCTGTGCTCAGACACACATGTGCACTACCTGATACACTCCCTGCCCTATTAACAGATGACACTGCCATGGCAGGCTTAGTTTTGTGTTTTATTCAGGCAGGGGGCTTTTATCACTTAATCTGAGTGTTTGTCTTTTTTTGTTTCTAGGTGGTTGGCTTTTCCTTTTTTGTCTCTATGGTCAGCCAACCACTGTCACACTCTGTGTGATTTTAATTCCTTTTGTCTGGTCTCTGTCTGAGTCTTTCTTGTCCTGTGTTGTCTGTTGTAATCTCCTTCGTTTTTATTCTGTGTGGGTATTTGAAGTTTTGGAAAAAGGGACCGATGACCATAGCAGTCTGGTCCCTTCAATCCCACAAACACAACCAACCGATATACCTTCATTTACTTCAAATACTAAGGTGTCTTCCATGGCAAGTATGTGTGCAGAACCCTGTAAGTTCAAATAAAGTGAACTTTAATAGCGTCATATCATTTTCAGTTGCAGGAAATGTTTGGGAGTAAGTACCAGATCATGAGCATTGTGAAGCCTAGTGCAGGGTTGGCTCAGGTGACTGTTAACATAGGGGAGTTATGTAGGAATTTTAAAAAAGAGAATCAGGTAGTGACTGTGGGTGGAGCTTGGAATAATATTGATAAGGATGGGGAGTATGATATAGGTAGTGACCTGGTAAAGATAGCTACTCAAACTGGTGGCACTAATATGCACTTCGTGCAACTATTTTGGCCTCATGATAGACTTCATCTTAATGCTGCTATTAGGCAAGTTAACATGGGGTTGGAGAGGGGGATGATTGTGAAGGGAATGGCTCACATTGCAATGGTGCCAGTTGAATCTAGCAGTAGATTGGGTTTTACTAGGCATGGCCTGCACCTCAATAGAAATGGGAAGGGGAGGTTGTTAAAGAATATAGGTGACCAGTGTAGTGGTTGGTGATGGGACCACTTATGGGCAGTAGTTGGTTTTGGAGCTGCACCTCTTTAGGTTGAAGTCCCTCTGACACAAGTATCACCTTCAAAGGAGGTCAGTAGTGAAGGAATTCCGCTTAAAGATGATGACTCTGACATTATTGGTATGTCACAGCACCACTTAAATAATGTGACAATTCAGAGGCTTTCTTTACCAAGATGCAGATTAGCTGGCTGTTTTTCACAGAGTTCTTTGCAAAATGGGGGTAGGGGAGGGGGGAGGGTGGGGGGGGGGCGGGTGGGGGGGGGGGTTGGCCATGTATGTAAAAAAAAACAGTATTCCATTTGAATTCATAGACATATCATGGCACTGCACTGAACAGGTATTTGAATTTTGTTAAGGGCAGCTGAATGTAGTGAAACAAAACTTCTAATTGTTGTTATTTATATGTCCCCTAACTCTGACTTCAGAGCATTTCTGCTCAAGCTAGTTCACTTTAATCTTGGTTCACTTTATAGGAAGTACCAAATATTAGTTGTATGTGGTGACTTCAATATTAATTTTGTATGTGACTGTGCAAGAAAAAGGATGTTGGAAGACCTCCTAAATTCATATGATCTAAAGTACCCTGTGTTTTTTCCAACCAGGGTGCAGAGGACAGTAGCACAGCCATAGACAAGATCTTTATTCATTCTTCATTACTAGATAGGCATTGTGTTAGAAGATGGGTGAATGGGCATGCAGACCATGATGCACAAGTTTTAACACTAAAAGGTTTTTGTACTCAAATGAAGTTTATATATAATTACAAACTATGTAGAAAGGCTAATCCAACAGCAATAGAGAATTTTTTAAACCTCGTTAAGGAGCAAGAGTGGCAGGATGTTTATAGAGCCAATAACATAGATGACAATTATAGTGCTTTCCTTAGCACATTTCGCTTGCTCTTGAAAGCTGCTTTCCATTAGAACATTCTAAACAGGGGTAGCAGTAAAATACATGCCGGACAGCTGGAGGATATACACTCCTGGAAATGGAAAAAAGAACACATTGACACCGGTGTGTCAGACCCACCATACTTGCTCCGGACACTGTGAGAGGGCTGTACAAGCAATGATCACACGCACGGCACAGCGGACACACCAGGAACCGCGGTGTTGGCCGTCGAATGGCGCTAGCTGCGCAGCATTTGTGCACCACCACCGTCAGTGTCAGCCAGTTTGCCGTGGCATACGGAGCTCCATCGCAGTCTTTAACACTGGTAGCATGCCGCGACAGCGTGGACGTGAACCGTATGTGCAGTTGACGGACTTTGAGCGAGGGCGTATAGTGGGCATGCGGGAGGCCGGGTGGACGTACCACCGAATTGCTCAACACGTGGGGCGTGAGGTCTCCACAGTACATCGATATTGTCGCCAGTGGTCGGCGGAAGGTGCACATGCCCGTCGACCTGGGACCGGACCGCAGCGACGCACGGATGCACGCCAAGACCGTAGGATCCTACGCAGTGCCATAGGGGACCGCACCGCCACTTCCCAGCAAATTAGGGACACTGTTGCTCCTGGGGTATCGGCGAGGACCATTCGCAACCGATCCATGAAGCTGGGCTACGGTCCCGCACACCGTTAGGCCGTCTTCCGCTCACGCCCCAACATCGTGCAGCCCGCCTCCAGTGGTGTCGCGACAGGCGTGAATGGAGGGACGAATGGCGACAGGCGTGAATGGAGGGACGAATGGAGACGTGTCGTCTTCAGCGATGAGAGTCGCTTCTGCCTTGGTGCCAATGATGGTCGTATGCGTGTTTGGCGCCGTGCAGGTGAGCGCCACAATCAGGACTGCATACGACCGAGGCACACAGGGCCAACACCCGCCATCATGGTGTGGGGAGCGATCTCCTACATTGGCTGTACACCACTGGTGATCGTCGAGGGGACACTGAATAGTGCACGGTACATCCAAACCGTCATCGAACCCATCGTTCTACCATGCCTAGACCGGCAAGTGAACTTGCTGTTCCAACAGGACAATGCACGTCCGCATGTATCCCGTGCCACCCAACGTGCTCTAGAAGGTGTAAGTCAACTACCCTGGCCAGCAAGATCTCCGGATCTGTCCCCCATTGAGCATGTTTGGGACTGGATGAAGCGTCGTCTCACGCGGTCTGCACGTCCAGCACGAACACTGGTCCAACTGAGGCGCCAGGTGGAAATGGCATGGCAAGCCGTTCCACAGGACTACATCCAGCATCTCTACGATCGTCTCCATGGGAGAATAGCAGCCTGCATTGCTGCGAAAGGTGGATATACACTGTACTAGTGCCGACATTGTGCATGCTCTGTTGCCTGTGTCTATGTGCCTGTGGTTCTGTCAGTGTGATCATGTGATGTATCTGACCCCAGGAATGTGTCAATAAAGTTTCCCCTTCCTGGGACAATGAATTCACGGTGTTCTTATTTCAATTTCCAGGAGTGTAATTTAGAACAAAGTGGGAATTATATCAAAATGTTAGAAGCAGTCACAATAGAGCAGCAGTAGCCCATTACAAACAGTATTGTAAGGTACTTAAAAATGTTGTTAGGAAAGCAAAAAGTATGTGGTACACAAATAGAAACACTAATTCACAGGATAAAATTAAAACCATATCATCAGTTGTGAAGGAAGTGTCTGGACAGCAGCACAAGGTTGGCAATATAGAGCCAGTTTGTAGTAGAAATATTTCTGATACTGATAGGTTGGATATATGCACAATTTAACAATCACTTTCTAAGCATTGCTGGTGAATTAAATGAAAACTTGGTTTCTAGAGGGAATCATTTGACACTCTTGGAAAATGCCTTTCTGAGACTGATGTCTGATACTCCTCTGTGATACTGACAAGGAGGAGATTGAGTATTCAGTAGTAAAGCTGCATTATAAAAAGAGAGAAAGGGATAATGTAGAAAATTTTAGATCTGTTTCTATGCCATCAGTGTTTGTTAAAGTTATTGAAAAGGCTGTATATTTAAGGATAATTTATCATTTTATTTCACATAGTTTGCTATCAAATGTACAGTTTGGTTTTGGAAGTGTTTAAAAACTAAAAATGCTATATTCTCTTTTCTATGTGAGGTTGTGGATGGATTAAACAAAAGGTTTCGAATGTTATGCATCTTTTTTGGTTTAACTAAGGTGTTTGATTGTGTTGATCTCAAAATATTGTTCCAGAAGTTAGACCATTACGGAATATGGGGAGTAGCTCATAATTGGTTCACCTCTTACTTTCACAAAAGACAGCAAAAGGTCATTATACACAATGTTGAGAATGACTATGATGTGGGGGGTGCTCCAGGGATCAGTGCTGGGGCTACTCCTGTTCCTAATTTATGTAAACCATATGCCCTCTAGTATTACAGGTGAATCTAAAATATTTCTGTTTGCTGATGACACTAGCTTGGCAGTAAAGGATGTTGTGTGCAATGTTGGCAATGTTTCAAATAGTGCAGTTCATGACATAAGTTCATGGTTTGTAGAAAATAAACTAATGCTAAATCACAGTAAGATACAGTCTTTACAGTGTCTAACACACAATTCAACAAAACCTGTCGTTTAATTTCACACAATGACCATATGATTGGTGAAACTGAAGAGTTCAAATTTCCAGGTGTTAGATGAATAGTAAACTATCGTGAAATGCCCACATTCAGGAGCTTGTTTGAAGACTTAATGCTGTCATTTTTACTACTTGAATGGTATCTGAAGTAAGTGATAGTTTGACACAGAAAGTAGTTCACTTTGCTCATTTTCTTTCTCTTATGGCTGGCATGTGGTATTATATTTTATTTTGAGGTAACTCTTCCAATTCTCAAAGGATATTTTTGGCTCAGAAGCAGATGGGTCAGTCAATAGGTAGTGTGTGTGTGTGTATAGTTTTGTTTTTGTTGTTGTCTTCAGTCCTGAGACTGGTTTGATACAGCTCTCCATGCTACTCTATCCTGTGCAAGCTTCTTCATCTCCCAGTACTTACTGCAACCTACATCCTTCTGAATCTGCTTAGTGTATTCATCTCTTCGTCTCCCTCTACGATTTTTACCCTCCATGCTGCCCTCCAAAGCTAAATTTGTGATCCCCTCATGCCTCAGAACATGTCCTACCAACCGGTCCCTTCTTCTTGTCAAGTTGTGCCACAAACTCCTCTTCTCCCCAATTCTGTTCAATACCTCCTCATTAGTTATGTGATCTACCCATCTAATCTTCAGCATTCTTCTGTAGCACCACATTTCAAAAGCTTCTATTCTCTTCTTATCCAAACTATTTATTGTCCATGTTTCATTTCCATACATGGCTACACTCCATACAAATACTTTCAGAAACAACTTCCTGACACTTAAATCTATAATCGATGTTAACAAATTTCTCTTCTTCAGAAATGCTTTCCTTGCCATTTCCAGTCTACATTTAACACCCTCTCTACTTCGACCATCATCAGTTATTTTGCTCCCCAAATAGCAAAACTCATCTACTACTTTAAGTGTCTCATTTCCTAATCTAATTCCCACAGCATCACCTGACTTAATTCCACTACATTCCATTATCCTCGTTTTGCTTTTGTTGATGTTCATCTTATATCCTCCTTTCAAGACACTGTCCATTCCGTTCAACTGCTCTTCCAAGTCCTTTGCTGTCTCTGACAGAATTACAATGTCATCGGCGAACCTCAACGTTTTTATTTCTTCTCCATGGACTTTATATGTAGTACTAGGCAGAAATCCAGTTTGCATGTAGATCGCACTTTCTTGACTCTTATGCAGAAAGGTGTGCAGTATACTGCTGCATCCATTTTCAGTAAGCTACCTCAAGAATTCAAAAATCCTAACAGTAATCCACACTCTTTCAACTCAAAACTTAAGAATTTTCTCATGGATCACTCCTTCTATTCTGATGAGGAGTTCATTGAAGAATTAAGCTGAGTCCTGTGTTATACTGTTGACTGCATTTACACAAACTTATGGTTTGTCATTACTTTATCCAGTATTAGTTTTATGTTGTAATTTCATGTACTGCATGTTCCATGACCTTGGAGATTTGCTCCTCAATTTGGTTCTATGGAACTAGACATGTAATATAGTAAAAATCAAAACAACAGTCAAGTCCAAATCTGAAGGCAGGGTCATCAACAAAGTGCAGAAGTTTAGAACTGAAATCATATTTATTACTGACAGCAGTGTAGACCAGAAGAGAACTGAACTGCTGAATTGAGACTGCAACTATTTACACAAACATCGGATATTCTAGAATGTTGGTATTTATATAAGGGGTGATCAAAAAGTTTCTTTTTGAGGGTATTGCTGTAGTGTATTATAACATAGTGTAATTACAATGTGGATATATAGGCACCAACATGTAGGCAAGGAATTGGTGTGGCATTCATGCCGTTCCAATGTGCATGCGGTAAACTTGGAAATGTGAACTATGGTAACATTATTACCAAATGCGTCCAACAGGACCAACATGCAGTTACTCTTTTCTTGTCTATCAAAGAAAAAAACCCAACAGACATCCATTGGAGAATGAAGAATGTGTATGTGCCTGCATGTCTATCAAAAACTATTGTCTTGGAATAGTTGTTGCGAAGTTCCCTGCTGGTCGCAGAATGACTCAAGATGCTGGTTGATCTGGGAGGCCAGCCTCTTTCGTTACAGACAAATGGGTGACAATCCAGCACCCATCCTGTAGTTCTCATCTCTCCCAATTTAATCATTATGCCTTTGGTCCCTTAAGAAAGCCTTGAAGGGTCTATGATGTGGGGGATGCCCCAGGGATCAGTGCAGAGGCTACTCCTGTTCCTTATTTATGTAAACAAATTGGATGAGGATGTGCAGCAGGCTATTATGAGCTCTTCACACAACAGAACACATTGTTTTACCAAACAGGTAATTTCAGCCTGGTGCATTGGTGGGATGATTACTGCACTGCTCACACTGATTTGCCTGACTGGAATACCAATTCTGGAATGTAAGGCCTTCGGTCAGAAAAATTTATGATTGCTACCTAAACAAACTTCAAATATTTCAGGATATATAAACATAAAATATTTCAAGAACCTTCCAGAAATGATATATACTAAGTACCAGATAATTTCTGATCATTGAGTTTGAATTGGTGACTTGCAGCAAGCCAGCCAGTGACACTAACCACTACACCGCACTGCGTAAACTACTTTCCATAGGATTGCTCCCTTTCCTAGAGAACCAGTGACCTGCTGTTTCAAAAAATTCTCATTGAAGTTATCTACAGCACCTTGAATCTAGATGTCATTGGCACTTTGCGTTACAGCTCTTACTGGTTGTGTTGCTATAATCTCTTAACTATGATGAACATTGGAGGTAGTCCCTCCCTTTAAACCATCATGATTTTTGAGTGGGTATTCAGTTTCCTTGAACTTCCTATCATTGATTTGCACCTCTGGACTGTAGTACAGTTTCATACGGATTACATGGATGATGTCTTTATGCTTTTGTCATCTTGATGAAGAGACCTTATTAACAATGGACAAGCAATGATGAATACGATATGGCATGAAGTAGCCAAATAATCTCACTTTCTGCATAAGAGTAAAAATCCATAACAAGACCCCTGGGCTTATTTCACTGACTGGAGCCTGGTGTTGCAGTGCTCTTTGTCCTCCTCTTGGGCATCTCGGGTCTGCATGTAAGCCAGCTGCCTTAGTCATTGGGCCTGGTGATCATGTGTCTTATGTAGAGCACTGGTTGTTATCTTAATGGTTTCTTAAGTAACTGAAGAATTGTTCATAGAACCTTGCGCGGTATAATGTGGTAGGACAGCACTTTCACCACAGGTTATTGGTTTCCATTCAATAAGTTATCTGAATGGGAATAATAAGTCCAGTCCCAGCACAATTTCAGCATGGATTTGTTAGCAGTTGCTGAAAGATTACATACCTAGTAACTGCAGATCTTATTTGCCTGGGGGGTTTCATCGTTTCCTTTGTCTGCAAAATGATCATTCCAACCTCAAGCATGGCATGGGCTTGTGGACAACGGGTAATTCTCACCCTGGGGTTGATGTCACAACTTGAAAATACCTATACTAGTATCAACTAGTCTCGGCTGGAAAACTTTTCCACAATCAGAGGACATCACATGGGGTACTCGGTGCTTCAAAATGATGTTTCTACAAGGAACTTTGCAATTTCCAGAGCTTCAGCAGTTGTCACAGCTTTGGTTACAACATAGCAGGTGAAATAGTCAGTGCAGACATTATCCAATGTTTCCCATTTGTTGACCTCGTGAACCTGCCCACAAGATCAATTCCAATTTGGTGGAATGATACTTCTGTAGGCAGGATTGGTACCGTATGCCCTGGGGGTAACTGTGGCACATGCCTCCATCATTAGCAGTCCTTACAGTGCTTACTGGATTGTTAGAGATCTGGCCAGTCATACTTGCATCTGATTCTGTCTACAGTCTTCAAGAATATCAGGTGACCGGATGTTGGAGTGCCATGGAAGTGCTTCGGGATAATCGGCTGTAGATGAACTAGGATGACAAGCGACAATTTCTGCCCCACTGGATCATAGCTCCTTGCATGAAGTGTTTCTTTTATTAATTTGAATAACTCTTTGGTTGGTTATTCCTCCTTCAAGGATTTTATGGTTTGTACTGAATCTTCCCTCTGTTCAGCAGCGATGTCATTTAATGCAACAGTGACAGATTTCACCCATGCTGCTGTATTCCACCAAAAGATTCCTAGAAAGACAGTCAGCATCCTTGTGTTTGCATCTATTTTTATATATCATTATTACATTGTACTCCTGAAGCTACAACAGCCATCTCGTCAGTTTATCCAGTGGATCCTTCAGGACAGGCAGCCAACATAGATCTGGAGCTCTCATCTTCTACAGTTTATGACTGCTCGTGATGAGCATGCATGAAGTCCCATCCACAAATAATATTATGACGACATTCTGCTAAAACACCAATTTTGAAGGGCTGTGTTCTGTCATTGACAGTTATTGCAATATAAGTTCATGTTGGCACTCTGTATTTCCCATTTTTGAGTTTCAACACAATCACTTTTGTACCACAGATGTCTGTCTTCTTTTAGTAATGCTGATATGCGTCCAAAATTAAAGTAAAGGATGCCCCTGAGTCAACTAGCGTCTAGACAAGTTGGCCTTTGATGATGATGTCAATGAGATTTCGTGACATCCATGTAGGATTTGCATCTATGGTTGTCACTCAATAGATGATCACCTCACTTAATTTTGCTGAAGTCAGCAGCTGTGCAAATGACTGGTAGCTCTGAATGGTGACAGGGAGCAGCTATGATGTACTGGAGAGCAAACCTTGTCCAGTGTACAGTGATAGGCTTCGCCCTATATGACGGCTGTAATCATATGCAGTTGGCTGGTGTGGACAGAACTGTTGTGATGGTTGACATTTGGTGGGGTAGTAGCTGTCAAAAATTCATGTTCTTTCTCTGTGATAGTGTATGACATGTCCAGGATGTCCACAAAGGAAACACACCTTTGTGTTGTCCTCTGTTCTCCAAATGTCTGTTCCTCTATGGTGCATTATAGTTGGTCATACCTGTGTTTGTTGGGTGCTGGGTTGTTGTTTGATGGCTGCAACATAAGTCCAAATTGGCTGCATCCATTCTTCTTTGTGTGTTCAGCTGACTGTGGAGATTGATGCTGAAGATGGTTGGTTAATTGGGGGGTGGGCATTGGTGGTCGGGAGGGGGTGGGAGAGAAGTAAGGGGGATCAAACTCCAAGAGTGGTGCATCCAGAATTAGATATATTCACTGAGAACATTCCCTGTTCTAGTCAGGAATTCACAACAGTAGAAGTGAGAAGGCTGAAAATGTAATGTGCATCTTTTACGCTGTCAATAATAAAAATGAGATGAAGCAAATATTTTGGTCAGCAGATGGGCATCCCTGGGGAAATGTAACCCCCACAGCTGTCCCAGCCCTGATCCACTACAATCAAGTGTGCCCACTATCCAACAGAGTGCAATACCTAGAATAGAAAACTGACTGCAGCTTAAAGTAGGCAAGCTGAATCTGAAAGTAATTAGAAGAGAGTAAAAGAGGACTGAAAGAGTAACCTGATGAAGAAGGTAGGGTCGAGGGACCCCAGGATCTAGCACACAGCAGGAGAGACCATGTTTCCAACCACTCTGTCCTTCCTCTGGAGGTAGATTGGAACCTTATAACTGACAAGGGGAGGCCGTGACATTCAGACCACACATTTACTTCAGACTTTGTACATTTTTAGTAGTCTGTTAAGACAACATAATATGCAAGTTTTGTGTGTTGAATATGTACTGGTGCACTGCAGCTCTGAGCACAAGGTGGCGGCAATCAGACGGTTAGCATTAAAGCTCCTTAATCATTGGATCACTGGATTGAGTTCCCCTCACTTTTTTTCATTATATTTTTTTCAACACTGGTCATATTATTTCATATATATGACATTTGAATGGTAGTATAATGAAAATACACACACATTTGAATGAATGTTTATTGATTTGGGTGCTTACTAATTTTAATTATTACAAGAAATATTATATTTTTTCGTTCTACAAGTAAATGACAAAACACAAAGGTTTCCTGAACAAGTATGCATGTGGTGATTTGCAAAATCTGTTATATCTGCAATTGGGTAAGGTACGCAGAGACAGGCCCCATTCAGCAGTTAACTTGTGTAGTGGTGAGATCTTGCCAATGTAGCAAGAATGAATAATTACATACAAAATTTGTGAAAATCACAATCACAGACTATAGTTTAAAAGTTCACACATATACATATGTTTTTCTCTCTTTATATTGCCTTTCAAATATCATGCATGTGAAATAATATGACCAAAATTGGAAAAATATAAATTTAAAAAACAAACAAAAAATTAGCAGGACTCGATCTAGTGATCCACTGCATCAATATCAGAGCTTGAACACTAATCTAGTGCTCAGAGTCGGAATCCACCAATATGTATTTGACGCATAAAATTTCTCTTGCAATTTTTTCAAAATTTGGTTAGTAGTAACCCTTATTATTTGCACATTATGTTGTCATTCCAGACTACTAAAAGTACACAAAGTTTAGTTTGAAGTAACTCCATGACACAAATGTCATGGCCTCTGCTTGTGAGAGTAAAAATCATTTTCACAGAGAAAACTGAGAACCAGCTCAACCATCTGTTAATCATCCACCAATATTGGAGGCAATGACTCTGAAAGTCCATACTTAGCATGGAGGACCAAAAGGATGGGGAATCCCACCAAGATATGAGCTACTGTCTGTAAGGCTCCAAAACCACAACATGTGGGTGGCTCGTCACACAAAATAAAGCTATGGTTGGTTCAAATGGCTCTGAGCACTATGGGACTTAACTTCTGAGGTCATCAGTCCCCTAGAACTTAGAACTACTTAAACCTAACTAACCTAAGGACATCACACACATCAATGCCTGAGGCAGGATTCGAACCTGCGACCGTAGCGGTCGCGCAGTTCCAAACTGTAGCACCTAGAACTGCTTGGCCACCCCGGCCGGCTAAAGCTATGAGTTAAACTGGTATGACCTATGCTGTTTGTTTGTTTGTTTGTTTTGTTTTAGGGCACAAAAACAAGTAGGGTCAGACACGCCCATGTCAAAACTATAGAACACGAAGACAGAGAGGAGTTAAAAAACAACTATACATCAATCCCAATCAACACAAGAGAAGGCAGCTAAAAAAGGTCTATAAAATACACCATAAAGAAGCAGAGGTCAAGGACTAAAATTTAAAAGGCCTTCACCATATTACTATGATGGATAAAAAGTAAAACACGGCCACAGTCCATGTGTCATTTGCTAAAATGGCCAATAACTTAGACAGCAAACCCAAGCAGGAACGTAAATGGTTAAAAAATGGGTGTTGTGTCAGGAAATGGCGGACAGTTAAAACTTGGGTGCAATGTGTACAAAGTGGTGGGGGAGCGCCACTTAACAAATGATGATGGCTCAAAAGGCAGTGCCCAATACGCAGCCTAGTTAAAATGACCTCCTCATGGTGGGAGCGCTAAGAGGAGGTTGTCCAAGCCGCTGGGAGATGCTTA
Organism: Schistocerca cancellata; assembly: GCF_023864275.1. NCBI lineage: Eukaryota > Metazoa > Arthropoda > Insecta > Orthoptera > Acrididae > Schistocerca > Schistocerca cancellata. Next base: position 49,160,504 of record NC_064633.1, on the reverse strand, counting down.
ATAATCTGGAGCTTATTCTCATGAAGGGAGGATCAGTGGCGATACCAAAGTGACACCACATCCTAACAGATGACAACACAGAGATCATCGGAGGGAATATAAGAACTAATGGCCCGAGGTACAAGGACTACAGCCTTAGCAGCAGTGTTGGCAGCCTCATTTCCTGTCAGACTGACCTGACTACGAACCCACATAAACAGCACAGTGGCTCCATCAAGAGTGAGCAAGTGACAGCTTTCCTGGACCCATTGCACTAAGGGATGCGCAGTGCACAGAGCACAGAGCCTTTGAAGGGCACTGAGAGTGAGTCTGAGCAGATGACACAACCGAAAATCCTGTGTTGCCAGATGTACTCTGTGGCCTGGTACAGGGTGAAAGCTCTGCTGTAAATACTGAGCAGTGTGCCAGAAGCCAATACCAAAAAATGTCGGTGCCAATGACAAAGGCACAGCTGACACTACTGTCAGTCCAAGAGCCATCAGTGTACATAAGGTACAGTCGTGAAGTTCCATGCGAAGGTCCTGAACTGGAGGCGATAGAGCGAGGCTGGATTAGTGTCCTTACGAAGCAAACGAATGCCAAGGTGAGCACAGGCTGCCGCATGAAGCTAAGGTGGTGAAGGTTTCACACCCACCAGGAATTTTGCAGGGAATGAGAAGTTAAGCTGCCGGAGCAAGAGCCAAAAGCAAATTGCAGGAGGTAACAGAGAAGAGGGATGTGCCCCATACTGCCATACTGGTAATCAAAGGACTCATCGGAGGAGGTGGCATAGAACAGGTGGCCATGCATGACAGACAAATGGCATGCATACCTGCTGAGGAGAAAGTCATGGCGGTAGGACAGCGGTAGTTCAGCAGCTTCCACATACAGACTCTCAACTGGGCTAGGGTAAAAGGCACCAGTGGTCAAATGGATGCCACGATGGTGGATAATATTGAGACGGTGTAAGATGGGACAGTCATGCAGATGCACAAAGCACCCAGAGTCTAGTTTCAAATGGACAAGTGACCATTACAAATGGAGGAGGGTGGTTCGACCTGCACCATAGGAAGTACCACTGAGGACACGTAGGACATTGAGGGACCATGTATAGCGGGCTGCCAGGTAAGACGTGTGGGAGGACCAACAGAGTTTCCTATCAAGCATGAGTCCCAGGAATTTCGTAGTTTCAATGAATGGAAGAGCAACAGGCCCAAGATGTAAAGATGGTGGGAGAAACCATTTGTGCCACCAGAAATTCATACAAACAGTTTTGTCAGTGGAAAAACGAAAGCCATTGTCAATGCTCCATGAGTAAAGATGATCAAGACATTGCTGAAGGCACCACTCAATATGACAGGTCCATGGAAAATTGCGATAGATGAAAAAATTGTGAACAAAAAGGGAGCCAGAGATGGCTGGCAGTACACAGGCCATTATAAGGTTAATAGTAATAGCAAAGAGGATGACGCTCAGGACAGAACCCTGAGGGACACCATTTTCGTGGATAAAGGTGACTGACAAGGCAGAATCCACACAGACCTTGAAAAATTACTCTTTTAAAAATTCCTCAAGGAAACAGGACAGGTGGGCATGGAAGCCCCATGTGTAGAGAGTAAGGAGGATACCAGTCCTCCAGCAGATATCGTAGGGTTTCTCCAAATTGAAAAACATGGCCATAGTCTGGGATTTCTGCTGAAAACCATTGACGACATGGGTGGACAGTGATGATATGGCCAACTGCAGAACAGCATGCTCAAAATCCACAGTGTGCAGTGGTTAGTAAACTGCGAGACTCAAGCCATCATACATTCCATCATCTTGCAAACACAGCTGGTGAGAGAGATGGGGTGATAGCTAAAAGGAAGGTGTTTGTCCTTAGTGGGCTTAAGTATGGATGGGTATGACAGTGGCTTCATGCCAGCATCTGGGAAACGGGCCCTCCGCCCAGATGCAGTTGTACGTATTAAGCATAAAGTGCTTGCCTGCAAGAGAAAGGTGCTGCAACATCTGAATGTGAACAGTGTCTGGCCCAACGGCAGAGGATCGGGATGAAGTGACAGACAGCATGGTCTAGCTCCCTCATAGTAAAGGCAGCATTGTAGCACTCATGATTCTGAGAAGAGAAGGATATTGCCCGGGACTCCTCTGTTCATTTCCAATGCAGGAAGGCAGGGTGATAGTGGGAAGAGCTCAAAATTTCCACAAAATGGCGGCCCAAAGCATTGGATATAGCAGTACGGTACACGATGACATCATCTGCACTGTCAGGTGGGAAATTGGGGAATGGATCTTGGTCCCAGAGAGCTGTTAGATGTGGGCCCACATGACAGAAGAGAGAGTGGAACTATTAAAAGAACTAGTGAATGAAATCCAGCTAGTTTTTTTGCTATCCAAAATATCACGTCAACACTGTGCATGCATCTGTTTATAATTAATGCAGTTTGCCATCGTAGAATGATCGTAAAAATGTGGAGAGCACAGCTCTGTCCACGAATTGTGTCCTGTCATGCCTCTGTCTACCAAGGGACCGGTACACAGCTTGGCAAAGAAGTGCGGGGAATGGAATGTTCTGCAGCAGTAAGGATAACATCTGTAAGATAGTCAATCTGATCATCACAACTGGGGAAATTGTGTTCATTAAAGGTCACCAGGGAGGAGTGAAGCCACCAGTTGGCCTTAGTAAGCTGCCATTTGGGTGTGCATGCAGGTGAGGCAGGAGTCATCAAATAGATAGCACATGGGAATAGGTGTGCGAGGAGTTGGGAAGGAATGTGGGTGCCCCTGTCTTAAGGCAAAAGAGGTTAAGTCTATTAAGATGATCAGCCAAGAGGGCACCTCTGTGACAGGGTCTGGGAGAATCCCAAAGGGGGTGGTGCACATTAAAGTCACCAAGCAGCAGAAAAGGACCATGAGGTCCACAGAAGCATTGGCTTTCCTGTGTTGTTGGTCTGCGGAGTCCAATGCAGGAAAACAGTTGGTGGTGCACACTGGCAACAAGGAGGCTGGCTTGCCGAAGGTATCACGTGGTGACACTGTCCAAGAGGATCTTCGAGTCGGGGAAGGAGAAGACTGTTTGCCTTTGTTTAACTTCTTAGAGCCTTTCTGCTTAGCAGAGGAAGATTCAGGTGTTGGTTCACTGGAGGGATGTAGGACGTCTTCATGGGAGTACTTCTGTCATTTCCGGGCTGCCAGTTGGTGTAGCTGGCGACTTTGCCCATTGAGGTGAGAGTTTGATGGCTTATTGCACAGCTGGATGAGGGGACAGCGATGTTACCTTGATACTGGGTGATTTCACAGTCTTGGAGCTGAATTTGAGGTCACATGTCTGCGTGGCCATGTCCTTCATGCAGCGAGATGTAGCAAGAACAGTACTGTATTTTCCAGATGGTAGAATGCAGGGTTTACGACTCACCAATAACTAGTGAGCTACCAGCTACGGAACTTTTTCTTTTAGCTGGATCTCTGGACAGACCACTCTTTGAGATACATGGGACAATCTTGAGTCGAGGCGGCATGATTGCCATTGCTGTTGATTCAGTGGGGAGAAGGAGGTGGACAATCACCCCTGTGCAAATTCCTTCCACAGCTGACACATTGGCTGGGTGTTGACAAGATGTTCGAGTGTGGTTGAAAATGACACTGGTTGCAGCGCATCAGGGTTGGGATGTATGGTTAGACTGTGATAACTTCATAGCCTGGTTTGATCTTGAATGGATGCACCACTCTATCAAAGGTGAGAAAAACAGTGCATGTGGGCACTAAGAAGGAATCTACCTTTCTCATCACCTGATCAGAGAAGTATATTTGGATCTTGGCCTCAGTCAGACCATTGAGCAGCCTAGTGTAAATAACACCACAGGAAGAATTCAGAGTTCTATGGGTTTCAACACGAATAGGACAGCCACGGAGAAGTGAAGCGGCAAACAGTTGTTGTGCTTGAGAATCAGAAGTAGTCTCCAAAAGCAAAGTACCATTCCACAAACGAGAGCAGGATTTCACAGGGCCGGCAATTGCATCAACACCTTTCTGATAATGAATCGATTTACCATTGCTAAGGACTGACCATCTTCAGTATGTGAAACCACAAGAACCATGGTGCAGCTGGAAGGGTCTTTGAATCAATAGTGTCATTTCATTTATGTTTTGTTGACATTGATTGTGGAGATGATTGGCTCATTGGCAGAAAATTCCCCATAATTGCCAACATCTCCAATGGTGTCCTCCTTCCAAATGGGGGCTCCCTTCACAAGGCCACACCTCCCAAACACCTAACAGAGGGACCAATTTGCAATTTGGGAAGGTAACAGCTCAAGCAACCATCCCTCCATGGGCCTGGCCTGTACCAGCGGGTATGTGCAAACCCTACCTGTCAACCTGGGGCTGGGAATTAATCACCTGTTATGTGTCAGATGCGTGTACCAGTTTTCATGAGTGCACAGGGAAGAAGAAGAGAAAGAGGAACCTCAAATGCCAAAGTGGAGGCAGGATAGGAGAAGGTAAACAAAGAAAGGAAAAGGGAATGAAAAACAGTTGTGAGACTGTTCTTATGTTGGCGATGGACAATGTGGAACATTCCCAATAACACCCCAGACATTTTTCCCAAGGGATGGGAAAAGAATAACAAGAGGATAGACATATAGCACAGAAGGGAAAAGATGCTGCAAAGGCTGCGGTAGCCAAGCACAAATGCACCAAAGAGTGGTGAGCCCACTGTGGGACGGGGGCGTATGACTGATGCAGAGTCAATATAAGACTGTGGATTCTTTCTGTGAGAAGCAGAAGTAAAAGCACCATGCTGCAGTAGTCACCTTGATTGTGCGGAGTTTATTAGATGGGGTAGTAGCCTACCATATGTTGTTCCATTCATTAGGAGGCCGAGAAAGTCCCAGACATGGAGGGTAAATAAAATGTCATGACACCAAGCGGTGTTGTACATCTTATGTAAGTCAAAGAAGACTTCGATAAGGTGTTGGCCCTTAGCATTATCCGCATGCCAATATGTGTGGGAAAGGGGGCAGAGAGTGTTAAGTTTCTATATGCAGCTAGTTGTCAGCTGACGAATATGGGGCAGCCAGTCAGCTTTTTATCAAAAAGGTGACCCCAGAAATGGGACTGCACTACAATGTCCAGGTATTGGGAACCTAAGTGGAGTTCTGGGTTAGAATGGACCAAGGTATGGTGGCAGAAATGCATGACCCACAGTTTTGTAGAAGAGAACTGGAAACCATGTGAAAGAGGTCATGCAGAGGCCTGCCTGATGGCAATGGCTTGCATTCAGCAAAGGTCACCAAGTGGGAGCTCTACCAAATTTGAAAATCATCAACACAGAATGCAGGGGTGACCAGCAGCCCAACAGAGGCCACTAGCCTTCCGACGGCAATGAGGAAGAGTGTGACACTCAATACAGACCTCTGTGGGATGCTATTCTCTTGGAACCATGGTGAGTTGAGTGAAGTGCTGACTGTAACCGTGATAAAAACTGGTGAATAAAAATTGGTATAGGGCCTCAAAAGCCCCAGTCATTGTGTGTAAGTAAAATGTGATGATGCCAAGCAGCGTTGTGCACCTTACGCAAGTCAAGAAAAATTGTGATAAGGTGTTGGCATTTAGCACTAGCCGCGCCCCTATATGTTTTGGGGCAGCCAAGTCAGCTTTTTATTTAAAAAAAAAAGGCCCAAGAAATGACAATATCCAGGTGCTGGGTACCTAAGTCAAATTCTGGGTTATGATGAACCATGTTATGGTGGCAGAAATGCATGACGCACATTTTCGTGCAGGTCAAAAAGATCTGTTGGCTAGAATCTCCCTTATTTTGCTTCCAATTTTTTTTTTTTTTACGAAAGATTTTATATTCACCCCTTAAATGTTTTCCATCTTGTTAGGTTTACTCAGGAAAAAAATTTCATTTTGACAGGATGACATCAATCTGTACTGACTAGAGCAACAAATTTTAATACTGGAAATGTTAGGTTTTGTAGTGCTTAGGAGGTGTAAAAGTTACTGATGACTGCATAAAATTAAAATCAAACACCTTTTTGTTTTTAGGGCGGTGTTGTTGAGGTATTTTATTTTCATTGTTTCTTTCTTATCATCTGGATACAGTCAGCGATGTTCTTAAACACAGCACAATATAAGTTTCTCTTGCCCCTCATCTACGTTCAACAGTCCATGAAAATCTTTCCTTATTTAACACACTTTTCAGTAGAGTCATTAGCAGCTTTTATCTCCTTAACTATAATTTTAGCATCTAAATTTGAAGTGCTACTCATCCATGATTTCTCTGAAATGAAGATGAGATTGAATTAGGAGATTAAATTAACAAATTAAAACGAATAACAAATCATATTCAGAATAATATTATGCTTACCATCTAAATGGTCCATCAAATTCTCCACAAAATGAATGTATCTGTTTTCTATTTGTAGATTCTATCTATCCAAATCTGCTACTATGGGATTTTCATTTATACATCTACTTCATCATGAAAGAGTGATAAGAGAGATGATTGTTCTCATAAATACTACAAATGATGACTAAATTTCCTTATAGCTGCTTTTGAAATCTTGGAATCTATAATTTCGTATGATTTCAGATGATTCAAAAGCCTGAGATCCAGATGAGGAGCTTCTATAAGTCTGCTGCACTGAAGCCACGATTTGACAAAAACAAATAAATGAAAAGAGAAACCATTAATGGTTACAGTGTCTGTGTTGATGCAGTAACTGCATTTATTGCAACATAATGTCCTTCAACATGCATGCATTAATGATATAATCACACCAGGCAGTACTAAAATGAGATATACAATAATAACAATGGTCTTCCTATGCTTAGTTTCACAAATGTGCACCAATTTGGATTGTGGCTGCATGGCATATGGAGGTTTGGACCAGCACTGGGGTGTGCTTGGACAGCTGAAGTTGCTGAGTCAAGTGCCTGTGGCAAGCAGAAAATCTGGGTTCAAGTCCCAGTCTGACACAATTTTTTTTGTTTGTCACAAGTAGCTGTTGTTAATATGTATTTGCAATATGTGAATTCCCTTCACGAAAAGAGAAACATTTCTCAATGCATTTTTATTTTCAATGGATTATTCAAATTGTGATCTTAGCAGAAACATTTTTAATTAGTAAATTGCTCTTGCCACCCATCTTGCATGATGCATTGCTCCAGGAAAGAGCATTTTCACAGGATTTTTCCAAAGTCTCCTCTCAAAATTTTTACTCAGAGCTCTGAGTTCATGACAATCACCCCACTGTTGGTTTATCTGTTTTACTTTTATAAAAATTTAACATCTCCTTAATTTTAACAGAGCCATTCTGTAATTCTGAAATGCCAATGTCACTGTTCACAAATGTAACAATGACTGGAAGTCTTTCCTCTTTTGGGTCCCTGATGTTTAATGCTGGCAACAGCTGATCATCCCAATGAAGAGTAAGAATTACAGGGATAGATTTTTGAAAAAACATTATTTTATTGTTTCAGACTGTTCTCTCCTCTTCTTCTGTCGGATACTATCAAGGGAAGATTTATTAACCCATTATTTACCATCGTCCCATTTTTGGAACGCAAGAAAGAAGAAACAGATTTCAGACATCTGTTGCCTCCAAACTACAAAAAATAGAAATGCAGTTCCAGTGTTCCAGGAAAGAGAAAAGTTCAAATTTTATGCATTCAATGTGAGCACTATGTGTTACATGAAAATATCAAAATGATGGCTCATTTCCAGCGACATATGAAGCAGCTGGTCTCTCACTATCGAATTCACAGCTTTAACAATGTGATGTTACAAACTTTCAAGAGTGTCAGGCATAGGGGGATAAAATGCAGTCTTTTAGGTAACCCTAGAGATAAAAGTCACATGGTGTGAGGTGTGGAGACTGGGGAGGTGATGAAGTTTCATTTCTTTCTACATAAGCAAAGAAACTTTTAGCTTTGATTGTTGTATCTGAAGGTTGAACTGCCTGCTATAATGCCTGCAAATTGCAAAGAAATAATTTCTCTCTAATTAGCCTGTTTTCTGTCTTCACATTTGGCTGCACTGTATGGCTGTTGGTAGTTTCTGTACAACAGTGAACTCTGATTTAGTTGTCTGTAGGGGATTGTTATAAACATAGAGATGTCCATGAAGCATTCAGTATATTTCAGATTTCCTGAAGTAAATGCAATGCTGATTTATTTTGTGTGTTCCAATAATGGGACAAGGGAGTGTTACAGTATCACTACTGTGCTGTAGTGCCGTATTACTATGTACACCTTTTAGATATAAAAATTACTATTTACATTGCTGAGGTCCACATACTTTACATTACATAAGATTGGAGAGCTACAAAGTGAATGAAGATGAAGCTGATGACTTAGAATTGGTAATTACTTCATCCAATGCTGATGAAATAGCAGATGAAGAAGAGATTGAAGAAAATGTGCTGAACAATGGCTTTATTATGCAAGATACAGCAGGTACTTTAAAAATTATATCCAGCAGGGATGCAGATTCTGTGACTACATGTTTGACAAAGAGAATGACGTTCTTGTAATGAAATGGAGAGACAACAAAATAGTATGTGTAGCCACAAATTACAATAGTATTACTCCTCTGAGCTGTGGTAAAAAATACTCAAAGGCAAAGAAAAAGGAAATATCTATTCCAATGCCACATCTGGGTGGCACTGATCTACTGGACAAGCAGATATCATAGGACAAGGATTATTCAATCAGATTATTGATTTCTGCATAATACATCATGGTGTGCATACCAAATTGCTAACCCAAATGTGAAGCTCTTAATTTTGGGTGTCAAAAGGACAAAAGTGATGATGTACATTTCAAAGAAAACAGGGTCACCATAATGCAGAGGACCACAAGGAAGTAAACTGATGGGAGGATGGGTGAGCACAGATGGACAACTAGATCCAGGAAACCTGTTTTATTTGTTTCACTATGTCTATTATAGTTTTCTGCATTAACAGTAATATTGTCCATTTTAGTACCTAATTTTGCCAGTGTCCCGGAAATGGGACATTTTATAGTTTTTGTACTAAAATACTGAAATTTTTCAGAATGGCTTTCCCTTTCATTTGTCATTCAGGGTATCAAATCAATGTAAAAAGATTGAAAAAGTAAAATAATAAAAAGTAAAATAATAAAGTTTTTTGCAAGTAATGCATTAATAGAAAGCTTCTCAGTATTGTGATGAAGTGCCTCTCTGTAACATCTAGAATACATATACAGAATCTCTTACACTCATCTGACATCTGTCCAATGCGGCTGCTAATTTTTCAGTCATAAAATCTTTGGTATATTGATTTGCAATATTCCCCAATGAACAACTCTTGGAAGCATGTTATATACTTCACTATCACAATGTCAGTGTCATCTGAACTTGAAAAAGGGTTATCTGATTCTTCAGATGATGAAGGAAGAAGAGCAAAAGATGTAGTAGTAGATAGTGCACTTCTGATTCTCTTGCCTTTTCTCTTCTTCCAATTTTTTTCTGCCTCACCCTTTCTTCTTCATCCACAAGTACTCACTTTGCTCCTGCAACTTGACTGTTTGTAGAGAATTGGCATATACAATATCAAATGAATTGTCTAAGTTAGTTATAAACTTCTATTCATGTTACTTAAACACACCTTGACTTTCTTTCTTTTTTCTTTTTGCAATTTTCTCCATTCTGGAAGCAAGTTTATGTAAACAATGCTGAATAGCTCTGGTTGGAATTCTTGCTTTCTCCCAAAATTTAATGCACTCGCAAACCAGAAGATTAGAACTTTTCTAATGGTTAATGTTACTTCCCATATTTTATAAAATAAAACCCCTAACACTTGTCTATTTGATGATAATTTATGTCTAGTTATTTGACAGTTTGTATCTCCTATTAAAAACACAAATTCCTGAGCACTGTCTTAGATAAGGGACTGGAAAATATATGCTACATGGTTGATACCTAATAAAGTGACTGTGCTCCAAATGCACTTACGGATAATCCAAGGTAACATCTGTGAACAATGTGAAAGATCATGTTCCTCATGAAAGTTCAGGCTCAAGCTGGCATCGGTTACAGCATTTTGATTGCAACAAAATTTTTACAGGTAAATTTTACAATCATTCAAATGACGATGGAAGATGGACTCTCAAACAATACTGAGGTTGGAAAAGAAGAGACACCCTAGTGCTGGCATTTAGAAAAAGCCTGTCAGATTGCTGCTAAGCAGATGGTCAGTTGTGGACTGTCCCCCCACAAACCACCCTGATAGGCAGACAAAAGGCCCCACGATTCAAGAACCCAGCACAATCTGCAGGCAGCATCCTTTCTATCAACTTATAGAGTATGTTGGTCAGGCTATTGGGTGGTTATTGGTTGAGAGATGTTGGGTTCTTGCGTAGCTTAAGGATTGGGACAACTATGCTATCTCGTCACTGCAAAGAGATGATGCCTTGGAGGAAAATGGTCCCTGAGGAGAAGTTGCCTTTATCATCTGATTGTGAATTGAATCAGGGCCCGGGCTGGGTCATGGGATGAGGCAAGGGCCTGCAGTACTTACCAATCAGTGAAGAGATCATTATAGGATTCAGTTTTCTGGAGAATAAAACATGTGGGGAGTCTTCAACTTGTCACTTCTGCAGTAGAAACGTGCCGGATAGGAAGAGGATGTTGATGCTGCCACAAAGTGGGTTGCAAGGTGTTGCACAGGAATGATGAATTAGTGGAAAGACCACTCTGTAGTACAAGACGCGGAACAGCTGTTGGTCATTGGCAGCCCATAAGACCACAGAGTATGGCCCACACCTAAGATGTAGCGGCATGTGTCCCATCATTGCAGGGCTCATTGGCAATTTTGACTAACTATTGCAATGTCTTTGGTCAACCATGGTCACAAAGGTCATCATGTAGTGATCAATGCAACAAAGCCACAAGATTAGGGCAAGAGTTTGTTAGATTGATAGCTGAAGAAGTGCCGTGGGTGGCACTGAAGTGGGTAGGAGAACCATTGTTGAGGAATCACTGATGATGGCCTGTGGGAAGCTGATCAGTTAGGAGGCTGCTATCAGATGAAGTGGTAGTCCTCCACAGGGGTGGTGTGTGTTCACAAGCATGAGAAAATGGAGCAGGCTTGATGGAATAATGTGGTCCATTCAACATAAGTAAGTAGCCTGCCTGGAGATAAGTAAACTTTGCAGGTGATAAACACTGAGGTCGTTTGCACCTGCACTGTTATTGCCCTGAAGGGGGTATGAAGGGGAACCCAACACTGAAGACATCTGTATGGACCTATGTACAGACCCATCTAGATGCCCTTTTGGGGCCAGTACGATTCCAACAGAACACACAATAATCATGAACCATTGGAGAATGGTCATCAGTGAAATGCATTTCTTGGAGAGCAATGCAAACCACAGGTGAAAAGGAAATAAGGCGGTGTACTTCCAGCAGGTGACATTAGTACCTGCTACAATTCCACTGAATGATGACATAACTGTTCTTCTTCATTTCCTTCATAATCTTTGGAGGGCAAGGTCCATTCAAGAGGCTATCCACATTGAGTGCAGGGACATATGAAGAGCAGACAGCCCTGGGATCCATGAGCTGTGACTCCTTCAGTCATTGTATGGTGTTGGGCTTCCGGTCTGTGGGTTGCTGAGGAGAGGGATCCCGAGAGGTAGCCCTGACACCTGTGAACACTGAAGAAGGAGAATGCTTCTCCAGATGGGTGGAGAAAGTGGCTCCCAAAGAAGGTACAATGGAAGAGGAGGTGGCAGATGGGGAGGGTGATGGTTGTGATGTTAGCATAATTGATCATAACATCTACAGGATACTGGCATTCATATTTCTTATGTGCCTTGGTATCTGACAGGCGGTCAATAGATTTGCATTCCTGGATCTTCTGTTTTTTCTTTCTTAAATCTGGACATGGAGGGTGAAGTTCTGCACAGTTGCCACACAAGGTGGATTTTCAAAAGGACTACCTTTGCGAAGTGATTGTGTATAGTTGCTGTATTTCGAGTCTCCCATGGAATAGGATGATGTATGCTCAAAGCATAAACATCTGAAAGACCTCATGAGTGGTGGGACGTACAGTTCGACATCACACCTGAACACAATGATCTTAACTTTCCCTGGAAGATAAAGACACCTGTATCTACATCTACATCTACATTTATACTCCGCAAGCCACCCAACGGTGTGTGGTGGAGGGCACCTTACGTGCCATTGTCATTACCTCCCTTTCCTGTTCCAGTCGCGTATGGTTTGCAGGAAGAACGACTGTCTGAAAGCCTCTGTGCGCGCTCTAATCTCTCTAATTTTACATTCGTGATCTCCTCGGGAGGTATAAGTAGGTGGAAGCAATATATTCGATACCTCATCCAGAAACGCACCCTCTCGAAACCTGGCGAGCAAGCTACACCGCGATGCAGAGCGCCTCTCTTGCAGAGTCTGCCACTTGAGTTTGTTAAACATCTCCGTAACGCTATCACGGTTACCAAATAACCCTGTGACGAAACGCGCCGCTCTTCTTTGGATGTTCTCTATCTCCTCCGTCAACCCGATCTGGTACGGATCCGACACTGATGAGCAACACTCAAGTATAGGTCGAACGAGTGTTTTGTAAGCACCCTCCTTTGTTGATGGACTACATTTTCTAAGGACTCTCCCAATGAATCTCAACCTGGTACCCGCCTTACCAACAAATAATTTTATATGATCATTCCCCTTCAAATCGTTCCGCACGCATACTCCCAGATATTTTACAGAAGTAACTGCTACTAGTGTTTGTTCTGCTATCATATAATCATACAATAAAGGATCCTTCTTTCTATGTATTTGCAATACATTACATTTGTCTATGTTAAGGGTCAGTTGCCACTCCTTGCACCAAGTGCCTATCCGCTGCGGATCTTCCTGCATTTCGCTACAATTTTCTAATGCTGCCACTTCTCTGTATATTACAGTATCATCCGCGAAAAGCCACATGGAACTTCCGACACTATCTACTAGGTCATTTATATATATTGTGAAAAGCAATGGTCCGATAACACTCCCCTGTGGCATGCCAGAGGTTACTTTAACGTCTGTAGACGTCTCTCCATTGATAACAACATGCTGTGTTCTGTTTGCTAAAAACTCTTCAATCCAGCCACACAGCTGGTCTGATATTCCGTAGGCTCTTACTTTGTTTATCAGGCGACAGTGCGGAACTGTATCGAATGCCTTCCGGAAGTCAAGGAAAATAGCATCTACCTGTGAGCCTGTATCTAATATTTTCTGGGTCTCATGAACAAATAAAACGAGTTGGGTCTCACACGATCGCTGTTTCTGGAATCCATGTTGATTCCTACATAGTAGATTCTGAGTTTCCAAAAACTACATGATACTCGAGCAAAAAACATGTTCCAAAATTCTACAACAGATCGACGTCAGAGATATAGGTCTATAGTTTTGCGCATCTGCTCGACGACCCTTCTTGAAGACTGGGACTACCTGTGCTCTTTTCCAATCATTTGGAACCTTCCGTTCCTCTAGAGACTTGCGGTACATGGCTGTTAGAAGGGGGGCAAGTTCTTTCGCGTACTCTGTGTAGAATCGAATTGGTATCCCGTCAGGTCCAGTGGACTTTCCTCTGTTGAGTGATTCCAGTTGCTTTTCTATTCCTTGGACACTTATTTCGATGTCAGCCATTTTTTCGTTTGTGCGAGGATTTAGAGAAGGAACTGCAGTGCAGTCTTCCTCTGTGAAACAGCTTTGGAAAAAGATGTTTTGTATTTCAGCTTTACGCGTGTCATCCTCTGTTTCAATGCCTTCATCATCCCGGAGTGTCTGGATATGCTGTTTCGATCCACTTACCGATTTAACGTAAGACCAGAACTTCCTAGGATTTTCTGTCAATAAGCAGTACGATTATCCTTGGGATCTTTTTGTCTACATCTGATAAAATGTATGCTTCACTGTTGGAGGTTAGTCTGAAGCTCCACATCTGCTTGGAGAGTAAGAGCTCTGTAGAAGATGATTTCCTGGGCCATATTCAAAGTTTTTTGTGGGGCCGTGGTCACAGATATATCACCTAGATGATTGCATGCCTGAAGAGCTGCAGAAGAGGAAGTTTTAATTAATAACAAACCATTTTGCATTTTCTCCGAAGACCCAGCTTCACCAAACGTGTCGTCAGGTTTTTTCTTTTTTTAAAAAAAAATAGAAAATAAAAAAAGGTTTCATTACAGTAAAAATATCCCTATCAGTCCGAGTATATACCCAGGTGTCTGGCCTGTCCCTCTTCCCATGGCATAGCCAGAGACGGAAATGTCATGGGGTCATATCTATCTTGATTATAGTAATCTTTCCCATTGGAAGAGACTCCTGGAGTCTTGCAGCTATCAGCAGAAGGAAATTTAATTTGTTTCACGTGCAAATCATCTGCCACGGTATCTCTTACACTTCCCATGGGCAGCATCCAGCCATAGCAAGAGTTACCTGCCTGGGGTCCCCCTGCCCAGCCATGATGGGGGCATACTCCCATACTCCTTGGCTTGCATGTGGAGTTTGCAGCTCAGGTACCAACAGTGTGATCCCTGCATTGTCAGAGGGCTACCAACATGCAGGTACTTGATGACCCACCCATAATCGAATAGCTACTGTGCTGGGTTTTGTGCTTAGCACCTTTGCAAGAAAGGAAGGGTGCAATGAGAGGGAGAGAGACACACACACACAAATGGTCCAATATATGCCATGCTGGGCAATCTTCCCTGCATGATTCACACTTCTGTAAAATTTCGAGAAGGAGTAGCAAGTCAAACGCAACAAGGGGCCATACAGTTAAGAATGAATGCCGAAAGGGAAGAAAACAAGTGTCCAAAATCACAAACCAGATTCAAGCAAAATTGGCACCAAGAAGACCATCCAATGGAAAGGCAGAGATGAAAACAGAATAGTAGCAGTGCAATGCTGGTGTCCCGTGCTGGCCAAGGAGGCACTCACAAAAGAGATGTGAGCCCCCTGGAGGTGCTGAAGATCTTCAACATTCTCAATACGTTTCTGATGTAGGGGGTCGACATTCATGGCTGTTATCTATCTTGTGCTCAGTTCAACATTTCTGGCTGCCATACTCTGTGAGATTTCATTAACATCTGTCATATTTGGATTCACAGTTTGGTATAGGGCCACAGCAATCCATATGTGTCATTTCTCCATGATGTTGGGTGCTGTTCTTCAGTTGTTCTTCCACTAAGCCTACTTGCTTCTGATTGTGACCCAGTGTTTTCTTCAGTTCAGCACTGATTTTGTCCCAGCTACTGAGCTTCTGTTCATTATTCTCTAACCACTGTTGGGCTGTGCTGTCTAACTAAAAAACACATTTGCCACACATGTCATGTCATCCCACCTGTTTCATTTGGTGACTTGGTGAAATCCTTTCAGCCATTTCGTTGGATCCTGACCAGCATCACTAGAAATCACTGATGGATGTCTGGTGTGCTGCCACCTCACTGCTGTTTTAGAATCTATCTGCCTCCTGAGGTGGATCTTAGGAAAAATGTACTTTGGTTCCATTCAGTGTAGCCATGTACTTTTACATTGTTTAATTAGAGCCAAAGTGATACAGATGTTCAGAAGTATCCTATTCTCACTATTCTCCCATTCAAAACTATTTGACGGCATGTCACCAACTCCATACCAAAAAGAAGCATTTTGACTGAATGGATACGGGGAGGTGCCCACAAAAGCTCAATTCGGGGAACTGTCCAAGAATATTGTGCCTTGAAGTATTGTTATACGTCTTACTGATGTCAAAAAATATACTTATGTATATAACTATGAATACCACCTGGACAGTCACACCTAACAGGGTCACATCATCGACAGTGGATCAAAACCCCTGTATCTGCAAATGATAGTGGTTAAGCAGCTGCCTGGTCTCCAAATCCAGACCAGCCAATACTTTATCATTCATTCCAAGGTCTTTCCTACACAGCTCAGTAAGGTGATTATTCGTGGAACTATGGGGACATCATTAGTCCGTCCCTTGTTTGAGGAGAGGTATCAAAACAGCCTCCCTCCACGAGTTGGGAACTTGACCTGTCCTGCCATACGAAATCAGGTCTGTCATGAGCAGGTGCAGTATCAGGAGCCTTGGTGCGGAATCAAGCTCCCACATGAAGATAGTGCAATTGCATGGACTCATAATTGTTTGACCTGTAGGCCAATTCACCCTCTCCGTGGTTGCAGGGTTGTGGTGAAATGCTGGATAGTGGCAATTTTCATTGCAAAATGCTCTGCCATTATCTGGATGAGATCTGTGGTCATTTAAAGGAAAATTATTATATTCAAACTTAGAATATGTTCAAGAATTCTGCAGCAAACTGATATTAAGGATAATGGTCTGGAATTTTACAGATTCGTTCTTTTACCCTTTTATATATTCGAGTCATCTGTGCTTTTTTCCAGCTGCATGGGACCTTGTGCTGGGCAAGAGATTTGCAATAGATATAAGCTAAGTATGGGACCAATGCCGTACAGTACTCTTTCTAAAAGCAATTTGGGATCCCATGCAAACCTGGCAACTTATTTGTTTTCAATTCTTTCAGTTCTCTAAACCAGGGATGCCTATTTCTACATTGTCCATACAAGAGCCTGTGCAATGATCAAACAATGGTATGTTCATATGCTTTCATGGGTGAATGATTTCTTAAATGTGAAAATTAAAACTTCGGCTTTCCTTTTCCACCATCAACTGCCACATTACATTGGTTAATGAGTGGCTACATAGAAGCCTTCGATCCACTTAGCAATTTTACATAGAACTGGACCCATTATCAGAGATGAAATGAGTTCGACTCGGATCGAGGACACTAGCTCTTGAGACATCATTAAGCTCATCTCACATGGAGTAAGGTTTGCTGCAAGTTTTTTAGGTGCCGGCTAGTAAGTGGTGGTGATGGCTACACCATACGCTGAATCTCTCACATGGTGTGTGATTCAGTGCAGAAGCTGGCTGGCAATCTTGGCTGTATGTTCAGGCATGAAAGCTGATCGAATTGCGATCTTCCTCAAATGATTTCAAAGGAACTATTCAGTCAAAAAAATGATGGTTACACATCCTATGGCTTCATGATGAACTGTCTATCATTTTATTAATGGTCATATTTTATATGGTATTTCAGGATTTTACGTAAAGTGCTTTATCCTGAACTATCATTATTAGTGCCAGTGCCTACTGTACCTGCTTCTACATATTTAATGAGGATTGTTGAGGCTAGTTAGGGCGGACTACTTACCCTTCACTGGTGACCACACAATAAACTCGAGTGACTCTACTTTCAAATTAGGCTGTCTCAGTCCTAGCCATCTCATCCCATTAGTTGTGCACCACGGACTCTCGCTTATGAGATACAGTTGTTCTTGTGCTACAGATGCTATCATGCCAAGACCTCTATTTTGTGTTTCACATGATGAACTGTGTTCATGCTATGGCTGCTGTTGTGCCATGACCCATATTTTACGCTTCATGCCACAAGCCATTTGCCTTTTGTGCATTTCGTTATCCCCAGTCAGCGACCACTGGGAGATATTTTGGCACCTTCTTGTGACGCAACTCACATTTTCTGAGATTCAGCATGTCCAGATCCTACTTTACCTCAAGCAGTGTAGAGACCGGCAACCCTCTCTTCTTTCAGCACCTTCAAAACCTGCCTGAGTCACACAAGATCTTAGATGATTTCTTCTGCAACACAGGTGAGCAAATGGCAGCCTGCGAGCTGTATCCTGTCTGCGATTGGTTTCAATCCAGCCCACGGAAGAAATTCTTGATACAGAAAGAAAGAGAGAGAGAGAGAATAAATAATTATTGTCCATTGTGGACATATCAGAATACTGCAACTGTTGAAATTGAAGGTGCTGTATAATGAATTAGCTGCAGCCCGCAACATTTAAAGATGCCTGGTGTCCCATCTTCAGATATTTGTATTTACATCGCGTGCACACTGTTTTTTTACTAACAGCATCACAGAATTCTGCAATGATAGCTTTTAAGGCAGTTATTGTAAAATGTCCTAACCAAAGAAATTAAAAATTCCAGCTTGGAATATCAACAATATAATGAAAAGGATAGGTAGCTACTCACCGTAACGATGACATGTTGAGTTCCAGACAGGCATAATGGAAAGACCATTACATATAAGCTTTTGGCCAAAGCCTTCTTCAGAAAAGAGAAATGCACATTCACACAAGCAAGCACACCTCACACACACATGACCACTACCTCCAGGAACTCTGGCCATACTGCAGCAGGAATGAATTGAACAGCAGCAACAGTTTGGAGCGTGGCAGGGAAGGGGGCTCGGTAGCAGGGGTATGGGTGAGGGGGGGCGGGGCGGGGGGTGGGGAAGAGGAATTGGTGCTGTTCGGCGTAGCATACAGGGACTAGAGGCAACACGGCAGGGCTGACAGGTGCAACATCAGAAGCCTGTGGGGGAGAGAGATGAGGGGGGACAAGTGGGGAGCAGGAAGAAGAGGAGCAGAGAAAGAGAAAAGACCAGTGGATGCACCAGCAGAGAGCAATGTACAGTGACAGTGAGGGAAGATGAATTGTGAAGATAAAGTAAAGAAACTATGACATGTAAGTAAATGTTACCAGTTGGCTGTGTTGTTTCTCCACTGAAACTTATAAATGGTTGCTGAAAGACAGCCATGTTAATGTAAACTCATATGAAGGTGTGAACAAGAAATGAATGTACTCCCAAAATTGGGTGTTTTGAGGCATAGTTTGTTGACATAGCATGGCATTGATTAACATCATGGTCACTATGGTTTTGACTTCATGCACTAGGAATACTGCTGTTGTGTCTCGTCACAAGGTGGCCCACCAAATTAAGCAAGCATGTGAATCAGCCCATTGGTCACTGAAGGTCACCCATGCCTGCTCTACATCTACATCTACATGGTTACTCTACAATTCACACTTAAGTGCCTGGCAGAAGGTTCATCGAACCATTTTCATGCTACTTCTCTACCATTTCACTCTCGAATGGTGTGTGGGAAAAAGGAACACCTAAATCTTTCCTTTCAAGCACTGATTTCTCTTTATTTTATTATGATGATCATTTCTCCCTACGTAGGTGGGTGTCAACAAAATATTTTTGCATTCGGAAGAGAAAGTTGATTAAAATTTCGTGAATAGATCTCACCGCAAAGAAAACCATCTTTGTTTCAGTGACTGCCACCCCAACTTACGTATATCAGTGACACTCTCACCCCTATTGCGTGATAACACGAAACAGGCTGCCCTTCTTTGCACTTTTTCGATGTCCACCATCAATCCTACCTGATAAGAATCCTACACAGTGCAGCAATATTCCAGCAGAGGATGGACAAGTGTAATTAGGCTGTCTCTTTAGTGGGTTTGTCACATCTTCTAAGCGTTCTGCCAACAAAGCGCAGTCTTTGTTTCGCCTTCCCCACAATATTATCTATGTGGTCTCCCAATTTAAGTTGCTCACAATTGTAATTCCTACGTATTTAGTCGAATTGACAGCGCTTAGATTTGTGCGATTTATCGTATACCCAAAATTTATCGGATTTCTTTTAGTACCCATGTAGATGACCTTGCATTTTTCTTTGTTTAGTGTGTTTAGTGCAAATTGCCACTTTTTGCACCATACAGAAATTCTCTCTAGATCATTTTATAATTGGGATTGATCGTCTGATGATTTTACTAGACGGTACATTACAGCATCATCTGCAAACAATCTAAGGGGGCTGCTCAGATTATCACCTAGATTGTTTATGTAAATCAGGAACAGCAGAGGGCACACGACTCTACCTTGCGGGACGCCAGATATCACTTCTGTTCTACTCGATGATTTACCATCAATCACTAAGAACTGTGACCTCTCTGAGAGGAAATCACGAATCCAGTCACACAACTGAGACGATACTGCATATGCTTGCAATTTAATTAATAGTCGCTTGTGAGGAATGGTATCAAAAGCCTTCTGGAAATCTAGGAATATGGAATCGATCGGAGATCCCTTGTCGACAGCACTCAGTACTTCATGGGAATAAACAGCTAGCTGTGTTGCGCAAGAATGATATTTTCTGAATCCATGTTGGTTATGTATCAATAAGTCATTTTCTTTAAGATTATTCATAATGTTCGAGTACAGTATATGCTCCAAAATCCTACTCCACATTGAGGTCAGTGATATGGGTCTGTAATTCAATGGGTTACTCCTATTTCCTTTCTTGAATATTGGTGTGACCTGTGCTACTTTCCAGTCTTTAGGAACAGACCTTTTGTCAAGTGAGCAGTTGTATATGATTGCTAAGAAAGGCGCTATTGTGTCTGCATACTCTGAAAGGAACCATCTGGACCGGAAGACTTGCCTTTCGTAAGTGATTTGTGTTGTTTCGCAACACCTAAGATATCTGCTTTTATGTCACTCATGCCAACAGCTGTTCTGGTTTCGAATTCTGGAATATTTACATTGTCTTCTTTCATGAAGGAAGTATGGAAAACTGTATTTAGTAACTCCGCTTTAGTGGAACCATCATCGGTAAAATTTCCATCGCTATCATGCAGTGACAGTATTGACTGTTTTTTGCCACTGGTGTACTTTACATATGACCAGAATCTCTTTGGGTTTTCTACCATATTTTGAGACAATGTTTCATTGTGGAAACTATTAAAACCATCTCGCCTTGACATTCACACTAAATTTCGAGCTTCCATGAAACTTAGCCAGTCTTGGGGATTTTGCATTCTTCTCAATTTGGCATGCTTTTTTCATTGCTTCTGCAACAGTGTTCTGAAGTGTTTTGTGTACCATGGTGGATCAGTCCCGTCTCTTATTAACTTATGCGGTATGAATCTATCTATTGCTGTCGATACCGTATCTTTGATTTTGAGCCATATCTGGTCTACACTTACATAATTAGCTTGGAAGGAATGGAGACTCTCTCTTAGGAAGGCATCAAGCAAATTTTTATCTGCTGTGTTAAACAGATATATTTTGCATTTATTTTCAGTGGTTTTGGTTGATATGGTTTTGAGCCTCACTACAATGATCTTTTGTTCACTAATCCCTGTATCCTTCATGACACTCTCCATTAGATCAGAAGAGGTCAAGTGTGTTTTTGCAACCATTTATAATTCATGTGGGCTCATTAACTAATTCTTCAAAGTAATTCTTAGAGAAAGCATTTAGTACAACATCTGGCTAGTTCATCTTCCAGCCCGAATAGACAGCAGTGGTGTCACACAGTGATCTTTCCCTCACTGATGCCATCAGCCTCGCCAAAAGGGAAATGATATGTTGGCCTTCCTGCCTGTCACTGCTGCCAGCGCACTTCAATCACAATCCCATTCATTGCTGTCATCTGGCCATCACTCTGCCTGCCATCCCACCAGAAGCTTCACCTTATCACTCAATGCACTGATAATGATGTCACCCGTTGCTCTGCCCACCCCTCTCTCTCCCCTGCCAGCCCATAGCACAGCATCCAGCAGTATTTGAGTATATGACATTCTCGCCTGCCTCAGTGCTGACATGGCAATGCTGCAGACCACCACGGCCCATCTCAATTCCAGCCATAGCCAAGCACACAGTCCTACCTACTGGCATTGCCGCAGCTCCAGCCACCCTATCAGTGCATCTGGTGACATAGCCAGTCTCTAGTGGTACCATGAGCATTCAACCCCAGATGCTCCTAACTGCAGAGAGGCCTGCTCTTAGCACCCATATGCCAACAGCCACCAGAAATATGTATCCCCGGCTGTTGCTCTGTCTCCCAGTGCCTGTTTGTCTGTGACGGTCACCCCATCATGTCATTTCAGATCAACAACAGCTCGGAGATGTCTATCTTTTTGTGGTGGTTCATAAGGGACCCTGCCGATGCCTCAGCCATCCTCCACTATCGCCACCAACAGTGGCATCACTACATCCTTGACTTCTGCCTACAAAGAGACCTCTCCCGGAGCTTCTAGGTCACCAATGTCACTAACCCAGTTATCAGTGCAGACTTCATTGGGCTCTTACTGCCTGCTCGCCGACATTGCCAGCAAAGCGTATTCCAGCCCATACAATGATCTCGTAGCACTGTTTCCTGCTTTCATGTAACCATCCAGTATGCTCAGGAGGTCCGCCATTCAACTGTCTATTACATTGATATCACACCCGTAACACCTGTCTTCTACCACCCACGGCAACTGCTACCGGACAAGCTCAAGATAGCCAAGGGTGAGTTTGACGAGCTGCTTCCTGCTGGCATGCTGCGTCCTTTGAGGAGTCTGTGGGCATCCACCATTCATGTTCTCAAGGTGGATGGCTCCTAGCACCCATGCAGTTATTACCAGGCGCTACTGAATGCGCATACCATTCCTGATCAGTGCCCGATCACACTTCTATGTAGCTACAACATGCTGGCTGGGGCTACAATCTTCAACATGATCAATTGTGCCAAGGCTTTCACCCAAATTCTGGTGGCACCCAAGGACATCCAAAAGACCACAATCACTAAACCATTTGACCTGTATGGATCACCTTTATGACCTTTGGCCTCTGTAATGTTGCCTAAATGTGGCATCATTTTCTGGACAGCATCTTGCAAGACGTGCCCTGGTGTTTCACCTACTTGGAAAACACACTTATTTTCCCCATTATGCCTCATTCATAACATCAAGTATAGATTTAAGTGTCAGGAAGTCTTTTCTGAAAGTGTTTGTATGGAGTGTAGCTATGTATGGAAGTGAAATGTGGACGATAAATAGTTTGGACAAGAAGAGAATAGAAGCTTTTGAAATGTGGTGCTACAGAAGAATGCTGAAGATTAGATGGGTAGACCACATAACTAATGAGGAGGTATTGAATAGAATTGGGGAAAAGAGGAGTTTGTGGCACAACTTGACAAGAAGAAGGGACCGGTTGGTAGGACATGTTCTGAGGCATCAAGGGATCACCAATTTAGTACTGGAGGGCAGCGTGGAGGGTAAAAATCGTAGAGGGAGACCAAGAGATGAATACACTAAGCAGATTCAGAAAGATGTAGGTTGCAGTAGTTACTGGGAGATGAAGAAGCTTGCACAGGATAGAGTAGCATGGAGAGCTGCATCAAATCAGTCTCAGGACTGAAGACCACAACAACAACATGCCTCATTCTGTATTTGTATCCATCTATTGTTAGTTTACCCACTATTTATTGTGAGTCACTTGAGCCCCATTGACCCGATTCCCACCTGCGAGTGTTGCAGTCGCTGGTACTCAACACACACTCATTCCGCCAGCCAGATCTCCAGCCATCTTGATGCTGGTCTGTATTATGGCACCTGGGTGATATGCACTTAGGCTCAGCAGCAGCCCAGCTGGTCGCCACCACTGCACCCACCACCGCCTTGAATCCATACACGCATTCGACTATCAGTCACTGCACCAACTCCAACAGTTTTGCAAAATGTGTACAATTAGCTTAACTATATCAACAGAGACTTCCAGTTATGAACAACTCAAGTAACATGAATGGACAATGATACTGTAAAATAAAAACACAAACTTTGTATCCCCTGGCTCTATTGCATATTATGCAAATGTAGGTTGCCTTTCATGTATGTCAAAAGAAACATTTTTGTGTTTTGAATTGGTCATTAAGAGTGATTCTTGTCAGCCATTGCAATAATCACAGCTCTTATGGAAGGTGGAAGAAACTGTACATGGTCACATGTAATAATGGTAAAATTTTTTATTGTATTCTGCTGCCATCATTTTAACTTAGCCTCAGGCAGTTGTATGAACAGTTATGTAAGCTACACCACAGTGCTTGTGGCCAACTCCCATGCTATTACGTCAAGCTAGGGACGCCACCACGATACTGCTGAGTGAGTGACGTGGACTTTCTGCCACAAACCCACCAATGGGAGAACCGGGTACAACCACTTGAGGCATGCAGGAGAGTCAGTAAGTTAGCGGTCACAACAGCAGGTCACTCTTATGGCCTGCCAGTTTCCTTATCCTGTAGACATGTCCACAGTCTTTCCTATTAAGAGCAAAATGCCTTTCCTGTACCTTGTGTGGTCCACTCTGTGGCCATAGCCAGTTTTCGTGACTTCTGAATCTCTTAGTGGTAGCTCTTGGGAATAAAACCCATCTTTCTCTGAATCCTGGCATTTATCATTTTACCTGTAGGAAAAACACACTGGATGCCCACATGGGCTACTGATGCCATCCTGACATGTACGCACCATGGTGAGGAGGTAGCAGCAGTTGTGGCAGGTTGGTAGGGGGCCAATAATGGGATGGTAAGGGGCCAATGATATCCATGTGAATGTGGGCAAATCGTTGCTTGACACTTGGGAAGATGGCAACAGAGGCATGTACATGGCAGTCAACCTTGGCTTAGTGACAGGCGAGGGCCCAGTCTCTTTGAATTTGTCGTCACATGATACACTGCATCACCAAGGTGGCAGAATCGCAAGTGATGAGGGATGTTAAGTTATGTAATCGGTCAATTGCGGCCTTACGAATCGGAAGAGGTGAGGTGAGCTGGTGGATATGTCACACCAGATACTGTTGTCTGAGCCGGGGATCAAAGTACACTAAAGGCACATGCCAGAAGTGGCATCCAGGCAGAGGTGGGCAAGTTTCAGGTTGTGCTCCTGGGCAGTGCTGAGTACCTCATAGTCCAGGGATAAAGTGACAGTGCTGGTGCAGCTGAGGCAGTCGACAATGTGATGTAAACTCTGGTGATGTGACTTACGTCAGTAGTAAATTTGAATTCCTATTGCTGGAGCTGACTTGGGGAGCATTGGTTAATGTCTTTCGAAATGAACCATGCACCATGGACCTTGCCGTTGGTGGGAAGGCTTGTGTGCCTCAGCAATACAGTCCTTTCTTTCTTTCTTTCCTCTTTTTTTTTTTTTTTTTTTTTTTTTTTTTTTTTTTTTTTTTTTTTTTTTTTTTTTTTTTTGGCGGGGGGGGGGGGGGGGGTTAAGGGGCAAAACATCTAAGGTCATAAGCACCCAGTATAGAACCATAGAATGCTGGGTCCACAAGGGTAAAAATCCGTTTCGAGGTCCAATACAGAAAGGAAGAAAAAACAAATAGAAAATGTCAAGACGTTACGGAAGAGTATCTAAAAGACATCGACAAGACACCGGAGTCACCAGGTAGAAATCAAATCTCTTTTGTCACATTACTGCTTTTGAAAAAACTTAAAATGCGAGCCACAGCTCGCACATCATTCGCTAAAATGTCCGGCAAAGCAGGCAGTAGCCTGACCCTGAGACGTAAACTTGTGGCTAAAATAGGGGCAGAGGATCAGGAAATGTCTGACTGTCAACGGCTGGCTACAGAAAGGACAGCTGGGTGCAGTGCCACTCAATAAGTGGCAGTGACTAGAGCAGCAGTGCTCTACTCGCAACCGAGCTAATATTACTTCCTCAAGGCGAGACGGCTGGGAGGAAGTTGACCAGGCTGTTGGGAGAGGGTTGACTTCTCTGAGTTTGTTCCTATGAAGGTAGCACCAATGGTCATGCCAAAGTGACACGATACACTGATAGAGATAATTATGAATATCGTGCGAGGGAACAGAGTAAGAGGCAGGCCGACTGAGATGGACTGCAGCCTTGGCTGGAGCATCAGCAACGTCATTCCCAGGCACACCAACATGGCCAGGAACCCACATGAATATCACTTGGGCTCCCCATCCGGGAACACATGGAGGCAGCCCTGGATCCATCAAATGATGGGGTGAACTGGATCTGGATCATCCAGACTCTAAAGGGCACTGAGGGAGTCAGAGTGGATCACACAGCGAGTGAGCTGGTGCCTCCAATCATAGTGAACAGCCTGATAGAGGGCAAAACACTCTGCAGTAAAAATTGTGCACTGGTCAAGAAGCCAGTATTGAAACTTATCATCCTCGATGACAAGAGAACAGCCAACACCATGGGCGGACTTGGAACCATCAGTGTACAAAAATATGCTATTGGCAAGTTGTGAGCGAAGTTCGAGAAATTTGCAGCAATAGGTCAGCTCAGGAGTTGAATCCTTCGGGAACGGGCTGAGGTCAAAATGAACACAAACCTGTGCCTGAAGTCAAGGTGATGAAGGGCTCTCACCCATTCAGAAAGTGGCAGCTGCTGAATCAGGTGATGAAAGCGGACGCTGGGAGGCCGCAGAGGAGAAGCGTACATCCCGTGTTGGCAGTCAAGTGTCATCAAAAAAAGGGTCAAAGGTTGGGTGGCGTGGCATGGAAGAAAGCAGACACGCATACCTACTGAGTAGGATGTCGCGCCAGTATGACAGTGGTAGTTCACCGGCTTCTGCGTATAGACTCTCAACTGGGTTAGCACAGATGGCACCAGTGGCGAGACAGATCCCCGAATGGTGGATTGTCTTTAGACAGCATAAGATAGACAGCCTTGCAGAGGAGTAGACAATGCATCCATAATCCAACTTGGAGCAGACAAGAGACCGATAGAGGTGGAGGAGGGCAGTCCAGTCAGCTCCCCAAGAGTTACCACTCATTACACGAAGGAGACTGAGGGACCGGGTGCAGCATGCTGCCAGGTAGGACACTTGGGGAGAGCAATTGAGTTTCCTATCGAACATAAGCTCTAAGAACTTCGTTGCATCCACAAATGGAAGAGCATTTTGGCCCAGTCGTAAGGACGGTGGAAGAAATGCCTTGCACCACCAGAAGTTGACGCAATCTGATTTGGTAGCAGAAAAGCGGAAACCATTTCTGACACTCCACAAATAGAGACGGTCCAGACAACGTTGAAGACGGCAGGAGACATGTCTGCTGGGAGTTGCAATAAATAGCAAAGTCGTCAATCAAAAGAGAGCCGGAAATGCCAGCTGGAAGGCAGTCCATAATTGGGTTGATGGCTATGGTGAAGAGGACGACAGTCAGTACGGAGCCTTGAGGCATCCTGTTCTCCTCCGAAAAAGTGTGGGATAAGGAGGAACCCAAACGTACCCAGAAAACTCAGTCTGTTAAAAATTCTCGAACGAAAGTGGGAAGACAACCGCGGAGGCCCCACGTGTGCATAGTACGTAGATTGCCTGTCCATCAACAGGTATCATAGGCTTTCTCCAAATCATAGAACATGGCCACTGTTTGACGCTTCTGCAGAAAATTATCCATGATGAACATCAACAGGGTGACAAGATGATGAACCGCTGAGCAGTGCTTTTGGAACCCACACTGAGCATTAGTGAGAAGATGGTGTGACTCCAGCCACCACACTAATCTACCATTGATCATGCATTCCATCACCTTGCAAACGCTGCTGGTAAAGGAAATTGGGTGATAGCTGGAAGGAAGAGATTTATCTTTGACCTTAATGACAGTGAAAAAGGAAACCGCGTGTACCTAATGGGAATTTTGGAAAAGCAATCGTCACCGAAGTTAACCTGTCGGTAAAGAGGGAGGAAAGGGTTACATCTAAATGAAAGGAAAAGTGCTAATGAAACTGGTGGAAATTAATTTTGAAAAGGGGTAAAGTTAATAAAGAAAGTAAATGTGCAGCCGTTACGTTAACAAATAACTAGCGGTAATTAGATATTTGAGATTTGGGGGAAATTACGGTTGCCAGTCCTAAGGACAATTACTATAGTAACTGAAAAAGAAAGATTATTACACATATAATTAGCACTAGAAGCATGGCAACTGAAGGTTGACACGTGTAGTGTGAAAACTGAAAGTTTGTCAGAAGTAATAAATTTCGCTACACCCTGACTTAATTTAGCAAAAGAATTAATAAAACCGGAAAATCGAAAGTTAATTTAGTGACTTAAGTTAATAGTGAGCTTTCTTTCTGAAGCACATCGAAATTCAGTAAACTACGGTTAGTCTTGGACTACCTCAACAATCATTTCAAAAGCTACTTGAATCTATGCAATTTAGAAAGAAGAGATTTAACTTTGAACTTGAATTAAATGATTCTGAACAATTAACAATAGTAAAATTTAGTACGTACCAAGCTGAGCTGCAGTCGCAGGTAAGCTAAAATACGGTAACAAAACTCGCACTCTTAATTCGTGCTTGTGTAATCTAAATATTGTAGCCAGCTATGAATACCTTAACTGAACTTTGAAATTAAAGCAGTGAAATGCTATATTATCATTTTAATGCTGGTGTTTGAATTTCAACGACACTCGGGTTCGTTCCGGAAAAGGAAGGGACCCTGCTTGGTAATGCAATTGGGACAATGAGCAACAAATGTTCATGCTAAATTGCTGTAATTACAGTTACGAAAATGGTACAGTTTGAAAAGCTGAGGTCTGCCATACAGTTCTAAAACTTTACGTGCTTCCAGTCTTCCTTGTTGGTTGATTGAAGGTTTGAAGCCGTCGATCGAGGAGGTGGCGACAGTCACTCATTGTCGGCCGTCGCTGTTGCAGAAGCTGGATGTTGGCGCACCTTCTTCTCGACACGGTCACCAGGCGAAACGGGCTCTTGATGTGCGCCAGCTAATGCTTCCCGTCCGCGACACCATTTCAGAAACTATCATCGCAAGTCGAGCGCAATTACATGCTGCCAAACCCCGAAAGCGCGGCAACTCGCGGGAGCTTTACACAACACACCTGCTCCACTGCACTACCCCAGCCAGACTCCCTGCCCGCGCTCCACGCGGCCGAGTTAACGCTACCAAAGATCCTACACACTTTGATTCTTCACACGACCTATCGATGTAATCGTTCGATAGCAGTTTTCCCTAGGCAAGACCCAGCGTAAAAATACAAATAATATTTACGAAACAAACCAATTATACATCGACATAAATGCATATATATACAAATAGTAAAACAATTACAACATACAAAGACACAGAAATGTTATATATTCAGGTAACAAAACGAAAACAAATTTATAGTACAATAGATGGAAATAGGAGGATATGCATTTCTGGTGTTACACTGAGCATTAGTGAGAAGATGGTGTGACTCCAGCCACCACACTAATCTACCATTTATCATGCATTCCATCACCTTGCAAACGCTGCTGGTAAAGGAAATTGGGTGATAGCTGGAAGGAAGAGATTTATCTTTAGCAGGCTTATGTAGGGGAACAATAGTAGCTTCATGCCAAAGCGTGGGAAATACACTATCAATCCAAATACGGTAGTAGGTATCAGGGAGAAAGCGTTTTCCCGCAGGAGGAAGATTCTGCAGCATGAGGACATGGATTGTATTGGGCCCAGGAGCAGAAGACCTGGATGAAGAGAGAGCACGCTCGAGCTCCCTCATAGTAAAAGGAGTATTGCAGCATTCTAGATTCAAAGAAAGAAAAGAGATTGCACGAGCCTCCTCCACCTGTTTACGAGGAAGGAAGGCAGGATGGTAGTGGGTGGAGCTTGAAACTTCCGCAAAGTACTGGCCCAAAGCGTTGGAAATATCTACAGGATCGACTATGATGTTTCCCACCACAGTCAGACCAATGATCAGGGAGCGGGCGGAAGTCCTGGAAAGCCGGTGCAGGCCACCCCAAACAATAGAGGATGGAGTAAAACTGTTGAATGAGCTGGTGAAGGAAACCCAGCATGCTTTCTTGCTTTTCTTGATAGTGTGATGGCACTGCGCACATAGTTGCTTGCAGTGGATGCTGTTCATTAATGTATGATGACGGTGAAAGACACGAAGTGCATGTCGTCGGGCATGAATCACATTGCTGCACTCCACAGTCCACCAAGGGAACGGAACGCGACAGGGAGAAGTAGTAGGACGAGGGATAGAGGATTCAGCGGCTGATAGAATAACGTCCACGAAGTGCTCAACCTGATCATCACAGCTGGGAAATGGCCATTTGTCAAACACTGCCAAGGAGGAATAGAGCCTCCAGTCAGCAAGAGAGAATTTCCAAGGAGCGGGCTGCTGTGGTGGGGTATGACTGTACAGGTGAGTCACACAAGGGAAGTGGTCAGTTGAGTAAGTATCAGAAAGACCACACCACTCGAGACATCGACTGAGCTGAGCAGAGCAATCGAGAGGTCTAAGTGAGAATAAGTGTGCACAGAATCAGAGAGAAACATTGCTTTGCCGGAGTTAAGGCACACAAGATTAAGAAGATCCGCCAAAAGAGAACCTCTCGGGCAGATGACAGGTGCATGCCCCAAAGAGGATAGTGGGCAATGGTGTCACCAAGGAGCAGAAAAGGTGGAGGAAGCTGAGCAACAAGCTGCATCAGGTCCATCCTAGTGACAGCAGAAGACGAAGGGATATAAATGGTGCAGAGGGAAAAGGTAAATTCGGGAAGGAAAACACGGGCAGCAACTGCTGCTTTCAGGTGGGTGTTGTAGCGGGACTTTGAATTTCGCCGCACTACACTCGTTCCCTCAGATAAAAAATATCCCGTCGCAACGGTATGAGCGCTCGATGGCAGAGAAACTACTAATATTGTAGCTTTTTTATTTGTTTCCTATTCGTTTTTTTAATTGTCTCTTGATAGCCGAAGCTTAGGGCAGACTATCTCATGAAGACGTTAAAAAAAACTTATTAGCTAGTATTGATCTGATTTTAATGTGTAGACATATTGTGGAAGATGTTAAGAAATTCGGAGGATGGAAGTCGCAAAGTAAATTAAATTGCATACAGTATCAAGATGATTTTAATTGGTATAAATTAGTGATTCCTGGACTATTGCAAGATTTCGGAGCAGACTTTTCACGCAGAAATCAAGGAGATTTTTGAAGACCTGGACGCCGCCCGAAAGAAGACATGTTAACCTGGTAAAGAATGAACTCAAAGCTACACCATTTCCCTTGTCAGTTACATTTTGGTATTCTCTGTTCTTTTTCAATACTTTTTGTAGTGGAAACTGGTTTAACTTTTGCTCAAAAACGCCACAAGGACCACCCCTAACAATAGCTTTTCTGTAATACGAAGTCCGATTTGCTTTTCATTCTTTCCTTTTTTCACGGTCATTTACAATTTTAAAACCCCCTTTTTTATTCATCATTTTTTCCCACCATGGTCAACCTCTTCTTTTCTTCTCTTTCTCCTTTTCCTTTTTTATTAACCACTACAACTGGCGACCGTGACAGGACGCAATTTTCGGATGTGTCGTTTTTGAGCAAATTTGAAACTTTAATTTGTATTTTTTCCCAACAGAGAATATCCAAAAATCCTGAACTTTAAAGGGTAACTAAAACACCAACTTTATTGTACCTAAGCAAATGATCATACAACAATATTGTAAAGAATTTTTGTAACTAATTCAATCTGTTTTTCTTTGCATGGCATATATTGATGCAAAACTGTTATTTTGAGACCTTTTGGTGATTATCCGATGGAGATGTATTAAGAAAATCTATATTTTGACGAATACGATTTATGCAGAAGTGTTTGACCAGCCGCTGCAGGACAGAAAATTTAATGGTGAGTCACACAATTATGTTTCATTCAAACATTCAATAGCCAACTGCAGAATCCATTTTTCCCTTCCCACACATCCTGTAGTTTTTCTTCTAGATTTTCCAAAATTATCTATCTCTATTGTAGTATGTGGTAATTGTAGTATTGTTGTAGCATGTGAAGATCGTGAATTTGACCGCCAAACAGTCATTTGTTACGAAAAATTTTGTCCGCCCTGCTGCATCTTTCTCAACCATTGTTTGCAATAGAGCAATCATTAACATTGACGAGAAAATATTTCATCCTAAATTATTAATCAGACTTATATTATTCCCTTTTTGACTTACGATTATACATCCTATTACAATGGAACGCGGTAAGGTAGAGATAGTTTCGGCAGATGAGTTAAGTGAAGTAGCTTCATCTTTCAACCAACAAGAAAGTCCGCGTTTCCCTCCATGGACGAGTTCACAGATCAGTGCAATGATTTTGCCTCAAACTCGCAACATTTGTGATAATACACAGATGGCGACTTTAAATGACGAAATGTGGAATGGACGCGAGACTAGACCGTCAGCTCCATTGTTAACATCAATGTCAGAACCGAATATGAGACAAATTCAGCAATGTGACACAAATCGGACGCAGGAAACTGACAAACTGGACCGACTATTAGAGTTATTTGCAGACATGAAATGAGACGTTAGTCAGAAAATTGACGCGAAACTGGACGCACTTGGTCAGGACTTTAAACAATGGCTAGATAAAAGCGACGAAAAATTTGACATATTAAACCGTACTATGACCGAAAATTTTGAACGAACGACAAAACAGATGACAATTAAATAACACCACTCAACAGCTCAGCCAGCGATTTGAGACATTGTCCGACCGAGTCACTAAACAGGAAGAAACTTTGGTTACATTCACACATGAGACAAAAAACAATATCACCCGATGTGAAAATCAGATAACTCAAATAGTTAATGTGCAGCAGGAAGTGAACACTCGTGTGGAAGAGTTAGCTCAGGCCCACACTTCAGCTAGCTCCACCCAAGAAAAGCTGACTGAAGAAGTGGGAAATATTACCCAACAACTCACAATGGTAGTTCTTGAACAAACCCACCTCAAAGAAAAGATAGAAAAATTAGAAGACCGAGCGGACCTCGCGTCACTAAACAACGACACCAACATGGCCGAGAGAATTGTACATGAATGTAAATTGTGTGACGACTATCTGGACAAAAAACTTGAAACAATTACAAAAGACATACTTTCAAAAACAAAGACACATGTTAAAGACGAGACAAAACACATAGAAGACGAAGTGACAAAATTACGGGACAATGTTGTGCCGTGTTTAGCGATTGGTGCAAATGCATCGTCATGGAACGACAAAACAGCTAAAACCATGGCTAATGACACAGACAGAACACCTATTGTGGAATCACCTATTTCAAGTCAAAATTACAATGTGCCGCTTTCTTTTCCACCAAACGAGCAATATTACGGTACGACAACTAGAGTAGCAAGTGACACAAACCACGTCAATAGTGCTAT
Source organism: Schistocerca cancellata (assembly GCF_023864275.1). Taxonomy (NCBI): domain Eukaryota; kingdom Metazoa; phylum Arthropoda; class Insecta; order Orthoptera; family Acrididae; genus Schistocerca; species Schistocerca cancellata. The sequence goes on along the minus strand of NC_064633.1, from coordinate 49,127,630 downwards.
ACCAACCGGCATGGCCGATGACACGTTTGTAAGACATGGGCATTTCCAGACATTTTCCAGTGAGGACAAGCACAAAGTTCACCCTATTTGTTTATTAGATCATTTGACGGTGTTTTTCCACGTAGTTGGTCAGAAGTCGATAAAATCAGATACGTCACCAATCTCATGAGAGGACGAGCAGCTAAGTGGGGTGCCGCTATGAAACGGCGGTGCCTTACATTTGAACAGTTCGAACAAGCCTTCTTGGACGAATTCTGGTCCGAGAATGAGCAACAGAGTCTAAGGAGAGAAGTGTGCAACCCCGAGACCTATGGCCCTAAAAAAGAGACATTAAGACAATACTTTGAGAGGTACCTAGACAAGGCACTGTACTGGTCCAAATCAGCCGACTTGCCAGCGATAATTGCCACTTTAAAGAGCCACTTACCCTTTCCATACCGAGACAGATTAATAGGAGTACCGGAGAATGACGTTAAGACTTTCTTAAACTTCTTAGATCAAATGGACGTAGTTTACAGAGGCGATTCACGCCATTCAAATTTTACTCATATTAGTAACCAAAATCAGCACCCACCCCAAAGGAACCGTAGTGACGGTGGTTGGTGGAACCATCCGTCCGCGCCGCGACGCAATACGATGCCTGCGCGCGAAACATATTCAAATGGAAACGTGTATGACAGTAGGAACAACCGCAGAAATTCGTGGAATAATAATAATAACAATAATTATCACCCATATCAAAATGGTAACTATAAGCAAAATGAAAATTACAGACAGTACAACAACAACAACAATAGGAGACGTGCGAATAACCGGTACAAACCGGGCTACTTTGACAGGAACATGACATATAACAGACATAATTACCACCAAAACAACAACAATCCCAACAATCACCGACAGAATATGTGGAAACACACAAAATTCACGCCTGACAAATCATAACCCTCCACGGAATCCGCCGCCGTTCCCCAGTACAGTTATGCATTCCCCGCCACGAAGTAGCAATAACAATAGCGGCGCGCCATCAGCTGACGCGTGGGCGCCAACCGGCCGGAATGTAAACATAGTGGAGCTGGTCAATGAACCCAGCCAAACACAGCAGACGACGGAAAACAGTCGACGACCGAGCTAAACGCTCGTGCTTCGGTCGTGAGGTGTTGTAAGAGCGCAACGGCTGAGACGGTTTGTTTCCTCAGGTACGATGACAAAATGACAGCAGAACAGGAATTAACCGACGAGATAAACATTAAATCAGACAGTTGTGTTAAAGAATTTATACAAGCTACGGCATGGGTTAAGTTTAACGATTATGATGTACAAATTTTATTCGATACTGGTGCTGCTGCAAGTGTGATGTCAACCGCATTCTATAATGAATTGAAACAAATTATAAACATACCTACATTACCTGTACAGAATTGCCACGTGGTTAGTGCCACAAATACTAAATCTAAGAACATACGCATGCAAGCCCTTGTTAACTTCACATTTTCCAATACACAGTTCAAGTGTAATTTTCTGATTGTAGACAAGCTTATCGTACACTGCATCCTAGGGATGGATTTTCTGAATGAACACAAAGCAATCATAGATTTAAGTAATGGCATATGTCAATTATCCGTAGGAGAACAACTAATTAATGTTGAACTTAACAAGACGATTGAACCACGACAAAAACATTACGAAGTAAGTCAATTTCAATTGGTATATCCTACCATAGTTAGTGTATGTAATTTAACACCTGAAGATTCAGACTATCAGGAGACTGAGCAGGATTTATTGTATCAGAAATGTGTCGAATCTGATTATGTAACGAAACAACAGCAAGAAGAATTGTACAAATTATTATGTGATTATGCACAAGTTTTCAGTGAGAGGCCTGGTGTAATCAGAGGTTATAGCTACAAAATGGATGTTAAGCCACATAAGACTTATTGTAGGACACATTATAATATTCCATGGACGAAGAAACCTGAAGTTTTACGTGAAATCGAGCGTATGTTGACCTGGGGTGTCATAGAAAAATCACATTCCCCTTATTGCAGTCCTATCCTAGCGGTAGGCAAGCAAGATGGCAATGTCAGATTGGTGCTAGACGCACGTGAAATCAACAAAATTATTAAGACCCGTCAACTTGGATGAACAGTTGCTAAAATTTTATAATGTACAATACCTAACTAATATTGACCTCCGCTTATCGTACTGGCAGGTGTCCGTTCATAATGACAGTCGTAAATACACTGCTTTCCTTTGTGAAGGACGCAGTTATCAGTTTTGTGTGTTGCCTTTTGGTTTGCGCGTAAGCGCGGGCGTGTTCATCGAGGCGCTTGACGCCGTTCTCGGCCCGTGTTTGTTGTCACGCGTCACGGCGTACGTCGATGACATCGTCGTGGTAACAAATACGTGGGAGGAACACATTGATCTGTTACAGCAAATTTTATTTAAATTTTCACAAGCTGGAGTCACAGTAAATCTTTCGAAGTCCCAAGTAGGAAGGCGTGAAATCAAGTTTTTAGGCCATATTGTCTCGCCGGAAGGTATTCGTCCCGATTCTAAGAAGATTGATGCTATTCGTGATTTCCCTCCTCCACAAAACCGCAAACAGTTTAGGTTTATCTTCTTTCTTTCGGAAGTTTGTTTTTCAGGCTATTAAAGATGCATTGGTGAACGCACCCCTCCTCTGCCACCCTGACATGACGTCAGATTTTTGCCTAGCCACGGATTCGTCATCATATGGCCTTGGAGCTTTTCTGTTTCAAATTCAATCCGAATCAAGACAATCTGTCATCAAACCGATAAGTTTAGCGAGCCGCACGATCACTGAGTGCGAGAGGTCGTACTCGGTGACGGAATGGGAGGCTCTTGCCATTATTTGGGCATTCCGTAAGTTTCACTACTTTCTTTGGGGTAAACATACTCGAATATACACAGACCACCAAGCCCTTTCTTTCTTGCTATCATGCAAATTGCTTCATTCACGGCTCGCCCGGTAGTGCCTTTCACTGCAAGAATACAGCTTCGAAATTATTTACATTAAAGGTAAATCAGACGTAGTAGCCGATGCCCTGTCCCGTTTGCCCCAAGGCATACAGGATTTTTCGGAACTTTCCGAGCAAACATCATCAGACTTTAACATCTTACTTATGTATGATGGTACATACGCCCCATACTGCCGCAATATGTGCAAGAACTTTGCTTCACTTCAGGACAGCGACCCCAGGTGGTCAAATATCAAAAAGAAATTACGTACAGATCCTTCTTCACATTTACAAAAATATTACACAATACACAAAAATGTACTTTTTCATAGGCGTACCCCAGACTCGCACCATTGGTGTGTTTGTCTACCCGACGCGCATGTTGACGATTTTATTCTCTTCACACACAAAACTTGGGGACACTAGGGAGTCACCAAATGCACTGATAAAATAGTACAGTACTGGTATTTTCCCAATCTGCGTCGGAGAGTGTTGCAAAGTGTTCGTAAATGTATCATCTGCCAAAAAGCACAATTTTCCAACCGATCATCTTTGAATGAATTACATCCTATTGTACCAACCCGACCTTTGGAGATAGTATCGTTGGATATCGCCGGACCTTATCCCAGAGCTCGTGGAGGTGTGAAATACATCGTTGCTATATTTGATGTCTTCTCAAAATACTTAAAATTGTTTGCTATCCGCACTGTCAACGCATTTGCTATTACTAGACGTTTGACTAACAGTTACTTTACAAGGTTTGGCAAACCCCACAGCATTATCACGGATAATGCACCGTATTTTACGGGAAGAAAATGGAAATCTTTTGTTGCCACACATAACATCAAACATATTCTTACATCAGCATTTCACCCGGAAGGGAACCCCGTAGAAAGGATTTTTAGAGAGTTTGGTCAATTCATGAGAATACATTCACCTCACAAACACACAAAGTGGATCGAATTTTTAGCACCCTTTGAGCAGATAGTAAACAATTTGCCTCATGCCTCGACAGGATACCCACCACAGGAATTATTATTAAACAAACCTGAACAGAACAAGTGAGCTATGCCCATTCCAAAGCTAACCGCATCCACAACACATACACCTTTGGTAGAGAAAGTAAGACAGGCATACACTACGTTGTGCAATAAAGCCAAGATCAGGAAAGAGAAGTATGACAAACATGTTACAAGTACACAAACCTATCAGGTTGATGACCTTGTTCTTTTGCGTTCACATCCCAAGTCTACAAAGTTAAAACAACTGAACAGAAAATGGCAGCTATTATATTCAGGTCCTTTCAGAATAGCAAGCATACCTCACCCAGGTTGTTACTCCCTAGAATACCCGTTATCTCACAAGCCGAGGGGGCTGCATCCACACAGACATTTGAAACCCTTTGTGCACTAAAACAACATAATATAATGATAACTAAGTTGAACATGAGCAAGTTGCTGTGAAAACGAGATCGTAAATATTTGTATTGAATACACGAACATTAAGTTATACAGCCTAAGAACACAAATGTTAATTTATGGAAATTATATAGCCTACTGCAGTTCCACTTGTACACATAATTATGAAGAGAATGTAAGCTCAGGTGAGTACAATTACTGAATGAGAAAAGATATTCATATAGGAATGAGATCTACGCAGGTTACATTTGTTGTTAATTGTAAATTATAAGGTGAATCAAGAATTAGGTAGTTATTTCAAGGCACTCTAATGACAGGAGATAATAGCTATCGAGATCAGTAATGACATAGGTATGTAGCAGAATGAATGACGTAAGAATGAATGATCAGTATGAATGAGTTAATATTTAAGTTAATATAAGAAGGTAAGTTACTGTGAAGTAGTTGATGGAGACTGATTATTTGTGGAAAATATTATTGGAGTTTTATGAGAATGGAAGTGCCAAATGGCCCCACATATGTGATATATTAATGTTTGATGAGGAATATGTTTAATGTTTAAGAATATATATATATATATATATATATATTTAAAAACAAAGATGATGTGACTTACCAAATGAAAGTGCTGGCAGGTCGACAGACACACAAACAAACACAAACATACACACAAAATCCAAGCTTTCGCAACCAACGGTTGCCTCGTCAGGAAAGAGGGATTCCTGACGAGGCAACCGTTGGTTGCGAAAGCTTGGATTTTGTGTGTATGTTTGTGTTTGTTTGTGTGTCTGTCGACCTGCCAGCACTTTCATTTGGTAAGTCACATCATCTTTGTTTTTAAATATATTTTTCCTTCGTGGAATGTTTCCTTCTATTATAACCATATATATATATATATATATATATATATATATATATATATATATATATATATATATATATATATATTATGATGAATATGTGAGTAAGGAATGAGTGAGAATGTTTGGTAATATTTGTGCTACATAGAGAAGTGAGTAAACAGTCTACATCTTTAAGACTACATAAGAATTTCAGTTTGAGAGAAAACATTTATGATGAGTTAAAACACATGAGTACAAGGCGTTAAAGGTGAATCTATTTACAGTGCCCTTGAAAATGAACGAATTCAAGAAAAGCAGAGTGAACATAATGATGATTACAGCTGTGGAAAGAAGTGTAATAAGAATGTAACTTGAAAACACATTAGCGTTAATTTATTTCAGAAGTGTAACTTAGTAACCTTTCGTTAAGTTTTGTTAAGCTTTGTGTGGAAGAAAACATTTATATTTCGTGTTCAGACAGGAGAATGATATTTTAAGGAACTTAAGTTGAAATATAGTTTTTACACAGCCCTCATCTGAATACATTTGTATAAATTTTTTTTTACGAAAGTGAAATTAGTGCCATGTTAGCCTTTATTATACTTACACACAACAGAAAACCATGAGGAAACAAAAGATAGGAGAGTTATTAAGGCCGTTTTGCGATTCGTACAACACCTCCACTTAAGCGAACAGATGACAAAATTACATCTACGTTGAAGGCATTTGACTTTTCAGGCTATGCAAGGGAAGTGCAAAGGAGCAGTGACCATCCGTGCAGCCGACGTCGGGCAACGGACACTGAGAAAGAGACATTTTACCGTCAATTATAATACTATCATGATGTTTAACCTTCACTAAAGTAGAAGAAAGTTCATGGTTGAACTCTTGAGAGGAAATTTGATATGTTATCATATAATACACATTATGAGAAAGACAATCTCTGAGATACATTTTCCATTTGTATAGATGATATCCACAAGAAGTGGAGATATTGAGGAAGTACTGAGCAGATATGCGATTCACGCATGCAAGGATTTGTTAAGGTATAATACACTAAGTCATATGAACAATCACAACACAAACAGAGAATCTGTCATGATGTTGCACTACACAGACTTGACGTAAGGACACTTACATTTACCCATGATTTGGTAAATTGTAAGCACCTCCTTTCACACACCCATTGAAGGTGATGCAAACGTTATAATGTATTATGTTCTTTTTTTTATGTATTAGCTGTAAGATTTGGCAGTTTTTAGGCAGTGAATAGTTTCTTCCAGTCTATCTTTCTTTCTTTCTCCATTATCCTACCACCTCCTGCAGCTGTGTATTGTTTGTTTATGGAATGTAAGAATATATTGTGTGACAGTAAATTTTCAGGTATGAATAAAAAGACATGAAGAAAACTGAATATTGATGGCATTACGAGCCTGGTCAACCACTAGCCAGCCAAGATATGGAATCAAAAGAAAGAAAGAAATAATAAATGACGGAAAGCCCGTGCTTTTAAACTTTTTAAGTCTTATATCCCTTGGCACGCCCAAACCTGAATAAAAAAAATTAATACCCCAATAAAAGAAAGCCAATGGGACTTAGTATAATTTTTTTAGTGTAAATATTTCACATACATATTCTTGTAAATTTATATGTATTTGTATATGTATAAAAACTTTGCATATTGTCAACATATTTTGAAATGTGACCACGAAATGTAAGCTTTCATAATTACCGATGTAAACATGCTTGGACAAAGTGAACTTTGTTAAAATGGAAATATGGCAAAAAAGTGTTGCAAACTGTGTTAAACAGTGAACGTTATAAACGACGAATTTTGTGTTGTTTGTGAAACTTATGGTGCATAAACCAAATAACTGTTTGTAAATCGAAATAAACTGCAATTTACTTCGACGATAATGAGGATTTTCACGCTGCAAATGAACGTTTGTTGGCAAGTGTAAACAATGTGGTGAAACACCTACCTTTGCGAACATCGACGCCGTTGTTCCTGGCCGGCCGTCAGATGCTTTGGAGGCAATAAACTCAGCACCTGTCGTAGGCCATGTGGAGGCTAAAAACTACATAGACCATATATTCCCCGGGAACAATAGTCATGAAAACGCACAAGGACCTGGAGTGTTGTGTCGTAACAGAAGACATGGACGTTGCTTCAGATCACGCACACGCTCAATCTTATGGTGTCATCGGACTTAACACGCCATTTATGCTGGAATAACAACTTGTAATGAACACTATGTGAAAGTGAATACTGTTCAAGACTGTCATAACACAGCGATTTTGAAACTGCCGCACGCGAAATTCAGTGATGCTATTGCGCATGCGCAAAGACTATTGCTGCCAGAGTTGCATTGGGAAAGCAACGCTGGGAGCACACAACATTAACTGCGCTGGCGAGCAGCTTGTTCAAACAAACTGTATGTAAATATATATATTAATTGTGTACAAAGGATCCAAACTGTAATAATTGTATTTAGTATATAGGTTTAGAAAGTAAGTGTTGGGAAAGATTATCCCCTATGGATGCACGTGGCCTTTCCAATTAAAATATGCATATATTGACTTTTAGGTTTGCTAGCCTGCCACGCTAAATGTTTTAGCGTGACAGTCGAGAGGGCGATGTAGCGGGACTTTGAATTTCACCGCGCTACACTCGTTCCCTCAGATAAAAAATATCCCGTCGCAGCGGTATGAGCGCTCGATGGCAGAGAAACTACTAATATTGTATAATTCTTCATGCTTTCCCGGCGATCTGTTGACATCTTGGATATTCGGGAATCCAGCCGGATGTTCGCGTCGTTCTCGCACGATATTTCAACAGCGTGCCTCGCTGTCTTCTTCAGGTGCTACCTGAGACTGATCCTTGGGTCGATCGAGTCCAGTATTTATGCCTGGGAGGAGCTGGGCGTTCCCTAATCGGTCCGCGCCGGGTCGAGTGTTCCATCTGTGATCCGCGCCCGCCAGACTCGGCTTCCATGGACCCCTCCAGTCTATGATTTCCACTTCTGTTTCGTGCTAGGCGCTCCCTAATCGGTCCGCGCCGCGTCGTGTGTTCCGTCTGAGGTCCGCGCCCGCCAGACACGGCTACATTGTCTCTCTCTGGTCGCTGGTGTTCCCTCCGCCGTCCGCGCCCGGCCTCGCCGTCTTCTGAAGTCGAGTTCATGATCTGGGGTGTGTCAGATCTGGTCTCCAATGTCAGACACCTTGTCTCACGGCTGTTCTCTCGGTCTCCACTTCTATTTCTGTAGAATCCCGGAGTGTCCTGCGTTGAGTTTTCACAAGCTCAAGTGCTGGATTCCAGGCAGTGCTGATTTGGTATCCCGAGTCACGGTTGATTGGATTGTCTGTGACCTTAATCTCAATGGCTTCTTTAATGACACTGTCCCAAAATCTTGAGGTCTGTGTCACAATCTTGGTGTCATTGTAAGCCATTGAATGACCAAGTTCCAGACAATGCTCTGCTATGGCTGATTTAGTTGCCTGCCTGAGTCTGGTATGTCTCTGGTGTTCTTTACACCTGATGTTCACAGTTCTGGTGGTCTGGCCAATGTATGACATCCCACACTGGCGTAGTATGTTGTAAAAACCTTTTTGGAACCCCTAGGTCATCTTTTACATTCCCCAGCATAGCCCCAATTTTGGTGGGTGGGCAAAATATGCTCTTGATGTCATATTTCTGGAGAATCCTGCTGATCTTGGCAGAGATAGGTCCGGCATATGGCAGGTATGCCATCTTCTTTGCCTCTTCTGGTTCTTCTTCTTGCTTAGCAGGTTGAAGTGCCTTCTGGATATCTCTAGAGGAGTACCCATTCCTGCTGAACACTGATTGTAAGTGTTCTATTTCTGTGGCCAGACTATCAGGATCTGACAGAGTTTGTGCTCTGTGGACCAGTGTTTTGAGCACTCCATTCTTCTGTGCCGGATGGTGGCAACTGCTGGCTTGTAGGTATAAGTCAGTGTGCGTAGGTTTGCGGTACACACTGTGTCCAAATGTGCCATCTGCCTTTCTCTTCACCAGAACATCCAAGAATGGAAGTAGTCCATCCTTCTCCATTTCCATTGTGAACGGGCAATTCCCAGCCCCGGGTTGGCATGTAGGGACCACATGTACCCCCTATTACAGCCCAGGCCCAGGGAGGGGTGACTGCCTGAGCTGTTACCTTCTTCCTCTGCCGATTGGTCCCTCCATCTGTCGTTCAAGAGGTGTGACCTTAGGTGAGGACAATAACATAAGGCAGGGGCTCCCCCTGGCTGGAAGGAATGCACCATCGGAGATGCTGGCAATCATGGGGGACTTCTTCCCAATGACCGATTTTCCTTCTCTTTCTCTGAGTGTTTCACATAGGGAATGAGGCTCCTGCCTCAATGTCTCTTCCTGTTGCACCTCGATGTCTAGTAGTCTCATGTTTAGACGAAAACCAGACTTTTGCTGCAGTTAACCCCTTTGTTATACGGAAAGGCATGGATGGCATCACCGGCCCTGTGAAGTCATGCTCTCGTCTCCACAATGGAACTCTGCTTTTGGAAATTGATAGTGCTCTCCAGGCCCAGAAACTACTCAAGGCCCAAATCCTCCACAAATATCCCATAAAAGTGGAGGCTCACAGGACACTTAACTTGTCCCGCGGTGTTATCCACACCCGGCTGTTGGATGGTTTGATGGAGGACAAAATAACTAATTATCTATCCGACCAGGGCGTTACTGCTGTTCATCAAGTTATGAAGAAGGAAGCTGCCGATTTGGTGCCCACTCGCACGTTGTTCCTGACTTTTGATCAGTTAACTCTTCCTACCAAGATGAAGGCAGGCTACGAAGTAATCTCTGTGCGACCTTACACTCCCAGTCATTGAGGTGTTAAAATGCCACTAGTTCAATCATATCAGCATGTCATGTAAAAATGCAGACAAATGTGTCACTTGTAGCATGGATGCACACGAGGGCACCTGTCCATCACCCCCCCCCGCCCACTGTGTCAATTGTAATGGAGAACATGCTGCGTCTTCTCATTATCGTCCCATCTATCAGGACGAGCGGGTTGTTCAAGAGATAAGGGTGTTGCCCAGAAACTGTTGGCAAGCCATAAATCAAATCTCCCTTCGTCTGGGAGCTACAACACTGTGATAGCCTCTCCCTGTCCCACAAAAAACATGGCTACACAATCTTGTGACTTACAGTTCAGTTCAACCCTCCGTCTCCCGCTTCCCGGGCTGTAGATTCTGCTACCTACTCTTCGCCCACACCGACAGAGATGGTTGCAACACAGCCAGCAAACCGTCAATTCAAAAAGGATTGTTCCCAGGAAGATTCTTTGCGTACCTTGAGTTCGCAGCCGTCCGGCTCTTCTGAAAATCGCCAAAAGTCAAAACAATCATCCAAAGGCAAACAGTCGTCCCCCTCTCTGACTCATCGGCTCTCTTCGATTTGTCAGTCCTGTTCAGCTGACCAACACCGGAGAAGCTCCATAGATCCTGCTGAGTTGATGGACGAAGATCCTCCACTTGTGGATTCCAGTGGCCGTCCTCCCTCAAAGGCTCGCCCTAAGCGGCCGCGAGGTGAATGTTTCTTATTCATTCTCCGGTGTTCCTAAATTTTATGAACCTTTTACAATGGAATATTCGTGGCCTTCGGTCTAACAGGGCAGACCTCCAGCAATTGCAGTGTCCGCTTATAGTCTGTCTCCAAGAAACCAAGCTACAGTAAGTCCTCAAGACCATTTTGCTTTTTCCCATTTTACTTCGCTACGGATGGACCTTCCCCTTATGGCGGGGATTCCTGCTCATGGTGGGGTCATGCTGCTTCTACGAGATTGTGTTTGTCATCATCCTATCCTCTTGCACACTGTAGTGGTTAATAAAAAAGGAAAAGGAGAAAGAGAAGAAAAGAAAAGGTTGACCATGGTGGGAAAATATGGTGAATAAAAAAGGGGGTTTTAAAATTGTAAATGACCGTGAAAAAAGGAAAGAATGAAAAGCAAATTGGACTTCGTATTACAGAAAAGCTATTGTTAGGGGTGGTCCTTGTGGCGTTTTTGAGCAAAAGTTAAACCAGTTTCCACTACAAAAAGTATTGAAAAAGAACAGAGAATACCAAAATGTAACTGACAAGGGAAATGGTGTAGCTTTGAGTTCATTCTTTACCAGGTTAACATGTCTTCCTTCGGACGGCGTCCAGGTCTTCAAAAATCTCCTTGATTTCTGCGTGAAAAGTCTGCTCCGAAATCTTGCAATAGTCCAGGAATCACTAATTTATACCAATTAAAATCATCTTGATACTGTATGCAATTTAATTTACTTTGCTACTTCCATCCTCCGAATTTTGTAACATCTTCCACAATATGTCTACACATTAAAATCAGATCAATACTAGCCAATAAGTTTTTTTTAACGTCTTCATGAGATCACGTCTGCCTTAAGCTTCGGCTATCAAGAGACAATTAAAAAAACGAATAGGAAACAAAAAAAAGGCTACAATATTAGTAGACATCTTGGATATTCGGAAATCCAGCCGGATGTTCGCGTCGTTCTCGCACGATATTTCAACAGCGTTCCTCGCTGTCTTCTTCAGGTGCTACCTGAGACTGATCCTTGGGTCGATCGAGTCCAGTATTTATGCCTGGGAGGAGCTGGGCGTTCCCTAATCGGTCCGCGCCGGGTCGAGTGTTCCATCTGTGATCCGCGCCCGCCAGACTCGGCTTCCATGGACCCCTCCAGTCGCAGATGTTCCGACTGCCGTCGGCGCCAGTTCTGGCCGTCCTCAACGGATGTGGTTATCATCTGAGGTGTGCCAGACCTGGTCTGAGATGTTGGGTACTCTATCTCCTGCCTGTTACTATGATTTCCACTTCTGTTTCGTGCTGGGCGCTCCCTAATCGGTCCGCGCCGCGTCGTGTGTTCCGTCTGAGGTCCGCGCCCGCCAGACACGGCTACATTGTCTCTCTCTGGTCGCTGGTGTTCCCTCCGCCGTCCGCGCCCGGCCTCGCCGTCTTCTGAAGTCGAGTTCATGATCTGGGGTGTGTCAGATCTGGTCTCCAATGTCAGACACCTTGTCTCACGGCTGTTCTCTCGGTCTCCACTTCTATTTCTTGTAGAATCCCGGAGTGTCCTGCGTTGAGATCTCACAAGCTCAAGCGCTGGATTCCAGGCAGTGCTGATTTGGTATCCCGAGTCACGGTTGATTAGATTGTCTGTGACCTTAATCTCAATGGCTTCTTTAATGACACTGTCCCAAAATCTTGAGGTCTGTGTCACACTCTTGGTGTCATCATAAGCCATTGAATGACCAAGTTCCAGACAATGCTCTGCTATGGCTGATTTAGTTGCCTGCCTGAGTCTGGTATGTCTCTGGTGTTCTTTACACCTGATGTTCACAGTTCTGGTGGTCTGGCCAATGTATGACATCCCACACTGGCATGGTATGTTGTAAATACCTGGCTTGTGTAGCCCCAGGTCATCTTTTACATTCTCCAGAATAGCCCCAATTTTGGTGGGTGGGCAAAATATGCTCTTGATGTCATATTTCTGGAGAATCCTGCTGATCTTGGCAGAGATAGGTCCGGCATATGGCAGGTATGCCATCTTCTTTGCCTCTTCTGGTTCTTCTTCTTGCTTAGCAGGTTGAAGTGCCTTCTGGATATCTCTAGAGGAGTACCCATTCCTGCTGAACACTGATTGTAAGTGTTCTATTTCTGTGGCCAGACTATCAGGATCTGACAGAGTTTGTGCTCTGTGGACCAGTGTTTTGAGCACTCCATTCTTCTGTGCCGGATGGTGGCAACTGCTGGCTTGTAGGTATAAGTCATTGTGCGTAGGTTTGTGATACACACTGTGTCCAAATGTGCCATCTGCCTTTCTCTTCACCAGAACATCCAAGAATGGAAGTAGTCCATCCTTCTCCATTTCCATTGTGAACTGAATGTTCGGATGGCAAGAGTTCAGATGTAGCAGGAACTCATCTAACTTCTTTCTACCATGGGGTCAGATGACAAAGGTATCATCCACATACTGAAAAAAACACTTGGGCTGATATGTGGCTGAAGAGAGTGCCTCCTCTTCAAACCTTTCCATAAATAGGGTGGCCACCACTGGTGATAAGAGGGCTGCCCATAGCCACCCCTTCTGTTTGTTCATAAAATTGACCCCCATATAGGAAGTACGTCGAGGTGAGTACATGCCTGAATAGATCAAGGAGAGCCCAATCGAACTTCTCTCCAATAAGCTCAAGTGACTCCTTCAGTGGTACCCGCGTGAAGAGAGACACCACATCGAAACTAACCATGATGTCTGTGTCTGTGATGTATTGCTGGCCCAGTCGTTGCAGGAAATCCTCTGAGTTCCGGATGTGATGTGCATATTTACCCACATGTGGTGTCAACATCATCTTCAGGTATTTCGCAGTAGGGTAAGTTGCTGCGCCAATATTGCTGACAATAGGTCGCAGTGGAACCCCATCCTTATGAACCTTGGGGAGTCCATAAAGTCTAGGTGGTGTCCTGCTACACGTCAAATGCATGGGTGGCCATCAGGCACACACAGGGAGGAGAAGAAAAATAAAAAGGAAAGGAAGAAAGAAAGAATGGCCTCAAACGCTGCAGCGGAGGAAAAAGAGAGCAGAACAAGGAAAGAGCAGAACATGGTAGAAACTGAACAGGGAGAGAGCAAAACGAGGAAAGAGCAGTACAGGAAAAGAGGAGTGCAGGGAAAGAGCAGTACAGGGAAAGAGCAGTACAGGGAAAGGGGAGTACAAGAGAGAATATTCCTACAAGCAAACCAATGCAAATGAGCTTCAAGAGCCCATGGAGGCATGAGACATCTCTCCAATAGAGGGGAAAAGGACAGGAGAAGAGGAAACCAGCAGCACAGAAAAAGAAGAGGTGCTGTGAGGTCTGGGGCCCCATGGCCGCTTGATGAAATATGTGATGAGATAAAAGAAATTATTCAGATAGTGAAGGGAGACAAAAATTTAATAATCACGAGGGACTGGAATTCGATAGTAGGAAAAGGAAGAGAAGGAAATGTATTAGGTGAATATGGAATGGGGCTAAGAATTTTGCACAGAGCATAACTTAATCATAGCTAACACTTGGTTCAAGAATCATGAAAGAAGGTTGTATACATGGAAGAGGCCTGGAGATACGGGAAGGTTTCGGCTAGATTATATAATGGCAAGACAGAGATTTAGGAACCAGGTTTTAAATTTTTAAGGCATTTCCAGGGGCAGACGTGGACTCTGACCACAATCTATTGGTTATGAACTGTAGATTAAAAATGAAGAAACTGCAAAAAGTTGGGAAGTTAAGGAGATGGGACCTGGATAAACTGACAGAACCAGAGGTTGTAGAGTGTTTCAAGGAGAGCATTAGGGAATAATTGACAGGAATGGCGGAAAGAAATACAGTAGAAGAAGAATGGGTAGCTTTGAGGCATGAAATAGTGAAGGCAGCAGAGGATCAAGTGGGTAAAAAGATGAGGGCTTTATAAATCTTCAGGTAACAGAAGATATATTGAATTTAATTGTTGAAGGGAGAAAATATAAAAATGCAGTAAATGAAGCAGGCAAAAGAGGAATACAAACGTCTCAAAAATGAGATAGACAGAAACTGCAAAATGGCTAAGCAGGGATGGCTAGAGGACAAGTGTAAGGATGTAGATGCATATATCACTAGGGGTAAGATAGATACAGCCTACAGGAAAATTGAAGAGACCTTAGGAGAAAAGAGAACCACTTGTATGAATATCAAGAGCTCAGATGGAAACCCAGTTCTAAGCAAAGAAGCGAAAGCAGAAAGTTGGAAGGAGTATATAGAGGTTCTATACAACGGTGATGTACTTGAGGACAATATTATGGAAATGGAAGAGGATGTAGATGAAGATGAAATGGGAGATATGATACTGCGTGAAGAGTTTGACAGAGTACTGAAAAACCTGTCGCAACAAGGCCCTGGGAGTAGACAACATTCTATTAGAACTACTGACAGCCTTGAGAGAGCCAGCCCTGACAAAACTCTACCATCTGGTGAGCAAGATGTATGACACAGGCGAAATACCCTCAGACTTCAAGAAGAATATAGTAATTCCAATCCAAAAGAAAGCAAATGTTGACAGATATGAAAACTACCAGACTATCAGTTTAATAAGTCATAGCTGCAAAATACTAATGCGAATTCGTTACAGATGAATGGAAAAACTGGTAGAAGCTGACTTCGGGGAAGGTCAGTTTGCATTTTGTAGAAATGTTGGAACATGTGAGGTTGTACTGACTCTGCGATTTATCTTAGAAGATAGATTAAGGAAAGGCAAACCTACATTTCTAGCATTTCTAGACTTAGAGAAAGCTTTTGACAATGTTGTCTGGAATACTCTCTTTCAAATTCTGAAGGTGGCAGGGGTAAAATAAAGGGAGTGAAAGGCTATTTTCAATTTTTACAGAAACCAGATGGTAGTTATAAGAGTCAAGGGGCATGAAACGGAAGCAGTGGTTGGGAAGGGACTGAGACAGGTTTGTAACCTATCCCTGATGTTATTCACTCTGTATATTGAGCAAGCAGTAAAGGAAACAAAAGAAAAATTTGGGGTAGGTATTAAAATCCATAGAGAAGGAATAAAACCTTTGAGGTTTGCCAATGACATTGTAATTCTATCAGAGACAGCAAAGGACCTGGAAGAGCATTTGAACGGAGTGGACAGTGTCCTGAAAGGAGGATATAGGATGAACATCAACAAAAGCAAAACGAGGATAATGGAATGTAGTCGAATTAAGTCAGGCGATGCTGAGGGAATTAGATTAGGAAATGAGACACTTAAAGTAGTAGATGAGTTTTGCTATTTGGGGAGAAAATAACTGATGATGGTCGAAGTAGAGAGGATATAAAATGTAGACTGGCAATGGCAAGGAAAGCGTTTCTGAAGAGGAGGAATTTGTTAACATCGAGTATAGATTTAAGTGTCAGGAAGTCGTTTCTGAAAATATTTGTATGGAGTGTAGCCATGTATGGAAGTGAAACATGGTCGATAAATAGTTTGGACAAGAAGAGAATATAAGCTTTCGAAATGTGGTGCTACAGAAGAATGCTGAAGATTAGATTGGTTGATCACATAACTAATGAGGAGGTACTGAATAGAACTGGGGAGAAGAGAAGTTTGTGGCACAATCAAGGGATCACCAATTTAGTATTGGAGGGCAGCGTGGAGGGTAAAAACCATAGAGGGAGACCAAGAGATGAATGCACTAAGCAGATTCAGAAGGATGCAGGTTGCAGTAGGTACTGGGAGATGAAGAAGCTTGCACAGGACAGAGTAGCATGAAGAGCTACATCAAACCAGTCTCTGGACTGAAGATCACAACAACATTGCTGGAGTTGCCTTGGGGAGCATTGGTTAATGTCTTTCGAGAGAGCAATGTTGTGGTCAGTGATGACGATGAAATGACAGGCCTCCACTGACAGCTGTACGTACTTGGTTGCCTGGTACATGGCAAGGAGTTCTGCCATAAGTGCTTCAGTGTCCTTAAATGGCAGAGAGCTTGCACAAGAAGAAAGCAAGTGGCTGTCAGGTGTCACAGACATGCTGTTGCAGAAAGGCACCAGTAACTGAATGGCAGGTGTTGACCAAGATGGGAAGTGAGGTGATGGTGTGGGGATTGCGAGCAATGTAGCATCCATCGAATTGTGCTTGGCGGCAGGGAAGCTGTCTTCCATTTGTATGGCATCCGTGGCACTGGCTTGTTCTCCTTTGTTTTGGCACCACGGAGGGCGGCAGTGAGCAGCTTCTGCATTGCATTGGCATTCCTCAGATGACAGCGAAAGAAATTTAACATGTTGAGGAAGCAAAGGATTTCCTTGAATGTCTCAGACTGTGGGAAATTGAGAATGACTTGTCCCTTGTTGGGCAGGGGATGTGAGCCAGTTTCGGAGATGGCATGGCCTAGGAATACCACCTTGTTGACACTGAACACACACATTGCTGTGGTGGCAATGGAATCGGCATCTTGGAGGCATTCAAAAATACTGCGGAAGTGCTTGCATGTTTTTCAGGCATTGCAGAGAAAACAAGTGTGTTGTCCAAGCACGTGAAACACCAGGGCAAGTCTGTAAGAGGCATAATTGGCAACTGATCAAACATTTTCATTACAAATAGTTTAGTTTGTTTTTACTCCTGGCATCTGAAAACTACTTTCCCATCAAATTGTTTTTAACAAATTTGCGTATAAGTTGAGTACACAGTTATACAAAACTCTATACCTTACCTATTGGGAAGTCCGTGTCTGTGAAGTGGTGTGACTCATCAGACGTTACCCAGAGTATTCACCGTCTGACTGGGGATCTGGTGCAACCTGTGATGGTGGCTTGCGGGATTTACTGTAGCATATCTGAGGCACTGAGAGCAATAGTGGACTAACCCCAACTGAGATAATCAAGTAGAAAGATACTGGATTTAGCAGACATATTCTGTTCTTTACCCGGTCATTTTACGTTACAACTTTTAGCTTCTTCTTCTGTACTGCAGGGCTTGTAAGTGGATTATACAACCAAATTACATCTTGACCTTTAAAATTCCCGATTTTTATGTGGGTTAGTCCACTTTTACATTACACATAACCTGACTTTCAGCCGTTGCATTAGGTTTACAGCCTCTTTCACAAAAGGATTTCCATTTACTTTTGGATTCAAATGTATTTCAGATTGTGTACTTTGCAATCCGAGTATGAAAACATCGACATTGGAAAAGAAAGTAAATTACTATACATGAAACAAATGAATAAGCAAATACAATGAGGAATGAAATACAACATACTCATTGAAATAGCTACAAAATAGTGAGAATACAAATAGTTATTGTTCTTTATATACTATTGTAGAGGTATAGGATCTGTAGTTTGTTTGAACAGCTTTAAGAAACAATGTCATGAAATATTGCAATTACAATAACCACAAAGGTTTCCACAAACTGTTATTGCACATCATAATCTTCACTATCAAGCTACGATACAGCCAACATATCTGCAGGCTCTGCAACAGCTGTCCTCAGGTTCTTATAAAAATCATAGTGAATTGCTGGAATGACGTCCAGTAGACTCAGTATATCTTTCTTCTTCAGTTCACTCATTGCACTACATTCTGGATACAGCCGTTCTCACTACTTTGTAAGAGTTGATGTCCTCTTGGACACATCAACTTTATTTATTATGTCACATGTTTCAATGGAATATTTAAAAAGTATATCAAAGGCAGCTTTTCCACAAATCGTAGCCACTGGTTCATGAACCACTCTACTTGATCAACCACTATTTTACGGTTCATAATATTCCTTTTTAGCATTTTTGTTGAAAAAAGTCATCTTTACCCACGTGAACTAATTTGAAAGGTTTTTTCTTCCTAGCAGTGTCAATAATCTCATTCCAGTGTCATGGAATGTAAACATTTTTAAAATACTTCTTTTGTTTTTCAATCAAGCCAAAATCTTGATCACAAGGTAAATACAAATGACCACTGACTAAAAATTTGTGATAAGTTTCACTCACTATGTAAATAGGATTGGAAACTATGTACTGACTCATGAGAGTTTAATATTCCTATTTTGACCTCCGCACTGATCCGAGTACATAATTAACCAGGAAGATTTCACAAAATGGTTCATATAGTACAACAAACATGAGCCAATCTTCTGAGGACCTCTATATGCTATCGACTTGTTCCAAAGAAACACGTGAACATCATCATTCCCTACATTATGAATACCGAGAATATAGGTCCACATTTGCCTTTTGTAATAGCATATCCCTGTTGACAATGCAGGTGTATGCAAAGTTTTCATCAGGTCAAGTGTTATAACTGTAACATTATCATTTGCTTTAGCAAGCAAAGTATCATTCTGCAAGCCTTTACATGCTCACTGAGCTTTCCTCAAATGTTCATCTTTCAGCGAGATGAACAAACTGTCATTTGGTACGGCCATTATTTTGATCTGGAAAGAATCATATTTCTTACAAGAGTCCGAAATAGGTGGATGGAAAGATAAATTAAACTGTACAACGAAGGTTTTGGGAAATATACGATCAGATACTGGGTTCACTGTTTCTTTGCAGTATAATGAATACATAATACTGATACTTAAATCAGGTACCAAATACTTTCTACTCAATTTGTGTATGCCATAATGACTTTCATATGCTGGAAATTTGTCAATAAAACACTTCACTTCAGCTATTTTATCTGACAGTGTTTTGTTGGCAGATTCACATCGTCCTCATTGGTCAAGTGAAGCAGTTGCGCTAACACCTTTCTGCTTCAATATTCTGTCTATTCATCCTGCAGATACTGCCAATGTGTTCTGAAAAAATGGTTTGCACATCTGCACATCATTACCATGAATATCAAGCAGAAAGTATTGCCTGGTATTTTCCCGTCGAGAAAGGAACACAGTATATGCTCGTGATGTTTTACAAACACGGATACTGTTAAATAGAAAGGTCGATTGGAAATCAAAGTTTGCCCATCCATAATAATCATTAAATATTTTACACTGCCTGTCTGCACTTATCTTTAGGTGACTTCTTCATACAAGAAAATGGTCCCATTTGATATTCTTTTTGAGGTGTGATCTTCCCCTTCGGCTCGTCTCTGTGTTCTTACATTCTGTTTCCGATCTTTCTGATTCCTCAAACGTTTTTTGCCTTTCACACTGTTCACATTATCAGGGGATGATGAGGACACAGATGGTCCTGGTATTGAGGACAGTGGACTAATGAATCATAGTCCACTATTGCTCCATGAAAACGTGGCAAAAGTTCAGCGTAAAAAGTAGTAATAGGCCCCTCATCTATATTTACCATACAGAATTTAAATGTGTGATTTTGTAGGCTTTTTATACTTTACATAGGCATCATTTCATTCAGGTAACTTAACACGGCAACAAATGTGGGTTAGTCCACTCTCGCTCTCGGTGCCTCATTTATACCACACCCATACGATAATGTCAATGACTAATAGAGCTACAGGCACAGATGTAACACTTGAAATGACCATTCTGTTGGAATAATTCTCAGTGTGCCATTCATCAATGTGCGCGGCAGCAAACAGAATGATGAAGGAACACAGTTTTGTAACAACCGACAGGCAGCAAAGTTGTATTTCTATTTCTTACAGTTAGGTATTGTTACCAAAGTGTGAAGTGTTAGATACCTTTCTAAGACTTTAGTTTCTGACATGTTAGTGACGTACTTGGTCAATTAATTAGGATGCTGCTGACATCTTAAAGCAAAACATGAGAAAGCGAGACAGATCACTGCAACAAGTCAGTGAGGAGCGGTACCTCAGTATAATAT